>NC_141402.1:19560194-20760194 GCF_034619465.1 Leptosomus discolor | reverse complement strand
ACTGCTGAAGCCTTCTTTTAAGGATGCAACTGTATACATAACCTTGGCTAGTTTTACACAAGGATATTTATCAGTGAGACAACACTACATTAAGGCTGTGTGAGTTGTAAAGAGTAGAATATCAGACACAATACATTGAGATCTTTAATAATAAAGCATAAGATGAGGAGAGTTATTTTATTACATTTCAGAAGGCAGTAAAGAGTTCCATTTCTGACTTAAATGGTTCTCCATCTTAGAACATCTAAGTAATCATTCAATGATCTAAATATGGAACTTCCTTAAGGAAGACAAGTTTTGGGGGTACAAGAATAGCAGAAGATTAAAGTAAAGTAAAAAAAGCAAAAAGTAAGTAAAAAAGAAGTAAAACGAGAAACAAACAAACAAACACCGAAACACTATATAGATGAAATTCCCTGCTCATCTGTGGCCTGGCTTTTGAGTCCCAAATGCTGTAATGAAGACTTATTGATCACAGAAAATTCACTGCAGGATCAAAACATACAACAAACGTGTTTTTTCCTCAAATTATGGCAGAATAATTCTGGAAGAAAGCAAAGACTGAGAGCTTTCACTCAAGAATAAAGGGTATCTATATCTATAGATAGATATTCTTTATCTATAGAATATTCTTTGTTTGATTTCTGGAACAGTTTACTTTGTTGCCCACGTCAGTCATATCATCTATCTCGATGCTGAAAATCATACTTGGGAATATCCTGTTGCATTTTCTGATCTCCTCCTTGCAAGCCAGGAAAAACAGCCCTAAAATCTTTGTAGTCAGAGAAAGGATATCAAAGATACGTAAACTTTGAAATGGAAGGGGATTGATGGGATAATTTGTAGTGGATGATGAGGTAACCATACTAACTTACACACTGTTTGGACTAAATAGTTCTATCCATTTGAAATATAAAGAAATAGGCCTCCTTTTCTGCTAAGCTTCACTTTCGAGTGCTTGCTGAAGTGTTTTCAGGTAATCTCCAAATAAATGGGGAAGAGCTGCTTAAATGGATGAGAAAAAGTGTAAGCAAGCTCTGCACACAGTCAAGAGGCACAGGAAAACCACAGGGCCATGACTACTCATGAAAACACTACAGAGAGATGAAAAGGAAACAGGAGAGGCACAAGGAAGGAGAGGATAACTTTCCAGACTTCACATAGATCAGAATTTCTATAATAAAGAAAAATGCCTATCACTGCGATACATATTGGCTGTTAACTAAGAATGGACTGAGGAGGTAAAAAGGTTGGAAAGCAGTGGTGGTTTTACATAAAAGAAAAAAAAAAATGAGAGAGGAGTATGAAAAATAATGCTTGAGAATATTTCAGAAAAACTTAACCTTTTAATGTCGGATACTCTAACTATGCTGTTTTCCTAGATAAAATGTCTTGAATTTTTGCACTGAAATGTAGCATTTACCAACATCCAAGTTGACCTACTAAACCTAAAATAATTAAAGAAACTGAAAAAAAAATGAATAATTAGAAAACCTCTCTTTCTAAGAGAGAAAGAAAATGAAACTCTGGCAGGAAAGAAATGAGAAATAGGCAGGTAATTTATGCAGGGAAGTGAGGTCTTCTTGCCAGTTTTTTAGAATCTGAAAGGTTTTAGGCCAGAAAGTTAAAGCTACTTTTTCAATTTTTTTTTTTTTTTTTCCAAAATCAATATTGCCTTTTTATGTATCAGGAAACGCCAGAATGAACACATGAAATTCTTGGAAAGACACACTATCTGTGCCGGTATTTTATAATTAGTAAGGTCTGAGTGTTTAACAATGGAATACATGACATTCTGGAAAATAATTCCCATTCTATGTCTGATCTGTGCTTGTATTTATCAGTGTTAGGCTGTATGTACATGGAAGTCCATATTCCGCAGTGTTCCATACGGCTGAATGCTTTCCTGGTTTACAGGTACTACAAAAAAAGTGATTAGACACAAGAATCGCCATTCAAATACTTCTCTCCTTTGCCGTAAAAAGAGCAAGTGCCCTGACAACATTACGTGGCTTGGATTTCACCACGTTAAAGACAATCCAGCTCATGGCAAGATGTGGAATTGACAGCTGCTTTGGTGCCCGACAACTGACTCTCCCCCACACCTCCCAAAAGGGTCCCATTTTTCTTCTTGTAACTGACTCTGTAACATTAAAGAATGGGACTAATGGGTCAGGATTTGCGCTTATTTTCTTCTGGCGGATTAGCCTGGGCAGCTGTTATTTAGATAAAAGTGCTTGTTGAATGAAAAAAGGTGGGGGTGGGGGTGGGGTGGGGGGTTGTCACAATAGAGCTGTCTGGATTTGAAATAAAGACATAATAAATATATCCACACACACCCCCACCCCCGAAAAAAAAGCAGCATATATTTGGGGGAAGGGAATTCAAAGCAAGATTTTTAAAGGTATTCGTTCCTGTGGAGTTTGATGCATACTATCTTTAAAAGTCCTGCCTTCTTTGTCCCCAGATTCTTGTGTCACGGCTTGATTCTTGTACAGGTGCTGGATATGCAGATTTGGATACCAGTTATACTCTCTGTATTTGCAGTATTTTATCCTCCATACTGCCAAAGGCCAATGATTTGCAGAGGAGTACGAAAGTAAAATGTGCTTCTGCCTGGAACACAGCTGAGAGGAAGGAAGCAATGAGCTGCGCTCTTGTTTATACAAGTAAGACAAGAAAAACTACTTTCATTTGACAGCGTGCTGTACACGATACCACTACACTCAAGCAAGAATGCATTCCCTGCAAATACTTTAAAGTCATCATTTCAGACACACAACTTGGTAATACAAACATAAGCAACAGCAATGTCTTTTTAACTTGGTCTGGCACTCCTCATGATACCAATATTGCTGCCTCGGTTGGGCGACCGTAAAAACCCAAAACTCTCTGCTGCATGCAACTACTCGGAAGCAGTTTTTGTTTGTTTGTTTGTGGTTTGCACGAAAGAGCAGGCACATATCAGAACTGAGGAGAGGAATGACAAAAAAAAAAACCCAGACAGTGAAGGCTACAGTTTCCACAGCATTATATTGTACTGGGAGATGGCAATATGTTGAAGTATATTATTAGCCTTAATTGTAATTAACAGAAAGTGTTTCAAAAAAATTACTTAGTGTCATTGTATCTTTCCCTGCTTAGGTCTGGCAACTTGTCTCAGCCCCTACTGTAATTTCTTGTGTCTGAACTGATGTCTGAAGCCAAAGAACTCTCCATGGGGAGGCACTTTACGCCTACTGGATCTGCACCGAGAAGCGTCTATTTTCTTCTCCCTAAGCAGAAAAGCTCCCAGTTACATTTCCCTTCTTATCTTCGGTGTCATGAACCAAAGGCTTTTGACCATCAGATTTAGACACAGACTTACAGACTTTATGCCCTCAGTTTATACAGAGCTTGAGACATTAGTTAATGACTGGCCTCAGGAGTCACAGCCTCACTGACTGGCATCAACAGCATAGAAGAAAACTCCATTTAACTGGAGTTAAATGTTAACTCCATGATGAATCCATGCGAGGTGCCTGGCCAAGACCCTCCTCTCACACATTATTACGGGTGACCAGAGTGGAAACACAGGAGTTCACCAACTGCTCAAGATGTAGGCAAGAATTAGCAGCTTGCCTTGCCACAGCCTCTGTAAGAAGAGGAGATGCTGCAGCCTCCCTTGCTGTTTTGGAAAGCTGGGAGAGGACCTGGCAGCCCCAGGGGCAGGCGCAGTGCCTGTCTTGGCTGGTGGTTACTCTGCATGGGCAGCAGGGCCGGCGCCCAGGGCTGTGCAGAGCCTCAGTGTGTGCTCCCGTCTGGTTTCCACTGAAAGGGATAGGTCTGAGCAGGTGCCTGCAACGGGCAAATAGCGAGCCTGTAAGTCCATGACGGTGTCTGCCACTGCGTCCGTGAAGGTCCCTGCACTCCAGCCACATTAACTGCGGGGTGTTGCTCTCAGATACCACATTCACCCGGGGTGGCAGCCCGGTGGCTGTGGTGCTCCATCCTGGATTCTCCACAACAGCACGCAAATAGATGAATACTCTTATAGCCCCCTCACAATTTTGGGAGGTGATCGTTCCCCTCTTCCCTCCAATTTTAAGTGTAATCACCATAACAGACATGGTACTGTAACTTGCATAGGGTTAGCAATATAAAGCACTATATGGAATTGGGAGGTAAACTGAAGTGTGAGCAGGCTGAATTTGCCAACTTTTGACACTTCAGGCCTCTGTAGATTGGCCTACTAGTATTATGCATTTATAATTGTTGTAAAACACATTCAGGAAGGTTTTTAGGCTGTGCTTATTATGACACATTGTAATGCCATTTTGGCACCACTATCACACCATATTATACATTAGATATATATAACTAATGACTATGCAAAAAAGGTTATTCATGACTTTTAGTCAATTCTTGATTAGTAAGATGTCTGTGTTATGCATAATAATAGACCAAATGTTTATCCTGAGAAGATATTATCCAATACTTGTACACATCTCAGCTAAATGCCAAGAAGGACCATCTATAACAGCAAATGGGAAATTATCATGAGAAGTTAATGGCTATTGAATATGTTTTGTCTTCTTTTGAAGCTTAGATTATATTTTTAAGTGGAATCAAAAAGAAAGGCATCATGGAAAAAATATAATAAAAAGTTATTTTAAAAGCCAAAAATCTAACACTACCTGTAAAGTGAAAGAACATTCACTAGGGGAACCCTTGCACAGCATTTGAAAGCACAAATACCAAGATTTTTTTCCTTTTGATGTTACTGAAAGGTGAGCATTACCATATAGAAAAGGTAAGAATTGACTGAAAGAATGTCTGGAGGATGTGAAACCATTTGCAGGCACGTCTGTGAAAGAATACGAGGAAGTTCACTCTCAACTTTTTTGTGAAGTTTCTCTGTGCTGTATTAAACTAGCTATTATGACCAGGGGCAACATACTTTAATTAGCTTTGATTTTTTTGTTACATAATAAATATATTCAGTGTATTTGAAAGATGATGGATTGAGACTCTGGAGAAGCAGATCCTCTCTCCATCTTTCTGTGGACAAAGTACAAACCTGCTCTCCTGTCAATGCCAAAGCCTTCCAAGCACCCAGAGCACTCAATTCCTAGTAGCATTGTTCACTTTGATACGGAAACATCATACATAAATGTTGCTTTAGGAAAGTAAATGAAATTGGAAGGAAAAAATAAATGGCTTGTTTCAGTCAGAGACCTCACCGCAATAGAACAGAGACATGAACAAACGTTTCCATTTTAAAGTGTTAATTTGGAGTGAATAGAAAGAAGGCAGAAAGGAAAAAAAAACCTGCTTTCCAGAACTACTATATGGCAAACACTACCAAATACAAATACTGAAAATTTCAGGGGAGTAAGACCACAAGTGAAGAATGCCATTAGTGTCACCTTGACTGACCACTTGCATAACACTAGCCAAAAAAAGCCTAACCCACAATTCCTGTGCAGAGCCTACAACTCTGTCTCAGAGTCAAAATATATTAAAGTGATGGAAAATCCATCTCATGTTCAGGTAAGCTGCTCTGAAGGTTAGTCACACTGTTAAAAGCCTTTTCCCATACCTTTAGTGAGAATTTCCTTGTCACGAATTTCCTTAGCTTCCATGCTACAAGGGATTTCATAGGGTTTGGGGTTTTTTAATAGATTAAAGAGGGATCAGCTATCAGAAATGTTTTTCAGTATTTAAGCTGTGCTCACCTCCTAACCTTTTTTTTTTTTTTTTTTTTCCAGGGGGGAGGGGATAAACTGAATAGCTTAAGTCCTAAGCTGCTTAAGAGTTTCTAAGCCTCTTACAGCAGGGGATGTTTTCTGAAAACTGAACTCTTTTGCAGCTTTTTTCCAACTAACCTCCACATTTTCACGTACTTTCTGAAATACAGACGACAAAACCAGACACAGATTTCCATAAACTGTTTCCCTTACACTTTTCACAGAGGAAGCAGGACTACCTGGTCCTTAGAGTCTTGCAGTTGACTAATTGCTCTGCTTCTCCAAGGACCTATTTTGACTCTCAGCTAACGGTGTGACTCCTTTTATTGTGTTCTCATCTTTAGTCAGTTCTTGTACGTCTCACTTATTTGAGCTTGGATAATTAGTATGAACTTTGAGACAAGCACAGATAAGTTATGCAGGTACCACCCCCTGTGACACACCCATCCACCTCCCTCTAAAGGCAACCACTAAATTCAAAAGTATCCTGAAAGAAGAGTTTTGTCCTCTTTTCTGCTGAGTGCCAGAGAGCCCAGACTCAGGATCCTGGGAAGCTAGTTTGCTGTCTCACTTTGTAAAACAACCATGGTTATACTACCATCAGGATCATGATGCTATCATAGAGTGTTTCAGATAAGCATTTTAAAAATTAGTCCTTTAAGAGTTTTTTTGTTGGTGGATTGAGGATTTGCTGTATTGACACAGTGCACTGTCACAGTGTATGACACAGGATGCTAAAAAATACTCATGTAGAGTAGTAGAACATATATTTGAGCAAGCATTGAATAAACATCATTGTTCAATGAAGGCACAAACTCCATGGGATAATCCTTCTGCTGTAACAGTTAGTGAACCAAAGCATGTAAAAAATGAAGAGATGCTAAAGAGGAAAGAAAGAGAAGAAGATGTCGAGGAAAAAAAAAAAAAAAGATTAAAAACTCATCTATCAAAATATTTTTAGGCAATTTCTTCACAAGAGTGAATGATTATCTGAGCCAATGAGTTTAAAGCAGCCCATTAGCCAACACTCAACACAAGGCAATTGAAACATACTATTCCCTACTTACTTACACATTTAGAGGTTGCCAGGCGGGCCACTGTGCCTTTGCCTTGATGACTGTTAAAACCTCATCGCTCTGTGAAAAGAGACAAAACAAGTGATTGGGACAATCACACAATCATTACAATAAGAGTAATATGTTTTACAGCAAAAAATTAAGAGGCACTATATCAAACTGTGCCTCCAAATTCTGACTGACTTTTTGTTATCTGGGCACGGTGTGTCCTCAGCTGCCCAGGGTTCATCAAGGAGCCTCTATGAAGGCAGGAGGCAAGAGCAGCAGGAAAAGGCAGTCAGACCTTGGGCACAGTCTCTTAACTCTTCAGGAAATGAAGTGAGCTTAAAACACCTACAACAGTTCACAGACCATGTTATTTTTGCATTGAGAGCTGAAGGGAAAGCTTTCAGAGTGGTGCACAGTGATGACAGGTACAAATAAGGAAAAGACCTTCACATTGGTGAAATACCCCAAAACGACACGACCAAACTGAGTATCTTCTTCTAACACTATCACAGAAAGATAACTGTGCCGTATCCTGGGCTGTTAGTCCACATATAGCAGTTTATTGGCAAAAAGTATATCTTGAGCTGTGGATTTTGTGACTCTCTGACAATCCTTGTGGCCAGAGGAATTTACCAGATTAAAAAAAGCAAGGACAGAAAAATTGCTCTTAATACATCACAAATTTACAGGCCAAGAGGCAGACAAAAACTAGAGGCTGCTGCTACTCTAGGCAATCTAACACACCCTGTAAGTGTGTATGATATATGATTTATTATCCTCATGTATGTAAGTATGTAAAGAGTCCATGGTGGATGCACCACAACCTCCTTCAAGCAGGGCCATTGATAGCACTTTCTCTTTGCTCTCCATTTACACACGTGAAAATTACAGGGTGAAATAGAGCAGCCACCTGTGGAAGCCCACAGTATGGCCAAGCATTGTCCAAGATTATTTCCTAAAGTCTGTAGCAATTCCTGTATCAGCAACTTTAAACTTCATATTGGTACAATAAACACAGGACAAAGTCAGGAGACAGCTAACAAGGCTCTGATTCCCAAAAGACATCTATCACGCTTTTTGTAGAAGCATTTTCCCCACCTCCCTTAGGAATCCACCCCAGTAATTCACCTAAAGGAACACAAAGTTCACAACTTACTCACATGATTTCTACTGTCTTTTAAAAATATCTCCCAATTAGAGTAAGAAACCCACCTCATACATTACTAGTAATTGGCACTTCCAAAAGAGTTGACCTTTCAGTTTAGCGATAATAGTGCCATTTCCTGCTTAATAGCAATAGTTCTGATACCCCAGACTAGCTCTAGCCCATATACACTCCTGTTTAAAGAAAACAATTTTCATTGTTTTTTTCTACCACTCTCAATATTTTCTGACTCTGTTTTTTTACCAAAGCAAGGTAATTACAGTGCTGATGGGCTCTCTCTGTAACACATGAGGTTTTTCAGTCTCAGGAACGCGTATGGGACATAGCCTCCCCCTCAACCTGAGTGGATGGATAAGCCATTTCTCAAAAACCATTTTTATAAATACAGATGCTTGTCCAAAGCCTATACGACATTATATGTCCTGAGCTAAGATAGCTAAAAGTGTGAGTCTATAAAAGCAAGTAACTATAAAAAGATTTATTCAAACTCCCATACTACTAATGCAGTTGGAAAAAAGAGAATTTTATGCTGAAAAGGAGCAATCAAACAGCGCGCAGCAGAGCTATGCCAGCAGGCAGATTCACCAGGGCAGGTCCTGGGTGAGTAGCAGCAGGCTGAGCCACCAGCACAACCCTCTCCCAGTCTCCTTGCTGGGCTGAGCAGAACTGTGCAGAGACATGCTCTATGGAGGAGAGATGCACCACATCCAGGTTCATCTATGGCAACCTTCTTCTTACCTCCATGCCTTCAAAAGTGGAAGAGACAGCTTTCCTCTCAAAGTGATTTAAAAGGAAACTGATTAAAAGAATAAAGTTAAAAGTCTAAAGTTAAAAGACACTACTTGTCGTTCTCTGTCAATGGAATTTGCCTTAGTTTTTAATTTTCCTTGTTTCAACATCCTAAGACTCTCCAGCTAGGCATATCTTCATTTACTTGCCTTGAGAACACATCTGCATTCAAAACTATTAACTGTGTACCGTACATCCCAAAGAAAGTCTGTTATGAGTGTAGATGGTTACATTTATTAAAATAATACATTGCCTATCTAATAGAAGCCAGTAATTATGTCAGTAACATCCAAACCACTCATGTCTGAAAGCATTTGAACATGTGCTATTCAAATTAAAAATGCATTCTGAGAGTGGATGAACTACGATTAATATCTTAGTAGTAAGTGCAGAGGGAAGGAAATAAGGAACAGAGCACGGTGCATTCAGACATCCCCAGATTTTTTAAAGGAGGTGAAAATTGCTGCAGCAAAAGCTGAATTCATGGACACTTCCTGAACAGTAACCAAAATCAAAAGATGCAGAATCCAGTGTTTAGTTGGGCCTGAATGAAAATACACATTTCTGGTACCTAGAGCTCCTTGACAATGACACAAGACTAAGCTGAAACTTCAATTAAATCGTTGCCGTTCCAGACTGATAGTCTAATTATGCAGTTGTCTCTATCACACAGATTTGTAATATTTCTGATTTAAAAAAAAAAAAAATTAAAAATGTAACACCTACACTGTTATTAATGCCAGTGTATATTTACTTCTACATGCACTCATAAACAAACAGATACCTGAGTAGATTTTTTTGTACACTAAAGAGTTTTCCTTGGACAAGTGTTTTTGCCAAGAAGATGAAATCCTGGAAAACAATACAGTAAATTCCACTTGCCGCCTCCTTGGGTCTGTGAGGCTGTTGCCATGTGAGGTCTGGCTGCCGGGCTTCGCATTAGCCTGGGGAACCCAGCTGCAGTCACCACGCGTGATGCCAGCAGCCTGCATCTCTCCAGCCTCCTGCTGGGAGCAGGCTTGGGGCGTTCCTCCAGAAAAGCAGTGACCTTCCTCTAACTCCAGCCTCTCCAGCTGACCCCCGCGTAAACAGCCCAGGCAAACAGTTATTATCTACCACACAAGTTCACAGGCTTGTGAACAAGCTATAGCTAGAGAGCAATCTATATAAAAGACACAGTGCTCGTATTTGCTGGCCAATCACTTTTGCTATAATTTATTGGCAGATGGTAGAAACTGAGAGGATATTAAATGCCTGAAGAGAAACCCACAAATTAATAATATACAAATAGTTGATATAATCCAACTACCTTGAACAACCCAATTGCACAGACTTTACAGTAAAGGCATAAAACACCACATAATTTTTATTAATTTTAGTTAACATTTTCTTAGGACTTGCTGTATTATATTTGTGCCCATTTTCCTCTCCTCTTCGTATTCCCAAAGTTTTGCTTTGATTTTTGAAGTAAACAAACTCTCAAATTCACGTCAAAATATGGCAAAAAGAACTAGGATGTTTCACTGTTGTATATTGCAAGCTGTCTTGTCATCATTTATGTATTTGGCTGGGAATCAATGATTCCTGAGTAATGAAATGGTTAGATTTTGAAAAAGAAAACTAGATCATTTGCAAAATGATGGAGTGTCAATACATTAAAATGTCAGAACAAGTCAAAGGGAAGGGCATCAATGGTTTTGCCTGGAGCTGCTTTTAATCCTTTATCTAAAGTCTGATACACACCTTTTCCAATAATAAAAGGAAAAAGGGAAGAAAATTGTCAAGCCTACGTTATGCCTCTGTGCTTGCGGAAGTTGTCAAGGAGCGACTGTCAGTTATTACACAGATAAACAGGAGGAGAGTTGCTACCCTCTGTCGTTTTCCCAGTTAAGGGTGTTTCCTCCTTGAGTACAAATCACAAAATTGATACTTGGGAATTTACAGTTGTGTTTTTGCTCAGCTTCTTTTGGGCACGTCAATATCACGCGACACAGGAATGACATTCTCCCGTGAGGAGAGTGGGAGCGCGTGGCGCCGTGCTGCACCGACGGTCAGCCCTGGCACACCGCGGCAGCGCGTGGGCAGCTTCTCACGGGAGCAACGCGCCCTGCTCCTCGGCCACTTGCTTGTGCTGAAGCGCCTGTGCCTCCGTTTGCTGCGAGAATGTGCTACCACTGCTGCAGCATCTCTGCTCCTCCTGGAAGCAGGAATTCACCATTTAGCAATTAAATTAGTATAAGCTCTCAGGAGTCTTCATGGTAAATTCCTCTGAAAAGTGTGGTTAGGCATAATCACTTACAAAACTGGGTATAAAATCTTTGTCGAGCCTACTGAAGCCTCTTCTTCAATTTCAGTTATTGGTTCAGTTGTATGATTTCAGTTTCCAGCTGAAATAGAATGACCCCTTCTCTACAGGCTTAAAGCTTGCTCAAAAAGCCCAGTGGAGCCAACGTAGCTTATAGATTGACTTCAGTATTTTTTTTTGATTGTGGCCTAAATTAAAACACACAAAAATAGCAAACAATTATCGTTTTCTCCAGATCTGCTTTCTACGTTTGTGTTTCAAGCTGGGGGTGGGTGGTTGACTCAATAGCGGTTCCCTATGAAAGTACTTCCTCTGAAAAGTCCTAAAAGCATGATTTCTAAAAGTTTATAATGTTATTCTAATACAGACACCCTTACTGATATTCTGAAGTTGGTAAAAACTAATCATTTACTTTAGATCCATTTGTTCCTGCAACGTACAAATGAAGGCGCACGCAGAATAAAGTAATTAAATGGCCACAAATAGAACCCCATGGTATGAAACCACTGCTAAATTAGATCTTTCAGCTGTGCACTTTACAGAAGATTAAAAACATTTCTTCATGTTCAAGAACAGAAAGTGGGACATAGCTCAAAAAAGCAGCATTGAAGATAGAATTTGATCTGAAGTCTTTCTCAACCAGAGGGATTTAAAACAACTTGTTTAAAGGGTAACATCCATTAAAAATGTAATGAAAGCTTTTAGCAAAAATTTTAAGTATCATCTGAATAGCTTTAGAATAAGAAAGAGATTAGTAGGATCTAGAAAGCCACAAACTATTTTATGTACTCCTGCTGGTTTTGGTAACCAATGTGATTAATATATTTTCTGTACTGGAAGTTATTTTGACGAGTAATTTTTATTACTATTTTTATTTTATATGTGCCAAATAACATTAGAAAATGTTATTGTGCAGATCACTTAGCACTTCATAATAATGATTTGATTCGGTTCAGCTAAACAAATTACAGTCTATTATCTGACATCAAAATCAGTCAGATTCAATGAACTGTGGGAATGAAAAACACCTGTTTTGAGCTAGAGCTTAATTTCACTCTTTTCACACCACCACTGCTTGGCACTCATTCCATTGCTTTAGAACAGAGAACATTTAATTCCTTCCACAACACTCATCCTCATAATATCTGAATGCCTTGCTATCCACAGTGGACTCATTTTCTTAAGATTCTTAGAAACAGAAAAAGCAACATTATCCTCAATTCACAGATGATGAATTGAATGTCTTCTGGAAACAAACCTAACTCTCTGAGTTTTAAGACAGCATCTCCACTGCACGATCATCCTTTCCCTCAAAAAATAATTTGGTATTGAAGGAGAAAGAGATAAAGTAAGAACGAAAAAGTAAAATGCACAGTATGTCTTCTGTGGGGAATCAATTGCTATGAAAATGAGAATGATATAGTGCTTTGGAGGGATAGTTTGGTGCTCCTAAAAGCCTATCAGTTTTCTGTGATTAGTATAAATAGACCTTATTCCACCTCCACCCTATGCAGACACACAGAAATCACTTCAGGATGTGAAAAGTGTGTGTTCAGTATCTCTAAGACTTCAGTTCACAAACATAGTTTCAGGCTAACAGAAGTCTTCAAACCATCAAATTTTGGTCCTTGTTGCTACATACGATGTACAACAAGATGCCTCATTACAGAGTGGTGTTAGGAGGAGACACTGAAGAGATGATACAAACATCTGCTTGCACACTCAGAGCAGCCAGGTAGTCTGCAAGGAAGCCTGAAGACAGCATTGAAGACAAGAGGATGCTATAGCTATTCCTCCTGTGGGCTTAGGTACCTCACTGACTGCTAAAAGGCCGTGCTTACTTGGCACTGGCAGCATGAAGATCCCTTCTGAAAGCAGACACCTTTCTTCTAAACTAGGAACGGTGACAGTGTTTGCTATAATGTTCTACTAGTGTTCATACCTTTAAATAGGTATATTTTTCTATCAAGGGGTTTATGTTTACAACTCCTTTGCAACTGTCCCCGCTGCTGAGTGAAAGACTATCTAGATGACATTGCTATCTAGTCCACTGATGAAATCACCACAGCCTGAAAAAAGGCTTCAGTTTTGGAGCCAGAGTGCAAGACTCATGGTTAGGCTTCTTACTGGAGACGGAGTTCTGAGCTCTGGACTATGATTTTTTAATCTAATAACCGCTTAATGCTAGAATGATGTTATCAGATAAGAGGAAAGTGACCGCAATTGTAAGTACATGTACTTAAATTCTACCTAAGTTATGAGTGACGTGTACCTTCTTTGATGTCATAGGATTGTTACGATTCAATAGTGCAGCTTTCAGTAGAAGTTGAATTGCATGATATTAATTTATGAAGAACTCCACCGCAGCAATAGACATGCCAGAAAGTACATTAAAAGACCAGACAAAAAGAAAAAGGTACTATTTTACCCCAATACAAATGCATGCTTTCCAGGTTGAGAGAAAAATAAAGACCAATCTTGTCTTTAAAGTATTAACTAACACAAAATACCTGGTTAATTAATGCTCAACACATTACGGACTTTCATGGATATTAGTTGAAATACAGCACATTTTCTCCTGGTTGGTAAAATGTGTAGACATCTTGCCTACTTCAGTTTTAGAGATATATTTGAATTAAAAGGAGACACTGTTGTAGGCACATTACAGAAATTTGTAAAACCTAAAAGAAAAAGGAAGTATCTGTCTGCTCTGTGGTAATAAAATATTTCTGGGATAAAAGCAGCTACATATAGCTTTATTTGCCCTGAAGTTCATCTTCATGTAAATATACACATTTGCTTTATAGTAACTGTGAATGTGATCTGTAATGCACTCTGGATGGACATGGTTTATTAACTCCATAAGCAATCGGCCTGCTTTGAGTCTGCCCGTGTTTCTGTGGATTTCTTGTTCACGTGGAGCATGCCAGAAGTTTTCATGGCTATTAGCATGGTCATTACAAAATCTTACTTGCAAGGCTACTATTATGCAACACATCTATTTTCCTATGGGTGCAGCCAAGGAGGGTGCTAAAGTTGCCCTAAGCCTCAGCGCTGAGATGCAGTTCTTTTTAACGTGCAGAGATTTTTTAATGAAAGAACATGCAGAAGCTGGTTTTTTCCAGTTCATAAAAAAGAGCATTTTTGAAAAGGTTAAGCTTTTAGTCACAAATTGCTTCACTTGGAAGGAAAAAAAAAGCCCATAATTAAAGACAAAGACTTATTTCTACCATTTGATGACAACTAAATTCTCTTTAATTCTGTGACTGACTTAGATTCAGGCAGACTGTACTTAAAGCCAGTAGCATAGATGTGGATTTACTTTAAGCAACAGCAAAAATACATTTCAGTCAGTGGAATTATACCAGGATTGCGTTTGCCCATTTTACTTTGACTTCTCTATGTTTATGATAGAGATTTTGTGGCAGCTGAGAAAAATCACACATATCATAAGATATATAAACATCCCTGAATGGAATTCATTATTTGATCATCATACATACAAATTAAATATTTCCCTGTACAAATAGCCATTTCTTTAATTAAAATGTCTTTATTTCTTTTTTTTTTTTTCCCCTCCAAAACCAGGTAATGACATTTCAGGGAATATAAAATCTGTGGTTTTCAGTTCACTAAATAGGAAAGTCTGGAGGAATTTCCAGGCTTTTAGTAATATCCACTCATATACAAAAGCACAATTTTGGGGCTGAGATACATAAAAAAATACTGTTGGGGTACAACTGAAGAAAAACAGAAAGAGAGATGAGCATTTAAATCCAATCCTGAATTATCACTGTCTGAATAGGTCCCATTTCAGGAGAGCAAGTAACCCAGTGCTTCAGACAGTCCCAGCTTAACCACTGTACTGTACAGGAAAGCTTTCCTGAATTGGTTACTTAGCAAATTTGTGTTCACTTTTACAAAGAAAGACCTGTTAGATAATCAGGCTGATAATTTTCCCAAAATGTGGATATTGTCCATGTTTTCCAGAAAATATGGAAATATGTGTTAAAGGTATAATTTCAGGCTGTGACTGCACAGATGCTAGCTGACGATGCACATTTAAAAGAAGATTTTAAAAGGGAATTTTAGGAATTCTAATTCCTGATTTTGTTAAAAATCAGTAGGATGGGATGCAAAAAGAAGTATGTTCATTGTTTCTCTTAGTATACATCCCAAAAGCACTGATTCACTTTGCATTAACTACCTTCTGCATTACCTGTCCCACAGGGTTTTCTTTCAATGAAGTGGTTGTTTCAGGAGGGGAATGTAGGCTGAAATCAATAACAGAACTGTTGCTAATGGCAACACTGAAAATAATATGCTCTATCTTATTTCCATTAAGGTGCAGTTACATAATCTAGGGTGTCCCAATAAAGCAATAATTCATTTTTGCATAGTTTAAAGCTTAGCAGTGTGTGTTAATGAACCCCAGGTATGCTCTGAGTACTTCAGCTCTCGTTTTCTGTGGCTGAACAGGTTCTGTAGGAAAAGGGTCTCCCTTGTGAATCCACTTCTTGAATGCATGTTGATTTTCTACTGCACTTTTTTTTTTCATTCTACGTGGAATGCTTTGCTGTCTTTAGGACTACAGAAATGTTTCGGGATCCTAAATTACTTTGCCAAAAACAAGGGAAGATCTTACTACACCTAGGAATGGCTGCTCTTTAAAATTGGGATTAAACTAGATTTTGAAGCTGACTGTAAGTGGTGTAACTCCCACCCTCTGCTTAATAGGGTTATCCAATACACATCCTTTTGTCCTTCTGTCTTAACTTTCCCAATTTCATCAATCCTTTAGACTAACTAGCCTTTAAACCTATATCTAAGTGCTATAAAGCTACTGTTATTTTAAACTCATAAATGATTTGGAAACAGTGAGCACACCAGAAAAGAAACGGGGGTGGGGGGTGGTGACGACCCCGAAACCAAACAATCTAGTGCACCAAGGCATTCTGTATACAATAAAGCAGATGTATGAACTGAACGGCCACCTGCAAGCAGCAAGACAAAACACTGCATTTCCTGGAGATAACGATAGAAGTGTTTCAAAGCTCTAGGTTCATTCACCAGATTTGTATTTGGTAACTACAGCATTTTTTTGCTCAGACTCCTTCAAATAGGTTCAAAACAGTCAGGGGTGAATGCATTGTGATAGGTTCTTGGGTATGCTATGAATAAGTGAGTTTCAACTTAAATATCAGCAGGAAACCTCAGGAGAAGGCTGGGTCTGCTCTGAGAAGCAGCCCAGAGAACGAGGACAGAGAACAATTCTGTCTTCTAGTAAATGCTGGCAGTGAGGCTCCAGCTATCATGATTACTCATCCTGCTGCTTCTCTCAGACATTAGCCAAATCTAATAGCTTGAACAGAGGAGAAATAATTACTCAGAAAATAGCAACTGATTTTAAATAAGACCAGCAAATTAGTTTAGGAGGTGAGCTTTCCTGACCCTTGATAGCATTTTGACAAATCAATGTCTTTTTTTTTTTTTCTATCTAGAATGTACAATATACTCTAAATGTGCTTTAACTGCTGTACAGGGGCAATCACAATAGCTTAATTTCCCTTCAGTAAAGATGCCATGGCTTAGACATGTCTAAGCCACCCTTTACCATCTCTTCCAAAAAAAATCTCCAAAACCCACCAGAAAACCCAATGAAAAATGTAGCCTCTAAGCATTAAGTAATTGAGGATCCTGTCATGACTTGTATCAGGGGCTGCCTTTACCCCCTCCTTTCCTTGTAACTCCTTCCCTTTGAAAAACAACTCAGTCTATGCTGGGTGACTCAAAGGACTACCTTCATAGTCCTCCGTGGATAGTGGCTCCAGTCTGATATCCTTGATTCTGCTTGTGTACTTTAAATTTGCCTCATCTTTGCTTCTGCACTCCTGTAAGTCATGACAGACAGAGAGAGAAGGAAACTACCTGCAGTGCCCAGCTGGAGGGAGGACCAGCTTTTAGGGGAGTGGGTAGCTTTTGTTTTTCTCAGACAAGGAACTCCCCTGTCCTGCTCCCCAGTGTGGATTTCTATACCTCTAGAAAGGTCTTGTTTAGGCAGATGTTACACAGAGGCAAATCCAGAAACTGAGACTGACTCAGAAAAGTTTTCTTGCTACTTCTTAGAAATTTCAGGGGCCTGAGCTAGGTAACATTGTCTCCCATCTCTGATGGTTCGCTCTGGCTCTTCAGCAGTTAGATAGCTGGGAAATGGTATTATGATTTTATTTTGGGGGGGGGGTTTGGTAGGCTATTTAGCACTAACTGTTCCCTCATAACAGTGTGGGAGGTCAGATGAAGGTTATCTCCCTGCCTGATGCCCACACTACTTGTTGCTTAAAGAGCTTCAGGTATCTTTAGATCAGTTAATATGGCAATACTTTACATGTGCCATTGAGTAGAATTAATATGAGAACAAGAATTATATAAGACAGCTTTAAAAACAGTAGGAGCTGTTATTAGAGTGACATCTGCAATTGATGTAATTAACGTACCAGGGAGGAGCTATTAATTCCACTGTAGAAAGTACTGTTTTGGTTTCTAGTTGCTTACGTAGAACAGCAAAACCAGAACAGAGATATAAGAATTAAACCCTGTAGCCACCATACTGTACGTCATCCTACAGTCAGCAGAGATAAATGTGTGATGTTGTCCCTGTAATAAGCCAGACATGAAGAAATGTGTTTGTCTTAAGGAACGTCTCTAACGTACTCTGGAAAAATCCCTAGGACGTCAATTTGCTGAGTGTAGTGTTCATGTAGTTATTTTATGATCAGAACAGTTCTAAATTAAGGAACATAAACAGAGGCTTGCACTCTAAAAGAAGGTATTCACCATATCACACTGTACGCACATGCTGCAATATTAATTCTAAAAATGAGAAAATAGTGACAAACAATCACTGCAGTGAGGTCAGGATAAATGTAAGTATTTTCATTTTAGCTGTAAAATACCACTAACTGGTAGGGACACCCCTTACAGCTCTGTACCTAAGTGTACTGCTAAAAATGCTTATTGGGATGCACATCCCTTGCTACTTCCCATGACCGTTTTGAAATTATATGTACACTGACCTACTTACAGGCTTATCTTTAAAGCTTATGTGCCAAAGTAAGGTTTAAATTTTAGAGTTTAGCTATTAGTCATGTTATTGTGAAATGACAAAATTCATTATTATGCCATGAAACAGGCGTGAATATTCCATGACATATTCAGAGTCAAAACCGGCATACTTCTCATTCCAGTAGTAAAGCACATACTTCTGTTGTGATCATCTCATTTGTCTTCTTTTAGGCATCTAATAAACTCTTTCTTTTCTAGTAACCGTAATCAGAATTGTACAGGATTAGAATTGTGCTTGGTTCTTTTAAATCAGGGATACACTGTACAGATATTTGTTTTCCTTCATCCTTTTATTTTCCTCCCTCGAGTCCCCTCTCATCCCAGACTCCTGCCGGGGGACTTCCAGAAGAACACTGAACACAAACATCATTCCCTTAATTATTTGTAAAACAGTAGCAGGCCAGACTGGTCCCCACTGAAGTCCTAATTACAGGTGTTAAGCCGCTCTACTAAAATCACTTACTCTCCCTTAAAATAAAATTAGGTTGTTTTCTTTTTACTAATCTCTGAAGAGATTAGAACTGCTCCATTATTGCAGGGCAAAATTCCAAACTGGTTAATAATCAAGCAGTAAAGCACGGTAAATGCCGTATCTCATTACAAAGCCAGCGCTGGGACTCATAGGAGTAACTTTAAAGATACGTCATCCTTTGTCTAATCAGGATAAATGGTTTTAGTGTTCATGTGTCTAACGCAAAAACATGCAAAATTCACAGGGTCGTTCCATCTTGTCTGCTCCTGACACTGTGTTTGTACACTCAAAGAAACTGATGGAAACATTCACTTACAACAGAATCACCGAATTGTTGCACCCCAGTAACTACTGAAAGACTACTAAATATGCAATTACTGTGGCATCCTCTAAAGTCTGATGAGACAATTACTAGCACTTTATACTTGCATGGAACCTTGCCTCAAGGAATTTAAAAATGCTTTTAAACAATAATTAAGTTCTAGAGCTCTCCTGTAAATGATCTGCACCATCATAGAGGCAGAAACTATGGCAACATTAGCAGACCAAATAAACCACTTAGACTTCAGAAAGTTTTTTTCCAAGCATGTTCACTGTCTTGCAGCACTATGATACAACAACATGCCTTGGAACAAGTAAGACTGACAATCATAACGCCACTGGTCTTATCCATAACTGCGAAGAAGCAACACCTGCTAATCCACGAGGAAAGGTAGGGACACCAAGCTTTCTCTACAATTCTGAATGGCTTGATGACCCACCCTCCCATAATTTAAGTAATTACATACAAACACAGCACCATCTACGATCTGGACCATCAATCTGAATTTTTGGTTAAAACATTAATTAATCCAGCAAGTATGATCAAGCCGTCTGTGAAATACATTAACTTTGTACTAACTAACAAACAGATAATCTGTGGCTTAAACCACATCCTTCACAAAATCAAAACCCACGTAAAGCAACCTAAAAGGCATGGTACAAACCAGGCCCTTGGCAGGCATGCAGTTGGCTTTGAAGAACAAATGTGTGTCTTTCCAATACGCAACTGACTAAAATGGGTTTATAAATGAGGACACTTGTCTACAGAAGATAGATGAGAATTTTGAGCAATTCCTTTCCCCCAATACTATCTACAAACCCGGAAGCTTGTTACATGTCATCCCGTTCTGGAGTCATTGCACTATAATCTATGCCTTAGAAAGAAATCACACAGTCAATAAAAAGGGAAATCCAACCTCCAGTGAGATATATTCTGGTGGTCAGGAAAACCGACAAATTTTCAAAGCCTGGGAACTAAAATCCAGTAGTCTGCTTATGAACAGTTCCTGGTGGCTCACATTGTCTATCTCCTCCCCACCACCCAGCTGTCTAATTAATTAAACATAGCCAATGTTCAAACTTGAGAATTACCTTAAATTTTGAGCACTAGCTCTTCCCGTAAACTTTCCTCCTGTCAGACAAACATTTGTGAAAACTCTGGGAATAAAACCAGTACTACTGAGCCACGGTTTAATGTTCTTAACCAGCTTCAGTTTCTCCAAAACGGTCTGCTCATTTTATAGATGAAAACAAACTTCTTTCTCACACAAAGATCTGAAAATATCCCAATTGCTCATAGGCTTTTACCTTACCAATTATGCATTTTCTGAGTCAGAGTTGCTCGATACAACAGGAAAGAACATTTGTAAGTGCAGATGTTATTCACAAACTATGTTAGTTGATTCTTAAATAACTATACCACACAAAAGTTACAACTTTTTGAAGGAAGATACTACTTACTATAAGCATGACCAGGTGAATCTGAATTTAACACTTCATAAGATAGGATCAGACTACTGAAAATAAGATTATATTTTTTCTTTCCACCAGTTTTACATATAGCTCTTTGCACCTTGCCCAGATATAGAGACTTCTAAACTGTTCTGAAAACCTCTCTCATGATGATCAGGACTAGTCCTGACTGTATCAGCTTTTCTCAAAGACTGTTCTCTTAAGCACTACTTCCTACGGCTCCAGAAGAACTTACAAAAAACCTGAAACATTCACAGTTTCTTTCTTCTGCTTTCAGGTCCACATTTTTACTGATTTGTTCAGCACATTTCTTCTACAATAAATCATCCTGCACTATTGGTCCCATGTGGCTGCATGCCTTTCATTTTTGTGAAGTAAAATTCAACCATCTTATTGACTGCAGCTGCTTTTAAATACACTTTGGTGTCAGCAGTGATTTACTTTTTAATTATATTATTTTATTTTAGACGAGTGGTCCTATTGTTTTCTTAACAGCTGCTTTAAAGGCAGTGCTCAAATAAATGAAACCTCAGCATCTGAGCATGGAAAACAAGTTAATTCACAATCCCTTAACCAAAGAATTTCCTACAATAACATTCTTGATGAAAATATTGCCACACTTCCCGAATCTTTTAGATTTCAGCATGATGAAGGGGGTCACTTACTTGAAGTATGCTATAGCTGCGCATTCTTGGGAGATTCTTGCTAAATAGACCAGCAGGGACAATACAAAGACAAGATTATTCCTGTCTCTCTTCCAAAAGCCTGAGAGACTGTTTTGCCAGTTTTCTATTTCAGCTGCAGAGACAAGTTCTGAATCCAGTGCTCACCACAATTACAGACTAGGGATTTGATCTCCGTAGAAGGTCCATTTTTATCCTCTGATATGTGTATGTAATTTCTCTCGTCTGCAGGAGCACATTTATGCTGTATCTGGGGCAAAATTAAGCATATAGGTAAGCTGATATTTCTCCAGGGACAGATTATAATCAGTAAAAACAAAAACATCACAATCCATTGCAAAAATGTACTCTCTGCAGTGGAAACGTTAAGGATGAAAACATGAATGAATGTGGAAGACACAAGCTTATCCATGCTCTATTCAGTTGATTTTAACAAGTATTTCTTGAAAAAATCTCCTGGGAATGCAGGATATATATTATTTCTTTGACACATGAATAAAGCATCAGATATTAAAAATATGTATGTAACCTTATCAAATATTTGATGCACTTTCATTACACTGAAATATTATGAACACAAATCATAGACAGAGATGCTGGTTTCAGATCAGGTAATTGTTCTCAATTTCTGTACTACTGGACACTATTAATCTGTCTGAATTAAGCACAAGGAATTGTACATTTTTGTAATATTCTTTTGTATAGGATATGTTGAATTGAAAAGTTGCCAAAATGATAACTGTGGCCCACAATTCCTTCTGATTCTACGTATTTGCCAAAAAAACCCAACCCAGTAGAGGTCAAGGCTAAGTTCATAGTAGGGTGTGATTTTTTTTTTTTTTTCTATTTTTTTCCAGTTACCTTTATCCTTCTGAAAGTCTTTTTCTATCCCTTGCAGCAGCAATCATCTTCAAAAGAACAGAGAGGAGGGGAGAAGGGAAGGAGACGATGTTTTAGGCTAATGAGCAAATAACAACAAAGTAGTTGCCATGAGGGACTTAACATTAGTTTTAATCTGGGCCTTCTATATTCAGTACTAGAAATGCATTTGGTTGCTGAAAAATAGGTAACAAGTGGCCAAGATCATTTTTCAAGGAGCAGTTTAAACCTTTGTCCTCCTACACCTCTGTACTCTGAAGGGGCAGGTCCAGGAAGAAGCCAAAGTGGTAAGCCCTGCGAGACTCCCCCAAGAAAGCATTAATAACTAGTGTCTCCATTTACCCACTAACCAGACACAACTCCAGTTGCAACTGAGCTGTGACAGTCATCTCCTTACTCTTCTGAAGATGTTCAAACTGTAGGTGACCTCCTGCTCTCCCTGTAGCCACGTTCAGAACAGCAATGATTTGGTTCTAAATGTTTTCTGACCGCTTTCAAAGGGCACACTTACACTCTTAAGATATGGACTGAAAGTAGAAAAAAAAGCCACAGATAAATGCTAAACATGTAGTCAATTCAATTTGGGGTCTAAACGTTTCCTTTTGGATATAAATATTTATCTGTTGAAACTAAAAGCTTTACAAGCATTTCTGAGGACAGAATCTAACTTTTGTTATTAAAAACAAGAGGTTAAGTATTTGTTCCTACTGCGATCTCTTGCTAGTATTAGAGCAGGGAGATCTTACAGTATTCATTACCTCCACATATTTTGTTTTTTTCATCAGTTTGCTTACTTAGGCAAAGAAGGGATGATATACTTAGGAGCTCCATCATTCTGCAGCCCACAGAAGGCTTAATGAACATGTAGTGCCAGCATTTCAGAATCTATACCCTCTATATACCACTTAATTCCATTAACTTTTCTACAACATCAGGTCTGACGTGTCACAGAACTCTCTAGGGCCTAGAAATGACTTATGAATTAATTGCCTGAAGCATAATCATTAAGAAAATAAATTTAAACATCATGATGTCGCATTCTATTTCATTAACATTCTAGGAAAAAAGAACATTCAGCAAGTTTTCATGTCCACGTGAAAAAATTTTTACGCCAGAACAACACATCGAAGGTGAAAAAGCTTTGTGGGGATTTCAGTGAATACAGAATTTCAGTCACATGGATTTATGTTGAGGACCACAATACCTGGTTCTATGAAGTTAGATGAACTCACCAACAAAGTGTCATGGATTTTTTGTTAGTAATGACATAAAGCCAAAGACAGGAGTCATCTCTGTGTTTGGAAAGTACCTGGAGTATTTTGGGTCTATGCCTAACAAAATAAAATGGATGTGTTCAGCAGCTCAGGATGTCAGCAGCTTTTGGGTCTTTAGATGGTCAGATGCCACATGATAGCCACCCACGAATTCCAAGTGCAAAGAACCACCTGGCTAGATGCAGGAAATTTAGTTATATTTGTGAGCATCGCAGTTAAAAGAATTATGATAGATTCTTCAAGATTATATCCTCTTCTCCTTTTTATTATGCTACATCTGGATGATCTGAACAGCTTCTAAATCTATTTCACCTTGACTCATCTGGAGAGAAAAAGAAGAAAAAGGAAACAAGATTCAGAGAAGTATTAACGTTACTGCTGACATCTGTCTCAGAAAATTTTAAAGGGAGGGAAATAGCGGATCCATTTATCTCAAAGCAAAACCTGTGAAATATATTGCTAAGGGTTTCCATGAGTCAAAAAGAACCATTCTAGAAAGAGATTGGGAAAAAGGCATAACAACCTTCAGCCTCGCAAATGGAAGGCCAGTTGCAGTTGGACATGTCATCAGTTTCTACCAAAGACTGAGAAATCGATTGGTTTAACTTCCAGATCTCACAGAAGATATTGAAATTTCCAGAAGAGACACCTAATAGGAATCACTTGGAACACACTGTTATATCCATTTAGAAATTTATGTTTGTTTGTATTTTAACATAAGGCCCCTAGGATGAATCTGCACTCTCTTGAGAAGGAAGAGGCCTATCTTGATTGTGGAATTCCTGTATTTATTGTATTCTTCCCTAAACTTGGGCTTTTATTGAAGGCTGTGAAACTGAAATGCTTTATGAGGAATTTGGCCTTGGAA
Organism: Leptosomus discolor; assembly: GCF_034619465.1. Lineage (NCBI taxonomy): Eukaryota > Metazoa > Chordata > Aves > Leptosomiformes > Leptosomidae > Leptosomus > Leptosomus discolor. The sequence continues at coordinate 20,736,050 of NC_141402.1, read as the reverse complement.
AATCCCTACAAGCTACTGTTATTATTAAGGAGCAATTGAAGAAAGTCCAAGACTATTATTAATTTGCAATGCTGGAAGATGGGATTTTCCATTTTAGTAGGAGACAGCTTTCCTTAAAATAACTTAAGTGAAAATAATCAATTGCTTATTCATCTTTGAAGCAAGATTTCTTCTGGAATACATTATAACTTAAAGACTTACTGTTAAACAAATGCCTGAAATAATTCCCCTACCATATTCATTATACTGATTTCTGTCTGTATCAGTAGGCAGCTGATGTCTGGGAGTCTGTAGAACAATCTCTTCTCAGCACTGTCAACTGATCAATTAGCATGAAACTGGTTAACACTTTTTCCAGTTTTGTCTTCTTACCCACGTATTTCTTCTTTAATATCTGCCTCAGGGGTGATCCATATTTTATCTCATGGAGGTAAAGGACTTACTCACATCAATGTGTTTAGGATTTGAGAGAACTGAAATTCAGTAAGAGCTTATATATCAAAATGTTTGACACTTCTAGACTGTTTTGTAAGTGAAGGTCCCACTACAATAAGGAATATTTATTGTTAACTGGTAAGAATCATTCATTTATTCATTATACATATATATCTATAGGCAAAGTTCTTGTCATAAAGTTCTTATTGTCTGATGAATGGAGAACTCACTCTTGAATTAGAGCTAATCTTGTGAAGACTAATGTAGAATATAATACTTATAATACATTGCCTTTAAAAGAAAATAATCATGCCAACAGCTTGACAAATCATTTTACAAAAACCAAACCCCTATTTATTGAAATCATATAGTCCTAGCCTTTAATAGTATTTAAAAGTTAGCATTAGTGTTATAATTCTGCTATTTTATATAAAACATAAAATCAGATTTTCAATAATACACTTCAGCTTGAAGTTGAAGTGCTGAAATTTCTTACATATATTCAGCCAATATACTGTATAGCTTAAATACATTAAGTTTATGGCTCAGCAATTATAGAATGCCAGAGTTTTTATTATTATTATTATTATTTTATAAATAGGATTCTGAAACCCTCTGATTACACATAAATGGTGGTATTTTAAATAACGATGAATGGGGAATTATTGGTCTCTTTTCTACTATACCTCACATAAGTGTAGCATAAATGTCTTAATTCAAGTATTTGCCTTTCTTATTAATATAGTAATTATTTGTTACGAACTGAATTTTAGAACTGATAGCCCCTTTTGCCATGGAAACATGGAAAACAAATATTTGGACACAGTATGCATGAAAACTGGAAGACCTAGTCAATGAGGGGTAGGTATGTTTTTTAGAGAAATAAAAAAGATACGAATTCAATAAACATGTTAATTCAGTGAACATCAAAATTATTTGCTACTGTAAGTTATAAAGATGCAGCTTGTGTAGATACACTTAAAATCTACAAGTCCTAATCTAGTTTGTAACATATCCTAAATCTACAGATAATCTGTGTGTGAAGCAGAAGTGCATAGATACACGCAAACTAGGCATAAGACTGATAACTGATGCTTAAAAATAGACTCGTCTCTCTTGATAGCATCTTTCTGGGATGACAGTCTAAGACTGGGGAATGCCTGCTTTAGGGGGATCACGCCACCAGTGATTCAACCCACTGATTGTCTTGACCCATCTATAATCGCACTGTCATGATGCCCAGGCTCAGACACCTTCCCAGTGCTCGCAAGTAAAGGCCACTTATTGACTGAGCTGTGAGAACATCACAAGAAAAAGAAAAAGGAAGGCAAAGAAGAAACATTCATATGCAATTACACTAATTGAATAAATGAGAAGCAAAGATTAAAATCAGCAGAGTAAGAACAGAAGTTTTCAGGATGCAGATTTCTCTCTATTGCTGATCAAAGACAATTGAAACAGGGATATCGAGGAGAAGTAGATTTGACCTGGGAGGCTGGTATAAGCATAAGACCAGTAGTGGTTATCAAAACAATCATTGTTAGCTGAAATTAACCCTGCTAAATTACACCACCTTCATCTGTGGAGCCTCATTTCAAGTAGTCATGTCAGCAGCCCTTTCAGCTTTGAATATGTGCTGTGATGCAGAATAAAATGCGACTTCTTGCTTTTTGTTTTAGATACTTTCAATAACATTAAAAATGCTATGTCTGCTACCTTGTCTCAGCTAATTAATATCACAAAACATGATGAAAGTGCACCAGTGTTGATTCATTAACAAGATGGTATTTGGTGGGTCTATAGTGACCTGTTGTATGCCTGTTGCAAGAACAAGCAAGTCTTTTGTTAATGAACATACACACATCATAAGCACTAAAATCAGTGCTTTATCCTATAATGCTGCTGTGATTAACATTAATTAATTTTCAGACATGGTATGGGGGAAATAGTAATGCAACTTCATCTTCCTGTTTCAGTATTACTTCTTGTCTACAGGTCATGTGCAGTTTTAACTATCTTGCTACTAGCCTTTTCCCCCCATTTACTTTTAAAATCCTGCTGTCTTTTGACTTGACAGCTGCCTAGGGCATGGATTACCTCTGGCTTACATGCCTATAAAACTAGAACACATCTATGCCTAGAGGCACTGGTCAGGTCTTTAAGGCACTGCTGCAGCAGCAAAAATCAATATTACTTGGTATAGCAGAAATGAATGAAAGTTGTTATATGTGAAATCATTTAGGAATTAATAGCTTTGTAGATATGGAAACACAGTTTCTTCCCAATTCTCTTCCCTTGTCCTTGTTGATTGTCCAAAAGGATTTACACTAAGGGACAGGCGATGGTTTCTCTCTATAGGATAAATTTGTGCAGATCTCTTTGTTGCCATAGCTAGGCTAGTTTAAAGCTAGTTTGAGTATTTCTGCAGTACGCTACAATCCCTGAACCATGGGGTAGACATGCACAGGTTAAGTTTCACTTCACAGTACTTGTCTTTGGGGATTACTTAGTCCCTGTCTATCTGGTTAAACTCCTGTTGTTTTGGAGCCATCTTAGGTAACTGCGCACTGACTACAGTGTGCCCAAAGACACTACACTTTCAGAGGAAGCATCTCTATGAGCCTTATTCCTCACAGCTGACCAGTAGGTCAGCGGTACGATACATGGTTACAAGGACTTTCAATCTAATCCATCAGTGTAGCTATTGTGCTGTTAAACACCAGAAACTACAACTAGCAGAAAGGACAAGTCATTTGCAAAATAAACACAAGATTTTGCCATCTCATCTAAAGGCACAACCACATGCTTCTGTCAGGAAGTAACAAGTTCTCATCCCAGGATGACAGACATGGAGAGAAACAGGAGGAGAGAGAGGGAGGAGGGGGAAGAAGAGATAGTATTTTGATTAATGCAATATGTTAAAGCATAACATTAAGGCAATATATGTTACCCTTTTGTTAGGTCAACCTACTACACTTTCTTAAGTGGTATTGGTTGCAGAACAGGAAGTCTGTTCTGAAATGTGCAAGACGCTATGTAAATCAAGGGTTAATATTATTACAGCTGGATGACAATTTTTCAGTGAAACAATGCTAATTTACAGAAACATAGAACAGTCTTGGTTGGAAGAGACCTTCAAGATCATCGAGTCCAACCTTTGTCCTAGCTCTACCAACACCACTAAACCATGTCCCTAAGTACAACATCTACCTGTCTCTTAAACATTCCAGGGATGGTGACTCCACCGCTTCCCTGGGCAGGCTGTTCCAACGCCTGACAACCCTTTCAGTAAGGAAATTCTTCCTCATATCCAGCCTGAACCTCCCCTGGTGCAGCTTAAGGCCATTTCCCCTTGTTCTATCACTGAGGTTGAAAAAGATTGTAGAGATACCTATTTGTTTTGATGAATTCTTTCAAAGTTTGGGCAGTTTTCTGCTGGAAATACACTTGGTTTCCCACCTAGCAAGCTGCTTGGGAGCCTGGGATCTCATTTAATTTGCTTGTGACTGGTACTTGAAAGTCTCACAAATCCAGGAGCGCACTGCATACGTTTCTGAAGAGGACTCAGCTTTTTGCTCAAACCATGACTTTTACTTTCTTTGGATCCCTGCCATAGAGTTGAAATGAGGCTGATTCTCCCTGCTGCAGCTCTGGGTTTCCAAGCTGCCTGCTATGTGTGCTGCCTGTTGGCCATAGCAGCTGCCCAGACGAGCGAGCTGGGGAATCGTAGGCTTCTTGCAATGCTGGGAGCCTTGCCTGAATTTAAGGTTCTTCCATATTCCTGGCCAATTTTCTGAGAGTTGAAGACAGCCAGTACTGTCTCACTTTTGGAAAACAAACATTCAAACAAAAACCCCCAACACAAAACAGCCAAACAGAACCAGAAAAAATATTCCAGTTCACTGGAAAAGCAAATACTGTGCTACTGAACAGCTATGAACAGCTTCTATAGCTGTCTTTAGGCTGCAGGTTTATTTTAGGCCTCTCTTTGAGTTCAGTCTCTATTCCAATCACCCACAGATGTCAGAGTGAGTTGGACTTTTTGACTGGATGAACTGAAATACTTGAGATGCTGGAAGAGCATCTTAAAATGCTTCATACTTTTTATAAAATCATTTATGGGTTCTTAGGAACATCCCTCTTAAAAACACTACCATGCCTCTATATTTCCATAGCCTGTTACTGTTGATTAGGAGATTAACATGCAGAAAAAGCTTTTATCAAGAAGAAAAAAGTAGTTCTGTTCCGTACTTAAGCAAATTGGCATCCTAAACCGGATTTCTAAGTACATTTTAAAGAGCAACAGTTGTTATTAAGGCACTACATATTTTGGCTCAAAATGGACAAAAAAAGTAGGTAATAGTCTCATTTAAACAGGATGCAAAAGAGATGTGCAAGGCAGGATTATTATCTACTTTATGCATGACTGAAAAGTAAGCTCCAATTCTCTCTCATTGCACATCTAAACCTGATCCTGTGGAGAGACACTGTTAGAAAGAGGTGCAAGAAGAGCATGTGACAGTGGTCTTGGTTTGGATCCTCTGTGGGCTTTTTGAGAAGCATGTGGGTCTGTCTCGAATGAAGAATGCATCCTGCCAACACACCCATCCCCCCCCCAGCAAAACTTTGTGTGTACGTATCTGTGACACTCCCTTAAGTTGAGCCAACCAAATTTCTGAGGTTTTTGAGTATCCCTTACTTGTCAAAAGAAGTTCAATTGTTCTTGTCTTCTGCTGGTGTAAAATAACACTTTCAGTACTTAAACCCACATATTCAATTTTCTTAATGTAAGTTTGCAGTAATGGGGAATTTATATACATCTAAATAAATTATTTGTATGGTCAGCTTATATGTACGCATATGGAAGCCTTCCTGAAAATCTGGCCCTTAGAATATATACTAGTTAAATAAAAAGATGTGTGTGCTGCACTTGGGATCACAGATTTCCTACGAGTAAAAGTCTTACTGAAAACACTGTTTCACAGTTTTCATTTTGGAAAAGATTGTAATCCTCTGCTGTGCAGGGCATTTTTACCCTGTGGGCCCAAACACTATGGTTTGTCATGTTTGAGCACAAACTATCTCAAGAGCAAAAATCACATTGAATGCTGAATAGAAAATTAGTTACATTCACAGATTCTAACAAATCTGTACGTGGTTACAGATGCGTTTTGTTGACAGTCTTTAATTATTTAATTTCCTCATTTGACTCAAAATCATTCTGCTCTGTGAAGAAACAGAAAAATCTTAGCTTGCAACTCTTTCAGTCTGTGGAAAGAACAATTGAACTCTTCAACTCAATACTCGCTTACTTTGACCCTTTGTAAATTCACTGAAAATTCTATTTTTCACAGCTGGTCATTCACTGAGTAACATAACAGAACCTCCTCTTTGTTCTGCACCTATTAGATCACATGTTGCTCATGACACGCTTTCACTGCCAAGCTTACTGTACCGATCACTCGTGTGTATACTAATTTATAATGTCTCAAATAGATCCAGTGAAGATGTCACTGTAAATGGGTAAATGTGACTGCTGTTCATACGTGCTGATATTCACAAATGAGATGTGTGTGCTTGAACTGAGCCATCAACTAAAACATCTTGGATGCTTTTCCCTTGGCAAAGAGCTATACTCAGTAGCATGTTTATAAACAGATTTACATAGCTTTCAATATTCTGTTTTTCCCAGATGACACAGTAAACATTAAAATACATTAGTGATGAGCCATACATATAAACAAAATAACACTCGCAATTTAAAAAAAAAAAAAAGTAGCAAAACAAACATAATAAAAAAACAATGGAGCGGAAAAAAAAAGCCATCAGCCATATGCTGACTTAGAATATGTCAGAGTCATTGGCAGCTTCTGTGACTTTGGGCGAGTCATCTAACCATAACTGAGCGGAGGGGCATTTAGGCCACCAGCCTGAGCCCTGGCAGATACGAGACTGCAAGTGTACAAATACCCCCCAAAGTCCCCTTTCTAGCATTTATTCTCATTCTTGTGTTGAATGCGCTTTGCCTGCACATTCAGAAAAAGCCCAAAAACAAAACACTGAAAACGTAGGAAGGTTTTGAAGTTGATTTGAATTTTATTTAAACAGGGTTTATGGAGTTTTTTAGATTACTTTTGTAATTTCTTCTTTTCTGGACACTATTCTTCATAATTGCCAGTGACCCCAAAATTCAGCTATTGCTAGGTTTAAGTGGTTTAGCCACTTAGCCATAACGATGATTGTTATAGTGTTTATTATATTGTTACATTATGTTATATCAGATTGTTACATTACAATCCCTTAATGTTTGTTATAGCATTTACAAAACACCACGATGAACTAAGGTTCCTTTTTCAACAGTAGAAGAGCTGAAGGAAGATGCTGTGCATTAATATGTAGCTATACTGGCGTGAAATACCACTTACAAGACAACATTTTGTGAAAAAATTATAAATCGAAGTGATGACAAAAATTCTGGTAGCCTTTGCAGAAAAGTTGACTGATGTGAGAGGTTTTTATGTTACTCTGTTCTGCAGGTGGCACCACATTATTTCTTAAAATCTAGCGACTGCTACATTCTCATAAGCCCCCTCCCCATGGCTCTTTCCATTCTAAGGATGCCAGAATTCTAAAAGCAACTTCAAGAAGTGAACAGGTTTGACAGTTTTTGCCTGAAGTTCTCTCGTAGGTCTTTGCCAGTAACAAAAACTTCCATTAATTCACCTCAAAACCACTGAATAGATAGAGTAATTGGGCTCTGGGGATTCTGATGGCCTTTTTAATTTAATTTTTTTTTTTTTTTAATTGTACTGATCAATAGACTATGTTCGACCTACAAGAAGATGAGCACAGTATTTTCAAGGAGCAGATGAGTCAAGGCTCTCATCTCATGTAATGACATAACAGGAGAGCAAAAAGCTTCTGTGTGCTGCTGTATGCAACGTAGGTATTTGCAGATGGAGGAACTTTTTAATGGACCTCTTCTCAAATCAGCTACTGACTATATCTATAATGTACATTCAAAGAAAAATACCCATCTTTTCTACAGCATACTTTTGAAAGTGCCCTCCCTGGTCCTTAAGCCAGAGAAGAACACGAATCCGTTTGAAATAGCTCTTTTGTAAATGTAATCTACGCTCATGTATGACCACCCTCTCTCTTTCTGGGAACTAAGGAGTACTTTCCTTTACAAACTGCAGCCATGTTGGCATTAAATGTCTCTCTTCTTGGAATAAGCCCTAAACCAGAACATTCTCTTTTTGATACTCTGGAGAGTGTGAGATGAAAGTGGAAGAACAAAAACAAATCAAAAAATCCCTCCAAAAGTCTTCTATGAGGAAATCAAAGTCTCTCACCTGATGTGCCATCAGTTTGATAACTACTTTCACGTATGTAAATAACACATATTTTGCACAGCTTTTGAATTTTGAGGTACTAGCAACCTAAGACATTATGAAAAATAGGGCAGTCAAGATCAAAACTATGACATCTTAGTGAAAGAAGATGTAGTTAATTCTGAAAGCGAGCTATAGAATTCAGCTCCATGCCAGAACATCACCTTGCTCCAACTATGGCAGTGTTTTATTATAAAAGTATTTAGATGCTTTACTCCCATCACAACTAGTTTCTAAAAAGTAAGGATAATCCTTTTCTAGCTTGTAGACATCTTTTGTATGCAAGTACTATAAGGATATTACATGCTTGGAAAATACAATCCTGAGAGGTGTATGAGTGAATGGCACATTCCTGCTCTCACACAGTTGGCAGGACTGAGTGGTACACCACGTGGGTGCACTACCATTCAGAGGGACCTTGGCAGGATGGAGAAATGGGCACACAGGAACCTTATGAAGTTCAACAAGGGGAAATAAAAAGTCCTGCACCTGAGGAGAAACAACCCCATGAACCAGTATGGAGGTTGTGGGCTGACTGCCTGGAAAGTTGTTTTGCAGAAAAGGTCCTAGGGGTTCTGGTGGACGCCAAGTTCGCCCTGACTCAGAAAGATGCTCTTGTGGCAAGGACAGCCAACAGCCTCCATGTCTGCATTAGGCAGAGCACTGCCAGCGGGTCAAAGGAGGTGATCTTTCCCCTCTCCTCCTCACTTCTGGGATTGTGGGTCCAGCCCTGGAGTCCCCAGTACAAGAGAGATATGGACACATTTCAGTGGGTCCAGTGAAGGTCACAAAGGTGATTAAGGGACTGGAGCATCTGTCATGCAGGGAGAGGCTGATAGGGCAAGGACCATTCAGCCTGGAGAAGAGAAGACTCAAGGGGGTCAAAGACGGAGCCAGACTCTTCTCAGTGGTGCCCAGTGACAGAAGAGGAAATGGGCACAAATAGGGAACTCCATTTAAAAATGTGAAAGGGTTTGGGGGGAGGGGGGCGTGTTTGGTTGTTTTGTTTTGATTCCCTGAGAGGGTGGTCAACTGCTGGCACCACCTGTCCAGAGAGGTTGTGGAGTCTCTCTGAAGGATCTCAAAACCTGACTGGACATGTCCCTGAGCAATCTGCTTTGATTGACCCTGCTTTGAGCAGGGGGTTGGACTAGATGATCTCCAAGGTCCCTTTCAATCTCAACAACACTGTGTTGAGGTTGATTCTCCAATGACTCTCACAGAAGAGCCCTCTCTGTCCTTGTATTTCACGTCCTGTAGGTGACCTGTTTCTGCATACTGACACAGGAATAAATAATGGAAAACATTTCTCAGAAGTCTAGTAAATCCCATCCAGTTGCATTCAAAAGTTGAATATAAAAGCTGATGAAAACCAGACAACACTCAAAGGCTTTAAATTCACACTTCAGCAACACAATTAATTTTCTTGTCAAAGATAGAAAAAGTGATGCCAACCCAGCTGTAAAAAGGTTATAGACAGAGTTGTTGTCTTATGCTCATAATCAAATATTTCATTTACAGTTATTATCAAATGTTAACTAGAATATGTTTCTGTCAGTCTTCTCTAGGATTCCATTTAGTACACAAAACATTTAATCCAAAAAATCTTCCACCATTATATTGAAGATAATATTTTGCCTCATATATGACTGAAAATAATTCTCCTGGTACTTTTAAACTCTAATGTTTCTGAGTTTCTTTTTCCCACACCACATGGATATGCAGAATGAACACAAAGCACAAGTAGCCTGATTACTACTATTTACAGTAGAGTTACAATAAGGCTTCTTCATACTTCTGTGACAGTACAAAGAGATCTTTATTTGATCTCAGTTAACGCATTAGGAACTTGCACACAACAATCTATTTTAACTTGTATTAAAAGTTGAGAATATTTTTGATATATTGAAGATCTGTGAATGTACTTTATCCCTCTGCTTCTTCAGACTACCCAAATATCTAACAACTGGCTAGAAAAACCAGTCAAGTGTAACTCTTTTCTTAATTATTTTTAACTGTTGTTCTAACAACAGGTAAAGGTTTATATAGAAAAATATATGTATTTTTAATATCAACAACTTCAAACCCACAATGTTTTTTACTCAAATGAATTCCAGAAGATTCAAGAATTATTTTTGTCAGGTCGCTCTTATCTGATTTTATTTACATTGAGAAAACTAAAAGATCAAACATTTCTAGCCAAGTGAAGTAAATTATATAGCAATTTGTCATTTTGTGGCTCTATGAATGAGACAGGAATTGTGGGTACCCCAGGACAACTGTTTCAATTAATCTAAATTTAACAACAAAAGAGACAGGCTTTGTTTTATAATCAGAGTTTTTGAGGTGACATTTTATTGTAGTTACTTAAGAGGTTTTATTTCAATTTTATGTATCTTGGGGCTTGTATAGAAATTATAAGTAGAAGAGTATTAATTATGCCTAACAAATTACATCTCTAATGGGCCAGACAACACATCAAAATGAAATCGAACAGAATTGACCTGATCCCAGGTCAATAAAATATTTGGCATGTCTCATTCATTTTACTTCAGTAAAACCTGTTATTAATCCACATAAAACTATGCTTGAAATGTAAAATCCGGTGTGAATGATTATCCAACATATGTATCTCAGAAAAGTCTTATCTTAGATTTTAAAATCACCAGAGTGATACTAGTAAACTTCCTAAGTATGAACATCTCTTCTGTATTCGCTACTCTTTGTGCCAGATGGTACTTTTTAGGTTACTGCAGAACCTAATGGTTATAGAGTACCAATAGTTAATACATATTTTTACTCTAAATTTTTTTTTCCCAATATGCAGCCAAAATTACCAATATTTATAGACAGTAATGGGCTTAAACTTGAAAACAAGAAGATATGATGAACTAGTGAGAACCTTGATCTCGGTGCCTGATTTTTTGTTTATTTTCTTGATAAAGTGCATTTCTTTCAACAAGCACAACTTCACACAGATTTGCCCATTTTATATGGCCACAATGCCAGGAACTGGTAAAAGGGTAAATCTGTACTCTCCATCACTCAAGGTCTCCAGCTGTTCATTAGAGCTCGTACGTAGTCTGAAGAGACTGACACACTACAGAAATAGTACATTCATAGGACAGGTCAGCTGGTCAGGGTGAAGGCTGTTAATGGACAGGTTGACTTTAAGCTTAATGTTTAGAAGTACCAAGCAGTTGCAGCTCCTGTTCAAGTCAGACATTTTTATTAAAAAATGAATGAGTCAAACGATCAATTAATGTTGTAATTATCTTTCTCCTGTTTCTTCAGAATGTTTATGTGTCTTAATGATTTAACAGCAGAGACAGCACAGGTGGCCACACGGCAGGGGAAAGGGGCGACTGTGGCCATTACTCCAGAGAAATCAGAGTTGTGAGAGAAAGAAATCTGTGCTTAGGAAAAAAGAGAGAATCTGGAAAGCCAGTGGAGCAAAAGGGATATAAAGCCTCTTTCCAACTGAACTGGCAGAAAGTCAAGGCCTGTCAAAGCAATAACTGCAGTAACACTGAAATTGTCAGGCACTGTTAGTCACTGTGTTCATATGCTAGTGCTACTGGAAGCAATTAAAGAAGGTGCCAACCGCTGCTATTTAAAAATACAACCCCCCACCCTTGGCCCACTCCAACCACAACATGACTTTAAAAAAATTAAAAAAAAATTGTGCTACTCTATTTGCACTTTTGTCCTGTGGCTTTCAAGTAGGGTTAGGAAGGAGACTGCTCAGGTTCTCTTTTGTGAAAGAGATGCAGAGCAACGCTCCTCTGGCATGATTAGATACACATTGGAGATGGGGATACTGAAGAAAAGCATTATTTAAAGGCCACACAGGATTATATCCATTATTTTGTAGGTGGATATCTAAAACACTTTTTTAGATCATTCTTATTTCCTAGCCTTTCTGGATAATTTATTTCTAAGGTACAGTATTCTTCCTAAACACCCCATGACCTCACTCATGAAGACACTTCTGAAATATGTATGGGAAAACAAAAAAAAGTTTTGAGATGCCACCCATGCCTGGAGCTACCACTTACCAAGGATCACATCCTACAACCTCTGCTTCAGTGACAGTACAAAGCATGTGCTATGGCCATCACTGAAATATTTAGCTAGCTGATAAAGTAGGAATAATGGTACTTTCCTAGTAACAACAGAATATCTCAATTCGTTAAAAAATTGATATCAGAGATACTTGAATATTATAACGATAAGCACTTGAGAAGATTAATAAATAATACGTAGTGTCTTTGATCATACTAGTCTTAAAATTAATAAATAAAAATCATATATACTCAAACTCAACATTATGAAAGAATGTAGATTTGCCTACTCAGCATGCTCTGTTCTGCAGATTTCCTCCTCCTCACAGAAATTTCAAAACATAACAGGAAACCATCAACCATGGAATCATATTTAGAGGGTACCACAAGAATGTGTCCTCAGCACACAGCTATGTATTACTCTAGCAGTAATTTGCAAAAAAAAAATATATGGAACCCTTGCTAAAGAAAGCATATGATGCAAAATCTGGCAAGATGCTGCAGAAAGTTAAGAACAGATCAACTGTACTGCACAGATCACTTGATAAGATTCATTCACTGCCTAGTTAAATAAATACATTTAAATACAATACCTGAAGTTTAGGAACAAAGCATACAGAATATATAATCAAAGGAACAGGATCCTAGAAAACTAATTCTGGAAATGGCTTAGGAAACTGTGGCTAATCAAGGAAAATGAACAATAAAGAATACTAACTCAGGTTTTTTATGTATAATCAGGTACCTAACAAGTAGAAGGGAAATCACAGTATTTGTCGCCACATTATGTGGACGAATACTAGTATTGGCTTCCACATACAGAAAAACAAACCAAAACAAACCAAAAAAAAAAAAAAAACCACCAAAGAGGGAGGGAGGGAGGGAGAGGGAGAAAAGGTTTTTTTAAAATGTAAAAATATTCAAATATGGAAAAACAGACTTTAAATGAGACACTTAGGACATTTGATTTATTAAACTTTACAGAAATGTTAAGGAACTACTTGATTCCTGTCTGTTCTAGCTTAACTGTGAAAATACTTCAGATAGTAGCTAGTTCCCAAATCTAGTGTATAAAAAAAAAAAAAAAAAAAAATCAAGATCCAAATGGCTCAATTCAGAAAACCCAAGTACTATCCTTGCCATTCTGAAACAATCTCTCCGCTTCTATACGCTTTGTAAATAAATCAGAAATGTAACTTTCTCATTTGCACTCCTTTAGATTAGGAGTAGGCTTATGAATCAACCAAGGAACTTCTGGGTTATGTTATGACAAAAAGTAAGAGGAAATTTCAGGGAATGCCAGAAACATTGATGAACTTAAGCCATCATTTTTTTAATTAGGCACTGAGATATGATGGTGCATGAATTATTATGCACCATCTCATTTGGGACTAGCTAGCTACAAATAAAAAAGCATGAAGGAATGTTTTTTGATAATGATAAAATATGAAAGATAAATATTAGCACACGGTTTGCTTACAGGACGATATTTAAAAGAGCTGTAAAGGACAAGATGGTCTCTGCTGTGTATTGCTCAGCAGAATAAATTAAAAAAACAAAATCTGTGAGGAAAGGTATGAGAGAGGTCATGTAAATGTTTAAAAGGATGGAAGCGAGAGCTCCTTTAAGACAGTAACTTTTCCAAAGAAATGGCTACCAAAGCTGATGCTGGTTCAGCCTGTGTTACTGCCTTTTGGCAAAAAAGCAGGCTCATTCAATCAACAAGATTTATAATATAATACTCAAAGGTAACCCAAAATTATCATGAATAGGAGCAATGAAACACACAAGTACAGGAACTGAATGCTAGAAAGTAGGAATGGCATAGAAAAATAGTCTTTTAAAGTTTCTGTAGGGATCTGAAAGGAGCTACTTAAGTCTAAGTGGGCAGTCTGCAGGTTTCTGACGTAACCATTTGATCTGTAAAAGCAATAATATGTGCGTGTGTCATTCCCCCCCACGGGCCCCAACTGACCAGGTGTCCTTATGAGTCAGAGACGCCAGTATCCTTTCCACAGAACCACTTTGCAGAGTTCAATGCCATTTGTTATTTTAAGGACTTCAGGCATTTGAGTATGCCTCTTTTCCAAATCACTCCATTTTTATACCCTGCTCTGTCTACTTACATGACTAATGTGAGTTAAGCTTAAAGCACACAAATGTTAAGAACTGATCTGACAGGAATTTAGGCATTTTGTTAGCAGAGGAATTCTTTAAAAAGAAGCAAGCAAACAGGGAGAATTCCACTCCAAACCACCATCCTGCAAGGCTTGCAGGAAGCACGGACATAAAGTTTTGTGGGAACAGATTAGTGCGGCAATCATATACTAAGCCCTTTAACTCTGGCCAGCGGATGGAAATGATCTTCTCTAAGAATTAAAGGGCATAAAACAAAGCTCAGGGTGTTCAGATTAAAAACTGACAGAAAGAAGTGGTGTGTCACCTGAAGGACATTGCACATGGCTAGTGTCACAGGACATCACAGGACCCACTAAATCGTTCAAGGGGAGACAGGACAGGTTCATGGAGATGGAATTAATGGGGGATAACTAACTAATGAGAATCCATATATACCTTGGGAAGTCATTGAGCTGAAAATGCTTGGAGGCTGGGAGAGTATCAGAAGGAGGAATCACAGCTGTGCCCTGCCCTCCTGTGGCACTGGGAGCTATCTGTGATTGTTCCTTGCCACGCAGGGCAAGACTATTGCTGGAAAGGGGACAGTGCGGACACTGCCACAGGTGGACCTTTGGTTTCCCCCAGTGTAGCTGCCCTGACATGCTCTGACCCCACTCTCACCTCAACTTTTCCACTGTTTTGTAAACCAATGAGTCTTCTGGATGCTGAGACTTCAAGAATGGTCCTTCACCAAGTGTTGCTAAACTCAATCTTTTCAGCAGAAACAATGTGATGAAACATGCGTATTTTGCAAGTAAATAGGGTGGGGGTTTTTCAGGGGCAGCTTTAGCACACACATTATGGCACAGGCAATGCATGGGCAAAAATACAAACACAGAAAGTTTCCAAACACCTTGTGCATCATTACAATATTACCAAACACTACTCTGTGTGTAGAAAGCAAGGCAGAATGCTTTTTAATGAGATATCTTGCACATAATTCTTCACGCTTCATCCTTAAATTATCTCTTGGAAAGGCTGAACTAAACTTTTCCTTTACCCAAGGTTTTGCATACACATGAAAGAGAGCAGAAATTGTATCTCTTTTTGTTTGTTTGTTTTAGTTGTATACCTGCTCAGTGTCCAACATTTACACCTGATTTTTACATCGGATATTCAGTAATGTTGCAATAAGGCATTTTTTTTAAATAAATATGCATTTTGAATTTAAAAGCAAAGGAATAACTGCAGTTGCTGATGATGGATGATGTACCTTATCCAACAGCATCTTTGAAAGTTAAGACCATCCAATTACTTTGCTCTCTCCCTGTGTGATTTACACGGTACCTCGTTTTCCTATGGGTAAAACGCAAAAACTGCCCTCTTCAATTAAATAGATAAATTCTCTGAATCCTTTTAAAAGACACTACCTATTTGAAAAAAATAATGTAACCAAGAAGAATACAGTGAAATGAAAGCAGCTGGCTATACTACTACACTGGCTTTTTTCTTGGACACTCGTTAACTAAATTAATTACCTCACTGCTGAGTTAATTAGGTAATATTAGTACATAAATACCCCAATTAATTATCGTAAGCTAATAAAAAGACAACTGCCGTCAAATGTGTTTGACACAACGGTGTATGTTGAATGTAAATTTTCCCATTTGCTTCCCAATCCAATTTTAATTAAAACACTATAAATATAAGTCACTCATAAATGAGTTTTATAGCATCACAAGCTAATCACTCCAGAAAAATAAATGAAGAGAATAATCCCTTGCATAATTATACTGCCAGTTAGAAAGAAGGACTTTAATAAATAGCTCATCAACTTCAGAATTTTAAAGCAAAATGTTTCCAACCAAATGAATGTACCTGCAGCCTAACTGCCTCAAAATGAGCCCAAGATATGAAGAAAATAAATTTTTTTCATCGGCCTCATAATTCCCCATTTTGCCGTTTTCCCAGGAACCATTTTTTATAGCATTAGTTATTAATGAAGACACACGTTATTAATGAAGACAAATCTTGATTGCTGTCTTCTCTTTCTGGGCTCCTCCATACTGTCTAATATTTTGTTTTACTGTTTTAAAAGGGAAGACTCGCTTTTATTAGTATCAAGTTTTCTTATTTAATAACAGTATGATTTATAAGAAGAAAATGAACAGGTTTAGGCCAATACTAGTATTCAGGACTAAATACACCAGCTAAAAACTTATCAAATGGATAAGAGCTGATAAAAGCTCACAAAGTGTTTTTTAATGCTTTGGCTTTTTCCAATGCATTTGAAAAGAAAAAGAAGGATTTTCTGTCAGTCGTAAGTTCATAGCCAAGGGCATTAAAAACTCTTCTTTATTTTAGGAAAATATTTTGAAAGTTTGCAAAAAGAGCAAGAAAAATTTTCTTTTAGTAAGATCCCATGTGGATGGGTATACTAATTTCTTAGCATACCTGTGCACCAACCATTTAAAGAATTACACACAAGAAAAAAACACATAGAAGAATTAATAATAAATACTACATGAACTGAGGAAAATAGGCCTATCAGAAAAAAACATTCAAAGTAACCATTTGGAACTTCCTGTCATTTCTGCTAGCACCAGGAAAATACTAATCATGTTCAGCAAACATGTTTTCAAGATTTTCATCAGTTTTCCTTTAATTTCATTATCTAAATAAACAAACTATTGTTTGCATTTTTTTTGTAAATGAAAATAATTAAACTATTTCATCTCAGCCTTCTGAAAGAATGAAATATAATCCTTCTTGACCTTGTATTCTTATTTCTGCCCTTGTTTCATCAAACATTATTTCTGTGATTCAAGAAGCTTAAGTCTATTTAAAAGGCCAGACACATTCTCTGGTTGCTACTGATATCAACAAAAATAGGATTTAACTTTTTGCCAGTATCGCTGTACTTTTCAACTTGTGACCTAGTCCTGCATTTCTTCTCAAATATTCAGAGACATAATTCTGGACTATACAAATCTATGTCACCGAACACAAATTCCTACATTTCAGATTCCTCTTTGGATCTAAGCTTGGCCTGAAAGTTTTATTTTCCTTCTAAAGAGTGTGGCCCTGTTAGCAGGTTGCAATACATCCCTTCTTCTCAGATCCCCAGTTTTTAATCTGAAACCTTATCACAAGCCCATCTTCATACGCATTTTAAGCAAATATATTATTTGCACATTAAGAATCTGAGGACGGGCAAATATGCCTTTATGCCATGATCTTCTGTAGCAGGGGGTCAGGCAGACTATGAATGGCAGCAATACCTTCAACCTGAGACAGCAAGATTTAACTGTAAAACATCATGCTCGCATTAGTACACCAAAAACAATACGCAAGGGAGATTAGATGTCTCAGAGTCTACTCAGGTTGGAGTCGTGCCTATTTATTGTCTTAAGGAGATAAGGAGGTGACCCACTTACTACTTTTATACTAAACAAGGCATGTTCTATGCCATCTTTTGACTATTCTAGTTACACGTTGTAAAGAGTTATGCATGAAGCTGAAATTTGACCCAATTTTATTTGAAAAGTGTGCAAATAACAAATCTTCTCCAGAAGTATGCATTTTTTTACTACCTTCATTAATTTGCTTGAAGATAACTTCTAAACAAGTAACTTTCTGAAAATAACTTGAAAGTAACTTCTATGCAAAGAGATGACACTCAGACCAAAATCAGTATGTCCCAGTCTTTTCAGTGACTATCTTTCGAAGCCCCAAAATCTTGTCTGACATGCAGACCTGTGTTTGAGTTTTACAGAGAGATGACCAGCCAGTGACATAGTAAGATTCTAGAACATGTGTTCTTTTTCCAGTTATTAAAGGGCTAAGAAAGAAGAATTATCTGCTCCAAATTTTCCTTCCTTCCAAACACTGTTTTATTACCCCAATATTTTTAACTCTCTAAAGGGGCTTTTGCTTCTGCTATCTCTTCAAAACAGGGAGAGAACAAAGCAGAGAAAATGAAGGAATGGGAGGAGGAAAAGAAAAGCTGACTTGCGGGAAGAACATCTCAAAAAGAGAAAGGTGTTCTTCATTTCTAGGTCTCCAGAGGAAAAAAAAAAAAAAAGATAGATTAAGACACAAATGAACACTCATACTCACATGACTTGGTTAAGGATCATCTTTTTCCTTGTGTAACAGAAGCAAAGAAAGGAGAACAAAAATCCCAAAGCTTCCTACATAGGTGGAAGGAACACATCAGCTGCTGCTTTCAAAGCTTCAGAGATCCATAACCACAGGGCTACAAGCGCACACGTGGCAGGACCTACCCGTCTCCTCTACTTCTCAGACATGTCTCTGGGCAACAGGGAGGATATTCTTCTAGAGATGACCCCTTCAAAATAATGTCACACTGAAGTCATGGGTGGCCTTCATACAGCAGGAGACAAGCCCATTTCTCCCTATCTGGACTGCACAGAAGTCAGGCGTGACCTTGCTCTAAGTTACAGGGATAAACTTGTTCAACAAAGTCAAAATGGTTATGAATCATGCTATGTTTTCTGCAGACATATTTCTTTCTAGTAACAGGTTTCTTATTTTGCAGGCTTTTTTTCCCCATTAGCTTACTTTGCTGCTTTTCTGCATTCACTTTGGTTTAACTTTATGTACGCCTGTTTAGACTCATACAAAGCTGGACATGGGAGCACCCTGAATACTGAACCTCCTAGCACGGGTGGGAAAGTCAAGGGAATAAAAAGTATGTTTATTTATCAGTACTTAAGCACAATCAAATGGACTGTATCACATCATTATTCTGATAATAGGATTTGCCATGGACCACTGCCATATTTATTTATGGAACACGATAGTAACTGAGAAATACAGACTGTTTTCAAACTCTTGCAGACTGTGCGCCCTGATTTTATTCTGAGCTTATAGCATTAAAAAAACATAGCAGGAGATAAAGATCCTCAAAATGTGGCAGTACCAGACTTAATGGCATGTCACTACCACACTTGCACTGTGATTATCTCAAACAGGCAGAGATGGGGAGCCAAACTGGGAATCTGTTTTCAGTGAGTAGGTATCAGTACAACATCTGCCCCATCATGTATTTATGAAAACTCCCTGCTGTTCCAGGAATCACTTGAGCATGAAATAGCTGAGTTCCAGTAAGTTAGAATTTCTGTCATAACTGATGCTACCGCAAAACACTTCTGCAGAAACTTGGTAAAGATTATTCTTGCATAGAGGAGGTGAGGAAAATGAGTACCTTTCTTTTTGTGCTACTTCTAACAAATCTTAAATGTACCCATCAGTGTATCTGAGAAATCTAAAAACTATTTCTTAAATTATTTTATGTTTTCTAGATACACACAAGTCCTATACATATTTTTTCTAAAAATCCTGCACTTTCACTTAGGTAATTCAAAGTTTAAATCAAGACTACTACCATATTTAATCACTGGCAAGAAAGAAAAGAAGCATGTAAAATACTTTTCCTTGCCAGATTGCCTGAAGTTGGCATCACTTTGAAACTCAGTTCTGATAGTTTGTGTACCACCCCTATTTACCAGGCAGCAAGAAAGCACTGGGCACTTCTAACTGGAGAGATTTAATTAGTAGGCACGGCAAAGTATACTTTTTGTCTTAATGCTTGGTTTCATACAAGTAATACAAACTAAAATATTAGTCAGACTTCTATACTACATCTGCTCAGTAGGATCAAGTCAAAACCATCATTTTCTCATTAGCACTCTTCTTTCTAAATATATGAGGTCTAAGGGATTCAAACTGAGCTTTTTCTTCAAGAAAGATAACTTTCCACAGAAAACTCATTTATTTATTTTTTGAACTAAAAATAATCTTCTGAACTTGATAAAACTGGATATAATAGCTTGATTGTCCTAATCCTCTAAGAAATTCAGATCAAATACAAGCATGCTAAATAGTTTTGACCAGAAAACGTGAAGGAGGAGTAGAAGGTCCCATTCTCAGCTGTCTCCAGAAGCCAAATGTCCAACATGACGGCAGCCAGCTGCAGTCCCAGGAACACCCTCACTCCTCCCTTAACCCTCCTGGAGCATCTCAGGAATGGCTGAGGTCCAGCAGCAGCAAAGAACTGCTTTGCCCTCTGGCAGGGTTTTCTGCCAAGACCTGAACAACTCGCTGCTGTCCAGAAACAGGCTCGCTCACCTGCATGTGTCGGCCTTGATACCCTCGTCCCCACCAAGACATATTAGCTCTTTGACAAGCAAGATCTTTGAAAAATGGTATCTCAGCAGGAACTAGAAACTATAAGCCTTTGCCACCAACACAGACAGGATTGGCAGGAGTCCTCTTCATTGTGAAAGAAGTGTGTTTGGGCACATTTGGGTCTGTGCCAAGAAACAAATCCCATCTTTCTGGCAGAGGTCTTTCCTGTCTTTGTGAAAGCACTGGTATGCCTGTTCCCAGCAGATGCCTAAGCACAAAGCCTCTGGAGTCACCCTCAGGCTCTCGCTTGGTTCAATGAAAGGAGCAGCACTGCAGCAGGAGGCTGATGGAGATCACCTCCAGTAGCTTATACATCCTGACGAATGGGACAGTGTCCTCAGAAGTGGAAGTGATTGGTTTAGCATTTCTGAATCACACAGATAGTGGGTCCAACAATGTTGTTTATCCAACCTGGCAAAGAAAGCTCTAAGAATATCCAATGTCTGAAAGCTGTCATGGGAGAAATCCAACTCTGAATTAAGGTGCAAATTTCAACCAGGAAGTCTATTAAACATGAGAATATCTCTTATCTGGCGGTTTTATGGAGACTTGAAGTATTCAGGGTTTGACTACATATAGTTCAAAAATGTATACTTAAAATTGAGAGTTTGGTAAAATTCTATGGGCTGTGCAGACAGATATCAAACTGGAAAATAGTTTTGCTCCTTTCTGGTCACAGCCTCTGAATAAATATCAAATGTTGCATTATTTAGTCAAGCTATTTGATATGGTAGAAACTGTGTGTGAAGGGCTTCTTCTGGTGAGATAAGAACAACAGATGTGGAACTAGAGCCTCCTACTCCACTGTTAGATTATTTCTGCTGTATTTATTCCACGTATTTAGAACTCCCTTGCATCAAACCTTCTGTTGTCATCCATGTGCCAAAAAGCTCTAAGCCTTTTGCTCTACTGAGCTTTGGAAAAAACAGAGGCAGAATTCTGACTCCAGAAATTGTTCACTATACAGATCCAATTTACTGACATTTCTAGACCTAAATATAAAATACATTCAACAGCTATTACATGTATTATATTACATTATATTCTATTAGGGTTTTTGCATGTGAAAGATGGGGGCCTTCCAGTCCTAACATTTGATTCTCACTGTTCCTCTGACACTAAATTCATTCTCAGAGGATGGCCAGCTGAGCTGGGGATTTTGTTTCTCTTATGCAATACAGCTTTTCCATCTCACCTTTTAAGTAGGATCACTTCTTATAAAGGAGAGAATAATGTATCACCACCATCTTTACAAACATTGGCATCTCCGAGATGCTACCGCAGACATTAGCTGTAAAGCTGGGGAGATGACTTAGGAATTTGAGGATACAAAACTTGTTTCTCAAATAGCCATCGCCTCCCATTTGATGATGCACCATTTCCCAGCACTGCTGCCTTGGCTGAATGCCAGCTGGAACTATGCCTGTCAGTGGCATTTGCTGTTTAATTCCAGTCTCCTGGGATATCCATCACCCTAATAACAGATTTGTCATTTAATTAGAGGTCACATGTTGTATTTTGTGTAACTTCTGTACGCTTTACACACATTATTTATATACTCTATATGGAAACAAAATTTTATGGTAAACCAGATCATTATGATAATTTAATATAGGCAAATCTAACAATTTTATAGAAAGTAAATCTCCCTACACGATAACTTGAAAATGGTTGCATTGCCATCTCACCACAAATAGGCATGCAGGCAGCAATTATCTACCTCATTTCCATTTCTACACTTTATTCTGCAATGGCAATGGTGTTTCTCTACTTTACAAGTTAAGAAGACAAACATGTAGAACATCTGGATGTTTAATGAGATGAAAGAGACAGTGGTTTCAAATTGTTCACTAAGTGAATGTTATTCCGTATGCCAAAAACACTATGACAGGTCCCCTTGAAACATAATTTCAATTATATATGCCTCTGCTCTCAAAAACTAGACTGTAAACAGACAGCTTCACTCAGTGGGCCTGGTTCCCTGTGGTGCATATAGCCCAATTTTCTGACTGAAGAATTAAGAATGCATTTTGGTCATCATTTCTGTTATTTCAGTTAAAGTGATCTGAGGAGACTTGTGTCTATCTGTTTCTTATTAAAAGGAATGTTTACAGATTTCTTGCTAGATACAGAGTGCAGCCAAATCACCAAGAGGTTTAGATCAATGAAATCAGGGCCATAATTTAGAAAAATAATCAGATTTCTCAGTGTCAGGGATATTTAGAGTTTAGGTGTTAAAGACATGTGAGACTGCACGCAAATTGCAGGTAGAGCAAACAGAAGAAAAGGCCTTCTGTTTACAGCTAAAACATACTAAATACAGAAATCACTGAATGAGTCCAGAACTCCACAAGCCTGTATTTCAGGACACAACTTCATTTCAGAGGAAATTTCTTTTATAAAACCTTGCATAGCAGATGGGTGGCAAACTCAGAAGACTGAAAACTATCAATATATCTGTGAAAATCATTTGTCTTAGACATATATTATGTGAACGATGAATTTGTGATGCCTCTCCATACCTTAATTATCTTTCAAGACAAGTTTTCTTATCGAGATATATTTGATCTATTTACAGCTTTCATAGAAGCTTTGGTTCCCAAGTATGGCGTGCTACTTCTTAACTCCCCTTCCTCATGCTTTAGACTGTTTGTAAAGTCTGTTGAAATTTCCCACTGAAATCCATTGAAATTTTCTCACAGTGTACACTGCAAATGAAGTATATAGGGATTTACAAAGGCTGCTTTCAGAAGACATGCAGAATGAATTCACTACCAGGAGATACGATTAAGGGTTACACAAGGAAAACAGGTTAGCACAAGCACTCTTCAGGTAAGGAGCTCCACTGACTAGGTATAGCGAAAACATTCATTATACCACAATTGTCTAAAAGTGAACGCATATAATACCAGATACAACCCTTTCCTGGTGCAATGAAATTGGCCCAGCATTAGGTCATGGATATCACATAGTTTAGGACCTAAAAATTGGGGGGGGGGCATGAGGCAGCAAAGAATTGAAGCCAATTCAGCAGATATTTCTTCCTAGTAAGTAGCTTTTGTTCCCATCTTCAAGAAGAGGTCATGGGAGTCCTAGTCTGTTCACTCAGCAGTGAGGCAGGTTGCTCAGTGGTGCTTGCTACAAAATGCAACTCAGTGCTCTACATTTCTCGAACTGGGACAACACTTCCTCTTCAGTCCAGCCAGGGCTGCATTAGAAATGTATAATAAGTTTAAGATTGACGTTGGACCTGCCATTAACCATAGGCATCAGGTAGAAAACTATCACTTACAGCTCAGTGGCCAAACAGGACTGGATGAGTCTTGAGAAGTGGTTCCCAGAACTGGCTGAAGAGGTGCTGCGCTGGTGGCTTTTTGTTCAGCTTCAGGGACAAGGACACACCAGCAGTCACTGCCCTTGGGTCCCCATGGGCTCGTAGAGTGCAGGACCCCTGGGGCTGAGTGTGCTGCTTCTCCCCATGCCCACCTCCAGTCCCTGAGCAGAGCTCCTTCAAATGGCTCTCAGCTCTCCTCTGCCTCCTCTCAGCTTATATACGGGGTGAATTAACTTTAGTTAGGGGGAGAATTATCTCCTTTAGATCAGGAGGTCCCTAAGTGCCTGGGGACCTTAGTGTTTCAACCGTTTAACCGGAAGTAAATTAAAGCTCAAAACTAGACTCCAGCTCAGGCTTTACACATCATATAAGCGTACCCAATTGTGATGCTACAAGCTTAAAAGAACAAGTCTTGACATCTTTACTCAGTTTTCAAATTACTCTTCAGTCCACCAAATCTTCCAGAAGTTTCCTTACTTAGGATAGGACGGGTGAGGGAACAGAGGCAGAAAGAGTCCTAGATCAATGCCTTTCCTTCTAACTATTTTTCTCACTAGCTTTATTGGAAATATAACTTTCTCATCTGGAAGAGCTACGAAAATTTGGAGCACTGCAGGACAGGCAGTTCATGAAATGCTTGGAGACAAGAGCTGCTTTTAGATTACATGGCTCTAGCTTATTTTCACATGTAGTAAGTGACACAAAAAGCCAAGAGAAAGTGCCTTTTGTATTGGCATCCTCAAGCATCATGTATGCAAAGTTGTAGACTCCCAAGAAATGCCCACAAATACCAATATGGATGACATGCTTATGTGGATCTGATGATGTGACCTAGGAGCTGTGATGATATACACTATCCAAAGAGAAGCTTGTTTACAGAGCCACTGTGCTGAGACCATGCACGCCATTCACAGTGACAGGGAACAAGTAGTTCTTACACATTTGTCAAGAAATAACAAGTCCCAGATTAATAAGCCACAAATATGGTTATGGAAAGTTTTGTCAGGAGGCCCTAATGGAACATTTGCAAATGAACAGTCAACGCTGTGAATTAGTAATGGGATCACAATGGAGTCTTCTGCACAGGGATGTTATGTTGGTGTAGCTTGGACTCGATGATCTTGGAGGTCTCTTCCAACCAAAACTGTTCTATGAGGCTATGTTTCATCTTGCTACCCATATTTGATCAAGGTGCATATATAGGCACTTTTATTCTACATACAAAATACTGCTATGCTCCGTAACAGCCCTAAGCACAACAGCATCCTTTTGACACCTACAAATCATTTTTTGGTCTCCTCCCTCCACTGCACACAAGTGCTGCACCAGTGTTTCTTGGTTTTGAGTTTCCCTCACCGCTGTTTTACTTCCTTTTGCACCACTCCTTAGCAAAGGCATCTGTTCTGTTGCTGCTAAAACTTGAAGAGGAGAACTGTCAAGGTTTCATTTTTCCTCCTCCTTGGTACTATTTTTACCCTTCCTGTATGTGCAACCTGCTGGAGGAAAGCTGGGCTCTTCCCTCTGACTCTCCTTACTAGCTCCATTACATCCCCCTCTACCACAAAAGACAACTTATATTCACTTATCAACTATTAAGCTGCCTTCCAAAGTAGAAGTTGGAAGCGCCAAGCCTGAACTGCACACATAATGCATTTTTCTGACAGAGAATTGTGTTTATCCCCCCCTCTATCATAGTCTCACAGTTGAAGTGTTATCTCCTGCCTTCCTTCTCTATAATCAGTGCATTGTTTATGGCCAGCTATAGCCTTTTATAGAAAGTAAAAACAGCTGAAAAAAAATCCCACATTTTTGCACTAGCCATTTTTGAGGGCTGCCTGTAACTACACCCACACATATCTTTCCATAGAACCAATACTGTAGCTGCTAAAAGCAGTTACACAATCATAAATATAAGGAAAATGATATGTGGGCTCAGAGACAAGTAGAAAGGGGTTTAAAAATTCCAGGAGGGCAGAGATATGTCACAAACCAGCCTTTTTTGTGGTGTCCCCCCTCCCCTTAACATGAAGTTCGTTAAACAGCTAAGACTGCTTATGGATTGGCTGCTAATAGATTGCTACAAATCTAGAGAAATTAATAAAGAAACCCTTCCCATGCCGAACGAAGCACATATATGTAGACCAACCATTTGGGTGAGTTAATTACCAATGTAATTTTTGACAGTTAGTACCAATGTACCAATTCTTTTATAGCACTGCCGTAAAAACAAAATGCTATTTCTACACGCAGAGGATCTGCCAACTGTCCCTTTTCTACCCGAGGAAAGACTATACGTACAACTTGCTGAAAATCACTTGAAGGAATTTAAAAGCAGAATAATAACAAAACTGCTAGAGGGAAGAACAGGAGAAAGTCTGTTGTAAACATAAGAATATAATGGAAAGAGAGCATAAGAAATCATGTAAAACTACTTTCACCTGCTTCTTTGAAAATTCACGCACAGCACAGCGCTAGTAAAGATAGCAACAGGGACAAAAAAAAATGAATCCTTTACAATCTTTCATTAAAACAGAGAAAAAACCATTTGTTTTTCCTACGATTACAGAAGGCTTATCTGTACGTACACAAAGCATCATTTCAAACGGCCGTACTTGGACTCAGGCTGTGGTGCTCCGGGCCCACCCAGCCGGCAAGGGCATACCGCTCCCCGCTCGCTCACCCCCCCCCCCCGGGGCGATGGGGAGGAGAAAAGAAAACACAACAAAAGGCTGGAGCGTGGCGACAGGGACAAGGAGGGCTCACTCACTGGTTGTGGTCGCGGGCAAAAGACAGACCCGACACGGGGAAGCAACATCAGTTTAATTTAACCGCCACCAATTTACCAATCAAACCAGAGCAGGGTAACGACAAAAACAACCACACCTTACAAACGCCTTCCCCCGCCCGCCCCCCTTCCCGAGCTCAATGTCACTCCCGAACTCTCCTCCTCCTCCCCCCGGCAGCGCAGGGGCAGGGGCGGGAAATGGCGGTTGCGGTCAGGCCCTCACAGCGCGTCTCTGCCGCTCCCTCCTCCGCAGCGGGAGGGCTCCTCGGGCTCCTCACCCCCTGCCCCAACCACCGCAGCGCGGGGCCCTGCCGGGGCTGCCGCCATTCCAGCGGCGGGCTGCCTCGGAGCCATGGCCCGCTTCAGGCCCGGGACCAGTCCCTTCTCGGGCCTGCAGGCCAACCTCTGGGCCACCGCTGATCTGCATGGGCTGCAGGGGCTCAGCCGCCATCCTGCCGCGGGCCGCAGGGGAACCTTTGCTCCAGCACAGCTCCCCCTTTCCTTCCTCACTGACCTGGGTGTCACACGGCTGTTTCTTTCACATCCTCCTCCTCTCCTCCCAAAAAACCCCATGCCAAGCAGGTTTTTCTCCTATTAAATTTGTCCTGGTGTTGGCCAGAGGCGGGTCTGACTTGAAGCCAGGGGAGCTTCTAGAAGCTTCTTACAGGAGCCACCCATGTAGACGCTGCACTGCTACCAAACTCTACCAGACACAAACGCAGCACATAGACTTACAGAATGGTTTGGGTTGGAAGGGACCTTAAAGATCATCTTGTTCCAACCCCCTGCCCTGGGCAGGGACACCTCCCACCAGACCAGGTCACTCCCAGCCCCGTCCAGCCTGGCCTTGAGCACTGCCAGGGAGGGGAGAGCCACGGCTGCTCTGGGCAGCCTGTGCCAGTGTCTCACCACCTTCACGACCAGAGGCAGTTCCCTCAGCCTGCCCTCACGTGCCCAGCCTCTCGCCATCCCGAAGGCCTTGGGCTGGGCACGGACCCTGTGCAGCAGTGGCTTTCCTGGGCTGGGGAGACCAGGAAGGGACAGAGGAGCCCAGATGCAGCTGCTAAAGTACCAAATAAGAGCAGGAGGAAAACATTTTTGCTGTTACTTTCTTGTTTTAGTGTGGGGTTTTTTTTAATTTTTATTGTCCAAGCTTGATAAGAACTAACGAAGCAGCTAGAAGGGGCCTCCATGCTGAAGGCCAGGACTTTTTCCTGGCAGACCTGTGGTCTGCTTCTCCAGAGGAAAGGCTGTCTCTGATGTTTCTCCTGTGCTGTTCTTTGTGCACCACCACAGAGGGTCTGGCTACATCTCCAACCTCCCATCAGGCAGCCTTCTCATCCTCAGGCTGAAGAAACCCCATGTCCAGGCCCCAGAGACCTTGGTGTTGCTCTGAGGGACTTCTCCTGGCGCAGCAGCCTGGTGGAAGCCATGTTGTCTCCTCCCCTTTTCTTGGGGCTTGGAGCAGAGCAGATGGCACCCCTTCAGGAGGGGTGGGGGTAGAGGGGAGGGTAGGCGGTGGGAAGGAAGGGGTCACAAAACCTGTGGCCATCAACAAAGTAATTGTTGATGCTGGGGAGATGGAAAACAGAGCCTGCAGGCCAGCCAGGCCCAGAGGGTAGGCCTCCTAGCTAGTGCCAGATGCAGCAGCCAGGCCAATGGTAGGGTGGTGGCTGGGCACTGCTGCAGCACTGAATCAATGGTGTTGTGGAGGGGAGCCCTGGCATAATGTAGTGCCAGGGGCGCCATCCTGGAGGTGGATTCACCTCCATCGGCTCCTCCTCATCTTCAGGTGGATCCACCTCCATGGGCTCCACACCACCAGCTACATGAGCGATGACCATCACTACCATGCAGCTGATGTTGCCTCCGCTCTGACGCTGCTGCCTCTTCCTCTGCACCTCCTGCAATTGCTTCTCTCGTTGCCCACGCAGAGGAGGGCAACCACTTGCTTTGCTGCCGTGGGTACTCTTTCTGCCAGCCATCATGGACTTCAAGGGCCTGAAGCTCAATGAATGTGGGCCAACTGCTGGGGGCCCAGTATTTATAAAGTCTGGAACAGAACACGGTGCGGTAGCTCGGGACATCAGGAGGCCACTAGAATAGCTACAGAAATAACCATATATGGCTATTCTGGCAGCTGGGGGGCCTGTGGCCTTAAAGGTACCTACTGTGGGAGGAAGAGGAGAGTCTTAGGTGGGCAGGGGGCCGAGGGCCCCTGTCCTGGGGATTGCTCCCCTGTGTCCATTCCTAACGGAGTGACATTCAGAGATTGGATCTGAAACATGGGCAAAGATTTTTCTGAGGGCCAGAATTGTTTAGACTCTACCCGCCCATCCTTTTCAGCATTTTAATGGCTGAAGGATTGTTAAAAATCTACGTGAGCCAGATGGAGACTTTCCACCAACTTCAGTGGTATTTGGATCAGGCCCAGTCTCAGTGGGTCCTTACAGAGCTCAGGGAGGAGAGGGGGAAACTTTGCAAGGTCTGACTGGTCCAAAGAAGCAAGGTGGAGGGCAAAGAAGACGAGCACTCTGAAGATGCTGTTACCATTGCACTTCATTAGCAGAAGGATACATTGCTGATTTCTCAGGGTGTAGTAGAGCCCGGGATGTAATTCACATTTTGCTACTGGGAAGATGAAGGGGAGCTTTACTAACTGTGTGTGAAGCCAAACATCTTAAATCACAGCAGCTATTGAACAATCCCTAAACCCAAGTGCTTTGTGGAGAGCACTGCTTACAGACTCAGTTCTCAGCCTCTCCCAGTCCTGGCTGGGGATCAGCAAGAACCTATTGCAATTTTGGCACTCTGAGGAATGGATCAGATCTACGCTGCTCCAGCCCTAGAGTGCATCACCTCCATCCAAGAGCTACAACTGCCCATCCCAGCACTGTTCCTGCATGCATCTTTCCACTACAGGAAACTTCAGCTGGAGAAGATGGCCTTTCTCACCTTTGTATCCAAAATGATGTGATTATACCTTGTTTTCTGGGGTTACATAGGACAGACACAGCATGTCATGAGGCAGGGCTGCCATGGCTTTCAAAGTGAGATTTAAATTTGTTTTGTTACATACCTTGATCTTGTAGAAAGAGTTGGGATGTGTTTGCGGACTAGGTGGCCTCTGAACTGGATGCATGGTCCAAAATACCCCTTTTTAGGCTACTCAGAACTGCCAGTGGATTAGTGCATCTCCTCCAAATGGTGCTTTCCAGCCCTACATTCCTGACTTTGGGCCAGAGCCTTTCACGGTTGGCTTCTCAAGCCCCAGAACTGCCTACAAGCTACACTGGGTCTTACTAATTTGAATCTGTGCCATCGCCTTCTCTCATTTAGAAGATATTGCAGGGGGCTTTGGTTGTGTGTGTGTCAGCATGAGGCTCCTGCCTTATGTTGGCTGAACTCTTGCCTCTGCAGATTGGGACTGGCCTGGCATTTTTCAGGCAGGAGAAAAGTAGTTCTGATTGATACTCTGGCACTATCAGAAAGCATCAGCATTTGCATTATAGCAACACTAAGAGTCCTGCACCAGTGGTCTGGAACTTCACTCCTGAAAAACTGCAGGATCCTGATGAAGTGATAGAATGTTTGAAAAAAAATAGTGCCATGGCTACTCCAAAGAGGCACAACTTACCGCACTGTGCTGGGCCCTGGGCCAGCATCTACCAAACAGTGCTCAATATTATGCAGCACCCTCAAGGAGAAGAGAGGGAAAACATGCCAATAGACACTAGCTAAACCAGACACTGTTATCAGTCACCCCTGTAACTAAAAAGAAACTATGGAAGTAGAAGTCAACTCGTTTAGTAAGGGATAAAGAAGCTTCCAATTCTCTCCTCCATCCCACCAAGGGGGAGTGACCGGGCAGCAGTGTGGTGTTTCATTGCCAGCTGGGTTTAACAATGACAACAGGCCAGGACAGCTGAGTACCGGGGATGAGGCCCACCAAGGATGTGTCACCCTCCTAAACGAGGTTTCTCCCCTAACCTGAAACAGAGCCAAGACAAGTCAGTCCCCTGCAGCAGACTGCCCCAGCCAAAAATGACCACAGCAGAAGTGCTGGTGATGCCGCTCAGCCACTGCATGCATAACTCAATGGCTCTGATCCATCCTGCTTGTAGCATAGCATCACACAGCAGGAAGGAGGCAGCCCTTCAGGGCAGGGGAAAGCCAACTCTGACGCCCGTTTACACGCAGGATCGACCTGAAGAGATGCACATCCCAAAGCACTTCAGGCCCACCTGGAGGAAGCGGTAGCAGAGATGCAGCCAGCCATACCTCTGGTGGGGATCCGTCTGCATCCTACCCCTCTGCTCCAGACCACTTCACAGCTCCTGATGACAAATCCCCTCCAGAACCCCGGGAACAAGCTGCTACTCGCACATTGCCTAGCCCAGGCCATGCAGCGCTGCCTCACTGTGTGGCAAATGGGAAGCTCGGCCATTCAAGATGGTGAGCACTTTCCTGCCAAAAATGGCTTCATCCTGGGCCCTCATTCAAGCTGAAGTCTAGTGAAATACAAAGACCCACTGTTACTTCAGTGGCTTGGTAAAGGGCACATGCTGCACCTTCACTTCTTTCAGGTGTGCTGATAACTCCTCCGGCTGTGCTATAGGTAAAAGTGCCTGTTCTACATCAGGTTTTTATTAAAGAACTACTGTCCCCATTCAACAAGCAACCAAAATCTATTCACAGGGTCAGTTTGTCTCCATTATGTCTCAGCACTGTAGGGATGCTTTTGGGGTTGTAACGCAGAGGCAAGTAGGTCTGTTTTAAACACCAACCTGAGTGAAACAAGGAAATTAGACTGGGGATCACAAGACTGTTTTTGAGGAATTAATTGGAAATGCCAAGATAAACATTTTGTGATAGTCACTAGTTACTGCATACTGATACTTGAACAACCAGGTTGTTGGGTAGAGTTACTCTATTAACACAAAAGTAAATGTCCAGATTCTGTCCACTTTGCCAGTTTGGCTCTGATGGTCTCCCAGGATCCATTCTCAGGCAAATAAGATTTCTAACTGCATTTTTTTTCCTTACACTGTCCTTTCTCTTTCAAAGACAGGCCTAAAGAGTTTTGATGACTCAGGAGTATCTTCCTTAGAGATGTTGCATAAAATGGGGAAAAGAGAATAGATAAGTTACTGAATTGATACTTTCTCTCCTGCACACTTTCAGGTTTGTGGGAGAGAAAGGGTAAAGAAGTTTGGTGGGTTGGTTATAGTTCATTTTTTCTGTTGCTATTGAAAGCAAACTTGACTCTCATTCCCTGTCCCTCTGCCAGAAACAACCTCATACTACCAGGAACAGCACATGAAAACTGTCAGCCAGGTACTTGCTGGGGGCTCAGATGCAGGTATGACTGAGGCGAGGCTCTGGCTGACTACCAAGAAAGGGTCTGGTTCCCCAGACCATGTGAAATTATTGGGAAGAGTAGAATGGAGCAGATCCATTAGAGAGAAGCCAGGGAGTCACACTAGACCCAGAAGTTATGTATTTCCACAATTTCTGTAACTTGTTTGAATTCCCCATCTAAATTTTATGTAGTAATTTGGCTGCTATCTTTTGTCTAATTAGAACTAAGTGTAGACTGTACTTTAACTCTACTAATTCCCTTAATGATATTATCTCGAGTTTGCAGAGGTATTCAGTAATGTCTACCCTGGTGCCCTTTACATAAGGTTCATTTCTTTTCCAAGTAATAACACAGGCTGAGGATTCAAGGGGTAATTTAGTTAGAGCTAAATAAGAATGACTTGAATTGAAAGAGAAGGAAGAGGCTTCTTAATTTGCAGTTTAATTTTTTTCTTCCTTTTGTGTTATGGTTGCTTTTCCATCTCTCCTTTAATAAGATGTCTCTCCCTCCTCCCTGGTATCTGTCTACTTGCAGGGACCTCTGCGTCTCTTTTTCTTGTCCTTCTATTTTTAGTGCACATCTGTTCCTGTTTTGACCTCAATTCTCTCTCATCTGGGGCTTCATTTTTCTATGTCTTGCTACTGCAAGATATTCTCACAGCTGTCGGATCCCTTCTTTCTAGCAGATTCGTAAGCTTTCTGTTGGTGGTCAGTGCCTGGACTCCCTCCCTTGATGTGCTGCCTCCTAGGAGAAGGCAGCTCTCCAGGAAGCCCCTGCTCAGTGGTGCCACCTCCTTCACCCAACTCCTTACTTCCAAACACTGCTAGTGTGCGTGAGTTACCTCATCTGCTCAGGTGCATCTACTAATACACCTAAGTGCTGCTCTAAATGACAGGAGCGTCCACATCAGCGTTGGTGGATGCTGACAGGCAACGATGCCTCCTGGCACGTAGCCCTACCAGCACACCCCAGTGACTGTGAGTAGAGCAGACAAAGCCCTTTGCCTTCTCTCCTTGTCATTACTGGGACCCCTAATGCTGTTGCCCCATTTGTGGAAAACAAAATTTTTTAAAAAAAGTGTCATGATTGTACAAACAAGGATCAGCTAACGTAGTATTTTCCCTGTTTAGCTGATATGTGCTATACTTTTGTTCCAGTCAGGTATCTGTGCAGTTTTAGTGTTCTAAAACAGTGTTGTTGTAACAGAATATAGTAATATTTGAATAAGACACTCAGGATAATATTTTTTTAAATTTAATTTTCAAAAATTACTCTGTACTAGATGTGTATTATGCAAACGCTACATATACGTTTAGCAAATTCAGATTAGATAGTGAACATGTCAGTGCTAGAAATGTCTACTCCTAATTGCATGTAACATTGTAGGAAAGAGAGAGGTGCACTGCAAAGAGTGCTCAGCTGAAATGTTAAAAATTATCCCTTCTACTTTTCCTCCCTCTTAGAGCACAGAGAGCACAAAGAGAATCTAATTAACATGCTTAGTGTCTCTCCAAAATTCAATTCAAACACAAAGTACGCTATCAAAGGCTTGAACATCAGACAGAAAAGTAATTTGGGATGACTGAGCTATCTCTACAAATACATTAATTTAACTCTAATGGGTGCATATGAAAAATGATACCAAATGTAATTAAAAGGACTTTACCTGCTTTTAAGAGAGAATAATCAAGTTATTAGGAATTTTCTTTAACCTTAATGCTGTTTTGCAATTGAGTGTGATCACATAACTTGATACATGCAGCAAATCACACAGTATCTTGTGAGTAGGCTTGTGCATGACGTTTTTCTCTTCAGTGATCTTTTCTCAATGAAGACAGTTTTGTCTGTCTTACGGAGAAAGAATCTTTCAGGATCTGCAGTTTTTCAGAGTCTCTCAAATTTCACCAGAGTGTCATTTACAGACTTTGCATTCTTCTATACACCTTTTTTTTTTTTTTTTCCTAACAACTTTCTATACATTAGATGTCAAGCTAACCTGATAGCATTTCCTATCCAAGCCATTTTTTTGCTGCAGTATTCTGTATCTCCATGTTGCAGACAATAAACCAGGTTTCAGCATTGTTTATCGTGTACCTAGGCTGGTGCGTCGTTTCAGTAAATGCAGGATGGTAATCAACTAAATCATAAGGAAGAAAAGGAACATAAATAGCTGTTTCTTTCAAAATCCCTTTATGGATTGGAATAAAGCAGACCCTCCCACATTCAGCACAGTAAATGAGTAGCTCACTATCACCCATCAACTCTTCTGTTTTTATATAGAAGTGCTATTCTAAGCACATTAAAGCAATGTTGATAAGAGCAAAATGGTGTATTTTTTTAGTCTAGTTTTCAAAGAAATGTTTTTAAGAAGGAAGGTATGTCTAAGGAGTAATGCCTTATCACAGCACTCGTATTAGCATTTCTTCAAAGATGCCTTCTACTTGGTCCCAGCTACAAAGACAAAATCTGCATTTGAATACCGATATTCAAAATGAAGTTGAAAATTGTCAGTCTTACAGAAAAGATGGACATAAGCCAGAAAACTGTAGCAGAAGGAAAAAGACAGTAAGCGTGCACAGATTAGCAGCTCTTGTGTGTTGGAAATGGCACCAGAAAAAGAAAAGACTGCCTGTTTCAGAAGCTTCATGCTGATCATAAAAAAAACAAATGCAAATTTCAGTCATTTGACTTGTCACCAATTACCACTAGTGCTAGTGCCAAAATGGTCCCTTGCTTTATGAAACTGTGAAGTAATTACTGCCAAGATCACAGAAATACAGGTTCCAGTGTATCCAGACCTGTGTGCTGAGATCCTGTTCCTTCACAAAAACAGATAACAAACCCAGGAAGGATAATTACGCAGTCTCTATGAGACAATTTTTCTTCATAAACCCAGGCAATTAGGGTTCAAATCTCAGTATCTTTTTCTATTCTATACAGTTTAGTTGTGCCAAAGTAAATATTAATCGCAGCTTTTGAAATAATTGTTTAGAACAAGACTTGAAAGGATCATAACAATGAATTCCATAGCCAAAAGTACACTGAATAAACATTACCTCTTATCCATTTTGTATTTTAAGCCTTTTAATTTAATCCATTATTCATATATGCTGAGAAAAAATTAAGTAGGAACTCTTAAATAACATTTATATACTGTTCTGTATTTTATACAATAAATGTTGTATTTTAAACAACATTTAAGAGGCAGTTAAAGCTGACAGACCATAACAGTAGCTGAAGGATAAAAAAGGACTATAAGAAACTAACTGCTTCCAAAATAGATTGTAAAAAAATTAGGACCTTCAGTGCTCATTGCTACAGTTTAAAGTTCGAAGAAATTGAAGTTTTGCCAGAGTTCTGTTTTTCCTTTTAGCCACATCAAGGTGTACTGTAGTAAAGTTGACTTATGTTTTGACCTTATTCAGACCAAGGCACCAAGATGTTTTACTTATTGCCTATAGCTTGTACAGAAACTTGCTCATTCACTGCTGAAAGACTTGTGGAAATTGTACTTCACTGATTTTTTTTTTTTTCCCCACACTGTGTGGGTGTGTAACCGCCTTACATAATTTTTGAAGACACCTGAATTAACAAATAACCTTTTGTTTTACATGACATTCTGACATTGTGAGTATTATTATCCACCCTACAAAATAATAGAATATATCTTAATATCTTAGCCCTCACTTGACCATCTGTAATTTCACGGAGCTGTATACAAGTCAAATGTTTTCTTATGTGTTTCCAATGAATTTGAAGCCATAAAATGTTCCATCAGTAGTTCAATTTTCTTCTCTTACTGTTACCTTTCAGACTGTTTATATGGTACGTATTGTGAAACTTTGCCTCAAACAGAACACCTCTGACCGTGGTCTGTCTGCTGTATCTCTCATAATGCCGATGCTTCCATGTTGCAATGATCTGAGCTGGGTTTTCACTATAAAGGTATGATGTTTGCGTAAGCCTCATTACTTTTAACATTACTTGGGGGCTTTCTTAGATATTACTCATTAACAGATTAACTACTCGGATTAACCAAAAAAAAGGGTTACATTATTTATAAATGTGACCAATTCAGTGTTTATCTTCCAGAAAAATAACTGATTTCAATGACAGCTCATACCATTTTGGTAGCATCATTGTGACTTCATCCATAATCTTCCTCAGTTACAAATGACTATACTCAGGCATGATGACTTATTGTACTTTAGACATATCAGTCAGTTTAATCACTCCAGGACATAATAATTAATATATTATATTAAGGTTTCACTTAAAATACTTGCAAAATACATGTCAGCTATCTTCATCTTACCAGTAGTGAAAACCAATGAAGAAATTTGGTTCCCTCACAGTTTAGCTGTCTAGTAATATTCAGAGGTTTCTTTTACACAAACATATACTATCTTCTTTTTTTTTTCAATGTGCTTTACTTGTTTGTAAAATCCCTAATTTGTTGCACATTTCATTTACCTCCGTTAATGTTTCCATGGACAGCCACTGTTTTCAAAGATTTCATTTTGGTTCACTTAAACCCTTTTAAGAACTGCATGTCCTTATTTAACCAAACTTCTCTTCCTGGCCTTTGTCCTCCTTTCTGCCAAGCATAAACTTAGCTCTTGTTGAAAGAAAACCTTAGAGTTCAAACATATGTTTTCAAAACTACTTTGGAAGAAAAGCTTTCAGATAGATTATAAAAAAATTAGATGTTACAAGCAAATTTTCGGAATTTAATCTGTTTAAACATTAGCAGGAATTTAGTGGAGAATTCTAAATAGCTTTAAATCAAATCTGACACTGCAAGTTAAAGTAATAACTGAGCATGTTCATGACCTATCAGGTCTGATGTACTAATACTGTCAAGCATTGCAGTCTTTTTAGGTGTAGTTCTTTTTGAGACTTGGAGAAACCTGCTCGCATTTCTAAAAGTCTATCAATGATTAATCACTCAAGTAACCTACCAAGAAATGCAGTGCGTTCCCCGTGCCTTGTCTCTACGTTAACCTGGAATTCTTTCCAGAAGACTGGACTTAGTCAAAGAAAGGTTGTTTCAGTCAAGCAGAAGTTACTGGTCTCAGTGTAACAGTGGGTGAATGTAATGACTCATACATTCATGGATGAGTGGAAGGATCTGTTGATCCCACAAGACTCAACTCTGCCATGAATCTGTTATGGAACATGGACAGGCATTTCACCCTTTTTATTGGTGAGTTCTTTATAGGTGGACCCATTCTATGTTTATCACTCAAAATTGCCATGTAACTGGAAGTCTGCTCCTGTAAGATTTGCATAATATTGTCCTTGTTAGTACACAGCTGCTACAGAAGATGTACGTTTCCTGAATCTTCCTATAAACAATCAAATCTTTAAAGATACCTCCCTTGGAATAAGCCAAGAAGGAGTAAAGCATACCCTACCCTTCTTTTTAAAAAAGTACATACTTATTTAACAGATGCTAGTTGCTCACTACATAAGTACCTGGTTAGTTTCTAATTACAACGCTGATGGAAGTCTAGATTTAGACAGCAAAATTTAGACTGATGGACTTTAAACATTTTTAATTTTGAAAGGAGCAACAGAAGCCAAGAACAAATTTAAAATATCCCCACTGGAGCAACAGAGAGCAGAATATTTGAACAAATTTAGTCATAGCAGGCAGTAAACTTTGTTAAACCTTATTTGGAACCAGGCAGATAAAGCAGGCACTGTGTATATCCTGGTTTCCTGACTGTAATGTTTATGCACACATTCACACATCATTACACATCACTTAATGTTAAAAAAAAAAAAAAAAAAAAAAAGTGCAGCTCATCATAAAACTCAGCCTAATGTCCATATCAAATTCAGGCTTTAGTCTGCAACAGTCAAATATAAATGGGTCAGATTTACTTGGCATAGCACAGAGTTGCACATCAATTAAGGGGGAAAAAACCCCAAACCAAACAACAACAAAAATTATAACTTCATCTATCTGGAAACCAGAAATTCAGTGACTGAGAAATGCTGTGTTATGACTCAGGATCATTTATAAAGATATGTTGCTGTAATAAACATGGCAGGAATTATCTTTGTCATATACCACCAGCTTACACTTTCTTCTCTTAAACAGGTTGGGTTTGTTTGAAGAGAACTTATTTCAAAATATGTAACTCTGAACCTGCTCAGGAGGTAATAGATTTCATGACAAATAAAGGAGGCAAGTGTAGTGAGGTTTTATCAAGGGGGAAGGCATACAGGGAGTATAATCTTAAAATAGGTTCGGTAAGGGAAGGAGCCTCACTAGTAAAGTTCTCAGCCTCTACATAGTCGTGCATGGGCTGAACTGTTAGTCTGCTTATTGCAAGTCATTAACATTATCTTAATATTTGTATTATTTCTTTTTATGAGCTGCAGGGACAAACGAGAAAACTGCCCTCATATAAAAGATTTGTCACAACAAACTGATAACTGTCATCACTTTGTAATCCTTATACGCTGAGAACTACTAACTCCATCAAACTTCGTACAATGTCTGCTCTACATGGTTACAGAAAAACAAGAATGAAGAACAGAGGGAAAAGCCACAATTTATCTCATGGCTTTTCCTGTTGTGGCTTAATACAATGGTTACCATGCTACCTTATCAAGCTGGAGATAAATGGAACAGTTGGAACCTAAAGCCTAACAGTTTCAAGCCTGGCTGTGCTTAAACATTAAGAAAAAATGCCTGGAAGCAGCCACAGCTCAAGGAGAACAGAGTACTTTGAGAAAGGCCACTATTCCAGAAAAACAGTCACTTTCCAGCTATTCTTTCCTTTTTTTTTTTTTTTTTCTTCTCCTCCTGTTGTTGTTGAAATGTTAGCACCAGCTGGCACCCTTCCTGATCCCCGTCTGCCAACGTTTCAGTGAAACATCGACCATTCTGATGGGAAAGGTGAAAAAACCCACTAGGTTCAAACAGAAAGTTGTATAAAAGTTCCTTCGTGATTCAGTCTCCTGCAGGCCTTTTTAGTCTGTAGCATAAGTATCTACAGCTAAAATATAATAGAGAGAAAAAATAGTGCAGGAAAATGAGTCCTAAAACTTTAAAGACCACATTTTACCCTTGTTATTCACACAGAACAGCACTGAACCTGCTGCCTTCGATATGAATAAAACCCAGCTACTTTCGAAATAAGCAACAGGGAAAACCTGAATACAAGTATTTTTAAAATGTATGGTGCCTGGCAATTCTGTAACTTTGACACCAAAATTTTTAATTTCCTATAAGTTGCAGTTCTAAATGTAGAAGAATCAATGTATTTGGGTTTGTAAGAGAACGGCCCTTCAACATTACCAATGTCACCCAGCTTGACTCTCAAGCTTACAATTTTGACTGCAATACTGCCAGTCCAGCCCATGCATGAAGCAGACTTCATCTGGGCATTTCTGCAGTGAATCAAGAAATCGTTCTCCACAGTGGGTCAGGAAAGTCCTCTTCAGTTTAATGCAGAAGGGGCTCCGACCTGTAGCACCTAGTCCCAAATCCATGACCCTAATAGCCTCTGTGCCATTCACAACCTTCATCTGCCCCTCTCTTGCTGAGCAGATTGACACAGCCCTACGGGCAGCATTGCTGTCACAGCCCAAGAGGTGGAAAATAGCTTGGCTGAGGATGTGAAGGGCTGAAGAACACTTTGAGATAGGAAACTTTCCTGATGGGAAACTGTCATAGATTCCAATCAAGCAGAAGGATGAGTGCTCACACTAAATGGGAAATAAAATCTGCAATCTCAATTCCTCTTTGTATGTAAACTTAAGACAAAAATCCTGAAAGAAAAACCCAACAAATTTTAAATTGGGAAAAAAATAAACCCAGAATATTTTAGAAACAGGAGGCATCATAATCAGAAATGCTAGAAAATTGTCTGATTTTCAGTGACAATGTTGCTGAAACATCGTCTTTACTTGGCAAGTAGCTTTCCCACTCAACTTCCTGTGTCTACAATGCAATATATTTACAGATTTTTAATAGCTTTTAATGATTGCCAAAAGAACTGGGGCAGTATGTGTTAACATTGATCCAAAAGTTTAAATCATAAACAGGTGACAGAGGAAAGGAATGAAGAGAATTGATTTTCTTTTGTGTGGAAATTAACAGCTGGTAGGTACCTTGGAGCTGGGTAGTAAGATAATCTACTTTAAAAAATATTTGCAAAACAGTAGCAGATTCTAGATTGTTCTTTTATTTTCAGGCAATAAAAGCGTTTACTGTGCCATCTTTGGCTATTGGAAACTGCAGAATTGTTTTAAGACCAAGTAGAAGCTAATCGGTGAGCTTTTTTTGGCATCAGGCCTGTTAAGTAATACTGTTCATTCAAACTGCAGTATTAAATGTTTATATAGGTGTTTGTGTGTGCTGGGTGGCTATATGCCTAGGGTATGCAGGCAAGTAAAAAAAGAACATTAAAAGCTCTAAGAAACAAGTTACAACATTTTTCTTCTCCGATGACACAATTTAATACCTTAAGAGCTTTCCTCACAGAAGACCCATAGCCCTCCATTTTACATGATCTGTCTTGTATTTTCTTATAAAGAAAGAAAAACATTCTAACTGTAAATTTCCTCAATCTGTCCTTTCCCCTTTAAAATATTAATTAATCCTGTGGAGATGCCTAATGGTATGGTACAGGGCATCAGAAACGTCTCTCCAAACTTAGGTGTGTTAGCAATGTGCTTAAAATTAGGCAGAAAGAATATGGACCTAATTAGGAAAAAATTATCTCTGTTCTTCAGTAATGCAGAAAACATTATCTAGCTTTGATTATGTCCTTCAGAAGCCTGACAGCCTTAAGAAAAATATCTCTCACCCTTAACATTTCCACTTCACAGTCTGC
Organism: Leptosomus discolor; assembly: GCF_034619465.1. Classification (NCBI taxonomy): domain Eukaryota; kingdom Metazoa; phylum Chordata; class Aves; order Leptosomiformes; family Leptosomidae; genus Leptosomus; species Leptosomus discolor. The sequence continues at coordinate 20,695,490 of NC_141402.1, read as the reverse complement.
AGAAATGCGTTAAACGAGATGAAGCCACTTTTCTGATCTGCACTAGGACCATTTAAAGCTTATGTTCAAGTTAGGTGAAATGTCTTCCTTCTTGCAGTCTACAATACATTTTGTTTTTCCAAACCACCATGAATGCTCTTAAAACCAGAGGTTAATGCTAAACAAGCACAGTACGGTTAGTTGCTATGCAAGATAGCTCCACACCACTGCTGTAGTTGTTCGCAGTATCAGCCCCGAATAGAGGCTGCCGATCTGGTCAAAAGGCAGCTGTTTCGAAAATGCCTCAAGGATAAGATAATTTCTGGTTTGACCGAGATTTTGGGCTTGGGGCTCTGGCAGGGAGAAGTTCAGTGAAACACTTCACGGCACAAATAGCTACCACAGTTGGAGCTATTCTCGTGTAAAGATACTCGATTCTCCGGTTTTGACTGTGGTAAAGCAAGGTGTATGTCTGCAGAGGACCTTTGGGCCTCTTTTGAACTCTCATATACTGTCTACATTTAAGTCAATTGATTAAAACACTTTAAAAAGGAAAAAAAAAGTTATTCCCACATAACCATACTTACATACGTAAGACCCGCTGCTTGCTGAATGTATACAATTTCAGAAAAGGGGAAGACACACAATGCTACTTGCAGTTGTATGTATAATAAGAGAAAACCAAAAAGAAAACCCACTGTTTTAAAGACTCTGAGTGACTGTCTCTACAGGGTAGCAGTTTGGTTATGAAGAATTACTTGAAGCTGTTAGTATTCGATCAATAGGTTTTCTCCCTAGAACAGCTGCACACATTTTTAAGGGCTGGTGTGTTGCCAGAGGTGCTCACTCTGCTTTCAGATGTGTAAACTGAATCCCACTCCGGGTACGTGGGGAAGAGTACATGCAGTTAGTGTGAAGCGCCTGGGAGAGAAGCTTCCACCCAAGCAGAGCTGCTGGACATTAACTCATGTGGACAAGCTCCTTAGCTCTGCAAAAGAGCGGGTTTGTACTCCTGCCTCATTGACAGGTACCGCGGGCGCTCACACGTTTCATGCAACACTAATTAAAGGGCTGCTTTCTGTGTTCGCCAGTATTTTACTTCTGTGCTGCTGAGCATCCCCACGTTGAGACTTTATTTCTCTGACTAATTTTAGGTACATGGGCAACTTTTCCTGTAATTAGGCAAGAAACATATGGCTGTTAGACTGTACCTGTCACAAGTTGCCATGTTGATTTTGAAAAGATATCAGATGAATTCTGCAGGGAGCGTTCACAGGATCTCCTGCAGCGCTCGTGCTTATTGTGTGATTGCCACAGTACCGAGGACGTGCGCGCAGCGTGTCAGGTCACATTAACAGACTGCTGTCCATCTACCTCCCAGCAGACCCACACCTGACTCCATCTGGTGAGAACCAGCTGCTGCTCACTGCAGCACTTTGAGGTGCAGCAGTTTGTGCCCTCCCAGCCCCAGCAGCTGGCCCTCCAGTGTGAGCAGCACAGACGTTATTTCCTATCTAAACCAAAAGCTAGGCTTAAAACCGACCGTCTCCGGTTTGCCCCAGGCAGACCCGATCGTAGTTTCACCCAGTTTTAGAATGGAAAAGTTGAAACTGGGTAGATGCAAGAAGGTCTAAAAAGCCCACTCCCTTTTTTCTTTTAATTCCTTGGTCCCAAGCCAGAAAGGATGGTAAATCCAAAAAGACATAGCTAGCGTGAAAAAATCTAGGGGATAAAGATATTTCTGTAGATAATCTCAGATAAATCATAGTCTCTGCCACTTACTTGTGATTTGCTTGATAGATCTAATAGGATGATTTTTACTCTTAATGCGTATCTGTTTCGAGACAGGCAATGTGATTACTCAATGTTGGATTTCCACTGTAAAATTAAACTTGCTTTCCCATATGGTAGTAATTGCAGTACAGAATCTCAGTAGGCGTATAAAACAGAGAGGATGAGAAAGATATATAGCAGAGGCAAACTGTGCCAATTCTGAAAACATTTTTATGCAAATTGAAAGCTAAAAGCAGCATTTTAAACTAAACAGCATAAGTATATTTGATTTAGGAATCAAAATAGCTTTAGGTATTTAGTTTAGGTGTATAGGTATATAGACCAATTATCTCATTGCTTATTTTAAGAAAATAATGTGTAACAGACTCAAAATAATGCAAGATTATGCAAATCTTAATAAATGTTAAAGGAAACATCCCCAACTTTGTGAAGACATTGGATATTCCAGTAGTCTTTTCTTGATTCCTTAATTTGAACCTTTGTCACTAACAGTGAATCAATAAGGTGGGGCTCAAGGAATACTGGAAAGATTTAAACAATCAGGGAAGAAAAAAAAGAGATTGCTGCTGTTGATTTTCCTCTTTTGAAGCATTTGTGTCTAGAAGAGCAGTTGAGAGAGTACTTATTGAATCTAGAATGATCAAAAAGTTAAGGTTTTACTAGGAAACACTAAGGGCTACATGAGCCAATATAATTTTTTTATGTGTAGTTATGATTAGAATTTTTTTATATGTACGAGAGGTCCATTTTTCATTTGCAGTTCTACTGGGTGTGTTCAAAGAGGCATTTAAACCTACTTTGTATTGCTTTTCCTTGCTGTTAATACTGCAAAGCTAGTTTAGAAAATGAGATGGATTTTACTTTATCTTACATATCAATACAATTCTTAGTAAAGTCCACTATTTCTGCCATTTTCCACATGATGACACTAAGTGATGATACTATCAGTCTGAATAAGCCTCAATTGATTTGGGCTTGGAGTTTTCAAAATTAGAAGTTTAGAAAACTGTGCGTGTGCATGTGTTTCTGGGTGGGGGTGTATGTATTTGCCAATAAAAGAAGTGTGCCTGCTATACAACCTGCTTAGCTTTTCATCTAGATTCATTACCAGGTACTTAATTTGTCAAAGATAAAGATGAAATTTCAGAATTCTATTTCAATAACATTTTTCCTTAGTGTTTCTATATATTGTATTCCATAAATCTCTGAAAAATAATTTTGCATCCAAAATGATAGTCATAATCACAAACCATTGGAAACAAACCCACCTTATGTTTTTTCCTCTAAATCTTATTGTAAAGGACTTGAAGATTTGGTACTTCTCTAACCCAGTCTCTCGTCTACCACAGGAAGTTCTTGTTTCATTCCATAATACTTTCAAAACATTACTAAATCACTATTAGTTTGCTTTCTAAAGACTTAAGTTTCTTCTGTCAATTACAACATGTGGCACTGAAAATGTGAATTAGGCAGCCAGACATGAGACGCTGCTCAGAAATGAGATACTGTTCCTTAATCAGTAAAACCGATCCACAAGTAGATTCCGACTTGCAATTCATGAAGATAATTTCTTAGTAACTACTGTATTACTTTCTTTTTCCCCTTAAAGGTGGTTGGGATAGAGACTTATCACCTGAGTAACATTATTTAAGTTTAAAATACACTTTGTTTTATAAAATCAAAACCTATTTTCTCTAATCCTAAAAATATAGCTGTAGGAAAAGCATAATTCAAAGAAGATACTTCTGAATTAAAAAGAAATAAAATATTATTACAAATTTTCTCCTGCTTCCTTAAATCTTTCCAATATTGGAAAAAATTATCAGTAGAGCGCTATGGTTTTAATTCTTTACAGTATAAACTAGTTCAGCTGTTCCATCAAACTTGTTGCTAAGAACTAGGAGTTGTCCAGCCAACCATTATACGAATACAATTTAGCGTGCTATGAAGTAAGGAGGCAGTAAATCACAGTGTCTCCCCATTTGTAATTAGGAAGCCATAAATTCCAATCCAATGAGAGGTCAGTTACTTCTCATATGTATGTGTGTGTCCATGGACCGATCCGTCTCTACTGTGCTGTAAGGAAGTCCTGCAGCACACTGAAATCTGCCTCTATGGGGGAGCTACAATGGTCTGTTGTAACAGACTTTGTTTGTTTAGGGACCACAGAAATTCTTCTCTGGCTCCGAGAGTACTGTCTGGTTACAGTAAGCTCATTTTATATTGGCATTGTTAAACTCATTGATTGAAACCGCTCCAGGCTCTACATGCAGAACCTCCCCCCAGCGCTCCCTGCCCCCCCATGCCCCAAGCTAAAAACAAATACGAAGTAACTACAAGCGCACAGCAAGAATGAGACGTACATGGAAAGAATAGCGAGTTCGCAAGCAGCTATTTAAAATATTGAGCAAATCACCATGCGGCCCTGACAAGAGAAGACATCTAAATTCTCACCCTTTCCTCATTTTTTATTCTTTCAAAAGAATGAAGCAAACTGAGTCAATCACAGTATTTGTTTAGGATTAAGAAAGGCCTTAGTTTAACTGAGAGCTTACAGAAATCTCAAGCACAGGACAGATCACTTGCGAATTTAGTGGGACTTAAGAAAAAGTTGTATTTATCTGTCTGGCACCTTCTGGAGAAAACTTTTTTTTGTTTGCTTGTTTTTTTAAAGCAAGAAATGTAACCCTGCAGAGTGAATTCTGAGATCTCAAGGGATCCCATTATGACTTGATACACTCCTATATAAGATACTGTATTTCTATCTTCCCCATAAGTTGATGTACAATACTTTAGGCAACGCACACACCACGCATAAATCGTTTATACTGTTCTGCAAATCATTTAAGGAATTATATGTAGTAAAGAAGTAATAAACATCAAATTAGCTTGTAAAAGGTAAAGCACATATAGGATAAACGGAACAGCAATGCAGAAAAATAAGCACATTGGTACTGTACTCAGTAGTAATAATCCCAATTTAATTAACACCAGTCCTTGAATGCTTGTGGAAACTGAAACAAAGGAACAGATTTTTAAGGGGTGCTGATGTTTTTCACCCAAAGTAAATCCTCACATGATTATTTATGATGCTTTAATTGTCTGTGAGGAGAAATCAGTGCTTTTGGTTTTACTACACCCTTAATTTTTTCATGCCTTTCCAAACACTATTTCAACAGCAATGCTGGTAATGGTCCAGCCTTGAGAAGAACATAACTACTGAGGCTACCTTAACAGAACTGAGTGCTGTACCAGCCAGAGTAGGTGATGAACAGCAGTCAAATACAAAATAGAGCCAGGCTGCACAAAACGTCCCAAGGGCAAAAGATCAGACAGAAAAATTCTCCCTGGCTTCTTCCTTTAAAAACAATGCTTTTGTTCTCTGTGCTGAAATAATTAAGAAACGTTTTTTACTAATAGCTTTTTTCTTCTCTTTGACACTGGTACTCTACGTAGTAAACTTCTAACAACATAGATTCCCTCAAATCTCCCATGGTTCTATTTCCAAAACATGGCTCTACAATCAAGCTAGCAACGAGCTTTCTTCGCAGTAAGTACAAAATCTATTTTGGTAAACTGAGTGTTGTGCATCAGTTTAATTTTTACAGTGCATGAGCAAACAGTCATTTCCAATGCATGCCCTGCGTGTTACATCATGCTTCCTCCATAGTAAAATTTACATAGATGTCTACACATTTGCATCTTCTGTAAGCCAAGCTCTAGCACTATGTAGCAATTTAACTAGAAAATGCGTAATTCAACAGCTCCGCAAACTTCCTTGTTCACAGACACATTACATATGTTTCTGCTTCAATTCATCACCACAAGGATCTTTGATAGACAAGTGTGTTACTCCTGTAAACTTACACATACACAGATCTTTTAGACGTATTCAGCACTCATTTTTCTTAGGATGTTGGTATTTGGGTGATCTGTTCTTGCCACTTGCAATCTGAACTCCCAGCTACCCTTATGCTGAATCAATATCGAAACGATCTTTGCACCAAGCTGGTCTTTCCACAGTACTAGAAACTGCTATGTGAAAGAAGGATCTGCTTGAACAACTTGGATCTCCTAAAAATGGACCCTCATCTCTATGGCTGGAGGGAAGGCTCAAAATTCAATCTGTCATTACTGATGGTGCACCTGGAAGAAACTGGTTGGTGCAGAGAAGTACCAGAGCAGAGGCAGGCAGCAGCTCTCCTGAGTCCATGGCTGCTGGGACCCTTTTTTGATGCTGTGTTCCCCCCTAGATAATGCATGTAGTGGGGGAACAAGAACGGAAAATATCCTGTGACTCCCTCCGAAAGGCATCAGCGTCAATTTCAGCTCTCAACACCACCTCTGCTTCTTGTTTCTAGACTCCTGGTCTTTTCCCAAGTTTGTGTCCCCACTCGGCACCCTGGTGTCTCTCTGTCCCTGTTGCAGCCACCGGCTCTCCAGAAGCCCACTCTCCACAAGGCACACTGCAAGGCTGCTCCTTTTCCTGTCTTGAGAGCTGCTTGAGAGGACTTCTGGGCAGCATCCCAGCATTCATCAGGCAGCACGTATGTTACACTTGGTCATGTTGAGAGGAGGTTTTAAGTTGGTGGATAGAGTTAAAGAAACGGTAGATAATTCTCTTAAGTTGAAAAGAGAAAATAGGAAGCAAGGGAAACTCTTCTCAGTCTCAGTGAAAACTGGGAGGTGAGGGAAGTTATCTTGAGTCTTTCAGATGCCCAGCTTATCAACATGTCAGAGGTAGCGGGGTAATGAAACTCAAATCCCTGAAACAAGATCAGCAACTGGAATAAATACCAGCTCTAAGAAATGGGACCAATGCTCTGAGGATTTCCTTTGTGTTTAACAGAATGGTCACAACTGCTCTTCTACATGGGCCATTTCTGCTTATTAAATATCGAGTGGAACAGCATTCAGTGCATCCAATTCTGCTGAGCCACCCAGACGAAACTCAGACTATTTCTATGAGATCACAGGTCAAGTCTATAATATTTTTCTTTTATTCTTTTCAGGAGACAGAGATTATATAAAATCCATCTATTCTGTTAGCACTGTCAGACCTCTGCAATACACAGGTGCTTGATGTATGGTATTACCTTTCCAGGTGTTTTGATACCCTGTCATTCCAGTAAGCTATTGAGATTGAAAAGTGAATTGAGAAGAGAGGAGGAAAATGCCTCAACCCCTCTGACAGCCAAGAAGAATTTCACAAATTCTCTATTCCCCCCAAGGTGTCACCAGATAAGCATGAGCTCTATTCCCATTCAGCTGGCACTTGCTCTGTAATACTGCTGGCTGTCACAGGAATGAAGATGTGCTACGTTCTTGAGATCGACACAGGAAAATGTGACAAATCATAAAGGGTCATTAAGAAAATCTGCATTAACCTCTGTGACTGTAAAACACTCTGCAGCTGGAAGGAAAACCCACACGGTAGTGAAAAAAATGGATTTGGGCAGAACTATTAACAGCATGTAGCACTTTCAAAGAGTTTCAGATCTGGGTGTTTGTGCTCAGTGACTATACTTAGTGGACTAGATGTCATTGGGAAGCTTTATTTCCTTGTGAACCTGTGCTGTTCTGTTTGAATGTTTTGCACGGTTTCCTCATACGAAGTTGTATGGGACTGTTCCACGTAGATTGCCCCATCTAAAAAGAATGAGCAAATAGGTACTTTCAAAGCTCATTTGAAGGCAGAAGCGTCAATTAGTAATCTCTAACTGCAGCTACCAAGCAAGAGTTTCGGGTGGGCAGATACACACAGAAAACTACACACAGAAGAAAGCCCAATGGGCCTCTGAGAAGAGTGAGCTTTGCAGTACAGCTCGCTGAAGCCTCTTCAGTGCCACTGCCATCTGGCATAGGGTACCTCAAACCAGCACTGCTTTCTGAAATGAGCAGACCTCAAAGAACCTGTCACACAGAAACATCAGATTTCCTTTCTTATTGTGATTCCTGGTTAACTTAGGCCCTTCAAGGTTTGGGCTTGAGCAGAAATCCATCATGGCAGAATAAAACTACAAGATTTTTTCCACCCACAAGGATAAAATTCAAGCTTTTTCTTGTGGTTTTTTTTTTTTTTTTTTTTTTTAATGCAAGAGTAGTAGAGGAACACAGGCAGCAACAGGCAATATTCCCTAGATCTACTGTACACAGGATCTCAAAGTGACACATTTTGCTGTATATCCACCCATTCTCCTCCACAGTTGTCACCTCCTCTAGGTAAGGATGAAACTCCGCCTACACGCTCATCCACATTCCCCTGCATTCCTTGTGAAAGCTGCTGCATGCCACATGCAGAGCTCTCCTAAAATCTCCTAAAACAAATCACAAGTGTTTTTTTATTTCAGGTAGGGAGAGGGAAATCTGGGTGCTCCCTATTTTAGAGACCAACTGCCAGGAAAAATCACGTGTTGAGGAAAAGGTGAAGAAGAGTCAACTGTAACTTTAGGTTACACGAAGCTGCAGGGCTGGTCAAATGCTGTGGGCAGGATAACCCAGCAGTCACACCTCTGCTCAGAGTCCTTGTAAATCAACCTTCTCCTTTTGTAAATGACAAATTAGCTTTCTTACTTAACTCCACTGATTTTCCCCTGCTCCTGGTAGGTGCACACGGAGGGCCAGGGGGTTACATCTACCCAAGGAATTGCTATTTTCTACCTTTGGGTCCTGTTTGTCCTCTTTCCTTATGTTCCCTCTAAAGTAACCCTCATTAGGCAGTCATGCCAGATCTGCCTCCCTCCTAACCCTGAGTGGAGCATTAGTGATCTCCTTGCTGAGCTGCTGTAGGAAGAGAGGTAGTGTGCTCAGGAGTAGATAGGAGGATTACCAGGAATGAAAATTAGTTGCTAAGGTTTTGGGAGGCAGAATTGACTGAGATGAGAATGGACTAGGGAAAAGGTATGGGAATGAGCTATCAGACTCTAGGCAGTGCAGAAGCCCCCAGAATGCCATACAGAGATACCATATTTTCATTATTATGCAGAGTTTAAAACTTCTTTGTTCTGTCAAAATGCGTTAGGCACATTTGAGCTGCTCTGTGCCACTGCTGCCATTTTTCTTCATGGGAATTCAGAGAAGCTTCCTTGGTGCTAATACATGACAATAGAATACAGTTGAAAAATAACCGTTCAGTTAAGATCCCTCTGATGAGACAAAACTCTTCAACTAAGCTTCCTGCACTCAGGCTAAAGAAAAATCTTCTTTACCTCAAGGATTACAGCTATCTTTCACTGAAAGGAAGCTGTTTAAGAATCAGACATTGTTGAACAATTCATAAAACTCTCCCTGTTATGAACTGAAAACGTACTTTTCACCTAGTTATGAACAGACCTATTGGTCACCGGGCTGGTTCTTAGTTTCAAAAATAGGAAACTCTACCTTTGTTAAAATTCAAAGATAGTAGTTCTTTGAATTAAACAGTAAAATTTAAAGTTTTCATTCTTCTTAGGAGCATGTCTCTTTGACACATTATAGTAATTCTTTAAATTTGCTTTGATGTGTTTTTAACAACTTAAAAATTGCAGTTGCATAGAAATGGACTAGAATGTCTGATCTACCACTGCAAGATTCTCCTCTCTCTTAACCTCATCACATTTTCACTTTCGCTTTTCATTAAAGTCTTCATGATATTTAAAAATGCTGCATTCAGTTTGAAGAATAATGAAAATGTGTTCCTCAGTTATTTTTGCTTCAGCCCTAAAATAATTTGTCACTACTACGAACATAATAAAATGCCAGCTTTACAACATGTCGCACATACAGAACTAAGCAGCTTTGCTATTAGAAATTCAGTTGCTCATTATATTAGACATAGAGCTCATCTTATGCCTATAAAATTTTATCAGTATTTCATTCTCTATAATATATAAAGGAATCAGTTTCTAGGTTGCCCAGTATATCCCCTGACAGGTCCTATATAACTTTAATTATTCCATGTTTATTATTTGGTATTAACAGCACAATTAAATCACTGCATTGTAAAAATGTAATTAATTCTAGTTAATCCAATGGTTTTACATTCTTACAAATTACCACACCAAATATTTGACATCTTCAAGTATTTCCACCTAAATATATTAATTCTTTTATCAGAAATCCTGATCTATCAATAGCATCCAACTATATTATTTTCCTAATATTTGGTTAAGGATATTTTGCACGCAGTATTTTTTCTGATCAATGGATTCTTCAGCCCGTAGCAAGTATTCCAAAACCAGATTCATTAGCAGCTTTTTCCTCCTAGCTTATTGCAATTAAAGCTTTGTATTTTATTCAGCTGGTGAGTTCTGTGGACTGCTGTGTTTAGAAAAATAATTTGGTTGAGCCCTAGTAGAGTTTTGATTTCTTTTTTTCCACAATTATTTAGTTGACTAGACTGATTTAATGACAAATGAAGAAACATGAAACTACACGGTTGGACTCAATCTTAAAGATCTTTTCCCACTTAAATTATTCTATAATTCTACATGTAGCAAGAAACCAGGACAGAAATGACATTTTTTCATGCTACATTTGCAAAAGAAAGAAATCCTACAAGGATTCCTACAATGCCTAATTTATGACATTGCAAATTCTATGGTGGTTTGACTTATTTCTTGCCATGAAAATAAGAACTCGTGAGGCTGCCATAATACCATATATGACTGCATCAAGATCTTCAATGAATTAATCTGCACAATTTCTATGGTCACTACCTTACGGAAGGGAAACAAACCCAGGGAACTGAATTATTTGGCCACGATACAAAGTAGAGAAAGTAAACTTGGGTTTCTAACTCAGTACTGCTCCACCATGTACTTTTCCACACACCCCAGCGTGTGTGTCAGATTCTCCTTGTCTTTTATATCTACTGTTCAGACCTGTTTGAAAGAAACTGAGAAAGGCAGTCTACAAATATTTATTTCCATAAGTGGTTTTGCAGGAAACCTGAATAAAACCGTGTAGCATGCTCAATGCACTGAACTTCAGTCTTGCAGTCCACAGCACTCAACAGAAAGACATGTAATTTTTGGCACTTGGGTTAATCCCATCAGGGTCATTCAAATAATAATAAAAAAAAATTAGACTAGAATAAAAAAAGTACTGATACTAAGTAAGTGTTTTGGAAAAGTATAAATACCCATATCAGCTGCAAGGCAAAAAAGCTTTTAAAGTTAGTTGATCTTATTACATGAAGCCTGTGCTCTCTCTTCTAGAGAAACATGAGGACTCCCACCTTCAGTAAAGCATTCATAGAAAAAACACCTTTACTCTGGCAGATAAGACAGCATGTATTTATAGTCTTAAATAAAATTAAGCATCATATTATTGACATATATGTATATATATCATGGATGTATATATATAATCATGGGATATATACCAAAAGAATGACGAAGACTACTACACAATAGAGCTTTTGTCAATTCTTTCATAACTAATTAAAGATTCAGTGCCATATAGAACAAAATGGAACAATTCGTATAAAACACAATAGATAAAAACAGGAACAAGATAGTTAATATTCCTATTAACATTGGGGTAGGTAAAAGAAAGAAGAAAAAAAAGAATATTTATTAAAGAACAGAATGTGAAAATGGGATTGATACAGACCTTATGGATACTAAATGCTGCACTGGGAAACCTGGTGGTAATGGACTCTCTAGGGCATGACTACGCTATGAAATGACTATTTTAAAACAAAGTTTTAAAGCCTGTGCAAGGTGGTCACTCTAGGCAAATAAAGTATTTTATACCCATTCTCAAAGAATCCCTGATTCCAATGATGGCAATAAGAATAGCAGGACGAGATTTTTGTTTGTTTGATCATAAATGAAGAGGAAAAGATTCAATACCACATACTTAGCATGCAGAACAGAAGACAGTAGTGAACCTGAGGATCTCTGTTAACTTTAATGACAAATAAAAGAAAATGAAAACAGCTGAGAAAATTAGATTATAATGCAAACAGGCCTAATTTTAATTACAGTCAGCATTTTAAATTTAACCACTGGTTTAAATCAGCATTACTTCAGTGACTCACTGTAGTTATAGTTTTGCACTGACAGAAAATACGACCGTAAACTCAGCCATCTAGAGGACAGCCACAAAAGAGCCACTGGAGGAACTTAAATCTTGACAAATAATACCGATGTATATGAGAATTATAAGATGACCTGAACGTGCTGACGGAAGATACTGAAAGCTCTTACCTGAAGCACAGTCACATACTAAAATGCTGAGCTATGACATTAAAGTTCAGTGTCCATAATTTTGCCATTCTGCATTGTTGGAGATAATAGAAACGTTCCATAGTTCTTTGGAAGGTGCAAGGAAAATAGGAGAACTTTTGCTGGTGTCCAAACTGATGCATGGACAATTAGTGAGATGAGATGCTCACTAATCTGCTTTATTGGTTTTGAGGCAGTTGAGAAATCCCTGTGTCAGTCTAACAGGCTAACTGCCATAAACTGACAATACGCATTTAGCGAGGTGAAGCTAAAGCTAAGCTGAAGCAGGTCTGCCCTTCAACAAATTTTAAGTATTTTCTGTTAAGAGACTAAAGTTTTCTTACCTGAATAAAAGTCTGAGACCCTTTCAGTTAAGTTGAGTGATGAGTTTATTGTAGCTCCATCACACTTAGCAAAACCACCAATTCCATGATGGGGATTCATCCCAAGCTCACAGACCTCGGGCTGCTCTCCAACGCAGAGTACACCACCAAGGACACACTGCGAGGGCAGCATTGCATCCGCTATGTTGGTGAAAGCTACAGTCAGAGTCTCACAATGAGGTACTCCTAAACTGCAGGATTCTCACAATATTTGCAGCCCCCGCGGGGCAAAGGCAGCTGTGCAGGAAGGACGGCGATAATGCCGTTTCTGTATTTTAGCAAAGATCAAGATGAGATTCTACCTTTATTTGTACAGAAAAGTGAGAGCCATGAAAGATGCTGTCATTGTTCAAGCGCCACTTAGAAATGTGAGATGAAAAAGCAGAAATCTTTCATTGGCACTTCAGAAAAGTTTTCTGCATTGTTCTGATAGGAAACAGGAACACAGTAAGTGTCTGAACATGACTACAGTAAGAAGGCAAGTTTGGAGTTTGCTTAGTTGCTCTGCACTAAGCACAGAGATCCTGAAAGAGAGCACCTGTCTGTTAGGGCTGCCTGCCATTCTTGCAGAGGAAGATACTCATCTGCATCTTTCCCCTCTAACCTCCTGACAATTCTCCCTAATAATTATCTTCTTCTAACACAATACATTTTCAGTTTCTACCCGTTGTTCAGGTTTGTTCAGTAGTTTTCAGATCTGTAGCTGACAGATGAACAGCACAATCACATAAACTTCGGTTTCTTAGGAAACCAACCTAAAAAAGAATATCTGTGCTTTTCATGTATTTTAAACAACGTTAAAGTTCAAGATCCATGTTAAAGAAGCATAAATACATGTGACTAAAAGAAAAGTAAGCGTTTAAGTCCTTTGAGAAGCTGAGATCTCATTTATGTTCACATGCCCTGGCTTCTGTAATTTTTATATGCAAAACACAATAGTATTATGTATTATATTAGTATTATAGTATTTATATTCCCTGCTGCAGGGAATATAAAATTCAACAAATATAAGGAAGAGGCCACAGTGCACTGAAGGTATGTCTATATCATTGGAGCCAGCAGGAGGCAAGCTGCTTTCTAGTCATATTTTACTCTAAAATACTTTGTGATGAACACAGGGATTAGTCTTGGGTTTAGAGACTAGTTTAGAGAGTAAAGAAGTGTGTAAAGTATGGATGGATGGAGGGTTATATGATGTTGAAAATCGTGCAGTTTTATCTAAACTATTACAGCATTTAAGGTTTTGCTTAAAACCTAAGAGTCTGGTGAATTTTAAAATTTCTCTTTTTTTAAACAGCTCCAGTTCTTGTAGTTGTAGCACAATAATTGGAAATATAACCGTATAACAAAAAATGAGCATGTAATCCACTTACAGAGAGAGGAAGATTCCAGTTCTTCTAAATCTCATTTTTCCCAGTTCTTATAAATTGATTTTAAAATCACTTTCATGAAACAGAGTGTTTTAATCATGGTATTGGAACATCTTAGCCTGGTAATACAGAGAAGTAAAATGGTATTCAAAATGATTTTGTAATCTCATGCCTACGTTCTTAAAATTGGAAGGACCACTCTGATCCAAGCAGACAGCACTCTAGAGGAAGACTTCATGGGAAAGCAGCATCCCAGTGGGATGGCAGTTGGATTCACAGTGCCTGGCACTGGATATCATTTGCCTTCCTTTTCTCTTTTATGGTGGTACACGCGGGCTCTCTTACAGGGGAAGCCATCAAACGTGCAGGACCAGCTTCACGATCATTCTTCCAGCTCCGTGCCTCTCCCGAGGCCAGGCACAACAGAAACCCTGCTTTAATGCCCAGCTGATCTCCACTGGGGCGCTCCCAGCCTGAACTGCACAAGGAGGAAAGGCGGTCTAGCTAGCGCCATGTCTGATCCCACATCCAGAAGAATTTAACACCACCAATGAGCTGCTGGAAGTTGTCAGTGTCAGGTGCTAACTCAGTAGCACCCAGAGGTAGGATTTTGCAGAAGCAAAAGCTGGCAGTGACTGCAGCGTTTCGCTGCATTCGAAGCACAGCAAAGGTCTGTAAATACTGAGTGCCAGCAACAATAAATAGCATTTTTCTCACAAAACCACACTCATGCTCAGCACTTTCTGTAACATAGCACCTGGCTAGGGAAATATATTTACTGATCATCACAGAAAAGTGACTCTTAAAATTAAAACTGAAGTTTTTGGTGAAAGTTTAGTTTAAGTTAAAAATCTCATTGGTTTGGGGATTTTTCTTTTTTTTTTTTTTTTTCTTCTAGCTCAAAATATATTATCCTATTAAAATTGTATATTTAGGAGACCATGCTAATTCGTTTTGAAGTATACAAAGCAATAAATAGGTTTGGAAGTTAGTTAAATGATGAAAATAGAGTTAAGATATTTGACAACCATAATGAAAAATCTATTTATTCCAAGTACATCTATTCCAAACTATTAACATTATTCCTGTTACATATGATTAGATAAAAGTACAAAAACCTACAAAGGTTAAAGATAATAAAGGAATTACAATAAAGGTGTCATATTCCTAAATTGTGTGGTGCACTGAAATGCCACGATTGATGACTTTTTGTTGCTTCTCTGCGAATTACTCTGAAGAAATATTTTAAGTTTAGAATTTAAAAAGTGTAAAGCTTTCTGAAGAAAAAGCAACATTATACATACAAATATATTTTTCAAATTGTGTGGAAACTGCACATTAGGTGGCCAACAATTTCCACACATAATGAGCTACCTCACCTGTATTCATATATTTTTGTTTTACATGGAATCCTAAGACTTGCCTGCTAAGTATTGGGGTATGATTTTTATACTCTCATTAGACAACCAAATTAGATATAAGAAACATGATTATAAATTGACTTAGACTTTTTTCACATTTACTTTTCACAATAAACCATTATTTTACACTTGTCTGTAAATAATACTTGTAAATTAAAAGTGATTTTTTTTTTTTAAATGAGATGTACTCCAATATTGACAACTTGTGTTTCAACTCATAGTCAATGTTGATGGCTATGTTGTGATTTCCTGAAACATAGGGTCACTGACAGAAAAACAGAGAATAACATTAATTCTAGCTGTAACGGCAGAAAAAAATGATAATGTAAAAAGCCAAGAACTAGTGCTGAAATACAAGATGCAGCTCTTGAGGAAAATATAATGCACCAGGCATTTCTCTGAACAGTGCTGACAATACTCCCATGCAGGATACAATATGGGAATTTCAAGTACTATTAAGCAGCAAATTCCTATAGCTACTTTTTTTTTTAAAACTGTCTTAATGGATTTAAATGGATTTTGATAAATCAGGAAGAACTACTTATAACTGAGAGGTTTAATATACTGTGCAGCGTTTTTCTTGTAATTGCTGCTTTTTTCACTTTTTCATAAAATTAATAAGTATTAAGGTTACCTAAGACATTATTTCAATCTTGCTACAATTACTATCATCTGTTAATACAGCAAGCAGCGTGACATGACAAGAATATCATTCCCTGATACTTATTCACTCTCAGTCAATTTTACAATTGTCTCTGGCAAATTATTGCATTTACTGCATTTCCCACCATTCAAACATGAAATCAGTGCAAAAGCTGATATACACCAGTAGGTCCCATTTGGAAAACCAGTGTGGCCCTGACGTGAGCAAATGCCTTAAGTCAGTCTCACACATTTCAAATCCATCCATACATGATCCTGGCACACCCAAAGCTCTGTAAGACCTACCTATTACACTGTCTTATTTGGCTGTTTTAGCCATGAAACAAAAGTTACACTGGATATTAATAATGCAAAACACTGCAGTTCAGCATAAACAATGTACCCCCATTGCTGCATCAAGGCACTCTTTATTTTGAGATAATGCGGGAGTTCCCTCAGAAGAAATGAGTGATAAGGCTTCGGTCTAATTGATCATTATTTTTACATTCAAAATAATAATTGTTTCAAAAAGAACATGGCTAAAGCAAAATCTAAAGAAAAGACTGGAGGTATAGACAGTATAAATACCTTAACTTCACAGTTACGGAATTTTTATGATTCAGACTTTTTATGGTTCAGACTGTTTCCTGGGAAACATGTTTGGAAAAAATATGCAACAGCAATTAGGTCCACAGATTCATGTATGTTTAGAAATTCCCTGTCAAGGAGGAAGATAAGGTATTTGGAGTAAAGACAGGTTCTAGCAGCCAGACAGAATGGGGACAGATAAAGCCATGAAAATTTGCTGAAGCCTTTTAAAATTAAGTAATTCCTCATACAGTAGTATTAAAGTCATACTGCTGTTAGTCTGCATTGTCAGCAAACACCTTAATGACTCAGAAGGTCACAGGCAAGCTACTTTAACTCTAAAGGCGCTATTAAGCCTATTAAATTTATTTCCACTTTTTTGACACAATTTTGCATTTGAAATAAGGTGCCAATGGCATTAAACCACTCAAATGTTATTAATATTTAAACAAAAGTCAAAATCGGTGCTAGTATGGAGGTGTATATACACTAATAACTCTTCCATGGAAAAATAAAACACTCCCCTGGCTGTAATGTGAGATGATACAGGTCTGAAAACAGGCTGACATGTTGTGCTTACAGCTCCATAAACTTAGATCCCTGCAGTGATCAGAGCTGTCCATGCTGCGAGGCAGCAGTCAACCAGGGATATGTCTGCGTAACTACCATACACATTGTCCTCTGATGCAGAGAAAAGCAGGGCTCAGCACTGGCCTCACCTGTTTGGCTGACAACAGGCAGCAAGAGTAGCACAACTACAAGGTCAACACAAAAGCTAAAAAATCCCGATGATGGGGAAGAAAACGTGAACAGAAAATTTCACTGTGCATCAACTGCAGCTCAGCACAGTAACATTCTTTCAACCAAATACATTAAAAAAAAAAATTAAACCGAATCACAACTATATAAACGTGGGAAGACTTTTTTTTTTTTAATTTTATTGGCTCAAAATTGGCAGGGATCATCAGGTCTGAAACACTCTCGCAGGAGATTCAACCAAAAATCTATTGACATTTTTCAAAGATCTTAATCTAAAATTGTGTCTGGCACTTTTCTGAAACAAAAGGGAAGCATTTGACTAATCAATTTCTCTTGTGTTTATGAGACTCTTTTCATTCTTTGCTCCTGGGTTTCAAACTGTGATTTGGAAAGAATGTGTGCATTGGGAAAAAAAAGGGAAGAACAGCTTCCAAGGTAAGAGAGAAATGATCTTCTATCAGCTTTGATTTGGGAGGAGGCTGATCTTCTCTGATTCAGGATATTTGCTTGGGGAATCTTGCCTACCAAGACTCAAAGTGAGTTCCCTCTGCAAAGACGGGAAACGTGCCGTTTGCCTGTAAATTTTGGTTTTCGTTAAAGTGACATGACTCTAGTAGCATGCTTCTTCAGCAGAAACAGTCTTGTCCTAAGCTGTCTTCCCTCGTGTGTCAGAGGGGGTTCATCTTCCTCAGTACAGATTTTGTTCCAGTATCTAGATCGTTTTGGTTCCTCTCTCATAAACAGTTTGGATTCCCAATGTTGGTCATATAGATAGGGTGGGCATGATATTTTTCATATTCCTTCTGTTGGTCATTTCAATGTACAAAATATTTTCTAGTCCCATCATAATAAAGAAGTCGGTTTAGCCAAAAATTAATTTAGAAAGAAAATAAGAACCGTTTTGAATCAGATTTCAAGTTTTTAAAATAAAACATTTATGTTCTTAAAGTGTGTTCTTTTGTTTGATTGAAATCACTAATTGTATATATTACTTCCACACATAGTAGTGATGTTACACTTTCAGATGCTCTTTCATAACTGTATAATGTGCAATGTAACAGCAAAATAATTAAAAAAACCCCACAAATAAAGCAACCTATTTTACCAAAATGAAATTTTCTGAATAACGTAGGACAAATTAGTTTAAGGGGTTTTCTGCACATAAGATTGCAGAATTTTAAGATTTTGCTGAAATTCATTAAAAACCACAGTTTTTGTTTTTGTTTTTGTTTTTAACAGAACTGCATGCTTTGCAGTGCAAATCTCCACAGAACGTACTGGAGAGAAGTTATGAAACAATATGGGCTTTGAGGATCTGCAGTCAAGAGACGAAAAAACAATACTGCAGCATGCACACATTTCTAATTTCTTCAAATTAAATAGCACCATATTTGCATCTCCAGCAGGGCAGGAATAGCTCAGTTCAACTATATATTTTTTTTTTCTTTCCAGAAAACAATGACATTCTAAAAGAAGGAAGGAGAAAAGTGATTGACACGAGTGTACAGGCAAGATGGGAAAACAAAAAAAAAGGGAGAAAAAAACAAGTCAAAAAGAAAAAAAACCAAATTGGCAAGATATAAAAAGCAAACAAAAGAAAACTGACTCCTTTGAAGGGAGTCAAGGAGGAGAAAGAGAAGAGACAAGTAAAGCAGAGATGCAGTTACAACTGCACAGGGCAGGAACTAAGGCCTCCAGCCAGAGTCCGGGCTTTTACTGACTTACTCTGCACATTCAAGTTCTCAGAGGTAGCTCAAGACAGCAAGCAATGGGGTAATTGTCTGCTCTGCTGAAGACCTCCCACACTCCCTTTTGACAAACCACTTTATCCATGCCCAGTTCTTCATATATGCACTGAGGATATGAGCGTGTCCTAGCCTTCAAGATGCGGCATAAGTTAAAAGAGATTGTGAGCTGAGTGTTCAGATAACGGCAGTAGCAGTGGTCATCACATAAATCCTGCAGGTAATATATGGATATTAAAAGAAACTAAGCAATTAAGTAGACAGGCTTCAATTCCTCTCTCCTGTGCCCAAGTCCTAAGTAATTACAATGGGAGCAAGAGCAAAACCATATCAAAGCTACGGTGTGCTTTGATGCAAATAAAACAATTAGGAATCAAGGAATTAATAAAGGCTTCATTTGTGTCAGATCTGAAATATCTAACCAATATAACTGGCTTTAATTTGACATTTCTTTCTAGGGCAGATGACAGAAATTTAATTAAATCAATACATTTCTCCTCAATGTTAACTATTCCTTTTTTTTTTTTTAATGTCTATGCTTGCTTCTTGACCATTATTAAATTCAGTAACTCAAGTCAAGTAAATGTGAAAGCTTAAAGGAAATGTCTATGATAAATAGCCAATTACGTACAAGTGATTTTTTTTTTTTTTTAAATAGGTTTTTTATTTCTGAGGAGAGAACTTTAACAGCTCCAACTTCCAGAGCTATATATTAAGAAGGAGGATATTAAGGAATAAATAATTATGGAAATAATCTACAGTTGAAAGCTTTTTGAGACATACTTTTTCTTGTTTGCAAAATTTACAGGTGTAATTTGTGAAAATGTGTATAAGACGACCTGAACTGCTACCCTGTGAACGTTTTGATGGGCATATTAGAAACCTTCGCTGAATTTTGAACAAGCAATTACAATCTTACATGACTGTGAAAATGTTTTCTTTATGGGAAAATGTCTCTTAAAACAGTTATTTTTTTTTATAAATAAACCTGAAGAGAGAAACTCTTTAATTTAGTACTGAGAGGACTAATGCACACTTTTTTTGTTCTGTGAACTCAATGAAAGCGTACTTATGAGTCAACACCCAAATACCCACAGCCACAAAACTCAGAGCAATGCACCATGATTCTCATTCTAAGATCTTGCTCCATATAAGCTGAGTCCCCAGAAAAGGGAAAAGAAAGGGAACAACAGCTCTGTTCTTTACTTGGAAGAGAATGAAACAAGATGGGCTTCTTGCTGCTGCACTAGGCAAAAGTATAATTCCTTTATAATAATATATTTATTTCCTATATAATTCCTAATTGGAAAGGGAGACAAAAGCTGAAGTATTAAACATCCACCCTCACAAGTACAAAACTGAATGTACGGATGCAAAAGCAGAAGGTTCCCTTCTACCAGCAACAAAAACAGCTGTAGAGAAGTTTACGATCAGTGCTTTTATCAGACAGACTGTTGGATTAAGTTCTTGTAAGACCACTGTATTTTTGAGTTTGAGGATATTGCCTTTTTCAAATCATTTTATCTCTAAATTAATTTTAATTCACCTATAACCAGCTTCTAGTAAGAATCTCCCACAGGTATTAGTCTATGCTTTAATGTGAAAAGGCTCAGCCTAGCTATTCCTTAGCAACCGGTTTACTCCGTGTATAAAGCAGCACTATTTCTAGCATCAAAAATGATTGCAGTGATCTGTGTCGTTCCTGATGAGAATATATGATTCTTTTTTTTGTCATTTGCAAAATAACTTTTTGACAGCTTTGTATTTCCCAAGTGCAGCATAAAGAAGAATTTTTTTTTTTTCTGTATATTTCCACCCAGCCCAGTCTTTTTTTTGCTTAAAAAGAGATTTTGTTGTCGGTGGTGGTGGGTTTGCATTTGCCATTGAATCCTAAATCAAGCTAAAACAAGTATAAAAGGCATTCTTGAAAAAATAGGTTTTTTGCATTCTTCACCATTTAAATAGGTCAATTGTACCAAGCCACCTCAATAAGAACAGGATTAAGAGAATAGCCAGGCTGAATTATGCTTTTAACTTTAAAAGTGATCATTGTGTTTACCTCCAGAGAGCGTTCTGAGATAAATGGCTGCTATTAAAGTGATGATCTCATCAACACATGGCAGCCTTTCTCTTCTCATACACTGTGAAGAAAATAGAATTATCCCACTGCTTGGAACTCATCTTATTTTCTCATGCCTCACAAACTGAGAGAAATGAAGGCAGTGTCATCAAGTCTTAGCTATCAGATAAAGAACAGGTCAAATTCCTTTCATCCACACTTGCAGAAGGGCAAAACTGTTAAAAGGATTCTAATTAATTCCTACAGTATCTCCTATTTCTCCTCAAATGATGATCAAATTATTTGCCTTTTACCTTAGAAACATTCAAATGATCCAGTCCTTCCCATCTCTCCTTCGCTGTCATCCTCCTCCTGCATGGGGCTGCGGTTTTGAGTAACAGCACAAACATTCCCGCTCTTGAAAATCAAAAGCACTTTACAGTATTTTACAAGTGCTTTACAAAAGCACGTACAATATTCACTTTCACAACATACACGTATTCTGCCTAACATTAAAGTCAATTTGCAGTCTGTCTGTCACAGATATCAAAAGACAGGCTGAAGTGCCCAGTATTGCTGGATGCAATAGCACTGCCAGAGCCAGGGAATCCAGACTGCTGGTTTTCTGCCTTATACAGTCGTCAAGCCACTTTTCTGTGGCCTAATAAAAAAAGTAACAAAATAGATTCTACTTTACCCATCCTGTCTTAGCAGTTAATATTCTCACTAACTCTTAAGCATCAAGTTCCCATGCAAATTAAGCTTTGAATATAACTCTTTCAACATCAGCTCATAGTTAAAGCTTGAAGGAACCCTGAAAGTCATGTACAGTCAAAATCACTATTCAAGGCACTGGCCAAAGAAAAGATCTTTTGACTCAGCTTTTGTTTTAAATTGAAACGCAATCTTCCTCTTTCACAATTCAATCTGGAGATAACACACAACAGAGGGACATCAACATAAAAATACTTACTGGTGGGGATTATGAAGAATTTCTACATAGCTACCAGGAAGAGCTTTACAAATATATTTGTCCTTAAATTGGTCCAAAAGTTAAATCCTGCTTTAGTCACTGATTCATAATGTATGCAAGGCACTTAACCACTCTACACTGATAACAACTGTCTACCCAACTCGTCTGAGTATTAGGAAGTTTCTTTTATTAAATATTTTTAAAGTGCTCTAAAACCATTAGATGAACGTTCTGTGAATAGAAAATATTACTGGACATCAGTGTGGGAAGAGAATTCTTGTCTTAATGGTGATGCCGAGGAATTATGTCATCAGTTAAGCAAAGCTTATAAAAAAAATTATAAGCCAGTCCCTACTGCTGCATTTTTATACACTTCACCAAGATGTACTAAAATGAGTATATTTTCATTTGTTCTCCTAACACTATAATGAGAAAAGAGAGTACCAATAACCTCTTTTTTTCCAAAAGATATCTGTGATTCATAGGACACGAATGACTATCCCAAGGAAAACGCAATGCCAAGTGCAGTGGTGACTCAGTCAGGTGCAAGGCTATTGCCTTATCCCAAACTAGCCATCATTCTTTTCCCTTTATTTTTCTATATTTTTAGCTCTTTCTCCTAGATCCTTTGAAACAACTTGGGTCTACACCAGATCTAATGGAAAAGTAGCGAGCTCATCTAAGACAAAAACAACAGGCAGCAATCAGGCCTACTGTCTGGCTCATATATCCACTAGAATTTACGTTACTACATACCAGCCACATAAGGTTCGAAAAACAAAAGATCTTTGGACGAGAAGGCTATTGCTTCTCTCATTTGTCCTTATTCCACAGGTTTTTCTCTTAGGTTGATGTCTGAGCATGGGTGCTTCAAACACAAAGGCAGCACTATATTATGTGCACAAGGCCCAATCTCTTCTGCTACTGAAAAATGAAATTCTACAGGATAAAAAAGCTCTAACGTTTTCTGTAAAGTGCAAGATATTTTTCCTGCTTTATCAAACAGATAACTGGCCTGTGGCACATTGATATGAAAAGCAATTCATTTAACCGTTATTTGTTGGGGTTTTTGGCATCGCTATTTTTGTTTCATCGTTAAAGTCGCCAGCGCATGGGAAAGGTTAGGGGTTTTAGTTTACATCTGGATGGTCAAAACACATTAGCAATATATAGGAAATTGTATAATTTACTTGTAAATTCAACAATGCTTCACAGTATTCAAAACAATACTGGAACTGAAACAGCCTGGGTCTTCCTGAAACAGATGTTAAAAAGACATGAAGACAGAAATAAAAACTGAGAAGGGACTTACAATCTAGTTTGATATACCTTCCACACAAAAATGAGGGTGAAAAATTTTCTTATGTAACATTATGGATGAATAATAAATGGCCTGCAACTGAATTCCTTTGCTTAATTTGAACAGCTATTTAAAGAAAAGAATATATACCCTATAAACTCTGGAAAGCCCAGAAGAATTGACCAAATAACAGCATACAATCTGGGAAAGGTTGAAACATAGGTGCTCTTTAAGAGAGGCCTGGAAAACAATTTCAGGAAAAGCTGATATACTGAAAAGCTTTTCAGTGCAATTACAGGAAGATTAGAAGGAAAGATGAGGTGAAAAGTAAAGGCAAGACTGAACACATAAGGAACTACTTTCCTCTACTTTGCACAACAAATACATAAGAAATGGCCCTGCTATTGTGCTGCATATAGGCTGGCAGAAAACATTTACAGAGAAGTGCCAAAGGATCAAATTATCTTGATTATTTATTGTTAATTTCATTCCAGCATTTGTCTCCAGTCTGTCAGAGCCTTGGTTAGAAGGGGAGGCTGGGGCATGGCAACAGGCTTAGGTCAGGTAGATGTAATTGTCCAATGCCATAAAAAGCGCCAGTCACTGATAGTGGGACCCACTCCAGGAGTACAGCAGAGCGCGAGAAGGGCTTCCAGGATACTGAAGGTGACACTGGAGGAGCATCTTCTGAGTAAACTGCCCTTTACTGAAGATTATTCTACAACATTGCCAAGAGTGACACATATCCAATCATCCTGCTAAGTGGAGCACAAGTAATCAGCTAATTACCTGCTTTACATAATGAGCGAGGGACGTGTCAGTAAGAATGTTTTCACCCAAGGAAAATGGATAAAAAGAAGAAATAACATTTCCTATAAGCTTCACAGGGGCTGTGTTCCAAATCAAATGGCAAGGCACACCAAACTTCAGAGAGATGTGTCAAAACACCGAATCGAGTAGAAAAGAGCACCTTCCTTCCCAGGCTGGGAGAAGGCAGCGGTGCCGAGATCAGAGCAGCGCCTGCACTGAACTGCTGGCACAGGTCGCTGACCCAGCCCTGGAGATCCAGGGGCACTCAGGAAGGTATCTGCAGGTACCAAAAGTAAAGCACTACTGAGAGAAAGTGGTGACTTAAAAAAATGAAAGTCTTACTCTAACTAACCAAACACATACTGGGTATTAAAATAAGGTATCTTACAACATCTGCTGACTATAATTTCAGTTTATAAAACCAAAATGACCATTTTTTAAAATCTTTCCATGAACTTTTTACTAAAAACTAGTTCTTTTAAAATGCACGAAATATCATGTCATTTTGCTAATTCTTGCAAATAAAATCATAGAATGCCATTATAGCACACTAGACTTCTTGGGAAAAGGGCTTTTTTCCCTTGGAAGACCTTAAATGTTACAGAAATCAGCAACATCATTAAAAAAAATAATAAAATAAACATGGTCTAGAATATCCCAAAGGTTATCAGTACAATTCTGAATGACAGCCAAATCTTAAACCATTTCAGTAACGTCAGGGCGGTCAGAAAAATGCCTGAGAACCAAGCACTGATGGAGAGATCTCACTGTCAGTAACGATCAAAACTACTGAATATTGATACTTCTCTGTTTGTCTGTGAACACCATGACTTTGGAACCATGACAGCATTAATAATGAACTAATCGATAAAATATATCTGACAGCAATTGCTCCTGATAAAATGAATCAGTCATTAATACCATATTTCTTTTGCAAAGTTCATCTAGTCTGATGGATAGTAAACACGACCATTACTGGCAAGAACTCTACAGTTATGCTGCTGCATATATTTTATATATTTTTAAATCTATTAGTACGCAATCATAAAATAGAAGTGTCCTCTGTGTTCCCTGATGCCCTTTGAAAACTACTTTCACCATTTGAAACATTCTTTTTTTCTCCCTTAGAAGAAAAAAAATCAGTGGAGAAAAGTAATGAGGGACAGTAGTGAATAAAGGAAACACACACCATTCTGCAAGTCTACATTTCAAAGAATAAAATTTTCGTTCTGTTTCTTGATTGAATACCTGTTTGCAGATGCAATTTATGCTTGCATGCTGAAAATTGGATTATTTCACATCTTTACAAACTTGTATTCTCCACTATTATTTGAACAAGAAATACATAGAGAATATGATCTTTGACATTTTAATTAAAACCTATTAAAAAGTCTATAGCAAGTAATAAAGTACAAATTGTCTCTCTAACTTTAACCTGTGTTGCAGCTGTGTCATGAATTCAGATAACCATGGATAAAAATCTTTCACAGCTAAGAGCATGAGCTGAGCAAAAAATTCTGTGGCTGACACCTAATTAAGATATACTTCCCCCCAGCAAAGAAAGTTCTTTATCTATTACCGTGTGTTACAGTGGTTCAGGGCTATATTTAAAAGGCCATTAAAAATGTACCTGGAGACAAAGTTAATCTTTATATTTGACAGATAATAGCAGCTTTTTTGCATTAAGTAGTAAGTGAATATTTTATTTCTTTATGATCTTAATGACCATTCTGTTTAATATTAATGGAGTAAAGACGAAGAAGAAAATATGCTTAGGGGATATACTAATACATCAATTATGGTGAGTGGGAAAGTACTTTAAAAAAATAGCAGTAATCTACTGTAAATGAAGATCTCAATAAGCACTCCTGGCCACAAGGAGAGCTAAAAAAGATGCATTAAAAATCTATTCAGATTCTGCTCATTATAGATATGTTCTTCTCAGCTCTTCAGTAATGCAGCAATCACGTAATTAACTTTTGAAAAGGGAAGCATTTAAAACAACTGCGTATCTATGGAACACAGTAGGCTTTCTTCTTATTTTGTTCAGTGAAAATTAATTTTTCAATCTACTTTCTCTAACATTGTTGCAGAAGTGCTGAGACTGAGTGGAATTTCTTCTGGAGGTATTGCAAAAGTACAGAGACAATTCCACAAACAAAAAAAGACACTAATTTTTGACAAAGGAACAACCTAAGTAAAGACAAACATATAAATAAACTCTGCTCCTGCCTAACTACAAACACACTATCTATCCCATATAAATGCAGGCACTTGTTTCCCCTGGAATTTCACTCTGAAATGCAGATCTGATTTTTACATAGGAAGGTTTTTCTTTTTAAATTATTATTCTGATTTAGAGCTCTGTCCTGTGAGGTGACATGAGATGATGCAGCCCAAAAGATCTGTGTGCTCCAAACCCAAACATTAACTCCAGGAAGAAAGTTTACCGAATTTTCCTAGTGAAATCTCTGGAACTACAACCAACCAAGGATTCTGGCTGTGCGGATGTGAAGTCCCGTTAATGTAATGAGGAGCCTTTCAACTGCATCTAATGAGCATTGATACCGTATGCAGTAATTGCAAGGAAAGATGTCCCTACTCAGTAACTCTCAGGACGGGACACTCTGGATTCTTATCTTTTCATGGATATGCCCTTGTAACTTCGTCTACAAAAGCCTCAATGAGCTACCGCAGACCAGCTCACCTATGAGGACTGTTATTCTGCGCTAGGATTCTTTTGTGCAGATTTCTTCCTTTGTTCAGCAGTCTTTCAGTGTGTTGGAACATTACTAAGCTAAAATGCAAGAAAGCCACCTCTCCAGAACAACAGTCTCCACCTGGGGAGTTAATGCAGCGTAACTATTGTCTGTTAAAATCAAACCATTCCTTACATCCAATAGTTGCCCCAGACAGATGAGTCCCAAGTGTGCAAACATGCACTGAATTTCACATAGGCAGGCTTCTGACTTAATTAAAAACCACGAATATCACTGATATTGTATGAACAATCAAGCAGTAACCAGCCTTTCACAATCTTAACATCGCTGAAGTGATGTAAAATTCAGAATGAACGACGAGTGTTCACCTGTAGACACTCATGTGTGCACATACACAATATAACCAGTAATCTGTAAAAACCAAAAGGATGCCTACAAAAACTCAAGCCTTGGGTTTTCTGAACTCATTGCATTGCTTGTCTCTGAACAAAATCATTCCGAACATCATCCACAGCTTTGAGGCAACACCATTGCTACTGGCAGCAAAGGTGCTGAAGCTGTGTTTGCGGGAGGGTACAGGGCTGGCAACGACAACAGACTGGCAAGTGCGCATTAGGTATTGATGGAGTGAAACACGGAGCCTTCTACATTGCAAGTTACATAAATTGAAACTATTAAAGATTCTTAGATAAATACTGTTAGATGATATTCTAAGCATTTAACACTTCTGTAGTAAAAGTGATGAAGGTTGCCTGTACTTTCCCGAGTCTCTCTTCCTTTCATGTAGAAGCATATATGAAAAGGACAGAGCAAGAGAGAGAAAGCGGGGGGGGGGGGGGGGGGGGGAAGCACAGCAGAATTACACATGTGCACAAATTCTACCCAATCTTTTGTGGGGAAAAAAAACCAACCAAAAAAACCCAGACAGGAAATGTCCAAACTGGTAGTTGACAGACAACTTACTGACAGCTTTTATACCTTAGGTGTCTGCTGTGGGTATTTTTTTGCCTATACAACTCAAATGAAGCATTTTTATTTGACTATTCATATAGCAAATTTTTTAAACCTTAATTTTAGGGGGGGATTATTAGAGTGAATTTACATGGGTTGTAGAAAAATTGCATTTCCATTTGCAAAACGAAAATAAGCTTCTGTGCTACATTTCTAAGAAGGTCCGTGTGTGGGATTCAAACCCCTATACTTAAAAACAAATAATGCATTTTCAATTTGCGATCAACACAAGCTGTTATGTGAGTATTACAGCACATACTCTTGTCATATAGTTTAAGTAACCAAGACAGATCATTTATTTGTAGCACTGCAGCTTTTTTAAGCCAAGGAGAAATGAAGAGAGAGCAACAGACCTTGGTTGCAAATTATTTTTAAGAAATTCTGGATGCTTTTCTTAATATAAAGATCGGGGGGATGCATGCATCTTGTGTTTTAAGAAAACAGAATGTTACTATTCATGGCTGCATATTAGTCAATGACAACTTTGTCCCTTGATGAAATGTGTCAAGAGGCAAAGCTAGTGATGCCTAAGCAGATTTTAGATAGTAGATGTGTCTCTTGTTAATATGCATGGCTAGCTACAGACTTTTGATATAGTTTACACAGACAAGAAAATTATTATCAACAGCCTTCTCATATGTCTAAACATTATATATATATACGGCCATATAAGTCTTTGTGTATTATACACACACCTATTTCCCTTTCTATATATTGCTTTAAAACTAGTGATGACAAAGATCTATTTACTCCTTTGTTGTTTTATTTTAACAACACAAAAGTTACGCAGTGAAAATCAGTTATCCAGCCACTCAGCTCATTTATTTTTCCTTTCCCAATACTGACTAGTACAAAACAAAATACATTAAGAGGAATAAGCTGACGTGCAAATCAGATGACTTGCAATATAGGTAATGTATACAGTATTTAAGTACCTCATAGCCCACTCCAGGTACAGTGCTAGCCTCTTTTAGCTCATAAAGACAAAAATAAGCATTCGAAGTACTCAGGGTTTATCTGGCAAAGCATCGTCTTACATGTTGTGATAGGTTACCATCTCACATAAATTTCCAAATTATTGTTTGAAAACACATTTCCTATAGAATATTTTTAGTTATCAATATACCTACTTTTGAGCCAAATATTTTATATCGTTTGCTAAAATACTGTCATCAAATATTGGTGGGTGTCAATGCAGATAACAAATATTCCACTCTGCTCTTGATTGTCTCCTTTCCAATAGCTTCTGTATAGCTTTTTTCCACATAATATTCTTGGAACAGCAGAATATGGTCCATGATATAAGTAATCGTATTTATTTCAAGATATCACTGGCTGAAGCAAGAACATAATGAATGAGTTGAGCTATGTTTAAAGGAGAGAGTTGACTGGCAGACAACCAATAACACCTTTTTTAAAGGAGTCCATAGTTTGCAACCAGAAATTAAGGACAGTAACAGACATTTTCATCTGAGCCCTGTGTTAACTCTTGAATCTCTTTCAGGTTGCTGCATATATTTCAGTTCCTAAATTCATTCATGTGTTATTTTAGGTCAGTGTTTGATTGGTGAAATTCAAATAAAACATAATATCTGCAGGCATGTCATTCTTTCCTGAGCTAAAGACAAGTCAACGGCATTAACTTTCCCCCATCTAAAAATAAGTAGTTCTGCTTCTGTTTTTGACTGAAGTAAACTACAACACATTAGAGTCCTTTCAGATTCAGACTGGAAAAGAAATCTAAGAAAACAAAGTTAAAATCTGAAATAAAGACTGATTAATAACCTCCTTTTCCAGTGTCTTGGGCCAGTTGATTCATTACATGTTAGTACATATGTAACATAATAAATGAATAAGCCTATTCATTGCACATTAAATAAATTACACATTGCACATTGCAATAAATAGATTTTAAAATCTGTATCTGCGATGTAGATACTTAACTGAGGGGAGCTGTCTTAGAAAATTACACGGACCAAGTGATATTCATATATTTCATCCATATTTGTTTTCAAAAGATGTGTGATATTTCTACATGGTTTTTATCAGAGTAGTCTGCTGGAATTTAGGTGGAAATAAGCATTTGATATAATCACAGTAACAGAGTTCTGAACTGAGATTCCTAAGTAAAAAAAAGCAACTAAAAAACTAATGCCGGAATGATGAACTTGACATTGTCATTTTTTTCCTTAGTCAAGTTAAAAAATTGTCTGAATAATTAAGCATTTGCAAGTCAAATGAGCTAGTAGGACTCTTTAGCTTCAGCTGTTATATCATGCTGTTCCTTTGAACAATATTTACAATGCAACAAGAGAGAAAACAGGGGAAGATCCTGTGGTTCCTGACAAATGCTGCTAATGAGAGTTCAGGCATTTCTTTAGTGTTTGCAGCACCTCCTTAATAGGCAGCTGAATGCCACTGGCTACGCAGCCACTGCATTTTAATTACAGGTTAAGCCACTGCAGATGAAAGTGTTCAGAGAGAAGTAAACTCTTCCCTAATTTAATTTTTAGCGGTACTCTGACCCTTAACAGACTTCACTAAAGTCAACAGGCATTTAGGCAATGTCTCCCAGGGGAGGAGGAGCCTAAATATCTGCTGTACATGCCCGTCAAACAATTTGACATTATTGGTGTTAGCTCTTCTACAGTTTATGTTACTTAACATTCTGCTTGTGTTGCTGTAAGACAGTTCCTGAGTGCCTTGGAGTCGCTCCTCAAATGCGTCTGTTGTGCCTTGTTAGGATTTAGAGCTGCCATTCCAAAACAGAGCAGTTGCGAGTAATAAAACCAGATCAGACTGATTTCTCTGACCTATCTGGTGATAGGAGTGCTGAACCTCTGCTATCAGGTGGAGCTTGTCCATCACTATTAACAGCGCAACTATCAATGCGTCTGAAATGTCCATGTTTTAAAAATACTACAGTGGTAGACTGAAAGAAAATAGTTTGAAAATCATTTCATCACATCGTTCCACTGGATGAACCGGCTATAGGATAGGAATAATTTTGTGACAGCAGAACAGTATGATAAAATCTACCTGCAGGAAATGAAAAGGCAAGACATTTTAAAAGACTTTAAAATTAGCAAATAATGCCTAGCAACAGAATTGTATTGTCTTGAACAGACAGCATTTCCTAGTGACTTTTGTGTCTGTGTACTGGAGAACTAAAATTATTGCATACCGTCCAAATGAATAAATCTACCAGAAACAGATGCATCTGTTTCCCTCCTCTATCACTGCTTTACTGCAGTCCAGACAGTTATCAGAGAGGCAGAGAAAATGTTTATAAGCTTTGATGGGCCTCTCAATTATTGCAGACATTAAAAAAAAGGTAGGAATTTCCATTGGTCCCATTTCTGCAAGTTTTAGCATCAGAACTCACTGAGGAAAGACTAGTCTGAGTTAAACCTAATTTTTCTTCTTGAAGGGTCTGTCTTCTGCAAAAAGAATTCTATGTTGGAAGATTTTTTATTCAAAGAGAACCTGATTATTGGATTTTACTGAAAAGTTGTATTTCTTCCTGTTTTATTAGAAATGGGGCGTCTGTGACAATTGGAAGAAAATAAGCAGCAAGGCAAATTAAGATAAATGAAAGGGAAACTAACTACTAAAACCTTAACTCACTGTTTGGTTATGCAAATTGTTTCATATCAATAACTGAGTAATTACTCAGAGGGCAAAACTTCAAAGACTCCCATACAACTTAGAGGTGTGAAACTCTAGAATTCACTAAGCAAGATGAGAGCTCACAACCTGGAGTTCTAAAAATCAAGGTGCTTTATTTATTATCAAATAGTAACTGCTGTTAAAAGCATAGAAAACACAATTATAAAGATTTCCCCCCCCCCATATCATCTCTACTTGCCTATTACCATAACAATCAGCAGTCCTCAGCTGACAAGGAATGAGGGAAGACGAAGACGGGACATTGTCAGTAACTTCTGAGAAAAGATGTTAAGAAAGAAGGCTTTAGCCAACAACCTCCTGCAGCTTCTGCCAGCGGCAGGAGAAGAGAAGCCCAGCCCACCACATAACAGGCATCGACTGCTGAGAATGCTGGAAAGGGCACCAGTGCCCCTTACAGTGACAGAACATCACTTCTTAAAATTATTTGTCTTTTAGAATGGAAACGTGGGACCGAAGGTCACTTTAACTGGGTGGAAAATCCACGTATCTGAGCAGACCAGAGACGGGCTGGCAGACGGAGCACAGGCCAGGTGTTCAACACAGGGAGGGAGAAGCGCTTTTGATGCTACATGTGCGTGGCACAGCTACATGCAGCACGTGCAAGTCAACGTGGGGTTATTTTCTGTGAAAACAATGTCCTATCAGGAGCCTGGTCAGTGCTGACAATTTCCAAAAGCTTTTTCTAATTTTAAGTAGATGAAGAAATTTCCTGCAATGCTTCATACACCCAGTATACGGAGTCAGAATTTTTTGCAACAACAGCAGCACACGCCTGTCATCTTCTCTATGGCATGACTGCATCAGTCATGTTGAATGGCAAAGGCTGCTTGTTGCAAGGGAAACACCCATCCATCACAGAACAAAACTACACTGGTTAAACAGTTTCTAGATCGCAAGTGCAAAAATTCTCCATCTGATTTTTGCAGATCTTTAACAGCAGAAAGGACCTTCATTTCTCTATGACAATAAGGCACCTGGCCTAGCTCTGCATGTAACTACTACAAGTGGGTTAAAGACGTACAACAAATCCAAATATGCAATGGTAACCAGAAGGTTTCACTAAGATTTACAACTCTACTGACAGAGTGAGTTTCCAGTAATTTTACAGCATTTTCCTGTTCCTATTACTAAAACCTGGCAAAAAGTAACTTGGCAAAACTTGAAAAACATTGTTATCCAAGCCACTATTTTGCTGAAGTTTTGACCCAAGGCTAAACACAATTTCTAAATTATATTTCGCCTGGTGTTCTAAACCAGGGAGATTACCACAATCATAAAAAGAACATTTTGCACAAAACGCGTTCAATATCTGCCAGCTCTCCCAATCCTCCAAATAGAAGAACCACACACGGAGTCACTGCGGCATAAGGACTGTGTTCTAGTGGTTAAGAGCTTATCCATAGCACAATGATGTTTTCAGAGTACTCAGGCACAATTTTCCTATTCATTTTTATTGACTGACTGCATGAACTATTAAAAGTATGTTGAATCTTTCATGTTTTGACCTAGGCAATAATACACCACTTAATATTTATTCATCAGAGCTTGTTTTTGTAAAAGAGTGATTAACTTCAATGGCTTTTAGACTAAAAGTCTTAAAAAAAATTAATAACACTTTTTAGTAAAAATGATGCCTATTTTCCAGTATTTACAGGGACTATTTTCACCAACAAAACAATAGTTTTTCTGACTGAAAGGGAATTGAAGCTTTTACTAAAAAAAAAAAAGACATGAATGTTTTTTGCCTTCATAGCTGAATATTTCTTTTCATTTTGGTATCTCAAAGCAAACTTTCCACATGTTCAGTTATTTTTAAAGCCAAAACATGATTGCTTAACAGTTGCAATCAAAGCTTTTGCAACTTAATTCTAATTAAAGACTACAGTAACTATTGAAAACTAATACTATCTTACTGACGGGAACACAGAGTGATAATGTTGTTTATATAAGCCTTCAGAAGTAAAACTCAGTGAGGAAATTTAAATTTCGAGTTTTCCACACTTTCTTCAGAAGAATAAGGATTTGTAGAAACTCAATGTATTTACTGTTATGTCAGAAAAAGGTTGATTTTCTTTTTCTGGCTTTTCTCTTAAAGGGAAGTGACCTCTAGGTATCTGACTTATAATTCACTAGTAAGATACAAAAGAAAATGAAATACTATTTTTAACGGGTTGGGTTTGTATTTCAATAGCTGTCAGAAAAAAGGCACCTTTTAAACATATGCCTTTTCAAAATGAATGTTGTACTTTGACCTACATTAGTGTCATTCTCACAGCAATTAATCTTATGGCCACAAGGAGCAAAATGGCATAGCATTCAACATCATCTATTTTTCTTATTAGAGAAGCGTATCTTTAGCATGTACTAAAAAAAAAATGCAATTATGGCAAACAGTTTTTGTTTATTTTTTAAAGAAAGCAACACAAACTGTGAATCATCCTAATTAGAGTTTCCAACAGAAATTTATTAAAAGATGGAAGCCACCCCAGAAGAGGTGTTCTGAACCCTGCTTCATGAGTTATTTGCTGGTAGATAAAGCTTCGCTTTATGACATAAATAGACAAAATTTCTTTTCATCAGAAATTTAGCATAGTAAATAGGCATTTCAAAACTTTTAATTACCAACATGCCAGAGATTTTAAGTTATTATATAAGGTATATATAAGGAAAGGATGGAAAAATCTACCATTTAACATTTTCAAAAGGTATAAGAAGTTCCATAATTCACAATAGATGCATAAGCACAGAGCACTAGAGGAGTCTAACTGAACAACCAGAAGTCTAGATACAAATTTAAAATCAAGCAGCTTGATCTGTCCAGAATTAGATTAAATACAGCATTAAAAACAGGCAGTCAAGCTAAAACTAAAGTAGAAAGCATGCTGGGACAGTGTTTACCATTTATTGTTAGACCAAGTCCAAAATCTACTGCAAATTTCTGTGGGCTTTGCACAGAAACCTAAAGGGCTTTTGGGCTACTTGTAAGAACAGTGACTGCACTTTTCATGTTAGACTTTATGGCCATACTAATATTTCCTAAGTGTCCCTGTCTTTTCATAGGGAGAGGCTGTTGCCTCTGAAAACTGGATGGGAACCCAAATCCCCTCCTGGGGACTGAGGAGGAAGGGGGCCCTGCGGGTGTGTTGGTGACATTCAGTGGAGGTTTGGTTAAGCAAAGGTAGACATCCCAGTTGGCCAATTTCTTCTAGTTGCCAGAGCAACAACAGTAGCAGAAATATCAATAGTAATATGTGGCAAAACAATCTAAGAACCTGTGCATGTTTTAATCTCCACCTGCAACGAAGGCCAAATTGTCACGTTTCCACTAATTTTGTAGCTACTTTAAACAAGCACAGACCAAACTTCTGCAGCTTTCACAGCTTTCAAGTGAAAAGTGGCCTTATTCTCAAACATTGTTAGGGGTATCATGGTCTCTCAGGGAGAATTTTTAGCTGTTCTGTCAAGCACAAGTGCAACTCGGGTGAACCTCCCTGGCTGGTTAGCCAATTTTAACTTCTGTAAGTACACAAGAATAGACAATTCAAAAAGCAAAATGTTGAGACTGTTTCAGTAAGCACAAAAATAATTTGCCTGGCCCTATAACAAAAAGTAATCGATATACTCTAGATTCCTTTCTGTAATTCAGGTGATTTACCAGCTTCAGTCAGAAAAATCTAATGACCCCATTTTTCTGAAGAACATAGTGCTTTGTTACAAAGCAAGTAATGAAATGGTAACTATTCAACTGAAATACCGAATTTACATTTCTCAAAAAAAATCAATCAGTTGGAATCAATCCTACAATGAAATTACTTTAATTTTGACTCAGTTATTTTTTTTTAATTATGTGGATATATTAAAAAAAAATCCAGACCAGAACTATTTTTGTAAAATAAACATTTGAATAGAATAACAACATATTTTATTCTGTAGAAAGTTTCAACTTCAATTAATAAATTGTCTTCACATAACTAAAATCATCATGTGTTAAAAAATTTACAAGCATCATACTGGAAAGCAGAATTTGCTCTTCTCAAAGGCCTCGTGGTTTAGCCAGCTTGAGACCACTGAAGGCAATGGAAAAAGTTATCCCACTTACTGACATTTCAGACAGCATTAAACCAAACCTGTAAGAATGCCGTCTATGTGTCCATAGGGAATATGCAGAGGGTACAAACTGCATTTCCTGGAGATAGCGGCAAGGAAAATAATATTATGTATCCTAGTTTTAAAAAAAATTGGTGACAAAATGACTTAATATTTACCCTAAAATAATTAGGCAGAACTAAAAGATTTCTCTTAAGGTGTGAGACATTTAAATCAAAGAGGAATTACTATGTCTATTTTAATCTTGTTTCGTCTGCCTAGCATGTGACATTTAGTATTACACTTTATTCTTTTTGATTCATGTTTCAACCACCTTGTTTGTTTGTTTGTTTAAACAGAGCAATCACAATATAGATGCAAATTTCCCCTTTCAAATTCTGCATTTGTTTCTGTCCAGGCAGTTTATCAAATAACATTGTTTTGCTCACATAACTCCTTTTCCATCCTGTGTTTGTTCATTTATAACCCCTGAAGTATAACGCATAAATTACCCTATTGTACACATCAACCGCTTGACAGCCTGTTTTAGTAAAACTCTTATGTGCTGTGGCTTTCCTTCCAGGCTGCCAGGAAAAGTTTAACAAAAAGGCTGATTAATTCCTTTAAGTTCTCCTAGATAAACAAACTACCAAACAAGTTTACAGTACCCAAGACCATCCGTGCAAAAATATCACACAGGCCCTTTACAGTAGCAACACAAATCAGAGCACTGGAAGGTGCTCGGTCAAGAAGAAAAGCTGATGATGATTCAGCAGTGTGTCCAACGGGGAGCAAGAACGTTCACGCTTGAGAATCTTTAGTTAATGAGACATAATTGCTAGGACGCTTCTTAACAAAGCTCTGTTTAAAGAAAGCCTTTTTTGATTTGTTTCATACATGGATGGCAAATTTTTAGTAATAATTCATTAAAATCATTAGATAGATTTTTTTTTTCTTAATAACACATTAGACAGCGTCAATGACACCAACGCCGGTTACATAAATATGTGTCTATAGGTTCATCTAAGAAACTGCACACAAACCAGCCAATTTCCCAGCCCAAGTCTGGCCTCGTACGAAGTGCATCACCGGCTGTGTGCATGCTGCAGGCGAGGGCCACAGCCCCAGCCCCGCACTGCTGCGCAGACAGCTAGGGCCAGGCACCAGAACTGAGCACAAAACCTGCCTGCCTTGTGTTTTCAAAAACCACAAAAGCAGCTTGGGAGGGCGATTTTGATGAACTGCATCCTCCCACCACCCCACAACAGAACGCTGGGAGAAAGACAGATAGGGGAAATAGAGGTAGAAGAAGAAGTGGAAAAGGGGGAAATGGGTGCTGAAGTAGGCAGGGGTATTGCAAGGGAGAAAGTGCAAAAAAAAAAGAAAGCCTGAATGAAATGTCAGCGAATTAGCTCCGGGCATTACTAGCTTTGCAGAACTTTACACCTCAGTATCTCTCAAAAATATTAGCACAGCTTAAACACATGATAAAAAGAAACAAAAAGTGAAATAAACTCAATAAAAATGTTACTGCGTTTGTTGATACGCTGCATTATTCTAGGTAATATCCTGTTATAAAACTAGTTCATTGCTTGAATTAGAGTGAACGTGGAGAATCAGGGGAACTACTGGAGGTTTGATGTAATCAGACAGGCCTTGAAATGAACTGTGACATCCATTCATTTAATGTGAGATTTCAGCAGGCCCTGAAATTGTAGCCAGTTAGCTATTTTGCGTATTCTAAAAGTCACAATCCACTCTGATTTGAATCCAGTGTATACATACATCTTTTTGCAAAGATGTGGCACATGACAAAGAACGCAGAATGTGGAAAGCAGAAAGAGTCATGATTTTCACTCATTTCCATATTCCCTTCAAATTCATTGCCTCTTCCACCAATGCTTGGTGTGACCTTGCACAACGACACCTCTACTTGCACTTCATCTGATACTCTTCCCATTCTCCTGCTGTTCCTGGACCAGACCTAATCTTTGTGCAGTTACCATTCTGATGTGTTTGTGAAGACTGTGCGAAGAAATTCTCTCTTTTTTAGTACAAAGATACTAATTAATCTGATTTTCTTTATTTCATGTGCGCCTTGATTTCCCAAGTAGGCAGCAAAAATTATAAATTACATGTGATATAAGGAATACTCTGCTATAATTTTAATCCCTCTGGGTTTATATAGCATTGCTAGGATAAAATCCAGCCACTTCTCAGTCACAATGCAAAGACAAGTTATCTAGGACCAAAACCTACTTTCTATTCCCAGGTACGCCAAACGTTTATTATAGAATAAAGAGAATAACATACCCATCATCACACATCCCCACCACATTCAACGTGTTTTTCCCCTTCATATTCCTTATGTATTCCTTTAATATATTAAATTATAAGCTATTTTTATTTTATTTTTCTTGGTTTGGGGAGTTTCTTGTCAAGAACAGTCGCTGTTCTTGTACTGTGTTTATATACACTGAAGCATCCCAAAACAGCAAATGAAATTTAGAATGTAAAGCCTTTTACTATACAGGTTGTCTTGTGGGCAAAACAGTCTCTGAGGTTGCAAACAAGCCAAAACAAGCCCTTTGGCTCGTGTTTTGCTGTCCCTTACAGTGTGCTCCTGATACCCCACCTGACTATTCTGCCTCAGACTAGGCCTCCTCCTCACTTGTATCACTCTCTCAATTCGGAGGGAAAGTCAGGAAAGCGGAATCAGATAGAGATTCCATTAAAACAGATCTGTCTTTAACTTTTCTGCCTTTAACTTTTCTTACTGGATACTGTCACTTCTGCTCCTGTCTTGTCTGTACAAGGCGATAAGCTGTTGGAGGCAATTTCTGCCTTCTCCCCCATGTGGAGCAATCATAACTATGTATTATATAGGCACTTACCACACACATACATCTACATAAAATTGTATGCATAGCTCTATTATATGTAATAACATTTACATTCTTTCTGTCTTACAACTGAGCTCAGTTTCCAGTGAGTCCTGAAATTTCATGACGGTAGACGTCCTAACAATTATCATCACCGTGTCCTGGTATATTTTATTTGGTTGCTTGTTACTTGACGTAACAAAATGAAAATGATCTATAAGCTATTTGAAAGATTGATTTCTATGCAGTTGAATCAATCCCCTGTAAGATAATACACTCGAAAGGCTCTTTTGCCCTTAAACCATAATCCTGATTCATCAAATTTTATTAGTGCAGTTGTGTAAATCTTTCCTGCTCAGCAACAAAAATCACCTTACTCTCCTGTGAGAGCATTTCTAACTTGAATGAATTTGCAGAAAATTGCAAATAAGGTGCTTACTAGGGAAAAAAAAAAAAAAAAAAAATATTACAACGTACTGTAAACTAAAAATCACCAGTTCAAAGAGGAATAACGCATACTGCTTGCCGTCTTCATGGTATTCCTTTAACAAACTCCAAGTGTCTTCATAATTAAGTCCAGCAAGATGAATTTTCCTTTTCTACCTCTGATTTACGCCTTGCATGGCACATAGTTTTTCTAAGTTCAGAATATTGCAACTTGTCCTTTCATAAACAAAAACTTTTGACAGAGGAAGAATGAGTCTAGAAAGACAGGCAGGTCTCATCTGCTTAACCGAAAACTAGCCAGCAAAATGACATTCACAGACACTGTCTACGACAAATCATTCACAGGCCAAGGTAGGATGCATTTTTTAAAGTATCCACTAAATTACACCTACTTGCTGTCGAATTTCTTCTTCCATCTTTACTGGGGACCCCAACTCTGCGACTTGTTTGACACCTTCACTAGCATATCCTCCATACTCCCAAAGGATGTAGTTCTTCGAGTGAGAACTACCAATGATTGCAGACCAGTGGTTGGTGCGTCCTTTTAGGGGGGAAAAAGAAAATCAACCATCAAGACAGCCTCAAAGCACAGTTCCTCATTTTTTATTAAAATGAAAGCTTTGAAGTGCCCAGTCTTCACCACTACCAAACTTTTGCATGTCTTGCACACTGTCAGTTCTCACTACATCAGTACACCAAATCTTTAGAGTAATAAGAACAAGCCAGTGAACTACAGAAATATGGCATAAAGTGTCAGTAATTATTAGATATAACAACACAGGCAGAAATGGTAAGAAAGATTGCATTCCAGCTAATCAAGCAGCCCCCCCCCCCAAACAGATAGGCTTAGTGTATTTTTCTTCACCGAAGACTTCACTCCTTTAGGAAGTTTAAGAATCCTTTAATTTTAGGTTTCCAAGTAAAATATTTTTGAGGGTGAAACCTGCAAGGGAAGACTTCAGTGGTCACTCAAATTTTTAACAATAAGTCATTTCCTTACTGACACACACTGGTTTCTAACAGTCCACTGGATTTGTGTTTGAGATTACCAGTGAAAGGTAGGTATAAGTGTGATTACACTATCATTAAATGTTACAGATTTTCATTTATAGCTTTGTGTCCAAACTTTGTCAGGCACAGAGCTATGGAGGGCTTACACCCAGAAACCTTCCCCAGCAGCTTCCTACTGAAACGTAGGTGAAACATTTGCTTTCAATGGGCAAATGCTCTCCAGCACTTCTTCCAGGAGACTTTTGAAACACTGGTAAAGATCTGCACTTATTGAGACTGACATAGCTGAATTTTCTGCTTCTGCATAAATTATATAGGTACCATGTCTCCTTCCCTCACCCTCACTCCAACCAGCCCCAAAGGGGTTCCCTTTAATTTAGGAAGGGAGTGAAGAAGTGAATTTTGGTGCTTCTGTATGCACTGAGTTTGCTTGCTGAAGTTTCTCATAGTGTAAGAGTTGTAGAGCTAGGCAAAAGGATTCCTGTTCTTGTTTCATGTCTTGTTAAACAGAAAAAGAAAAGAAAAAAAAAAAAAAGTAAAAGTTTAAAGAAAAAGTGTTAGAGAAGTCTGATGTCATTGAAAAGAGAATCAAGCAGAAATAAGGAGTCACAGAAGTCCCACAGTACTGGAAATAAAAATTAATTCCCTTAAGTCTCAAATAACACTCTGCAAAGATATGGGATTAAAGGAAAAGGATGAGAAAATGAATTGCTCACATAAGCAGACAGTCTGGAAACAGTGCAAAGAGCGTAGGAGATGAGGAAGACAGTATGATGGAATGAGGCAATATTTAACGTTTTTCTTTGCAATGCAAAAGGTAGAGAGTAGCAGCAAACAGGCTGAAAACTAGAATAAATGTATGAAAAAAGAATAATTAAGTAAACAAAAGGAATGCAAATTTAAGGTGTGAAAGGAGGGACAACAAAATTGAAAAAGACAGCGTAGAGAATTGAATAGATAAAGTTAGATGCAGGGCTCTAATCACAGGAAAATAGAAAACAGATTAGAAATAAAAAATGAACTCCAATGGTAGGGTAAAAAAACCTGGAAGCGTG
This sequence comes from Leptosomus discolor, assembly GCF_034619465.1. Classification (NCBI taxonomy): domain Eukaryota; kingdom Metazoa; phylum Chordata; class Aves; order Leptosomiformes; family Leptosomidae; genus Leptosomus; species Leptosomus discolor. The sequence continues at coordinate 20,654,554 of NC_141402.1, read as the reverse complement.
TAGCAAGCAGAACAGATAGATGAGGAAGAAGGCCTAGCCACACAGGAAACAAAGCCACCATAGTTTCCCTAGTGCTAAACTTGGATCAAAACACACCTACTGAGCCCTGAGCTTGATGTTTTCAGACTCCATTAAAGCTAATGAGTAATTGAGTCCCAAATGGAGAAAAAACAAAAGTAAACCTCCTCCCTGCCCAGGTAATAGCTGAAGAGACTATAGCGTTAGAAGATGGTTTTTTGATTTAATGTGTAGTAATTTTTCCTTAAATATACCCTGTCACCTTGTCAAACCACAGAGAGATACTGCCATTCAGCTCCAGTGACGGGACCACCGGGTTTGCCCATTCTTTCTTCCTAGCGCACAGGTCTAACTACCTCGCAAGTCATAGACAGCAGCTTTCCCTGAAACACAATAATACTGACAATACTGAAGGAAGTTCCACATAGTCCCTACAAAAGAAAAATGCGTCACTACAGAGAGGAACCAGAGCGCCTTTAAGTCTTTAGTCAAATAAATAATGAATTGTTCAGTGTGCTCCAAAGCTCCTCACGCTCCCTCTCCTAAAAAGATCAAGAGCACCTGGTGTCTTTGCAACCAGAGCCCAGCCTCGTACACTAAACATCTCTTGCTGAAGATACTGGCTCTGTGGAAAAAGCAGCTGGCCCACCTACTTGCCCAAACAAACTGTTCGAAGTACACTACGTCTGCTCTAAACAATTTTACAAATCTGTAGAACATTTGCAAAGGTTTCACTCCTCACCTTAAAAGTCCCATTTTTTTTATCAGAATGAAGAGAACTCCATACAGTTTCTTAAACGTTTTCCTCTAAACATCAAAGAAACTTCTCTACATGAAATAATCTGAGCAGTACAAGGCTAGAGCTATTTTGCATTACCAGTCCAATCATCACTATCCAATTCTGAAGACAGCAAACAGAATACCAACAGCTTTCCAATGGTGTTATTTCACTTCCTTTTTGTACGAGTAGTTTCTCATTTTTTTTGTATTTTTGCATAAAGATCAAGGTGTCATCACAACATGAGAATGTACCCTCCGATATATTTCATAGACGCGCCATATCAAATCGTGATGGAGAGCATATATATTTCTGTCATCATATATGGGTGATACTGAGAGAGAATAAATGCTTTTAAGCCACAGGGCATCTGTAAATACAAATCTTTCTGACTGGCAAAATGTGATAGGAAATTTAATCGTTCTTCTTGAGCCAGATTTAATAACAAATTAAATACTCTGCTTCCACTACTCCAGTTATCGGGAGTTATGATACCTTGCAAAAATTACCTGAAAAGATTCTCACTTTTTTTAAGCCTTAGTTTGCAAATCAGTTTTTTTGGTTTTTTGGGTTTTTTTTTTTTTTTTTCAGTCTAAGATCCATGAAAGCAAATTGTGTTCAGAATTAGTTTTTTAACCCTTTCTACAGCTGTGGTACACTTCTCTCCATTCACTTCATGATTGGCACTCTCAGAACAAGGTTGTGTTGCAGTGGTTTCATTCTAAGCAATGTTTTATGGAGCATCTGGTAACTCCTAAACAGACAACTCTTCTAAATTTAATAGAACGGAGGTATTTTAATTGCACTGGTATAATAAGTGTAAAATTATTCTTAATCCATGGGATCTGTGAAAACCCCAAAATAGTTTCCCAGAATTAAAAGTTTTGCACTGTACCTTCCACAAACATTTTTGTGCGATAGCAAAAGAAAACACTTGATTTGGCAAAAGCAGTTCTTTGGAGAAAAGCTAAGCAACAGAGTACATATCATTTAGGGATTTTTAAAGCAAGTCAGAAGATAAGTTAAAGACTCAAAATATAAGTTATATGATCTGCTTTCTATTTCAGCCATACTGATGGTATAAAAGTAGAGCAGGATTTTTATGTGATGGCTTGGAAAATAATCAATGATCTACCACAGCCCATCATGAATAGCATTTATTTTAATGTAATTACTGCACAAGTTTAACATTTTAAGGAATAATGTCGATGACTAGTTTTTGTTTTTAACATCACTGCATCTGGATGAGATTGTTCTCAACTTCCAGAAACTTCAATGTAAACTCTTATCAGCTGTTATTACCATGGTTAATTCTGCTAGCATTATACGGTTATTTTTTCACTTTTACAGCTTATTAATTAACACACTAATGTAACTCACCACTTTGTATCTGGGCTGAGACAGCAGGCTACAGAGTCCATTACTGTGGCAAACTATTGCAGCAAACTGTTGAAACTTGCCATTTATCCCCAATATTACATCGTTAATTCACGGTAATTTCATAGTTTTCAATCATTTTCTCGTTCCCTATTTCTAACCAGCAGCTGAATCCATACAAATAATGCATATAAAGTGGGACACTCAGCAGATATAGAAATCATCCAATAGCCCAAAAAAGCATTCCTGCAATTGCTGGTTTTGGCTTATTTTATCTCTCATGTAGTATGCTGACAAAAAAAAAATAATTGAACAATGCTACATTCAACTTAAAATGTATGAGAGACTCAATATAAGCAATGTGGCTTAGACTGTTAAAACAGTGAGCTGACTGACACACAAGCCAAATTAGAGTTATATGATGATATTCTGACACTGAGAAAATAATAAATTAAAAAAAAAGAAAGTCGACATGTAGTTTATGTAATAAACATCAGCCACAGTCAACATAACAAAGTTTAAAGTCCACAAAGTGTGACTGACATTCTCAAATAATTTCCAGCCTTTATTGCCACAGACTGGAGTCAGTATGGAAAGAACAAACGCGTAACATACGTTTTTGTAGCTTCAGCTTTTTACGGTTACTTGGGTTATTGCATCAAGAATACTGGTTCTGTAGTTCAGAAACTTTAAAAACCAGAACAGGCAAAGCTCAGAATGTGCACTTTATCTGACTATTCAACCAACAAAGACAAAGAAGACAGAACATTCTAAGGTTTATATAACTAATGTCCTTGGGCAGCAAGATTCAGGGCTCACAAAAGCTAACTAGAATCTTTCAAAAGATTTTTGGAGGAAAACATACTGGCTAGATTGGCATGGTTGTAAACTCAAAATTTTAGTGTGTTGCTCATCCTTTGTGGCCTTTTCCTTAAAATTTCATTTCCTAGCTGTACGTTATAAGCCAATCTAACCTTATTAAAAAGAAAAAGCTACAAACCAAACCAAAAAACCCCACAGAAAAAGTAATCTTTCTCACGAGAAGGAAATCTTGAAAATGTGATCTCACACACCCCCCAGTTCTAAATGTCAGGCAAATCAATAGAATTCATTTGTTATGTATAGCATTCACAGAAAGACCCGTGGATTTTCAATACTGAACATTAGCAGTATTGGACACACATCGTAATTTACACTGCTGAGCTGCGAATAAGTCATGTGTCATACAACAAGCTCCAGCCCTCTTCACGGTCCCTAAATGGTACAGCAGTAAAAGAATGATACTCACGTGGAAAATCTTTGGGATGTGTTTTTTCTGACCAGTTTCCGTAAAAAGTTAGCCTGTATTTTGCAGTTCCACAGGCACAACAGTCTAAAATTGGTTTGTCAGTCACACCTTCTGAGGCTGAGTCTGAAAAAGCAGCAAAGTACACGTCAATAATGGTTACAACTCAAAACCAACAGATGACAACAAAGTTGCCATAATAAATACTCCAGCAAATAGATCTGAGTTAAACTCAGACTTTTCTGTTTATTTTTAAGTTGAGCTACACTAGACTGAACTAGAGCCCTGAAATACCTGGATCATATTTATAAATGGATGTAATGATTTAAATCTACATTTTTAAATAAGGAAACACTGCTATTTCAGTTTTCTTCAGAGTCAAAATGGATTTCTTTCTGGTTCTTATCTGGTACGGACAAAAACTCAGCTGATCTCTAAACACCATAGGCTTGAAATTTCTGGACAGACAAAGTGTATGAATTCTCCAGCGGAATGCAATAACCAACTTAGGTTTAGGAAAAGATGAAATAGCCCAGGATTTAATAAACAAACTGCCCTGGAGTTAGATTCACACAGAGACCAGGTAAAAAGGTGTGAATATCGCATCTAGGGGAAGGCAAGGAGGAACAGTATATGCAATAAGATCCCAAATTTGAACCTGGATGAAACTGTTCAAGGCCTCAAAATTTCAGTTTGATACAATGAGTTAAAAGCAATAAGCAGAACATGACAAGGAGGTCAGAAAGATGTTTTACTTCACCTTACCTTGTTCACAAATTTTTTTGGTGAGAGAACCCTCATCCTGAAAATAAATTATGCGCTTCTGCACAATACTGGCTCTATAAAGAAATAAAAAAAAGAGTTTAAAATATATTTATTCCTTAAAGAAAGACGAAAACGCATGATAAACTAGCAAAAGAACAGAACTGGATTGCTAAGACCTAGGCATAATTCACTCTTCTGACAATACATATTCGCAGTACAGGACTACAGATAGGATATTTTTATTTCGACTTGCATTTCAATTTCATTACATTTTACAGTAACTTGGAATGTTATTACCATTAGAGAAGTGATCACAGTCATACAGTGATGAAATGCATGATGGTCAACCCAATATTCAATATTTCAATCAGATCTTATATTAAAATACTGAAATTATATTCAATTTCAGAAAAACAGAACAGCTAAATCAAGCAGCTGTTTGTAGGAAATTATACGGCATTCTGAAGACATAAACACATCTGATGTATGACAGCAATTCCGTGCAAATATAGAAAACAGAAGTTAGAAGAAGAGCTAGCATAAGCTAAAGTCTTTAAAAGCATTTCAAAGGATCCAAAATACAAGCCACTTTAAATTTAATTACATTCAGAATATTTTATGAGATTTATAGTTCAAACAAAATTAAGTTTATAAGCCTTGGTTTAGTGGGGGACAGGGAGGCTGAATCTTAAAACAATACAGGGAAAACCAGAGTTACTGTGTGAATTTATTTTTTACAGCTGGAATCGTACAGTTGAAATTTAGCTAATTTTTAGCCTTCCATCTGAGAGACCATAAATTGAATTTTGCGTCGAAGATCTTCCAAGTCATCAAATCATCAAGACCAAGTTCTTACACATTTGTATTGCAACCACCATATGGTACATGTCAAAACCAATAATCAACTGGAAAATACGTTCAAATGGCTCAGGTGACCCCTTCCAGTCCTAAATAAAATTAACTAGCTTCTTTGACCATTTTTTAACTATAAAAATTTAATTCTCACGTAAACTTTATCTTCTTTCTATAAGAAAACTGAAATTGGTTAAATTCAGAGACATTCTTCGGACAGAGAGTTTTCTGAGGGGAACATGTTTTGGGAGCTGACACACTTCTTTGTTTACCACTAAGGGAGCACATTCTTCTCGTGACATTTTATACCACCACTTGCATTTAAAACTCTAATACCAAGGGCCAGACTCCTCTCTTACCTCAGCTTTACAGCATCATGGTTTATCTCCAGCCAGCAACTGAGCACCACACTGACCAGCAATCCGCCCCCCTGCCAACTCCCCCCAGTTTATACACTGAGCATGACGTTCAATGGTGTGGAATATCCAGGTGGCTACTCGGGGTCAGCTGTCCTGGCCGTGCTCCCTCCCAGCCTCTCGTGTACCTGCTTGCTGGCAGAGCACAGGAAACTGAAAAATCCTGAACTTGGAATAAGTGCTACTCAGCAACAGCTAAAACAGCAGTGTGTTATCAGCATCATTCTCACTCTAAGTCCAAAACACAGAATGTACCAGCTACTAGGAAGAAAATTAACTCTATCCCAGCCAAAACCAGGACTGACAGTCAAATACTTATCTTGATCTCACTGGAGTTATTCCTCGCTTATACCCATTGAAGTGAGAAGAAAAATAAGAATATATATACTTAAACTGTTGTAGTGATGTAAACCTTTCTTTGACAATGCCCCACCCCATAAAATTATCAAAAATAAGATCCAATTTTACTGTGCTTTCTTTGCTAAAATACAAGGTCAGAGTAGGATAGGAAGGAATCCTTTGCTTCACATTATAAAGCAGCCAGGAGAATAACTGGGTTTTGTAAAAATCTTAAAGCTAGATCAAACTGGAAAGGGTGCAGAAACTATCTTGCTCTCATCCTTAATAGGGCTGGCATCTTCTAAAGGAAGATGTGGTAACAGACAATACAGGTGACCAACCAAGGCTGTGAAAAAACAGCATGAAACAGAAGAGCAAGACTGACTTTCACAAAAAGCAAGGGCACGATCTGCCAGTGTTTGGTGAAGAGGAACTTCTAGGGCTCATCATCATAAAGGAGTATTTAGACTAGGGATAAATATGAGCCTGTAGCAAATAACAGAAAGTAAATGAAGCCTAAAGTTAGTTAAATCTGTCTTTTATTAATATGCAGATTGTCATGGGACAATTTAAATGGTGCCAGAATAGACCAACTAAGTATATGAGAAGCAGAATGAAAGCTTTCTGAGCAATTTCTTTCAGAGTTTCTAATGAGAAACAAGGGGAAAAAATAAAACAAACAAAACCACCAAACCAACTACTAGCAAGAATACGAGCCCAACGGCCAGCCTGTGGCAGCGGCATGCTACGTTAGTTGTTCCAGCCTTTGCATTCAAAACCAAAGACAACTTTAAAGACTTTTTAGATGCTACACTGCAATTGAGAACCAATACTTTCACACAGGCTCAGTGAAAGACATACAATTTTTGATAAACCATTAATCATAGTTTTTCAAACACTGTACTACAAAACTGGAAAACAGTCATGCAGGATGATTTATAAAATGCAAACAGCAACCTGAGCTGAAATGTGTATGCATTGTCACAACGCACATATTGTCGAGATGCTTTAATTTCCTATACACTGGCCAGTTACCAGCAGCCATTTTCCAGGACTGATACTAGTGCCAATAGCATCTTCCTTGATGTCCTGGATGATGGGATGGAATGCAACTGCAGCAAGTTTGCAGATGATACTAAATTGGGAGAGCAGTTGACATGCTGGAGGATAAGGTACTATTTAGACAGGCAGGTCCTGACAGACATGAACCCTATGAAAAGTCAAAGGCAAAGCCTTGCATATAGAATGGAATAATGCAGTTACAGCAGTACAGCACAAGGGATCTGCTACCCAGAGAGCAACTTTGCAGAAAAGGCCTTGGGGTCCCGGTTGACAAGCTGACCGTGAACCAGCAGCACACCACTGCAGTCAAGCAGCCTCCAGCCTCCTGTGTGGTTTCAGCAAAAGCTAAGGAACTAGTCGAGGAATGTGATTTCTTCCACTCTGTTTGGTACTTGTGAGACCACATCTGGAGTATTACAGCCAGTTTTCAGCTGCTCAGTTAAACACAGGCATTGCATTACTAGAGAATGTCCAGTGAAGGGCCATCAAGACAATCAGAGGAATGGAGCCTGTGATATCCGAGGAGAGGCTGAGAGAACTGGGTTCACCCAGTCTAAAGAAGAAAATGTGAAGGAAGGATCTTACTGCTTGTTGTCTTGAACTACCTATCAGAAAGGTAAAGAAGTGGTAGAGCCAGAGGTTTCTCAGAAGTGCATGGTGGTAGGATACAAGGCAACAGGCAAGTGGGAACACAAGATATGCCATCAGAGACAAGGAAAATATTTCTCACCATAAGGATGGTCTAAGCGGTCAAACCCTGGAACAGGTTGCCTAGAAAGGTTGTGCAATCTCCACCCCTGGAGATATTAAAAACTTGATCAGACACATCCCTGAGCAACCAACTCAACCTACCTGATGTAACAACACTTACTTCAAGCAGGCAGGTGGACTAAATGACTTCCAGAGGTCACTTCCAACCTAAATTATTCTACGATTCTGTGTTTTAAATACCATTTTAAAGAACAGTTTTTCCAAAGCTTACTTAAACCCCCAAAAACACACTTAGAAAATCTAAACAAGAAATCTGCTGCTTCATAAATGAGCTCCCAAATCTGCAGATAACAAAGATATTACGAGTGTTTAATTTAATAAGAAGCAGTTATTTTAGAAATAAAACATAGAAAGATTGTTTGAAGCCTGAAGTGTACTTACATTATTCTTTTTGCTGCAGTTAGCTTGTCACTGTGAAATACCAAGGGAACAGTTCCTGTTCTAACAACAAAACTTCACAGCTTTCTGAGTCACTGTCTCTTCAGCTGTGTTTGAAATTATATAGAGAGACGATAATCTAAATGGGAGTTTTGTTACTGATTCCAAGTAGAACAGGAGCGATATATTAGATAGCTGCATAAATACCGAAAGCAGACACACAACTTTACAAATACTCAGACAGAAACAATATTAAATTAATTTTAAAATATTCACTGTTTTAATAAGCAGCTTCTACACTGAAGACAGACCAAAGTATCTGACCAGTGTACGTGTCTAGTTTTTATCACTATCTTTTGTTCCCCCTCCCCCCTCTTTTTTTTTTTTGACATGTTGTATTCCCCTATAAAAGTTCTGATTTGGACTAAAGTATCTTTCCTTCAGTTCTGAGGTTCACAAAAACAGCTTAAAAATGTGATGGCTAACTTTTACAGAGAGGTAGGAAAACTTTTAAGAATTTACAGAAGGTACACATCTGCTTATCTGAATAACTCCTTCCTGCCACTTCCAACATCCAGTGTTGTCTGAACTTTATGGGAAGGGGAGTTCTGATTGCTTTCTATACGTATTAACGGATTTAAGTGGATCTTTAATTGACTGACTTCTCTCTTTGACTGTTGGCATCCCACAGAATAGATAAGAAAGAGGAAACATGAGTCCAAAAATCCATTTGTTTCCCATTATCTTCAAAGCGATGCTTTTGGATTTGTGTTAAAGCTTTTCCATCACTAAACTAAGGAGGAAAACCTTCTGCTACAGGCAGCACCTGCTTTTATTTAAAAATAAAAAACCTCCTAAAAACGTTACTTGTTATTTCTGTTTTGTAGTTCTCTCAACAAAATCAAGGAATATCTAGTAGCTTCTGTAATACTTCTTTTGGCAATACTACTTCACATGGTTGTAGTTTGGATACAAGCAGGTCAGAATCTCTGTCCTGTATCAGTTTGGTCAGACCACATCTGAGCATGAGGGGAGCAAGACCTGCCTTGGAATAACAAGGTCCCTCTCCAGCACAGTTCCACAATGATTGTACCATCCTGCTGTGAAAAGCTCTACCAAAGTCACATAAATTGCATTTGGGATATTAACAAACAGGAATTGTCATAAACCTTAAAAATTCTGGGCAGCCTTGGGAATGCTCCAAGTCACACCAGAAACAGAGTTGGGATTTTTTTTAATTTCCTTTCTTTCTTCCATAGAAACAGCTTTAAATCATCTTCCTTACTCTTTTTGTCAAACCTTAACATCAACAGAAATACTCTTATTTTAAATTGCCTCTGTGGGTGTAATGATGTGACAAAAGAAGTGAGGAAGAGGATCTATAAGAGTTGTTCCTGTGACATTTTTTAAGCTTACATCAAAACCATTAAGTACAATATTAGAGTTACATTCTAATAAAACAGGTTATGCCAGAGCTGGTGAGGATACCCTAAGCTTCATCTGGATATTCAGAAATAATCACAAACTACTGAGTTGCAGATAAGAAACTTTTTCTGCTCCATATTACTTATGAGTTAACCTTGTCTCGTCCTTCCAGCCACCAAAATTATTTTCTTTGATTATTCCATGCCTTACTGATTTAATTACATTATTATAAGTTGTTTCCCACCTCAGAAAGCTACTGAGAATGATTATACTTAACAGGATGTTAAGTTCATTTGCTTTTTTGGTTTTGTTGTCTTTTGGAGAGAAAGAATTTCTAAATGTGCCATTTACCTTACCACTAGAAAGTGAGGTAAAAACCATGGATTTACATCTGCTGTAATTTTGTTGGTGCTAGTGGATTTCGTAATTCTAATTAATTATTTGGGACCTTCTCATTTTATTTCCTTCTGTGTTGTCTTAGAAAGAAACAACCCTATGTTTCCGTCAAGCACTTACAAGCTCAGGAAATGTGCAAACTCCCAGAAGTTCACCAACAACTTTCCTTCTCTTTCTAATATTTAGGAGACCTATTAAAAAAAAATTAAAATTCCTCTGAAAGCATATGCAACACTTCCGTCATTAGATGCCCAGCAATTTTTACACTGGTAGGGTATTTGACAACTACAGTCTTCAAAATAATTTTCAGCTACGAAACTGTGCTCAGTCTCACCAAAGAACAAGGTCTATCTACACCAGAACCTAATTTTGTCATCAGCCATCACTGACAAAGGTCAGTACTATTAAAAACTTCCATGAAATTATTTCTTTCTTGATGCCTAACTTAGAAGCTAACACAGATGGTGAGGGTTTAGTTGTAGCTTTGTTGGGTTTTGTCGGATTTTGTCTTTTGTTTGTCTTTAAGTAAGTTGTTAACACAGTTTGAGCACACCAGCCAGACCTGATACTTGATGTTGGATAAAACACAGTAATGTTAATGTGAAGTTTATCAACGTTGCCATAATTCAACATTTACATCCCTGCACAGAGTGAGTGGCTTTTCTCTAATAGATTAAAAACAGATGAAAAATAATAAAAGGTGCTCACTTTTAAAAAATTCAGTGCATATATGTACACCAGAATACCTTTCTTCAGTTTTACTTTTCAACATTTCACCCATACCAGCAGAAAATATAATTGAGAAGACCCCGCAGCAAGAGCAAGGTACTCTAAACTTGTCTCACAAACTTGCTTTAGCTTCAAAATCCTTTTGGTTGTCCTTCATATCATACTCAGGTCTACCATCACATGCATACACAGGAGCTCACTGACTTCAGGACTGATTTGGCCATCATATATAATACAACAAAAAGCTCTAAGGGAAAACACAATTACATATGCTGCTATCTTGTATTTGTCCCCAGAAAATCTCTCTGTTCTTTGCTTGAATGGCCACAAGACATAAATATTAAATCTAAAATCGTCAGGATAAAAACTCATACTGACAAAATCATTTCTGACACGTACGTTACACCTATTACTTGCAAAAAGAAGACAAAAAAACCCACCAAAGGCAAAAAAGATGAAAGAATGAGTTTGCCTAGGACTCTCGAGAAAATTTCACATTGCTTAAAGCCCACTGCTATTTGTGGGTTGTATCCTTACCAGATATTTTGCTCGCCACCATTTTTCGTAGCAAGCACTATCTCCCTGAATTTCAAAACTAAGCGTTACGAATTATACTGTAAAGAAAAGTCAGGAAAGTTTGTATATGACTGGATAGCTGGAGGGTATATTTATTTCATTATTCTAAGTACTGTTTTTATATAGTAGGTGGAAACAATCTATCAAACTTGGGAGTATAGTTTTTATCAAGCTAGTGAGCCCAAAGCCATATTACTCGATAGCTACATTAATTAAGCTAACTTCTGATAAGAACCAATGCCAAGCACTTGTGTGTTAACCAAAAAAAAATCCTGAAATCAAAATGAAAAATGAAAACAAACAAAAACTTAGCAAGCATTGTTTTATTTCTGCTTAAAAGGTCTATGCAACCTGTATGACACTCACCCACTTGCACAGGGAACTCAAAGACTTGATTCCTTTGAGTGTTCAAGAGAAGCAAGAAAGAGGCCACCATGGCCCCATCTTCAGTCTGTAGCCTGCTTTACTGACGCCAGGATGTTGCAGAAAACAAACCACACGGGCAAATACCACATTTCAAACCCTCCCACATGGGCTACTCTTCACCAGTCCTCAAGTTCCTTGCTGTCACTACTTGACCCCTGTTGATTTTGCCATTATTGCACAGCAAGTGTGGACAGCTGTGACGCAGTAGAAAGTGTATCTGCCCTTTTACAATATTTCTTTCAATTTTTATAACCTACTTGTATTCCCTTCCCCTCTTGAGCCACCTTCCCCCACTCCAGGTTGGGGCGGGTGATTAAAAAAGCCCATTTTTTTGGTATATTGTATTAAAAAAGCAAAATAAGTGAAAGTTAAAACATCAGCATGAGTGCTCAGATAATGAAGCTTGAAAAAAATTCCCCAAAACTTCAGAAAAAATGTTCTAAATCTTTAATATTCTTAGGGGATTCAGGAAGGAAGAAAGAAAATTTGTAGATAAAAACAAACTATCAGAGCTGTCATTCTCCAACTATTGTTTTGGAAGAGGTGTCAACTAGCAGTATACTGAAGTTATATTTTAATGAGGAAATTATTTGCTTGTACAGGCAAAAACTATATTTCAAGAGCAACATCCTAACTGGGACCACCCACCTGTAAAATACTGATTACTGGGTATTCTGTAGCAGGATTCCAAATTGGAATAAAGTATTTGATGTTTTCAAATTCAGAAAAATCTTCACCTCATTTCAGTTGACAGGAGCCTGAGCGTTAAAGCGCCACAATTAACAGAACAAATTAACACCCACTGAAACTAAGCTAACTTGATTTGACATTAAAATGCTTAATACTACTTCTTAAGAGAGACCTTAATACTATGAATGCATTTGCCTAGGGAAGCTCAATTTTGATGCAGTACCTTTAGTACTTGAGGTTAAGTCTGACACCACAAATCCACTGGGACTGGATCTGGAACCATCAGAAGAGACTTGCCATTTCCTTAGTGCCACTGACACATGCATTTCAGCTTTCAAGAATTAATATCTGTAACAACTGAGCCTCTTCTACCTGGGCTTTTCTAAGAACTTCCACTGACAGCTGAGATTGCAACCTCCTGAACATTCAGACAGCTAATGCCAGGAGATGCTGGTTGTCTACGCTGAAAGATACAAGTGCAGAGAAATAAAAGAAAAGGAAGGATCAATACAGATAAAAGGGTTGAGATCTGTAACTTTTCCTTTTCTCATTCTAACAGGACAGTATGGGAAGAAGGCACATCCAAATTGTATTTGAGAAATAGCTGAAAGACCACCCTGCTCATGGAACACATAATTATCAAAGAATGATCAAATTAATTCATGAAATTATTCTACATCATTTGGGAGGCTTCCCCCAAGCTTCTCCTCTTACTCTTTGTTCAACGCCTGCTGTAACAAGTTGGTGGCTGAGGACAGCGTTAGGGTAGCGTCTCTGGTTTGTACAACTGTTCTGGTTGCAAAAATTAGTTACAGTAAGGGTTTGTAGCAAACATTTTTGCAAAACTTTGGTACACAGGTTTTTGACAAATACAACGGCAGGGAACATGTACAGCAGGGTTTTTGCTCTTCCTGCTTCAGCCCTAAGAATGCCAAATTCAATATGACCTTTCTATGTCTGATTAGCAGCCACACCAGTAGCACTGGTAGCCGTTTTTCTACAACAGATTAAAAAACCAAGCTGGCCCCAGTAACCTACGAATACATTAAAATATCAATACCAGAGCTGTACTCTTTAGTCTATGTTTGGGAATGCTTAGCAGCTGCTTGGACAACACAGAAAATGAAATATTCACATGTACTGCCCCTATCTTGATGCAAATAAGATGTCTCCTTTAAAGTATATTTTGCCAGGATCATTGACAGGAAGCGCAGAGCTTCCAGTACTTCTATTGCTCTATATCTATAGATATCAGTATTAATGAACCACAGATTAACCTCAGAAACTTTCCGTAACCTGATCTTTCACTGTGCGCTAATCAATACAGGAACAGAAGGTCAACACCCAATCACTTACAAACAACACCTACACGTCGATTGAGAAGATTTTGAAGGATTTCAGTACAAAATTACAGCACAAATCACCTTTGGTTCACTGGTAGAATTTCAAAGTACGTTAATGGAAATGGTGCCCAGGGCATGCATTCCTTGAACCTGAATGGGACAACATACAAGGAACACTCTAAGCAGGTCAGCCCAGCAAAGAGACTACAGTAATCCTTGAAGTTTAAAGACAACAAAAGGCTAAATTGGTTGAGAATCAGATTACTGTGTGAAGGGAGCATGATACTGAATGTTTGATTAGGTTAGGAGAGGGTAAAGGCTGGGTGACATCTATTTTTGAATAAGGATTGGTGCAGAAGAGATTTATAATGGGAATTGCCACAGGGATCAGTTGTGAATTAGGCGTCTAGAGGCTCAATGGAATAACTGAACAGGGTGATAAGGGAGATTCATCAGCTAAAGCAGCAGCAGACTGGGACACATAAAGTAAACAGTAACGACTGTTACTAGAGCACAGCAGAAACAAAAGGACCAAGAAAGTAAATAGAGAAAGAATTGCTAAACACGCTACGTGAAAATCAGAAAAATACTGTCAGGGTTAAGGAAATAGTGATGTTGAAAGGTACAGAAACAAGTGTTATGAAATGGATCAAAAATTGTCTAAGACATGCACAGGAAGGGCAAGAACAAAACCTAGTCGTACCTCTTTGCTGCAGTAGTGGGTTGTCAGACTGTGGATGTGATTACACATAGATTATACACATTAGCTCCCCAAAACAGTCTGGGGTCATGAAACTCCTTGGAAGTGACTGATGCGTACTTAAGGTGGTTTGAAGCCTTTTCTATAAAACAACATACAACAGCAGGGGAGGAAAACACCCCAACAGTATCAAGAAGCCTTTTGCCTCTGTGGGGCTCCTGAAGTCTTGGTGACCCGCATAAAGGTCATCATTTCATGGAGGAAACGATTACAACTATGCTTAAAGGACGAGGGATTAAGCAAAAGCTGCACAATCTGTATCTCCCTCAATCATCAGGACAAGGAGAGCACATGAATAGAACTATTAAAAGGAGCATTGAGAACAGTAGTAAGTAGTAATGAAAAGGATTAAGATGATAAATTAGCCTTCGTATTAGCAACTTTGAGAAGCAGACATAGACCAAGAACTGGAATCCAGCCCTACCAAGTTTTATTTGGAACAAAAGTGCAGTTAATTAGGTTCTTAACTTCATCAGAAACTCCAAGAGGGAGATGTTTCAACGTGGATAACTAAGATACACTAAGTGCAATTAGAGGTAGAGGAGGAAATAGAGCAAGGGATCGGACATCGTAAAGACAAGCAAGGGTGCTCCTTCAGAGGTGTGTATGGAAATATGTGAATCAATTATGGTTTTGAGACTGACATCCAAGCAGTGCAATTTAAACTTTCCCAGTAGTTGATTTAGATTTTGAAATGGAAGCCACAAGGAAAACACATCTCCTGATCTTCAAGACAAAAACATAAGGTACACCTATCTGACTTTGCTTTTTGTAGCGGGCCGTCATTTGCTCCCAGAACGCTCAGTCATTTACACAGAAAAAGTACATGGTTTGAAAATTCACACACAATTGTCAGATACACTGGTGTTGAAGATGTTTTAAAATCCTAGATATGCCCTGCAATCTTATGCTGCTGGTGATTGCGAGATGGTACTCTACTGAAAACTGACCAACCTTCTAGTGAAATCGATTACAAAATTCAGTTTCACTTAATCAGAAATGAATCACAGCCTGAATTTCTTCTGGTGCATATGTAGCCACTGGAAAACTAGAAAAGTATAAGGACAGCACTTAAAACTTTATTCTTGCTGAGCCAAGTGACTTACTGATAAAGACAATGCAGAAAACACATATCGGAGTATCTTCATGAGTTTACCTTTATTTTATTTACTTGCCTGAATACATTTAGTATTTTGTGAGTAGAACTACATGTGGCAGAAATATAGGCTACTACTACAAAACTAGGAAGAATGAAGAGCTATTTGTTTTTCTTCACTATATTGAAGACACTGTTTTGTCCAAGATTTATTCAGAGAAATTAGATAAATATCTGTTCATTAGTATTTGTTATCTAAATTAACTCTGATGAACGAAACAATTTCTTTATGAACCATCATGAAATTGTGGCACCTCAATACATGGCATCATCTCTGCAGTGTGGAACATTTTTCTGTTTTGTATACGAGTTCCTTGTCTCATCATATATCTACTTCAGCAAACAACTGCAAGGCAATTGCATCATGAGAGAGCACACTTTTTTCTATGAACAGAACAAGTGCATATTCCATTTTCACAGAAATCTACAGAAAGAAACATTATAATAGGTAATCTGTAGAATTTAAATGAGTTGTTGGTGCATATTAAGCATATCACCAGGCTACATACATTGTCTGTGCATCAAGCGAGTGTCAAGCTCATTATCCTCCTAATGAACAGAGCTGATTCCTCCTCTAGACTCAGGCCCCTATGTCTACAAGCCTATCCTTTCTGCAGCAAATGAAAACCCAGAGACCATTAAAGAAATCAAGTGTGCTTTCTGTTGCTTTGCAAGACTTTAAACTACATTCTGCTGAAGCAGTGAACTGCTTGAACAACAAATCCATTTCTTCAGGATTGTGTATCAAATGACGGCCCGCTGTAAGAAGAGGCGCAAAAGGCATTCAGACTGCTACTGTTTGGATAGCAAAGACACTTAATGAAAGTCTAATGAAGTAGAAAAGCTAGAAAAATCCGATTACTGCAAGGGAAAGAAAGGAATGGCCCACACAATTATTGCTTGAATTTAGTATTTCAGTCCTTTCACAAATCCCTTCAAAAAATTGTCAAACAAGCAGAAAGACAGGAAGAATCAATTCTGCAGTGAGTTTACAGGAAAACCAATTCTTCTTCTAGGTGTTTTTTTTCCCTTCATAATTTCTAAAGAATTGCAATAATACATGTAGCTGCTCCTTTAAGGAAACAAATCAAAATTTATTTTGTGTTGCTTCATATCAGACAAAAGAATCAAGATAAATACGTTGTTCAGGTTCCAAGACACCTATGTATATAATATGTCACTCTTGGAGATTCTCCAATTGATACATTTAAATCTACATGAGAATTTAAATACTATTCAATAGAAGTAAGGATGGCAGAATCTAACACTGTTAATTCAGCCATTTGCCTTTCATACTGAAATATAACTGTGCTTGAAATTTTACTGTAAAATGCGCTACGTAGAGCTGTTCTAGATTTTTGTGGGCATGCAGACATTCCGCAAATATTGAACTCAGCACGCTAGAAAAATTTTGCTAACATAGAAAATTTCATACAAAACGGCACATCCAATATAGCTTCTTAAATTTAACTGCAGGTTTACTTATATACCCTCGTAGAAACACACGGTCTTGAAATACCTGAACAGATTGTATTATGAAAGAGCAAATGACCAGTAAGACATGCCACCTTTGTGACTGATTTAAATTAGGCCTTGTAACATCTAAGAATTGTCAAAGTATTGTAGGATTGAGACCACACACTGCTAATTTCAACTCCCTTAACTGGGCCTACAGACATTTTGAATAATGGATATTCTAACAGCATATTTGATTAAATCTGCCCAGTCACTGGGCACATACCGGATAAAATAATTGGTTACTAAAATTAAAAATGATACACATTCTATTACTTAGCTTTTTCATTATCTCATTTCATCATTACGGGACCCAATTCGCCCTTCATTTTTGTTGATGTGAAGTAAGAATCCCATTATATTACAGTAAACAATGTTATGTTTGTAGGACAGTGGGCCCACTGGTACCCTGGTTTTAATGCAGAGACAAAAATCTCTTTATCTGTAACCGTAGAAATACCATGACATTTTGATTAATATTTTTTAAATGTAGCATACTACATTAAAACAACACCCTCAGTTCCTGACATAAGGCAAATGACTACCTTAACATGAGTGATGATGCATTGAGAAAGCTTAATTTCAGTTCATGTGGTTATAAAAAAACCTGTAATAAACAGGGGTTTTATAATAAATAAAAAAATAACAGTAATAAAAATTAAACCACTTTTGATGTCATCAATAGTGACTCTGCTTTAGGTTTTGAAAGGAAATCAGATTATGACCATCAGGATTATTTCTGTTCCTTTCTGTTTCCCCTCAAAAATTGACATCAGCATTGAAGTCAAATTAAACATCTGTTTGTAAAATAAACTGGAGTGCTACTGACAGCTGCTGCTGAATGTCAAATGTTCTACAGCTGTTGGGCTCCTAAGTTAGCAATTATTTTCATTTACAAACAGCAAACAACAAGAAAATGATGGAGTCTTTTTTATTTCATCCCACTCCTTGAAATTTATGAAAATACAGGCTCTACGAGAGACCTAGCCAGAAAGAAATCAGAGTTTACTGTTTTCCCACTCACTGGGAGCAAAATTCAGATAAAATCAGATTTCAGTGCAAGAAACTTCACAGAACTTTCCTCTTTACATGAGTTAAATCCTTTCGCATTTCCTCTCCACGATATGTAAATAGATGTAATAATTCTTTGAGGATTTATCCTTCTCCAACACAAATTTTGTCAATAAAAAATACTATTGAATAAAAACATTTTCTTGATTTTTCATACATCTTTTCAGATTTGTAAATACACAGCTAAATCAAACTAGCAGATTTTTTCAAAATTTCATTTAAAATGCTTACATATTAATTATATTAGAATTAGATGGCAGGTTTTTTTTAGACAGCAGTGTTCATGTGTTTAAAACAAACAAATTTGCTCTTTCATATGTTTAGAACTCAGCTGGAACTCACTGAAGAGTTTCAAGTTCAGTGCAGTTATGTGTACATCAATATTTTCATTAATAACTTGAATGATGGAATAGAGAACTAGTTACTGACTGCAGACAGCATCAAGCTGTAATTAAATAATGTTGAACACAAAGTCCTAGTTTTAGATAAGAGTAATTATTTGCACAAAGACAGAAAGGAAAAAGCCAGCAAGAGAAGTATTTGATAGCAGGATGAAGGAAGTCTGGTGTATCAGAAATTGAATGCAAGTAAACTTTACTCTCATATGAAAAACAGCAAATGCTACAGTGGAAGCACTTTCTCAAAGACCGTGTGGAGTCATGCAAGGCATCCGTAGGATTACAATGCCAAGTTTGGGTTACCACAGCTCAAGGATATGGATCATTTGGAGAAAGTTCAGACAAGACTAATGAGAACAATCAGATATCTAGAAGGGGAAAATGATTTAAGGAGCTGGGCTTGAGTAGCCCAGAGAAAAGAAGACTGAAGGCAGGCATGAGTTGAAAAGAGGCTTACAGCACCTGAGAATAAGGAGCATCAGAGGAATCATTTTAGCAAAACAGTAGCCATGACAGGTAAGCATTGGCACCCCTTCCTTATGGGGACTGCCAAGGCTCAACCTTTAGGAAGAACAGAGGTGGACAGGGGCAGACAGTAAAAGACTTGGGTGTTTCACCAAAGTCCCTTCTAACTTCATTTGCTATGGCCTCCCTACTGATCTTCAAGTTTTGGATGAGAAAGTAGAATTACTAGAAAGCACTATACCCGACTCGCTACTTCGTGTGATTTTTCCAAGTGCGCAGTTTAAACACATAGTAAGTATCCCTGAAACCCTGTTGAGAATCTAGAAGGACCAAGAAAATTGGCATGTTTAATTGTTAATGAATAAAAATAAAAGTTTCAAATATCCCATACATCTTTGCTAAGTACCAAATGAGAATTCAGTTGACTTCTGATTACTTCTATGTTTGAGTTTGTGTCAACTGTTAACCTTAATAATTAATCTTAATTGCAGTATTTGCCCAGAAAGTCTGGAGAAAAAGCAATGATTATCAAAGAGAGAAGTGATATCAGTGTCTTATCATAAAGTATGTTGTCCTTTTCTAATGTCTGCACTAATTTCCTACCCCACTGCACATCAAAGGACACAATTTTTTATTCTTTGTAAAACAGCTTGTTTTACGAAAATACAAGTATTTGTGCAAAGTAATAACCATATGGACCATTACTGCACATTACTTCCGTTTACTACAAAATGTGCCGTAACACTGTTGGGTTTTTTTAACATGAAATTATCATATGCGTTTTCAAGGTACAGTGTGAATCAGTTAAAAATATTATCTTCCATATTAAAGCCATAACTATATTTCCCCTACCACTAGAGCAAAGACTATTGTCCTCTCCTTACTCTTTTTTCCACATTTTCTATTGCTTTGCAGTCCTCAAGGAATAAACCCATGTTTCAGCAGCAAAACCATTAAGCTGCTTTGCAACACTACGCCTTTGCTAACAAAACAGCATATGAATGAATCTAGCTAGATTTTATAGGATTACTATATTAATTGTGCTGTAAAAATGATTATTTAGAAGAACAACAAAATTACAAGAAAATCCATTTACAACACCTTCCAAATCCTTGTGCTTCCATTGTGAAGTTTGAGAAACAAATCTGTGAGAAGATGAAAGTGAAGTGGATTTTTGTTTTAAATGTAGATGTGTTTAGTCAGTAGATCCAGGGGGCTGCTGCTGTATATATTAAAATGCAAATATGCATTTTTACAATCTAATATTAGAGCTGCTATAAATATAGAAGCTGTATAGAAACGCAGAAGGTTATTATTCCTTCCTAATGCAAGTAAACTCTCTGTGGGTGTTTAGCCTAAAAAAATGAAATATAGGGCTGTAAAGTTTAAGTTTTTGTCATATTTGTTTTGTAAAAAAAGTTAAAAAAAAGCTCTGGACAAAGAAAACTTTTAAATCCTTTTTAAGGAATTAGATTAGTGCAATACTAA
This sequence comes from Leptosomus discolor, assembly GCF_034619465.1. Taxonomy (NCBI): domain Eukaryota; kingdom Metazoa; phylum Chordata; class Aves; order Leptosomiformes; family Leptosomidae; genus Leptosomus; species Leptosomus discolor. Next base: position 20,634,075 of record NC_141402.1, on the reverse strand, counting down.
CATACAACCTTTTCTATCTTGCAGTGTTTTATAAAGAGTCACTGGACTCTGGTCGCTTTTGAGAGAACAGAAAAGGCATTGGAAAATCAGCCGAGCTGTATATGATAACCCAGTGTGAAGGATAGGAGCGGACACAGATCACTTCCAATCCATGCCCCTAGCCATTCAAAGCTGTGCACATTTCTGTTACATCAACTCCTAAAAGTGAAGAACGTGGAAAAAAAATGAAAGCAAGTCAAAAGAATTGCATATGGAAAATTAGCACATTTTCTATATATCAAAGGTTCTATTTGTTCTAAGGACTGTTAGGATGTATAGAGACTATCTTAATTGTCTAGAAATTCATAAAGTATCTACAAAAATATTTTATCTAAGCTATGCACAAAGAAATATTAAGCTATACTGCTATTATGTCTATCAAAAATGAAGTTCAGAAGCCACTGCTGTTGTCATGTGGTATTTAACTGGAAGATACAGATTTATTTTTTTTAAAACCATTAGTACAGGAATTTTGATCATTTCTCTGCATGCAAAAGACTCATTAATTCTACTGGGAAAATCAGTATAACTATTTATAATATGAGAACTGTTATCTTCTGTTGTTTCATAAAGAGCATATAATTGCTACTGAGAGCTCTTGCTAGGCAAGGAAGGCAGATTGTTCTCTATTTTTCCTTGGCTATTGTATTTAGTCATAATGGAAAGCTTTCAGTAAATGCTTTATAACTGTGCTCAATTGCTCCAGTATTACTGTTCTAATAAACAGTAAGGTAAAATTGTTGACACGTAAGTATCCGGACAGTCGCACGGGCAGACTGGAAGTATAAATGGAAAAGGCTGAATAACAAACTTAATATCCAATTCAAACGAGCAGGGTTCTTTTGTCGTTTGTTTTTACACTTTGAACATTTAGAGGGATAATTTTATAGTGAACTCCTTATAGCTCTTCAACTATGTACTAGTAGCTTGTCTGCTTCAAAATAAACTGATTTTTCAATGAGTACAAATCCATTAATCTCTTTTAGGATTCAGGAATCCTAAAAGAACATGTAAAATCATCACATTTCACATGTTTTGTAACAAATAGGATTCATTTAAAGAATATATCCCATGTAAAGCATTTAAGGAAACACCCAATTAGGGATATTGAAAAAGACTTGAGCTATACATTACTCAGGTAAGTATCCCAAAAAAATCAAGGAAAATTGCATGTATTGGGGTAAATACAGCCTAGCAAAGAGAATATTTTAGTGGTGAGAGCATCAGAGAGGAGCAAAGAATCTACTTATACTGCTTAATCACCTTAGTCTAGTAACCTCAGTGACTTAAAACCTTGCCCCAATTCTCCTCCCTCTGCCACCTCACAGACACTGATGAGGAATTTGGGACAAGCCTGAAAAGTAACACGCAAATTTGTCAGCTGTAACTGTACATCATTATTTTTTCCTCATTGTTTTCTAAGGTTCAACTTTGCGATCATCTATCAGATGTTGCTGTTCTATGACTAGCAATAATTTCAGAAGCAGCACTGTAGCTTCCACCCACTTAAAGGAGTCTGACTGATGCAGAACCACTCTGTAGCTCATTGACAACTGGAACTTCTTTCTGGTAGGAGTAAATTTGTGCAACTTGGTTTTGTTATAAAGAATTGTAGTATCAACACTTCAGTAAGAGAGATTAACTGAAACGCATTTCATTCTGACCATTTCAATTTGGCATTTCTGATAAACACATTTCTTAATGCAGTGTTATTGAGTTGCTCATATATTAATTTACACACCACAGGGCTGCTCTTCTGTTTTGTGGCGTCTGTTATCCAGATGCCTTGTGCTCTGTTTCTGGCCCAAGGACTCCCCAGTTGGATCTCACCATAAGTTTTGAGAGTAGAGAAGAGATTTGGCTGCATATCAAGACAGTTTCAGTACATATATGTAGTTATGAACTCATGGGGGTTTGTGACATGTAGTTCCTTTGCATTTGGCTCTTCTTTTAGTCTTTCCAACATCACATTTCAGGGTAGTGTTTATTCAGAGTGAGATGCCAAGCGACCTGAATGAACATAATGCTTGAAGTTACAAGAAATCAAGAAGTACATGTTCAAAAAGCTGTACCTGGAGTTCATTTGCCCTCAGAGCTTTGAAGGCTTGAGAGCGAGAGGACTGCCAGAATCCACACAGAGGTTGGAAACTGAGTATTACATCCAAGGTGTAGACCCACGGACTAGAATTGAAGTTGACCTTTTAGGTATGATAGCTTTGCAACAAGAGCACAGCTACCTAAAAGATTTTGCGAATACATGCTTGATGTATTAAACATATCATGGTTTTCATTTGTAAGACTGCAATTCTTTAAAATTGCTCTACACTCTGACTACACACAAATACAACCCAATGTAATTAAATTCATGACAATAACTACATATGCAAAAAACACTAAGTTCCGTGCTTTTCCTCAAAAATTATAAAACACTTCCCTGGAAGATGTCTTGGAAAACATTTCCAGAAACAAACAGCAAAGACATTATGATGAATACCGTGGATTTCTGCAAGTGGTAATGGTAATAAGCACTATTTACAGGTATCGGATTTTCACTGGTTGGTTGTTTAAGCAGGGTATGTATAGCAGAAAAGTAACTTGTCAGCAAGAACTTTTGTAACATTCACGGTACAAGTCACATCTATTGCCCGAGAACTTAATTATTGCAGTAGTCAGAGAACTGTGGTTTCCTTTGAAAATGATAAACTGAATATAACTTATCTGCATGTGGCCATTATTTACTACATTAACAATTAATCTCAGACTCAGCGAAAATCACTAAACGCTAAAGGAGGAAAACATAGTTCCCATCTAGCAGTACTTGACTCTTCATGAGATCTACACCAGCTGACAGATTTAACCAATTTGGATAATAACAAGATTCTCCCTAGCATGAAATTTTAATATATGACAAGACAATTTACAAAATTTTCTTCACTCTTGTTTTATAATACAGAATTCTAAAAGTACTTGCAGAAAACCATTTGTTCTGTATTTTCCATAAACTACATAGGTCAGACCTTTACCTTCCTGTTCAGTACCACACTGAACTGAGATGCTTTATCTTGAAGAACAAAACTAACCAGTCAAATCTAGAAAGCTGGGGCTAAAAGCAGCCTAAGAGGTGATTCTCCATTGCTGATAAGAAACTTTTAATAAATATCTATTATCTTTTTTTTTGTCAATGGTGTAAATCACTTTCCTTGTTAAACTAGATAAATCTGCATTAGCTGGGGTTTTTTTACAGAATTAAGCATAGTCTTTGAGTATTAGTTGTCAGACACAAAAACAAAACAAAAAAATGCATCTGTGCTGTTCCACTTTTGCTGAAAAGTAGAACATGCTAAACCAAGCATGACAGTCTACATGCAGTAAAAAGGTTAAAAACAAAAGTTAACAGTTTTCAGACTCTCTTAAACAATATATTAAAACAGATTGGCCAAGTCAGGGTTCAAACCCCTGAAAATTTCTCCACTTTCATGTGATGATATAAATACCACCAGGCTCTACCACTGCTTAGTTGCCTATATAATTAGTTTTTATATTGCACATAACAAAAAATAATTATAAATATCTCTCAAGAAAGTTTTAACAGCAGGTTTTCAAAGATGGCAAAAAGCAAACACATTCTGAAGAGCCCAGAAATCTAATAAATAAGCTTTAGAACAGAAACACTTATCAGAAGATGAAAGAAATGACCTGGTCCTCCCACATTGCCACATGGCACCTTAGTGTCCGATCAATCACAAGAAACAAGGGAAAGTAAATAGGCATACGAAGATTAAATATTGCATTGTGAACATGAAAACTGCGCACAGCACGACAGCTCAGAATGGTCCAAATAGATATCTTTAACCACACACGCAAGAAAGATGTTGTTGTAAGCACCTTCCTACTCAAGCTGACATTTGGGTAGCTTCTGAAGCTAGCACAGATGCTGAGGCAGCCAGGTGAATCCTTATTGCTAAGATCTGGTTGATTTATCTTTTTATGATTCTGTTGATTTATCTTTTTATGATAACTTTGTTCCACATACCAAAACTTTCAAGTACCTAGTGCTGTGATGAGGCTGACTACACTGACAGCTGACAATGCATTCCATTTCCATTAGGTCATTCTAAAAAACAAGGTGTTTAAAATTGTCCTGCAGGGTCTGAGGCCATTCCCAAAATGATGTGCTGTTTCTCCATTTCACCCATCTGCAGAAATCATTTTAAGAGCTGGTATGCTGGAGTCTGTGCACCTTCCTATAACTGGATTTAGCTGCACAGTGTTCCTAGCGCACATCAGGACGTGGAAAGGGGGCTTAAAAGCGTGAAGGTCTCCCAAGCAGTGTGTAACATCTAAGCAAATTTTTCTGTCTTGTGTCTTCAGTGACACTAAAGCATAGGCTTAAACTTTTGGACAAACAGAGCCTCAGGTATTTGCATCCCAGGAGTACATGCAGTACACCGAGTCTGGAAGGATTTGAACCTTTAGGCTATTTCATTGCCATCACTTGGTGGGAATGAAGAGAATGGAAGAATATTTCTTGACTAAGCAATTACAGCGTAACATCATATGTTAACCCATTTCCCTCTGTTTTGCACTTTTTTTTCCCCAATTCTAAGTTTTCCCACAGAAAGAGGTGTTTTAGAAAGCAAAGTAGTGATGATAAGTCAAATTCAAATATATGTTTATTATCCTAAATTTGTGTTTTGTAGTCACCCAGAGCTAGCATTACACACATATGTGCTCATGCCAAAAGACTTAACATCCCTTACTGAACCCTACAACTAGAGATTACCATTTGTCTGTGTCGTTTTATGCTTGTCACAACCAAACTGATCACGTGCACTATGCCTACAAAGCACTGAGAAGACGAGACTACGAGCCAAATGTACTGCTGAAGTAGTTAAGTGCCTCAAGCAATATTTGTTATGCAACTAAAAGGGAGGCAGTCAAAGCAAATAGCTTTATTGATAAACAGCTCAGCAACACTGAAAGAATCTTCTTGATTGCTGAAGAAACTCTCAAAAAATGCAATTTTATAAACTTTTAACACACAGTATGTCTCACCATCCAGCAAGCGGCAGGTTTCCCAGTCTTACTGCAGTCTGATGTACACTTGTCTGTCCTGAGCTTAAGAAAAGACTGAAAGCATATTCTTGAACTGCTTCAGTGCACATTAAAACAGATGATCTTAAAGAAAATTATTTTACTGATACCAAGACACAGCAGATAGAAGCACATCGCCAAAGATTTGAGACTGTTCCGCAGCCAGTGTCAGAATTGGGGCCAGATCACCCTCACCAAGGTGGAAGAGGAGGGTGTTTATCTCTTGTGCAATCAGCAAAAACAGAAGGAAGAAGCACAAGGGGAGAGGAGAGCAGCCACGGACCAGTTTTGCTGGTGGCAATTTTGCAGCCTGTTTAGAAACTACTTGCAATTTTAATTGGCCCAAACTATCTTCAGCACAACCTTTGTGCCAGCATCTCCTTAAAATCCTGGAGGTGTTCTGTGTCTCTAAAGGCATGCTCAGTACTGATAATACTCTTGGAAATTTTTTGGTCTACTGCAGGGCACATCTTAGCAATTGCTCAAAGCGAGCAAACAAATCTCAATTGTCCATGCATATTTGACCAATCTGTCCTGTTAAATGTGGCAAGCAAAACCTTAAGAGACAGGACAACGTTTCTCTGGCAGTTTCCTTTGATACTCTTCATAGTAAAAAGTGATTTAAGGTTTCTACATACAAATGAGTGGCCCTAAAGCAAAGTGCACCTACATAACGTTATCTTTGTCAATTGCTTAAAAAGCATGAATACACATGCTTTAGAAATACCCCGCAGAAATAATAGGAAAACATCAGTAAATGATCACCAGCTCTAAAATGAAAGCATTCACCTCTAAACAAATACATCTGGTTTTACTGATAAAGTCCAGTTAGAAAATCCTGACTCTACCAAACTGTTCTGTTATTCATCTCAACTAAGATCGTGTTTTTTACCTGAATCTTAACCAGATGGATGCAATTTTGGTCTTAAATATTCAAAATTTTTAGATTTTTAAGTGAAATAAATGGCTGTGAGCCTACCAAGTTCATTTAGGGTTAACAATTAAATGGTTACTGAAAGCTTAAAGTAAATTTTGAATACTTGGGCTTTAAGTTGCTACTATTCGCCTGTGCAAGTAGAACTATCCTTGGTCAAGTGCATCAAAGGAGGAAAAAAAAGCATCTAAGAACTTCAGCAGTTCTTAATGTAATAAATATTAGATTTACTATTAACTGAATTTTACTTAAATGGTTAGTTTAATTTGCCTTAAAATACTTACTTCAGAATTACACAGCCTGTACCGGTAGGAGGAGCCGTCCAAAACACTTGAATGCGTGTCCTTCTTCGAGGTGTGCTCTCAGTAACAGCAACAGGACAATTACTCATAAACTGTGTTTCTTCTTCATCTATGATCTAAGGAAGCACAAGAAGAAGAATGGGAAAAGTTAAGGACATAAGCCAATGTCTCTCCAATAAGTTTGGTCAGTTCACGTTTTACTTCAGCAGGATTATTTACAATACTGTCTGCTTAGCTCAGCACTACTTCAGTAAATTTATTTATAACCTGCAAGTCACTCACTGAAATGAAAAAAAAAGCTCACAAAATAAAGACAGAAGAATAATTCAGTTCTAGGTGAAGAGAAGTTAGTTCTCAGTTAGTGTGGCTACAAGTAACCTTTTTTGTAGATCCTGATTACTGGAGCTTCCTGTAAATGTTAATGAACTGAAAATAATAAAAGATGCATAATTTCTTTTTTTTTTTTTAATGTTGTTGCAACTGGTTAGGACAGGTAGAACATGCTAGAGAAGAAGGGGGTTCAGTTTGTTTATTTTTTATTTGCTTTTTAAACTAACCTTTGTTTAAACAGTAGTATTCTTAAGGTATCAAAAGAATCTCCAGGTCAAAATAAGTAATGCATGAATCATAATAATCTATAATTCAGAGACCATTATTTAGTCCATTCTGCACACTTGTCTGCTTTTTTGATTGACTGATGTTTAACAGAAATGTTTAAATGGTATAAGTTAACACAAAACCAGATAGGCTGATTTGGAACTGGTGCTGCTCTAAGGATTTTACTCAAAGGTGTCTGTGACAAAATAGCTTTCTCACTACATATGTACTTCATGGATTGTACTTTAAGCCTTCTGTTCATGGGATCTCAAAGAAAATTCGTCAGAAGCTGCCAAGTTTTATTTGGAAACAGGCATTGCTGTGATATTGCAAAATTTCTCTTCAAAATTACTCAGCGGTCTACTTTCATTCGATAAAGCCATAATTCACACTACACTGGGTCAAGATTCAGGCAATGAATTACAAACCCTACCATTTTGAAAAAGAAGCTGTATTTATTGATTTATAACAAGACTAAGCTCTGAACAAGCTATTTCAGAATTCCTGTTCTAATACACACAATTTTACCAGATTTCAATTAAAAAAAAAAAAAAAAAGCCTTCGGGCAGTAAACAATTTTAAAGAAGTATTTTGACAAAAAAAAATACTATTTTACATTCTGAAAAAGTGGCAATATCTATAGTTTTACCTGATCTGCTCTAGTGAGCAGGCATCCACATTGTCTCACCCAATGATACTGCCAGCACTCACAAACATTTTTAGCAAAGCCAACAAACATTTCTGGTTTTCCATGGCAGAATAAAGGGGCACTGGCCCAGGGATGTGCTGAGGAACTCTATTTAGCTGGTCAATAGGGTAATGGTTAATGAGTTTTAAATCTAAATCCATTAATATTAACTTTTTTAACACTTCATATAACCTGTGTAACTAAACACAACATGTACAGCTACTACTTTGCTAGATTCTAATTAACATGAAGCATTAGGAAGCATGAAATCTAGCATAGGCTTGAGCTGGCACTGCATGGTTTCTATTTCCACTTGATACAATTTAATGCACTCAACTAAAGCATCAAGAAATTCCTAACCTACATTTCTGTCTTGGCCATCAACCGTATTTATTCTGTCTGCCTTACTCCTGCAACAGTAAAATAAAGAAATAAAACTATTTACTTCTCTACCAGAAAGGTTGTCTCAATTATTCAGGACCATACCAACTGACCTTTTATCCATATCTCACAGTAATTCATTCTCAATCAAAACCCAGTTTTGGTGGAAGTTTTAAGTGAAGAATGGGTGATTTTATGCCATCTCATACAAAACAAAATACTATTGTACATTATATAAAAGCAGGATAATTCCCATTGGAAGGGGTTTTAGGAGGTCGTCTGAAAGTGCTTAAAAATGACAGCTTTTCTAGAAAAACAGAAATATTGCAAATTACTGTACAAGTTACACTAGCTCCTTATTCTCCTGTCAGATGCAAACTGCTGCTGTAACATCATAACTCACGTTCTTGGATAAAAGCTTTAAAAGTATGTTAAGTTCAGGTCAAGAAAGATTAAGTAGTTATAGGTAAGTGTAAATACTTTACAACTGACCGGATAAAAGCTATTCAACAATGATTAATGAACCTTTGACATATGACGATTTTTTCCAAATCTAGTTTAGCGCTTGTCTGACACACATTTCCATCAATGAATGTTTCTTGAGAAGCCCAAATGAAATGAACCCATGTTCTCAAAGTATAGAGTTGCTATTTTCAGTTAACAAGAACTTAGCTGCTTTCACATCCCTAAAGATCATTCTTCTAACAGTCGCCATTGTAAACTCATCTGTGATGCATTTGCACGTTAAGTAAATTCTTATCTCCAGGTGAGTCAATCCTGCTTTTTGTCCCAACAATGAACGGAATCACAAGGAACACCAAAACCAAATCCAACAACTAATGCTTAAGGAAGGACTTAGGAGCAACCGTGAGTAGTTATTACAAGTCAAATTCCCGGCTACTGCAAAACCAGAACCGGAAATATTTGTTTGGATTCTAGATAGTCATTAGGTTGGAGCACAACCAGGCCCTTTTCCAGAAGCAACAAACGAATGCAGGAGCACAGACATATTTTGCACTTGGATAGCCTACCCCATTCCTGCAACCTACCAAGTTATGAATTTTCTCAAAGGATGCAGAAGCCTTTAATGAAATAATTTAAAAGTTCTGGTTACATTTTAGAACATAATCTGGGAAGAACAGGAAGTGGTTGAACCTCAAGACTACATCACAATTTCCTGCATCACTAACCATCAAAGTGAGCAGACTTATACAAAAAGTGTCTACTGGGAAAACTGGAACATAAAAAGAATAAGGTCCTCCAAAAAAAGTTCCTTTGAAGAAAAATTAGACAGAAGGTTTCTTAATAAAGACTCCTAATGTTGACAGTACAGAACTCCTAAACTAGTTGGAAATGCTCAAATGCCAGTTAATCTGAGAGGATTAAAAGAAAAATTATTTAAAGATATTTTATAAAACTCAGAAGAATTATCCAGATTCTAGGACTTCAGACAAATATAAACCTGTCTTAAATATATTTGTTAAAAAGATGTTTTTGTTCCATATCCATGGAGGTTTGATTCTTCACAGAAAGTTCTTAGGGGTGATACAGGAAGGGTTCACTACTGATACAACAAGATTCCAAATGACACAATATTTTAGGGTGGTGGATGATACTATTGCACTCACACATAACACAGGAGAGATCAAGAGCATTCTCGCCAACTTGGGGGGGGGGGGGGCGGGGGCGGGTGGGGAAGATATGTAATTTCTGAAAATAATACAATCCTGGGTTTTGTTCTGGAATCAAGTCAGACCACAGAGGCATGAAGGAAAGAACTGGCAGGAGAAAGGCATGCAGATTAAAATGTAGCATCTACAAAACTACAGCTTCTAAACCCTAAGTTATCTGTAATGGGAAGCCTTACATTTTTTCAGGAACAGGCCAGGAAATTAACTACATGTTGGACAAAAATCCTAAGCATAAAACAAACACTTGGCCAAAGAATCTGTGATCTCAGAGGGACAATCTCTATGTGACTAATTCTTTCAAATCCGCAGTGCAATGACATTAAGTCTTAATATTCTATTTAGTTTTTGGTGTGGGTGGTTTTTTTCCCCGCTGTTACGATTGTAATATTATTGGACCAATTTATTCCTTCAGGGAAACTAGTATAAATCCTGAACAAGACTCTTTGAGTTAACCTGGATTTGAACGAGTCACAGAAAGTAAAATTTGGCTGAACTTGGGTAAATCTACAAACATGTAAGTAAGGATATTAAAAGGGAGAATTTACCAGCCTCAGGCTCAGTCTTGCATTCTTTGCATATTGCAAACATTGATGAGGTCCAGGATGAATTCTGGGTTCCTGAAAAGCAGGACTGGATAACTGCTTGGTGGTTAAACAGATGAGTGAGTGGGGTTTTTTTCTCAGAATTGGAACCTTTCATGTTGAGTGACAGAACTTGCTATCTGTGTCTGATTTCTATAAACTCTTAATCAATAAATAGAAGCAGGCAGTTGTCCTCTCTGTCATTAAATTTGTATTTAAAAAAAAAAAAGGTCAAAATGCTATACATCACAAAGAAAGGAATTAGTATCAAGTACAAAAGGAGATGAAGTTACATAAATCCTCTACTGGCTTGTGTCCACTTCCTTAGTTTAAACCACTGGCTAAGATCTTCAGCACCATTTCTCACCATCACTTTCCACCCCCGAAACAGCTGCATTCTACTGGAACAACTGAGTTAAAAAAACCAAAAAAATACAAAACAAAACCAAACCCACACCACAGACAAAGTTCACAAGATAAGCATTTTGTGGGCAGTTTTCATCTTTGGAAGAGCTAATATGGAATCTGACTTCCAGAATGTTGTAAAACTACCTTCTCATTGAGGAAACTTTCCCACTATAAAAGGAACTTTGAGTCTACATAATGATAATAATATTTTGCCTTTAGAGATTAATCTAGAAAAGAGCTTATTATATGGAATGGAAAACTACTCATGTACAAAGTCAGTTTAAAAAAACATACCTCAAAGATATACTTCACGTAACCAATTTCCTTGACTAAAGGGCAGTCTTTCCTTTAGAGTCTTAGAATCAGAACTGGGATTTTTTTAATGATGTGTCAATAATCGGTCTTGACACAGACTGTGATTCAAAGCTACATAGCACCACCAAGCACTGCTGGGCTCTCAGTAAGATTTGCCATCTTTAGGACTGCACCAGAAGACTGGAGATCTCTTAAGTAGCCACACCTTGGAGAAAAGCCTGCAAATCGCTATGTTCTGGTAACTTCTAGCACAAACTTGACATAGATATCCTACAATGCCGTAACTGGAAATAAAATTTAGTTCTGTAATCATTACCTGAGCACAGGTGTGAAACGGATTAGATGACACGATGGTAAGTTCTGTGAACGCAGTATCGGCACAAGTTATGTACCTCTCCACCTATCTGCCTCTGTGCGTCCATCTGCCTGCTCATTTTTCATTCTAGACACAAGGTAGTTGGAATCATGGGGAGGAGGGGAAAAGACCCATCCAGTTCTACAAAGAAGTATGATGCCAGACAGTCAGATCATGTCTTTGATGTATATTAACAAGGAAAGGAAAAAAAAAAATAAAGGATTTATAAATCATCTTCCAAGAAATGAAAAAAAAAAAATTTAAAAAATCCAAACCAAACATTTGTGTGTGAGATATTCTAAGGAAAAGTATTTTAATTCTATCCAACCCTCCTTCTCTTCTTTAAAACAAACAATTTGAATAGTGTGTTCATTGCAAAAAAGGCTGATTTGGAGGAGCAAAACAAAAAGAAGCTACTGAGAGAATCCTGTATGAGAAGCTTATGCATTAAAGCATCCAAAAAAATTTTGCTATCAATAATCTTACAGTCATACTGCACTGCATGTTGTCTTCAGTCTAAACAAACCTAAGAGCTAGATTCCACCTATTTTAGGGCAGGCAATATGTCTATTGTAAGGTGCAGTTCAAACAAAGGGAGAAAGAAAACAGTTTGATGTGACAAGAACCTGAAGCGTGTTAAAGATAAAGCACTACACTGCCAGCTTTTACACTGAAGTGCCTTCCCTGCCTGAGAGACTGTCTATGGAAAGCTTAACAAAACAGCAATTTCTTCTTTACTTAATTCAATATATATTAAAAGAAATTTATATTGACAGAGACAGATAACAATAACTTGACAGCATTTAGTAAATGTAAACTGTTATATCGATTATCTTTGAGTTTGAACCACTCTCAGTTAATCAATGTTGTAACATGTTGAATTATAAGGTTTATGCTAAAAGCTTATGTTTCTAAATTGAAAATAGCCAGTTAAGTAAAAGCTGTCCATGGAACTCAAGAGATGAAGGAGCATAGATTGTTGTGAACTGAGACAGTTTTCATCTAAGTAGTCACCAAGACTGGACTTAAGGTCCGAATTTTAATCTTTGTTTCCCATGAATTTTTCTCCTTGACTATAACATTAACATTTCTGTGGAAACAGTTGGGCAAATTGATTCAAGCTCCTTTATCAGACTATATTACTAGTATTTTTGACAGATAATCCAGCTTTTCCCAGAGGATGGGGTAGAAGTGAGCGAGCGGCTGTGTGGTGCTTTGTTGCCAGCTGAGAGGGCTCAAATCATGACAGTCCTGAACATTATTTATTTGACAAAAAATGACCACTACTTCAATCTGATAAGAAATTTTCACAGGGAAAAAATAACTTTCGATAGCAGGTGTCTCAAGTGCTTTCAGCCTAGAAGTGTTGCTTGCTGAAAGGGGTGTTATATAAAAATCAACCTCACAATCAAGGATTTTTAGATAACAATCACTTGAAAGCAGTAAAAGCATGAGGATTTTATATATTGCATAGTCACTACGATTAGGATCTTTTATTTAAGCTTATAATACACACGTCTTTTGAAAGAGAAGAAAGAGTTGCCATCTCTCCTAAATAGATACATTTATCTAGTTATCTATAATGCAATTAGCTACCTTGTATTTAAGAGCCCATTTTAATCCAATTATCTGGATGGATAAAAGGCATTGGAAGGTTCTGTAAAGAAATAAATGTTTTCACAGCCTCATAAAAGAAAGTGATAAAAAATAAGGCAATGTAGATACAACACTTAACTGGAAGAGAGACATGACTTTTATTGCTGATCAACCTTTCTCAAATCACTTTAGTGTAGCCTGTTTCTCAATTGTGAAGGGAAGATATAGACATTGATCTGCTTTTTCAAAACAATATATTAAATGCTCTATAAAAACGTACTTATTACAATCCTTAACAGCTTATTATACCTCAAATTGATCTCAGACCTCATAAACAGGAGTTCTTTGTGAGGAGATTAAATATGAGATGCCAAACCTTCATCCCACTCTGTGATGTGTCAATAGCTCAAATTAGATGGAAAAGTGGCTTAGAGAATCAACTAGGAATTTAAGTCAGGGAAATCCATGGAAGCCATAAAGTTGGGGTGGCCCCCTGTGTACGAAGCCTTTGTCTCACTTTTGTAAAAAGAACAGCCAAATTCTGTCAAAGATCTCCCAGCTTGGTGCCTTGACGCCCACAGAATCCAGGAAGCAGAACAAACCCAAATCTGGCAGAGCGCCAGGTTGACAACTGCATCCTTACACAGAGTGTGTTTTCAGCATATCGAGGGATTGTAGCACAGTAAATTTAAAATGGAAATTTAAATATTGTTAAAAAATAAGAACCTTGCTTCACAAAAAACGCTTATATTTTCATTTGGCTGCACACTGGGATTAGAACCTTATTTACTTATTTATCTTTCAAAAGCTGAGAGACGTTCTAGTAGAACATGCTCTGGGACCAGCATTGAAGATTCTGCTTCTGATACAGAAGATGCAGATTCATACATCCATTCCAAATCAGGCAGCTCACTGTCAGTGTGAGCTTTTACAAAATGAGTAACCTTCAGCCAGTCTCTCTTCTCAGCTGTTCTGCCTTACATATATACTCAGTGAACCAAGGGGAAAAACTGCCTTGACGGTCAGGTAATGAAAGTACTGATGTGTCTTCATGTCTCTGCTCTGTTTGTTTTGATGACTTTACCTCCAAATTGCAAAGCTAGTCTCTTCCCTGCTGGCCTAGCAAAGTGTTTTAGTAGTTTTACAAAGTAGAGGGATCGAAGAGAAAAAGACTGTAAGAAATCAATCCTGAAATAAACTGTTGCTGCATGGAGGAGCACTCCTTAGGGCTGTAAAACTCCGTGGTATATTCCCTGTTCTAACGACTCAGACACTTGAACCTTCTCCATACAGATTGAAAGCCTTTTGTCACTTGCGATGGACCTCCTCTTCTGACTGGAAATTATGTCTAGATGAAAAGTTTTCCCAACAAAAAAGTAATAATTGATATATTCCATTAAAAGGGTCAATATACTGGTGTTTCTTTCTGGAGAGACAAGCGACTGAAACACCTCCCCAAAATATTAAGAATCTCTTCTAGCACTGGTTTGATAGTCCAGGACTGAGATCATCTCATCAGTTCCAAGAGTGCCAACTCAGAACTTTTTAAAGCGTTCAATTAAAAACAAATATCAATGCTCCTGGATTTATTTCTGACTTTCACAAATGCCCTTGTTTGAAAAGGGACAAAACAGACCTCCGAGCTTCCTCCCCAGACTTGGTCTTGTGTGTTGTCTTGACCTCGGGCTCATCAATAGTCTTGTATAACACATCTCTGTCGAGAGTTAATGTTTAAGTCAGCATGAGCACTTTAGCCATGTTACTGCAGCTTTGTTTTATATATATGTATAGATAAACACACATGGTGCCGCATCTAGCGGCATCAAAAATTCACAAACAATTTTTAGTGAAAAAAATGACTTTTTACAAGGGCCTGCAGTGATAGGATGAGAGGTAACGGTTGGAAGCTGGGAGAGGGCAGGTTTAGACTAGATAAGGCAGAAGTTTTCCACCCTGAGGGTGGTGAGACACTGGAACAGGTTGCCTAAGGAAGTTGTGGATGCTCCATCCCTGGAAGTGTCCAAGACCAGGCTGGACAAAGGCTTGAGGAACCCGGTCTAGTGGGAAGTGTCCCTGCCATGGGGGGGGATGGTCTCGGAAGTCCCTTCCAACCCAAACCATTCTATGATATGATTCTATGAAAAGATTCATCCCTGGCTGACACAGTGGGCCACTCGTGCATGCACATAAACCCAACTCTAATGACACATTAATAAATATTTTTTCCCCACATTTTCCAAATCCATACGGTAAAGAATTCGTTCAGATTCTTTCTGTCTCAGCACAAACCAAAGATTTATAAATATATACCTAAAACAACTTCCAAGTCTCGTGCTAAGCATGCAGTTTAAAGTTGTTAAAAAGTCAGAGGCAGAGTGCTCAGTACCTTGCAGGACTGGATCCAGGATAAATTAGAACTATGTTTATGGACATGCTTGTGGAAACCTGAAGGACTATCCGATTGCTGTGATCACATTTTTTTAGCTAAAAATCAGCATTTACATTTTTGCTATATGCATATTAAAATCTTGTCAGCACGTTCTTAATAATTTGTCAACATCATATGAAACTTTTCATACTAGTACTAGAATTTTCATCAATTTCTGCAGCAACTGTCTTTACCTGCCTGAACCCATGTGTCTTTGCTTCGTTTCTTTGCGCAAAAATATCATTTATAAATGCTTGAAAGGATATGCCTTCACTGAAACTAAAACATTCCATTAGTTAGGACCTCTAGTCACCATTTGAGTTCAGTCAATTAGATATTTTAAATTCAGTGGTCCAGGAATTGTGTTCACTATAAAAATAAGGTTTACATTTCTCAGCTGTTTGCATAAATAACAAAAAAACCCTGACATTCTCATGTTCATAATGAAACAATACTCAAGAGAGAAAACACAATCTCATAAATCCACCATTCTTATCATCAGTTCTAAAAAGCTTCACTAAGAGCAGTAAGCAAATCTGACCTTCGTATCGGAACAAACCACATGGACTTGGGAGAGAGCCATTACCTACTAATTGCACTTCAGCAGTTTAGTAAAGTTGGTGTTGAATGATAGTGCTGAGGTGTAGCTCTTCCTTTTGAAATTAATTACACAATTAGCTTTTGATAAGATTACCATTCTTCATGTCCTGTTGCCACAATTGTATATTGCCAATACCCTTAGCACCACAGCGAGCGATGTACACGTAAAGCAAGTGACAGAGAAATACTTGCTGTGGACTCACACAGAAGACATGGACCTTATCTTCTCCTCACACAGGCACTTCTCGTTCGTATTCCTGTGGCAAGGAACTCCAGGTTCATTGTCAATTCAATTTAAAACTCAGGAACTAACATTTTTACTTCAGGAACAACATCCCAGATAAGAAAACAGTTGCAAGACCAGTCAATGAAAGGAAAAGGAACATCAAACTTGAGGAGACACATAAAATACCAGATGAGGAAGGAATTTTATAGTGGCTGGTCAAACGATACCTATAGCTATTCTACTGAAGCCGCCTTTCTATGTCTCATGTTGTCCCCGCAGAGTGATGATAACCGCCTGCCTTCCTCCTCAACCTTTCTCTCCCTCGCATTTGTCAGAACTCTAGTTGTCAGTCAAAGGAACCTCTTCTAACTATGAGTTTGTGGGGTACAAAGTGCAACATGGGCTTAAACCTATGTGGCTTCCTTATTAATATAATCACTAATAATGTTCTTGTAGAGGTGACGCTTTTCTACAATACAATGCAACATTTGATAGTAAAGCACAAAGGAAACGCTATTAGGTACACCAGAATTGATGAAAGTCATTTGAAATACATAGCAAAGCGTGAGTCTGCACATTTTACTGGATCAGCATTTCTCAGTTGCTTAGTTTGTTCAGGCTTTTCATTTATCCTTCGTTTTAGAAAATATTACACTACTCAGCATTATGAATATACTGCCAAGAACAGCTGCCTCACTTGGAGATCCTTATTTAAGTTAAGAAGGGATTTAAGGATTACAGAAAATACGTATTTTTAATAGCATTATTGTCCTGCTTGGTGTTGGAGCTTTGAAGCATCAGCAACTCTGGCACATGTGCTATTCACGTTCCTCATGAATGTCTCTATGCCAAAATATACATCCCAACTTAGCTCAAGCAGATTCTACACAAATTCCCATCGTCCTCAGATGACTACGTACAGAACATAATCTGTTTCAGAGAGACATAATCTACTGCTAAAACCACATTTAGAGCTAAAATACTGGTGATCTGGAACTACAGGCTTTATGCAGATAAGTTTAAGAAAGCATTTACCTCCTTAAAGGACCTCTCAAATCTTTTGCTTAACTATTTGCATCAAGTGTCAGATCAGGATTACAGTTCATACAGAAGAGCAGTAGAAAGTCAGGAAGGGCTTGTGGCAGCACTGGCAGTAGTTGTGAGCAATTTTAAAGCTACCATGTTTCTTTGTGTGTGTATGAGTGTGTGCCTGCATGTTAGGCAGAATCAGGAGAGAATAATCCAGGCTATGGCTTCTCTTACTTTTGATATGCTGATGAACGACTAATGCACAGATTCTCAGACTCTTTCCTTACTGAGAGGGCATCACAGATTACACAGTCTATTCATGAACAGTTCCTCTGCCTGCCTCTGTGTCCAAGGTTTTCTGTAAAGCCTGATTTCACATTACATAGAGTAACCTTTTGGTAAATAAAATCTGCTTCCTAAGAGTTTCAAGGAAATAATAATAATAAAAAAAGTTATGCTTTCTCCCTTTCAATATGAGAGAATTCTGTTCCAGAAAGACACACTGCAGGCAGTCAACAGTGTAGCCTTCGTTTGGCAAAAAGGAGAGTCTTGTGGGCGAACGTCAGATTTCTTTTCAAGGAGTGTGGTAGGTTCTCTTCAAACACTGACTGAAGTCCAAGTGGGTTAAGTGCTGTGACTAAACGAAAACCTCACCATGACAAATATTAAAACTGCATCTGTATTAAAACACGGTTTGGACACTTAACAGTGTCTTGCACAAACTTTTCATTATGAGAACAAACCAATGACATGAGTATCGTGAATGAAAAGTAATTTAATGCTTCAAAAGTTTTGTGGGGGGGTTTTTTGTTTTGTTTCTTTTTTTTTTTTTTAAAAAAAAAGTTCTATATTCTCTTGAATATAGCAGTATATTTCATCATGGTATGAGACGTCTGCTGGAGAATTATACAATCTTTTTAAAGGAAATAAAAATGCAGAAAAGGATTCTGAAAAAATGGAATAACAAAGAATTTTGGTAAAGGCATGTGATAAAATTCTTCATAGCTCTTTAAACTGAATTGAGCTGTAAACTGAAATGGAACTGTATCAAATTGTACTTGTACACAGAGTAACACTATAAAGACTAACAACCTTTGCCAGGTTTAAAATAAAACATATAAGTGGTATCTTGCTTTCATATTAATTCCAAGCAGGGTATAGTGATAAAGATGTGGTTCGTTCAGCGCAACTCTTACTCACTAAACCTGGCGTGACAATCAGAAACATGCCTCAATGAAGAGTCTTCCTCCTGTGCAGGATGCTGAAGAAGTTTTACACTTTATTATCAGAGAAATAAAGCAAAATAAGCACATCTTTTTATGCAGACATCACTGTCTATTTAATTTTAAAAAGCTACAAAACCTTTGTAAAACATAAAGGGCTCCAACTCTGCTGTTGCATTGGGGCCTAAAATAGTACTCCCCCCTCACATTAGTACAGTAGTTCCTCAACCCTCAGTGGATACACCGATTCCATTTTGCTTCAAGTGATATACTGAGTAAAATGTGCACTTAGTTGTACTTCTGTATTAATGCATGGACCATAAAATTTGTCAAATACTTGGCAAACAACTTTTTTTTTTTAAAACCAAAAATATTAAAGGCAGTGATTTTGATAAATCTGCTTCTGAAATTATTTGTGCATTCTAAGTGCATTTCCAAGAAAAATTGCATAGGGGACAGCAAAGTTCTGAAGGACAGAAAACACAGTAAGACCGAGGTGAGGGGGGCACGTGTGAAACCAAATCCTGCCAAGCGGGTGCCACGCAGGAGCCCGGACACGTGCATGCAGCACCACAGCCACCGCAGCTGCTGCCGCGGCCCCTGCCCAAGGCTGGCAGCTCCGCCTGGCCCGGTGCACAAGGAGCAGGAGGAGCAATAAAGAGTCTGAGGAAGAAAGCGGGGCATGACCTGCCTACATCTCTTGCCTTGACACTGCCAAGCTGCATGTAAAATCAAAATCTAGGGTTTACTGCACCGTCACAGGAGAGCTAAAGCTGCGAGCAGGTATCCAAGTAATCCATATACATATATATATATATGCATTAGACTAAGTGTTCATCTCCTGTTGGTTTGGCGTGTTTTGTTTTGAAATATAAGCTTTCTTTGTGTGTGTCAACATTATGGCTGCAAATAGACTTTCCAATTAAAAATTTGTACTCCCATCTTACCATACACGCAGACGACAATACAATACCTTTAGAAAAAAACAAAAATTTGTCTCAATCTCAAAGGGTTTTAATTCCAATGAATATGTATTTCGACTACAAAGCTGTTTCATTTTAAATTTCATTAGGGCGAGTAGAAATGCAATATATGCAGTTGTAGACCAAGAGGGAGGAAAGTACATTTTCTCTGGAGAAAAAAAAACCCAGCTTTTTGTGATACTCTTTAAGAAACTAGAACATTAATTTCCAAATCAATTTGACATATAAGCAAGGAAATTTTAAAATTGCAGATATCTAGCATCAGCAACCTTTTTAGTAATACCCCATCACTGCAAAACAGGCAAGTGTGTATGGAATCAAAAGCACAAAGAATGGAATAAATTATAACATGAATTAAACTAACAAAAATTGTATTTACGCTGGCTCTATTTCCAACACTTTCCTTTGCGCTCTTAGCAAACCCACTTCAAATACAATAGATTAAAAAAACCCCAACCCCCGGACATTCCATTATTTCAAAGGTACATCTTAAAATAAACTAAATTTCTAAATGACTTGGTAGTATTTCTTGCTACACTGAAATTCAGGCTTTAGAACTCCTACCACTACTAATTACAAAAAGTAGGAAAAACATTATTTTATGCAATTTCCAGTTTCAAAATGTAACTTTTTCAAAATAAATTTTTCTTCTGGAAATACACCATTCTATTATAATATAATTTTAAAGCATCTGGAAAAAACAAAACACATTCAGAACAATCCATTCTGAAATAAAATCTTTTGATTTTTCATAATCTCAAATATTGTTGCTCCAATATTTTGTTTATCTATTGTAAATAGTGTAATAAAAATTAGCACATTTCAGTTTTATCTGCATATAAAGTGCTGACAGCCTCTCTATCAGAAATTTCCAAGTGATTTAATTGTTTAACTAGTCAGCACTGTAGCATATTTCAGAGAAAATTTCTCATTTCAACCAGGTGGGGGTTTTTTTGTTTTGTTTTTTTGGTTTTTTTTTGGTTTTTTTTTTCCCACTGTTCAAAGACCGCTCTGTGTAGCCCTTTTTACTACTAGCCCTAACCGTGGAAAATAAATAGTCCATCTGTATTGTTTGGGTGTACCTATCATATAGTAGCAATGGAAGAAAACATAACATTAATTACAAAGCAGGCAAAATTACCTACACTTTCTGCTGCTCATCAAAACTGTCTTCAATACACTCAGAGTACTATTGCTCATGTGCTACTGATAGTCAGACAGTCACAAGATCTACACCTTCGATTTATCTGTAGATTGATTTCACACATGATTTTGAGAAATCTTGAAATGCTGTTTGCGTTCAGCTCCCACAGTGTCCTGGTCACTCAAATATGAAGAGACAGCAATAGTTACAAGGCAAGAGGCAGCAGCAAAGGTGTTACGCACAAAGCATAGAGTTCACTTTCATTTTGGCAAATCACCAGTTTGTCATGGAATAAAAGATTCTACATGCCTCTACTGCACTTCTAAGAGCCATCTGAAAAGATTGACAAAACCGAGGTCCCAAGCAGTTAAACTTCATCTATATGTCCTCTCATTCATGCTTTTCAAAAGGATGAAGGTTCAGATGCTTCCATGAAAATGGACAGGGAAGAACAGAAACTACAGAGAGTTTAAATGGCAGCGTGCAGGAACTGGAAACAAGCAGAGACAGATGAGAACCACAGTGCTTTTGTGCTCATCTTGTGCACTTCAGCATGACATACACTAGTTATGACCACACTGAAGGGCTTAAATCACATGGGTGATTCTAGTCATAAGTGAAGTTGAAACGTAGCACGTGGGCTTACAACTGCTTTGTTTACTTTACAACTGTAGCTAGATTTTAATAGATGTCAATAATGAGGGCTTCTAGCTAAGGGCATCAGGCTCAGGTCCTTCAACACTTGCCTGGAGACTTCTAAAAAGAAAATGAAGACATGCATTTAAGAAACTCAGGTTTTGAATTAAAAGTTCTAAAATTGCAAAATAACGTTCCAACAATTATTTTTTTTTAGTGTATGTATAACCACTCCACTCAGTACTTGTCAGGCCACACCTGAATGCGTCCAGTTCTGGTCCCCACAATTCAAGAAATAAGCAGACAGACTAGAGAAGGTCCAAAGGAAGGCTACAAAGATGATCAGAAGGCTAGAGAACCTGCCCTATGAGGAAAGGCTGAATGAGTTAAGTCTCCTGCCACATCTCCCCATGGAGAAGCAAAGGTGCAGGGAGAACCTCGTCATAGTATTCCCTACTTAAAGGGCAACCAGAAATAGGACAGAAGCTTTGTCTGCACAAGGAGCCTCATGGAGAGGCAACGGCTACAAGTTGCACATGGAGATGTTTCATCTTGATAAGGAAAAAAAAAATTAAAGCGAGAACAATCAGTTAGCGGAACAACCTCCCCAGGGATATGCTAGAGTCCCCATTGCTGCAGGTTTTCAAGATTCAGTCGGACAAGGTATCAGATAATTGCATCCAGGCTTGCTTTCCCATGAGGGGTTGGACTAGAGTTGGCCATCCACGAGGCAAGTTGGCCATCCAACTTGCCAGAGTTGGACCAAGGCTGTTCTATGATTTTATGAAGAAAGCAGGCAATGAATTTCTGTTCCTCATTTTTTATACCAATCACAAAATGTTTCTTTGCCCTTCCTTGTCTCTGTATACTATGCTTAATCTGCTACAGGTAGTTTTTCCAACCTTGAACAAAGCTTCTTTCAGTCACATGATTTTATACATATTTGCAAGAGGATCCTGTAAGAAATGGGAATATGTTGAAAAAATTAAGTGTCCAGACAATACCATCTTCTCAAACCAATGAAGTGTTGGTATGTAGAAATATAAACAGCTGTCCCTTTCTTCTATATTCCCATGTGAGAATCTGAAGTATATAACTGTGAAAGTTTTTATCCAAGAACAGAGCGTTCCCAAAATAATGTAATTTCAACATGTGACACAACTAGTCTAACATGTCTATGTAAACATTTGCAGAACGTGAGCATGAAAGCACTAGAAATAACACAGATTTTCACTGCAGAACTCAAATATCATCTAGTAGGTCATCTCTAACTCACGAGACATCTCATGCCATCTTTTACTTCTAAAGCTGAATTTTGGCAACATAGGAAATCTACCTCAGTGGTTTCAGACAGGACAACCAGTCACACTAGTGTTTATTCAGAGCCTTGTATTTGGTAGTTTCAATGTTATTCTGAATTATTCTCAATAAATTTAAATTAAAAGCTGTGTAAAGCTCAAAGTCATCACTCTGGATCAGTTATCTTTCTGTGCTTTTACATCTTTTGCAGACTAATCTTACAAATTTTGCACAGGTACTTGAGAAAACAATCCTATGAGGCATGCAACTATAAAATAACATCAACAAAGAAGTACGAAAAAGAAATGGCTCAAAAAAAGACGAAAAGCGACTTCTGATGGTCAGAAATCCAACCACCTATAAAAGAAAAGCTAATTTGCAGGAGATATCAACACTTGATAAATGAGAGCTTATTTCCAGAATTTGAACCATGTAATTAGAGAAGTATTAAAATTAAAGGCCAGGAATCAAATTTAATAGACGAGATGCTTATTACTTCTGGGATTATTTTAACTTTTTTTTTTTTTAAATACACAATCCTTCCATATGATAGAGAGCTCAGCAGACATTACACCATGTAGTTTACTAATCCAAAATACCTGTTAATGCTGCTGTTCCCAATTATGCGCCAGCAACAGGAAGAACTAAAACATAGCATGGATCCAAACCCATTTACTGGTTTAAGTGACTAAGTCTAGAGTGCTGAGAGAGTATTTGGAGGAGTTCTGTCATTTTAATCTTGTAGTAGGAAGGACTTGCTTATCTTTCTGACGCATACCAGCACAACAGTGACCATTACTGGAACCATTTAAGGACCCCACAGTATAGGCAGAATTAGACTGCGTTCTTGTATTCTAAAATCCTCATGTTATATTTTACATTCATGGTTGGAATGTTACACATTTTACAAACACTTGTTATTTTATGCATGGACAGTATTTACATGCAAGACGACAGATGACTATTTAAACATTCCTGACTTGGGAGACAAACATTGGATGTGAAGAGCAGAACTCATGAAATTTAATCATGGCTCGAGTGCAATATGTGATCTTCACGTTTGCTTCAACGTTTACTCTTCTGTAAAGTGGATATGATAAATCCACATTCTACAAAAATGTTTACGGAATTTAATTTATACCAAAACTTCAAAATCTTCGCAGAAAGGCAGTATAAAAGCACAGTTGAAAGCTGTATGATATCCATAAATGTAAACACAAATTGATAGCACTGACAACAGAAAATCATTAAGACAAGATTCAGTAAGTTTAAATGGGAAAAAAAAAAAATGTAGCTGCGATTTCTCTAAATTCATACAAGAGGTATGTATCAAGAGTCAAGTATCCTAGCAGTGAGTTCAGCATTTTATCCTGCCTTTATATGTTGACCATATTTTTAATCTTGCAGTGTTCCTTCCCATATTTATGTCATTCTGGCTTATTTGGCTCAGGCATAAGCTAACTTTGTTTTGCACGAGGCATACGGATGTAAAAATATGAACAGAAATGGTCATACCCCAAGACCAGCTTTCACATAGGTTGTGTCAGGTTCGTTATTCCCGAAAGGAAATGCCAAATCTCTTTCATAGTCAGCAATTAGAGCCAAATGGATTTAGAAACCTAAGAAGAACACACTGTGATTCACACTATGTTTTTTCTGTGGAAGCTGGCAGTTGCATAACATCTGCACGACTTACAAGGCTGGTTGTTTATTGTGTGGGTTTAATACATTTTGCAACTAATGTAATCAGATGAGCTGATGAGCATCAGATGAACTAAAAGAAAAAGATGAATATACAGAGAGTTTTGAGTAGGTAGCTTACAGATTGTTTTCCTCCTTTATAGAAAGGATCTTAGACAACTGCTAAGAAGAAGTACCAAATTATTGTTTGGAACACACTGTATTTGAAGCTAAGGCTATTATATAATCCCACTGTCTAAATATATCATAATCCAATTCTAATTCATGTAAGTACTTTGTATAACCTTTATAGATAATAAAAACTAGGTTACTTAAAGAATCTCAAAAGAAGCCAAGAAACTTTGCATAGCCAAAAAAGACACTGGTCCTACGCATGCAGCAAATACAGAAAACATTTATTATTATCTTAATAATACTGAGATTTATCACAACATGTGGGCAAATTTTCTTAACAGGTTGGATTAGTGTGGGGGATAATTTACTAATGCAGGTTCTTGCTTTATTCCTACATCTGGGATTCCCATACTATCACGTACAGAGAGGCCAGAGCAAAAGGACCACCAATAATAGGCAAACTGCTGCCTTAGCAACCCTTTAAAATGCCTCCCTGCAGCCCCCAGAAAGCATTCTTCTATTAATGGTATAGAATAGGTAGCTAATTTTCCTGTGAAAGTGAGCTGTTGCTCAAGAGAGGTTGCAGTATGAAGTATTTCTCCATTTTCAGCATGTGTTTGCTACTGTGTCTCTGCTTCTCTGTTTTCCTCCTCTTTAAAAAGCAGGTTAGTTAAAATAAGTTTGTGACTAAACCGAGCAACATCAGGTGTAATTAAGCCTCCCACACAAGCAAAGTCAGATTTACTCGTACAATTGGAATTTAAAAAGAAAAAAAAATTACATCAGTTCCAAGAGAACAAAACCCTGATGTGTGACTGACAAATCATGAATAAACACTGGCAATGCCCTAAGGAACCTCTACTACACTGCTGACTGTATCAAGATATATAATCATTAAAGTTAGAGAACAATTAAGTACTAAACTACTTCTTACATACTCATTATTTTAAATGTTTCTTTTGAAAAGAAATGCAGGTCCAAATGGGCTATGCCCACCCACAAGGAGGAGAAAAAAAAAAAAAAAAAAGACAAGAGCAACAACAGTGCCTCAGTTCACACAGATGAGAATAATTGGAGCCCAGTTCAATCTGTGAAGTAAACAGAAGCAGGACGAAGGCTTTTCAGTTTACACCTACAGCCTACAAATTAGTAAGCAGTCTGGTAGGATGAGCGTGCCAGACATTGCATAACAACTTTACCCACAGTGAAAATGCAGGGAATGGGGAACAAAATGGTAGCTCTATACCAGCAGGGAATTTCCCTTTCTAATTACTGAGTACTATGAAAAGCATTCTCAAGAGCCAAACGTTAGCTGTTGTGCAACAGGATCATGAACTTCTTTGCTATTCTTGATTTATTTTCATGTGAAAATTAACTGTAACATGCTGGTTTAATATTCAAAAGTTATTATGAATAAAAAATACAAAATACTATCCAGCAAATATGGCTTAGGAATTTACTTGGTAAAAAATATTTTTTTATAGAAAGTTCAATGGATTACTAGTAATAATGGCTTCTTGATGTCTTGCCTATATAGGTATTCATGATATACTCCCTTGCCTATATCAACTGAAATCAAAACTACCTAAGCCAGAAAATTCTGCTTTCATAGTATGTGTAGGGTTCATTCATATCCTGCCCCTTATGAGAAAAGTACAGTGGAACACATGATTTTCATTTTTTTCTCAAAGCACAATTACTTGGAGTAGGAGTCAAGAATAGTTTCATAAAACAAAACCACATAACTACACTGGCAAGTGGTGCATTAGTCTAGATATGTCCTTGAATTTGTAGTGCTTGATTAGTAAGCCGAGCTCCTGTAAGTCAGTCCTATAAGTAACTGTCCTGATGCTATCTGGGATGGAAACATCCATACCATGGCTTGACAAATAACTGACTCAAGAAGTGGTCTGTGACGAGACCATATCTACCTACGGCTGTTCTCTGGTGTTTCCCTGCTAGAGACACAGAAAAATAGTATGTTAAGGAAAGGACCTGGTTCAGCCAATGGAGAAGGCAAGAGCTTTCCTTATATTAAGGAAGGTCTCAGAGCTAAAGTCAGGGAAGGGAGGACACAGAGATAACCGTATCTTCTACCTAAAGTGAAAGCCAAGTCTCCTGGCTTTGTCTGCTGATTAAGATGACAGTCCTGCACAGGTACCAGGGCAATTCTGTCAGACAACAATTTAGCAGATGAGAAATCATCCATAAAAGCATTATGCTTACAGCAGTGATGACCACAGTCAGGAAATTCATGCAGATCCAGATGCAGAGGGCAGGCTGGGATCAGTGCAAGTGGTTAACAGAAAGGTCGAAGGAGAACAGACAGGACTGAATACAAGTCTCACTGGTGGGACTGCTCACTGAGGCAGTGCCTCAGGACACCTTTGAAGAATTTGTTATGGAGCAGATAAGCACTGAGAACCTCTCTGACAAGGCTTTAATGTAATGGAAGGAGATGATATTCAGGTGATCATTAAGCAGAGGCTGAGATGGATAGCAAGCAATTGGAGAAAATCAGGATGTGGGGTGACAGACCAGGAGAAATTCTGATGACCGAACTTGGTTCATATGTCTGAAGAGATCCTTTCTTAAGTACTTTCAGCTAGTGATATCCTTATAATCTCAGACTTCACAAACCAGGGATGAACAAGGTCAATTTACATTGAAGAGATCCAGCTTCATGCTGGATAAGACAAGTTCCTGGAGTTCTGCAAGAATAGAGGAAAAGCAATGTTATATGGCTTTTTGATCTGAGACTCCAAATAGCCTCAACCAGGTCAGGGAAAGAACACTTCTTAAAGCTACATCCTTACCTTACCTTGCAGTTTTCAGAGAAAACAGACCAAAGAAAATCAAGCATCTTAATCAAACTTGTCTGCAAAGTCTCAAGTAAAGCCTAGCATTGAAGCAAAACATCTGATGTGTTTAGGATAAGGTTTATTTTCCAGTTGTACGAGTCCTTGTGTGTCATTCCGAGGACATCATTATGGATTTCCATTTGCGACTGCATGAAGGGAAATGTCTAAAAGCATCTATGAAGGTATGCTAGGATAAAGCACCAAAGGCAACATGTTGAAGTCACCAGAATCAAGAGATATGGTCGTTTCCCTGAACAGGTCTTGCATCATTCTGATGTAGAATAAACACCCTGTGATCAGATGACTAATGATCCTGGGTTGTTAGGTCATGAGAAAGACCTGTCACTGCAAAAAGACTAATCAATTACAGCGGTTCAAGACAGCAATGGAAGTTGAAACAATATCCCTTTGCAAACACCGAGGTCCCTACCACCATTAGAAAGGGAACAGTTGTAAAGGAGGATAACCATCAGGGTGGACCACATCTAGGTCTGAGACGGGTATGCATGCAGTCTAGAGTAATGAAAGCTAAATATATTATCACTTTGCTAACGCAAAATTGACTTCTGAATTCAGAAAGTAGTTCTCAAGACAAATGGCATAGCAAGCAGTACATTTATTCCGGTAGCAACTAATGCAGCAATGAGTTGTGATGAGAACTGACTTGCCTCACTTGACTATGAAGCCTGGAGGAAGGATTTCCTCTACAACAGCCACTCATAAACAAGTCACACAGTTAAATCCCTGAATTTGAAAGAGCCGTTCCCTAAGTCACCAGAACCTCTCTGAAGACACTGGAGGGGAAAAAAAAATAATAAAAGAATGAAAGAAAGAAAGAAAGAAGACCATTTAAATTTAATTGGGAGACTTTCTACTGGCATATATGTACCTTCCTCAGAAGTCCAGAGGACTGACAGCAGGATTTTCTTAAATTCGTAGAAAAGTCCTATATAGCCTGTAGAAACTGTTGAGCCTCAGCATTTATCATCATCTTCACCCAATCCCTTCCCTGTCCCCCCAGATCACCTGAAGGGAAAAGAAAGCACATTCTGAGAAAACACTTCCAAGTATAGACATAATTCTGTACTTCTGTAGTCTGGTCACTGTAGTCTGGTAGCCGGGCATTGCTCATTTGGAAAGAAGCGTCAGAATAAGCACATTTCCCCAGAATAACCTTTCTTTTTAAAGACCTGTGTCATTATGGGGGTAGCATGGTTGTCCAGATCCATAGCTATCATAGTTAGGATTACAGGCAGTGATAGCTGAAGAAGTCCAGATCAGTAGGGAATACCTGATAAAAGCTTTGTGGCCTGATGTAAAGTGGAAGTGCAAAGAACAGACACTTGCTCTAAGGTCCCGTTGATTGGAACTGACGCACTGAAGGTTTTCTGATGCTGCAGAATGGCAAATAACTACATCAGAGGTAATTCTTGGAGCATTAAAGAAGGATAATAGGAGCTAATGAGATAAGAGTGCTGATCTTTCTCAGTAGAAACACAAAGAATCTAGAGTAATTGATGAATGCCTTCGATAAAGCTGGTGAATAATGAGGAGACCAAAAAGGGAAATCTAGGAAGGAAAGCCTGATAACAACATTATGAATGAAGAAAGAGATGCTGAATTGATGTTTCAATAAACCTGGATCCTACATATACCTAGAGATATAGCCCATGACAGTTACCCTATGGTAACTGCAAAGCATCTGGCTGTTGCCAGAGCGTTAAATGTCTTTCCTTAAGTTTCACGTCCCCCAGGTGAGTCACCATCTGAAGACAGACAATCTGACACTGCAATAACAATGAGTTAGGTAGATTACCTGGCCTGGAGAAAAGGGATATTTGAAATACATTCCTTGAGAGTCACTAAGATAGATACGTCCCCTTAAATCCTGCCCAGGGGAGGTACACAGCTTGTACTGATTCACAAAGAGAGAGTTAGTGGGATCTGCACTCCCAGAACGAGACTTTGGCTCTGAATGAAATCATTGCAAATGCAAAACTGGCCTCAAGTCTGGGAGCAAGGCCAGAACAGAGAACCCTCATAAGACATCAAATGGTCCCAAGTCCCAAAGGACCCAGAGGGGGACTCCTAACGCTGAGGTGTCTGAAGAGCAGAATGGAATCTCAATTGATGGCTGGACTTGATGACCTTAGAGAGGTCTTTTCCAACCTAATGATTCTATGATTCTAAGGCAGAGAAGGACAGTGCTTCCAGTGTCATTTCCTCTCTCTACTTTTTCCCAGAGTGGAGCTGATTTGTTAAGCATCAGTGCCAAATTGTAGGAAACAATTCTCTAGTGAGCCTCTTCAGGAGCCTCTTAGAACGAGAAGTTCTTGCAGTTTAATGCTAACCCAAGGAGAAGAATACAAGATTTTTGTATTTAATCTTATTCAATGTTCACATTTTCCAATCAATGCTAGAACTGGCTGTTGCAGAAAGGTGGTTTTTTAGGTTTTGGGGTTTTCTGTTTGTTTTCTTAAGCTCAGGTTTAATCCCTGAGTATCATACAGAAATCAGAAAGTTCCAGAAAAATGGGTGAAAGTTTTCAGCAAGGACAATCAATTCCACCCTACATAAAAGGTGAATTAGAACTTGTTTTACCATTATATAATTATTTCTTTTTTTCTGCCTGGAATAATACATGCAATTATTCCTATAGAAAGCAAATTCAGGAATACTGTTGCAAATGCAAAAGACCAGGAGACTTAAATTTTACAGACTCAGAATTCATCTCCACCTTCTCAGTCTCATATACCTGCCATATTCTGATTCTTTCATATTTAACATACTCCTGTAACTATAGCTTTGTATCATGAATTTAATGACCGTGTACAGCTATTTCACACTGATTTATTACCTGTTGATAGCAGAATTGCTGATCAATACTTCGGAAAGAGAATTTTCATTTAGGGGTTTGGATGCAACTGCATTCCCCCCCCCTTTTTGAGGGGGTACAGCATCTGTCTCTATTTGAAACCAACACAGGCAGTTTTGTACTCTTTTCTGTTTGATAAATGTAAAGTAAGTATATAATGTCATGGCCACATAATTACTAGGTTTAAAGACACAAGTAAATCATAAGTGTCCTTTTTTCCCCCTGTGCCTCACATCATATATCACTTGAGTACTATGTTTCCTGCATGTAATGTCTCAGCCCTCCTTCATGAAAACCCTGAAGAATTTTTTAAATTTGAAAAATTTATTAGATAGAAACATTGTTTTCATTCACTAGTGTGAGGAAGCTTTACTAAGAAAATTAAATATGTGGTTTCACTATGTACTGGAAATTCATTCCCCCTGATGTGCAAACCATTGCTGATTGAACATTTAACATCAAATCATAGCAAAAATGCAGTATTTTCATATGCTTATAAGCAGTA
This sequence comes from Leptosomus discolor, assembly GCF_034619465.1. Taxonomy (NCBI): domain Eukaryota; kingdom Metazoa; phylum Chordata; class Aves; order Leptosomiformes; family Leptosomidae; genus Leptosomus; species Leptosomus discolor. Next base: position 20,603,470 of record NC_141402.1, on the reverse strand, counting down.
AGATGGCAGACTCAGGTTTAGTGATAAGATGCTGGGAAGGGGAATGCAGAGAAAGCAAACATGAGCAAAATACTTGAAATACTTCTGAACACTTGTTAAACAAAACTACCTCATATCATACACCTCAGAATAAGCCATTTACTAAGTAGCCTGATGTGCTTATATTGGGAGAAAAGGTTAAAAAACCCCAAACATACAGGTTGAATGCAACATCAAGATTACATAAGCTTTTTATACTAAAAATTAATCTATGCTTACTAAATAATTGCAGTCGTTAATTTAAAAAAAACACAAACAAACATTGCTTATAAATACAAGAATCAATAAGTCACGAGACATACCTAAAAGCCTTTTAAGACTGCTTCTTTCAAAATGCAGTATATCAACTGCTTAAAAAAGATGTAAGATTCCTAGCAAATGCTGGAACACAGCAACTGAGGAACTGCTTTTCTAAGAGCTTGTAAAAATACCTTCTAATCTAAAAGCTTTGGTAAACACATCAGTCAGCTAAACAGCATCAAAAGAACTGGTCACCAGTCAGCATGTCTTCAAAAACAAAGGCAATGTTTGGGATTATTGTTTCAGGATAAACCTAGAGACGGAGGACTTAGAATAAAAGACCACTTACCTTACTAAGCTCAGGACTACTCTAATTTTCTTTAAATGTTTTCTTCTTCAACCCAAGTCCCGAGCTTTTACCATACTTTTAATTAAACCTTCAGTATCACTACTGCCATGCCTGCTTACATTGGTAGGTCATTAAATTCAGTGACCTAAACTAAGAACGTCTCGATTCACTCCATAGCAAAGTCAAAAGGACACCTCCAAGAACGCTACTGCCATGAATGCATTTAACACTAAACTATCACAAAAATAGTGGACATAACCTAAGAATCTAACAGCTGATTATGCCAAAACAGTACAGAGAAGGATCTAATTCTGAGTCTTTATGACTCAGTTTATCACTGTACATGAGAAAAGCAGGTCACATTTGCATGCAGTACTTTATATTGACTATTTAATTATCAAGCATGTATTTATAAAAGGCCAGAAACAGCATGAATTTTTGGAGGAATGGTGAACACTTTGAAGGATAGGATTGTAGTTCAGAACTTTCTTGATAAAATGAACAAAGCTCTTAAAAGAAATAAAATGCACAGACAGAAAATGAGGAATCACAATGTAGGCAGCAATACATGCAGGAAAAGATTTAGGACTTTATTATGGACCTCCTGTACTATACTGAGATGGTCTTGCAATAAAGGCAAGTTGCATACACTTATAGGATTTTGGATGAAGACAAGGGAAGCAGTTATGTTAGTCCAAAGGATTATTCTATCTAAATTCTATATGATTTTATGCTGAGGGTCCAGATTAACCATTGCGTACAATTCTGGGGAATATAAATAAGACTGAACTCTGAAATTGACTGCCAAAATGGCAAAAGTAAACAAAAAAAAAGATGCCCTACAATGAAAATATGAAAATTTTAACAAAAAACAGGTATAGAGCATGTGGAGTTGGAGAGAGAATAAGGAAAACTTCAGAATAACTGTCTCATAAAATATCAAGAAAATTCTTAATTCCGGAAGATAATCTCAAAAGAGCAATTTAACCACTATTAATGAAGACTCAGTTTAGTCATTAGTAAAAGCTCTATAAAGTTTTCCTTAAATTTTCTGTAAAATATAATACGTTTAAGTGTTTGAACAGGCCACTTGGAGAGATTAATTTTTTGTTGTTGAACACGTCAGAAGAGATTCAGCAAACACCCACCAAGAATTTTCTTGGCATTTTTCTTCTTCCTCAGAGAACAAGGAAGATATAGTTGAGATGAGGTTCAGCACTAAATTTCTATTATTCTACATTACTTACCAGACAATCTATTACATGTTGATTAAAATGGCCTATATAGATACTGTTCTGTGGTCGATCAGTACTTGATTGTTGCCCTCGTGTATAATTTGCCTTCAAACAATTTGCAGACTGTTGCTAAACATTACAAAAGAGAAAGATCAGCAGTCTGCATGACAACAGTTGGGAATGGCTTGTGTAAAGAGGCCAACGGGACATGACATCCAAAGCTTTCAGAGTGCCGCACTGTGCCGCCAAGTTGTACAATTACCACTGGCATAAGTATGAGCTGGGGTATCATATCCCCAAACTTCTATGATCGAATTTGGCATCTTTAATTCCCCGACCATATTTAATTTAGCCATTTAACATATGTTTGCATGTTTGTGGGAGACAATCTGATTTGTTTATTTCAAACCTAAATTGTGCTCTGGGTGTGTTACAAGGACAAAGAAAAAGAAGTTTGGCTGCATTAAACAAACAAACAACAGTAAAATCAGATTTTAAAGTCTCCATTTTCTCAGAGGAAAACAGATTTAAAATGGTTAAGTCCAAACTACACTTCTTTAAAGGTCTTCAATTCATGGCAAGTATAAAGGTAACAAAAAAAAGTACAGAAAAAAATACCTGTCCGATCAAGAATTTTAACAGCTGTGCTATTTATAGGATCAAGACTCTGCAGCTTAATGATTAATGAAGATTGACCATACCTGCTGACTTGCAGAGTCAGACAAAAGTAAATGAGCCATGACGAGGTTGTAAAAGGAAGACCAAAGCCCCTGCAGGATGAACTCATGGCAGCCACTTACTGCACGTTCATCCTTTGCAACAGGCTGCAGCATGACTGTGACCACTGAAAATGATGTTTTTCCAGCCTGACTCTACCATGTCTGTATCAGACACCAAGGTGTTAGTCCCACCGTGCTGCTCCAGCGCATGCCCCTCTGCAGTGCTTTGAGGCATCGCACCTATTGACCAGTTTAACACTCAATAGCTGTGCAAAGTAGAAGCCACAGACCCAGCGGGATCTTGACCTGAGCACAGACTGTGGATTCAGGTTTTCCCCATAAAAGACATTGCAACCCATACTTCATGATTTGAAAGTGGTGTTCACAGGCTTGAAAATATGGTGGTTTACAGCCTGAGGCATGGGGGGAAAGCATATGTCTTACTTGGTCAGCTTTCATTTCTTTCTATCCTGTTATACTACAAGTCTTGCTAATACGAATGAAGCACTTTGCTTCATGCAGTGCATTCATATGCTTCATTTTGACTATTATTTGAAGAGTATATATGTCTCCTCGTGGAGGCAGAGGCTTATGCCAGTAGTCCAGAAGTAGCATTTAGTCTCTTGTCATTATCAAGGAATTTTCACTCAGTTCTCTTCTACTAGGTAATTCATCGAATAACGTTCTCCATCTGAACACAGGAAACACGTAACCGAGTGGCACGCAAGTACACACAGTTTTCTTCTTACTCTGCATAGCTGTTTAGACACCATTAGATCTTCACATTATAATGAAAACACAGTGCAAGTCCTTGAACTAAACTTCTTTTCTTCCTCCTCTAGTTACTAGCACCCAGCCATGATACAAGAGACATCAGTATTTATCACTGTAAGCATTCACTGGACACTTAAATATGAATCTTAAATCTGTATCAAACACAGGCAGAAGCGGCAGGCACTATCTGAACGAACCTCAGTTAATCGCGCTAACGTGGGACAAGCACAGTGAATACTGTTTGTGCCACAAAAATACAAATTTAGTTATGCATATATTTGAAACTCTGATCTGCCAATTAGAATACTGATTTCAGATTGCAATTTATACAATAAAGCTAATTAAACAATCTTCCCTCCACTGAGATCTGTTGGGCTTTTTTTTTGATCTATAGAGAATTTCCATTTACATCCCACACTGCTGACTTCAAAATTCCTCTGTACTTCAGCAAGGCTTAGAGAGTTTCTCACTACATTATGAGTTAGACATACGCCTCGCCATAAAGGCAAAACTCAGGCCAAGTCTTTCTCATTACCCACAGCTATAGACACAACTGAAATACAGACATGAATGGTGACAATTTTCTATTAAAATAGATGAAGCATTGCCATTTCTACTTTTTAACATGAGCTGATACTTCAATGCTAGCTTATTCTTAAAAATAAAAAGCTGTCTATATTAAACAGATTTATCCCAAATAATATAAAGAAGTTGTTTCATTTTAGGGAATATGGAGTTATTCCAACATCAAATAAGTTCTCACATATTCTAGATTTTCTTACAAAACGTATGAAAACTGGAAAGAGGCCTCTAGGCAAAGTCAATAGGAAAACAGGGCAAATACATGTTGACTTTGCACATCATATTTGCTATGTACAAAAACCAGAAGACGCTTCAGGAAGACATCCTAGGATTAAATTGGTTGCTGTCTCCTTGTATATCACCCAAATTAGAACTTTTGAGTATTTCCCTTGAAAACATAGAAATGCTTTGAGACAAGTGAAATCTTCTATCTATAAATCACTATTAAAATTAGTATCAATATTATTACCCATCCTATAAATTATAATCAATATAATTCAACAATATTTCTAAGTTTTGAAAGTCAAATAGCAAACAATACCTCATCTGAGACTCAACAAACAACAAACCTACATAATTTCTACCTCCTTTCATGAATATGATGTGTATTCTCAATTTCCAGAATTCCTTTCATGCAATTTTATCTTGAAATAGCTGGAAATACTATTTCGTGAATCATCACTCTGGATTCTGATCCTTTTAATAACGATAAACAACATTTCATCCCGCTGAATGTATTTGTTAAGTAAAGTACTACTGAACATCAATAAAACAGTAGAATCTAATTTATGACTGATAAAACAGTCATTATAGCTGTGGCAAACACTTCTCAGCATAATCTACATCTGAATGGACAAAAATATCTAGGCGAAGAAATGCAAAAACCAAAGTGTGACTAAAACAATTTTCATATTCAGTTCGGATCACCAATTCAGGTGTCCCAGGCTCTAGCTCAAATAATTGATGCTCATGTTTAACTGTAAGAATGTGGGAAGGCGAGCGGAAGTCAAGGCACAAAAGGCTTGACTTCTTGAAGAGGTTGCATGGAATATAAAACATGCTATGTTATTCTCATGTCAACATCCACAAATATTTATGCTCTGCTAACCTCCTTTTGAGCCAAGCATACAGCAAGGAAGACTCCTAGAGGTATAGGACAGGGAAAATTCCCTCACCTGAAAAGTTCCTGCATGGTCTTCTTCTTTGTCACCTTCTTTTCCTTCCTTGAGAGCGATCAATGTGAATCCTCGAAAGTAAGCAGGAGTGGCAGCAGAAAGTGTCACTGAGATATCACGAACAGAGAAATAATGAAAACATAATATTGTAAAAATCAGCCACTTGCATATCATTTCACAGTTCAACTTGAAAGGTACGTGCTTTAAACTGGTATTAGCAAAAGCTAGAGCACTAACAACATGGAGCAGAGCCAGACAGATACAAAAATGTTCAGTCCAAGTTTCCACACAAACTGAAAAACACTGGCATGATATGAAACACCTAACTTCCCCCCACCCACCCCAGCCCTTTTTTTTTTTAAAAAAAAAAAAAAAAATCAGATTGCTAATCTGCTCACATCTACAGGAGGGTTATTTTGGTGTTCTTGTTGGTTTGGGGGTGGGGACACACATTTTTGTGCTTTTTGTATTTTGTTTGGGTTTGGGTTTGGTTTTATTTTAAATGTGAGGGAATATCTCCCGAATATTTGGCTTTAGCTTTTGTCCTGCTCTGAGCACAGACAAGGATCTAGGCAGTTTAGTACACAAAGCTTGCTTCCCTGTAAAGCAAGGTGACCATATTGCCTGCTCCAGCTCACCTACCCTCAGCACAGTACTCCAGCTGGGGGAGGTGGTCGCTCTAAAACTATCCTTCCTCTCCCTCAACCTCAGGGCAGAACAGGACACACAGCTAAAGCTGACCTCTAAAGACTGTGCTGCCCGCTTCCATTGCCAAAGCGATCTACACATCAGCAAAACACCAGTCCTGACCAGGAAGGCACCATTGGATCCATCAGCAGGGAATAAATAACGTAATGCTGGCTAACCTGATTTTATCATGCGCAGCATCAGGATTACATCCCTCATTTTCTGGTACCACAAAATACCTTTGTATGATTTTTCCATTTGCCATCATCAGTACCTAAGCACCGCCCAGCAACGCTCGAGTTATGTCAGCTGTGGCTCTTTTGAGCACTACCAGAAAGACAGAACGAGGCAGAACTTTGAGGCAGGACTTTTGAGGGAGTTTTAAAATTACTGAACTTTTTTCAACACCTTATAGGAATCCTTTTCTGAAATGGAGGTAAGTTTTAGAGAAAAATTCTTTTTGAATTAAAGGAAAACAGACAGAAAACTGGACTACCAATACTTTTAAGTAGCTTTTACTTTAAGCATAATGCAGACAGCGTTGCTTGTGGTACACTATTGTCACACTCTCAAACCCACAATGGCACAATAAAAACTGAAGACCACCCAGAGTTTTCATGAGCAAAGTGCAACTGCCAATGCTGCTTCACAGAGCAGTATTCACAAGAGACTCCCTCACACAAATAATCTGTGAGGGGATGAATCACGTTATTTAAAATGACAGATTGCCCTTAAAAGATACAGATTTCAAAATATGCCCAGAGTTCATTTGGAACATACAGAGCTCCTTGATCTAGAAATTCAGTAGTGGAAAAAAAATAAAATAGGATATTTGAAGATTTCTAGCATTATGCAGCCGTGTTTGGGCCTAAAAGTCATGGTGTTTGTCCAAATACATAACTTCTCTGATTATATGTGAAAAAGAAGGATTGGAGAGATATACAAAAGGTTAAAAATTGAAATCAAAGTGCCATGTTTAGACCCGTACACCTGCAAACACCTGTACAAACCTAGAGTAGTGATGGGCATAACAGCAAGTCCCCAGACTCTCAAGATTTTCAGCACACTTTGCATTCCATGAAATGTTATTACGAGGTTAAACCTCATCATTGTGTGGGAGAAAAATTTTCACATTTTACATACAGGAACGGAGCAGTAGCATGATACCATTGTAATTTCTGATTACATTTCTAAGTATTGCTCCAATTCATTAATTCATTATCTGCCCAATAATTAGTATTATTAGTCCAATTTTGCAAACTTTTGCAGCTCTATGTAAATGAAAATCCACAGCCAGCCTCTCAGTTGTAGTAAATGAGAGCAGCACACTGCTGTATTCAACAAGGATGAACACATTACACTTGCTTGAACACTGATTCTTAGAAACTAGTTGCCATGAAGGTCTTTTAAACACAACAAATTTTTCCATACGTTATACGTAATTCAGAACTCTGAATTACTATGAGTAAAAGGTTACACCAGAAATACCTAAATGCTTATGCGAGCAGAGAACCCAGCTGTGAATTGACTCAACAGTTTTCATAATTTTCCTCATAAATTTACAGGTCAAACAAAACAGTTTTCAAAACTCTAAACAAACACCTACCTATAAAATAGAGGACATCTGAAATGCTACAAAAGCAATCAGAAAAAAAAAAATAAAAGATAAGGTAATTCCAAAGCCTGACTCATAGTTTTTGAATGCCCGGGGTTAGCAATACTCATGCTGTGGTTGCACAGTCATTTTAACCCAGAATAAATCCACTCTTCCTCTGACATGTGTGATCCTGCCTTCCCCCACCCGGCTCAGCTCCCACAGCAGTCCCGCAGCGGTGCTGCCAGCTGAACTAGGGAACACATCCAGCGGAAAAATAAAACAAAACAACAAAAACACCAACCAGAGAGTTCAGCTGGGCCCAGTTGCTGGGCAGCTGCGCTGAGCAGCCCCAGGAGCTTCTGCCAGTGGCAGGGACACCCCACACACAAGTGCGGGGCCGGGAGGGTGAGACCTGCAGGAGCAGAGGGAACGCGTGGGATCTCAGTGCCCGTTCGACCTCAGCTAAAGGGCAGCAAGACAAAAGTGTGCTTCGGTCACCCCGAGCTAGGCCAGCCCAAACGTTAACACCGGAGCTGACAAGATTTCTGTCAGTTCTCTGAACTACCCAGTGTGCTAAGATAACATTGCAGTGTAAGGCTTTACTTGAAGTGCTCCTAAATCCAGAGCCTTGGTGTAGTGACAGCTCTGCAGTCACTGGCTCTGGACGGATTGTTTCAGCACAGGAGGCAGCTTGCGTTGCGCAGGCAGCAGTGGGAAGCTGTCAGACTACATCTGGTTTCCACAAGAGATAGTGGCTCCTTGTTGCATAAGAGTTGAGAGTTCTTCTTAGGCTAAACTCTGCCATTTTAAAGAACAGCTGAGTATTGCTCACACTGCGTTCACAATAATTGATGTTCACTGAACAATATGAACTTCCTGTAAAGACCAGTTAAATCTCAGTGCAAGTCTCAAAGCAAAGGATTCTACTTTAAAGGGAAGATTACAAATCAACAGTTACTTTTGTCTGTTTCCATCCCCTCCAGCAAATCTCTAATTACCTTACAAGTTGCACTTTGGCACACACCGTCAACTCACTCCTCTTTCCCCAGTGCTGCCAGCTAAAGGTGGGGTGATCAAAGCAATTGCTCTTTGGTTTCAGGCAGGAAATCTGACTTTCCACATTGTACACTACAGCACGTCCTGTGTTGTACATCACGCAACTACCAACAAATACACTTTTAATATCCACTTTTTCCATAATCTATGAAACAAGAGAATCGACAAAATATTTGCAGAACGAGGGTTTGTTTGTAAAGTGTAGAAAAGAGTATTTGCATGTTAGAGGGGTGAGAGAGAAAAAGATTCAACCTTCCTTAGAAGTCCCCCAACCAATGCAATGGAGTGTGTAACATTAAACAAGCTTTTCCTTGAAAACGGAGGTGGTGAACAGACCTACAAGTGGAAATTCCATTAAAAACAAAAGCAGCATCCATACAGAAGGTGTATGTAAGGACTATACTAATCGAATCTTCGTTTTCTTCATCAGAATAACAATTTTATGATATTATGGAGGAAACGACATCCTTTGCTTATTAGCAAGTGAAATGGAGATACTACCTCCTTTTTTTTTTTAGAAGCAACTTCATTTCTATTTTAATAGGATGAAACTTACCTCTTTCATGGAAATCTCATGCAATCATTAATCTAGCTCTACAGATCAATAAAACTAGGACTGAGTACTTTCAAGGATCATTACCCCACAACACCATCTAAACTTAAGGCTCATTTGTGTCTTTTGAATGCAATGGGAACTTTGACCTTCAGTGAAAGCAAGAGCAGCTACGTCAAGGTCTAAGTTAACCATCAGGTAGAAGAGGACCTTGAGCCCAGGATGGTGTGCCCACAGACCTTTTACTACAGGAAGACCTGCTCACTACAGGCATTTGGCTGCCTGCTCCACAAGGGGAGAAACAATGATAGCAAAGCCCAGAAGACCAGGCAGATGAAGGCCACTTGGAGGCTACAGCATCAGAAGTGCCAAGAAAGACGTTATAAATCAGTCATGTCACCTCCCCTGTGGGACACCACAAATCCCATCGCCATTGTTGCTTTGTTAGACATGAGGGAGGAAAGGAGGATGGCTCCTCAGCCCTGATGCTACCTCATTTGTATTTGTCCGAGACAGGAGAACGTGTCCTTACTTACTGCTGCCAGTGTTTGCAGACTAGAGGAGGTGCATACCGGTTCAAATAGGCTATTCAGTGCTCAGTTTATCACAGCTCCAGGGAGGTGGAAAACCAAGGCTTCCACACAGATCCACCCAGAATTTCCCTCTAGGGCAAATAGATCCTGGTTGATCTAAAGGTGAGTAACTGCAGGAAATCAATAAAAATTTTCCCAAGAGTGCTGTGATGTTTCCTCCAGTCATTGCAGCTTGAGGGTCTTACAGGGGTGTCATATCAACCAATAATCAAGAAAATCACAACCATAATGCTTCTATACTGTCAATTTGGTGGAGCCCAGCATTTATATGTACAATTAATTCCTGTATTATTCACCTTGGATAAATACCAGTTTATTCCAGGAGCCCACCAGGGAATGTGCCAAGGATCCAGATTGCATTAAATCAAGCAAGGGCCATGGAAACATGCACATTTGGCTCTGATGCAGTGGAGGCTGTGCAAATCTTCTGTGGTGTTGTACATCTAGTAATTTACAGATTAAAAAAAAACAAACCCACAGACCTGCCACAAGCCTGCATTTTTTTCTTCTATCATTAGTTGGATTTTCTACCCTTTGTATAAAACAGTAATCAAGTTCCAGTTGTACTGCAGAAATTCCTTTGAAAATGAGCTCTTGAAACTTTCTGTAATGCTGTTAGTTTTAACTATTGCCACAGGTATGTTATGGTAACATTTACGTATGTTCTTCTAACCATTCATAAAGTGTCCTTATAGCACTATCTATACAAGCTTATATGCCACCTGAATACTTCAGTCTTAAGCACCAAAAACTTGGGCACATATTTTGGCCTACATTTTAACTTTTTACTATTAGGTGTAATTTTCTCACTTCCAAGAAGCTACAGTATACTAATGTGATTTTATTGAGTTGCTAATGCCAAGACCTAGTATCTCCAGAAAATTAGTTCTGCTAGTTCATCTGGGAGTTTCTTTCCCCCTACATTTCCATGCAACAGAAACTTCTTTGCTTGATAACCAAAAATATCCAATAATGTTTTTACAGAAATAAATTCCAAAACTTTTTAAGAACATTCACATTTGTCACTGTCAAAGAGCTTGACACTTATCTTTATCCTGCTTAGTAGACGTATCAAACTGACATGCAACATGAAATCTTTCAGACTCAAGGTACTAATCCTAATGTCTGGAATAGTTAATCAATTTGTGGTAAATGTGCATTTCCTCACACCACATTAAAATAAATCAACCTAAGAAAAAAAAAATCAAAAATCAATGCAAAGTTACAGGCTGACGCTCAAAACAGGTTAATCACTGCTGCAGATGTACTTTTCAACCTTTAAGACAACACAATGATTATGCTATGTGCACACTTTTTTCTCCCTATCAATACTAAGATTCCCATGTTCATGCAATGGGAAAACGTTGCTCTTTGCACTGAATCTAAGGAAGGTCAGGAGAAACACTTCAAAGAAACTCTCAAAATTTGTTTTCCAAAGTGATGCCTATAAAATACGTTAGTTATGGAAGCTAAAAATGTCTAAATTATTTTCAAAGTGCTTTTGAAATACAGCTAATGGTATACTACAAGAAGGTTTGTTTCCAAAGACATTACGTGGTGAGGCAGGAAAAGTGACCAAAACCTTCCTTTGCCTACTAATTAGAAAAGTACACTGAAATGTGCTTTAGAAGTTAATTTCAAGGATAGTATGTGGAATGCTCAGCGAAGAACGAATGCCTCCATCTCTTATGTGGTCATTAGCACCGTCTCTGCCTCTTTCCTGTTTGAACCATCTGTTCATTTCCCCAGAAAAAAAAAAAAAAGGGGGGGGGGGGTAAACATAAGTGGAAAATGTGGGAAGTTGGCAGTGTGCTGCATCGCTGTTTGCCCATATGCTAACCCATTATATTAACATTCATATTTCAGGGCAAGAACAATTAGCTCCGAGTTTCCTCTACTTCCTGCCGATCGTTAAAGCTTCTCCTATTCACTGTGTTATATTTAAAGGGATAGGAAGAAATCCTATAGAAGTAGGTAAACGGGGGAAGAGCGTGTGTTTTGTATCACATCAACTTGTGATCTTGTGCTGGCACTGAGCCGGTAGAGAGGATTCATAAAAGAAAGGAAATTCCTCTTAATACTGAGTTAATGTTTGGGAGTAAAGTGATACTGTGAAATCCAACTCCCTCTCACTTGTCATGAAAGCATCCCCAATAAAGTAATGCGTGGGAGTATATTACCTTGCCTTAACCCACACAGTCACACACGCACACGCCAGAAGGAATACAGAGATGACAGGCAGAGACGCATTCTAGTTTCAGAGACACTTTTCCTGACCTTATCGTTAGAATGTGAAGTAGAGGATGGCCAACTTACCCCGGTAACTGTTTCCAGGCTTGTAAAATTCCGGATCACCCTCCACCCTGAGGCTAAATTCGTTGTACCCTTCCCTCCGGGTGCCTTGGGCTCGCAGGATCCGACTGCAATATCCCTCGGATTTCGCGGCTTTCTCCAAGGTTTCGTCAGAGAAACCCTTCGCCACCAAGGGGAAAGTCAACGCCAGCAGCCGCAGGGCGAAGGGCTGCAGATGCGCTCCCATCCTCGCCGCTCCGCACAACTTTTCTCCGTCGGGGCGCGGCGGTGCCTGGGAGCCCGGCGGCGGGGGGTGCCGGGCCCGGGGGCGGCGGGGCGGGGCGGGGCGGGGCGGGGCGGGGCAGGGCAGGGCGGCCGCGGTCAGCCCCAGCCGGCAGCGGCCCCCAGCATGAGGCTGCCGGGTCGGAGGGACCGGCTCAGCGGCTGCCGGGGAGAGGGAGGGGAAAAGCAGGGAGGGGGCAGAGAGGGAGGGCAGGGGAGGGGAGGGGAGGGGAGAGAGGGAGGGAGGGAGGGAGGGAGGGAGGGAGGGAGGCAGGGAAGTCTGATCTTGCCCAGATCCCGAAGTGAAGTGCTGTTTTGTTTCAGAGCGTGTGATTAGCAGCTCGGTAATGTTTATTTAACCGAGCTGAATTCACAGGGTTTGGTGAAAGAGCGGAGCACGGAGGACGCCGCTGTCTCCCAGACATCCAGCGCAGCGGCGGGGAGAGCTGCTGCCGCTCGGGCTAAGCCCACAGACCCGAAATTAATCACCCGCATTCCTGCCAAAGCCTATAGTTACTGTAGGGATAACAAGGCTCAAAGAATTTCCCGACACCCCTCCACCCCCCCATCTTTCCACAAACCAGCAGACATGGTAAACATTATCAACTAAATCCGCACAGATGGACCAAGACAACTGCTTGCTCTCTGCACACTCAACAAGCAAGAAGCATTTGCTGCAGCTTCTTAGGTGTAAGCATCTCGAGTACCACAGAGGAGAGAGATGCTGAGAAGGGGACGTGCCAGAAACAAGAGGTTCATTTCTACATCACCCCACAACTGTGCGCACCAGAGATGCGGGCTATGGACGCGTACGTGCAAGCACATCACACACACATGACAGCTGTCAACACAGTTCACATAAGTGAATATGGGAGGTCTACGCCAACACTCGAAACGATCCGAGCAGATGCAAACAGGAGAAAGCAAGGAGAGCACAGGTCTCATTATTTCACCTTCATACAAGGCACACTGAGGTGCAATTACACCGAATGAATGACTTGAATCCACAACAGAAGTTTACAGCGGGGGGGGAGGGGGGGGAGAGGGGGTGTGTGTGAACCTAGGCCCCTAGGGTCCCTCACTCCAGTGTTTTGATCCCCGAATGCTGCTCTTCTCTGCTTTGTAAGTGGAGGAGGAAATTGGAAAAGTATGTCCTCAATTGGTACCCGAATACTTTCAGGTTGCCAGATGTACAAGAGGGCACAAAACCCTTTCTAACCACTCTTTCTGGGACAAAACTATAGCAGATTGGTAATACAACTACATTTAAGCACAGTTTCCAAGGAAGCATGGGAAATAACAAGCAGCTTGAAATCTTCCTGTTATGTACTAAGACATTTGCTATTATCAGATTTACAAGGTTTTGGGTTCCACACTTACCTTTGGAAGTTATTTAGCAACCTAGTGTTGTGTTTGAAATAATGGTGTTTCTTCAGGGTCTGTGTGAGGATGCTGAACCTTTTACTTTCTGGAAAGTTACTTGCCAAGAGTTTTACTACTGTAAGCTTGTCTATATTTTAGTCTCTGTGTTACATTTATAGAGAATGTAAACCACTACAGCCTCAAAATATATGTTCAGTAAAGACAGTGTTAAGAGTTGGATGAGATTTTAGCTTTTGTTGCAAACATGGAGTTAATTGACAATGTCCATCCACATGCTTGTGAAGAGGGGCCAGTCAAAGCTTTTGTAACCACACTGAATGGCAGCATCCGACTCTTAAGCACTCGCCTGCTTAGGCACCTGCAGCAGCGGCTGCGGTACCACCTACATTGCTTCTGCCAGACCGCTCAGAGAGCCAGGCTGACTGTAGCGACTTCCACTGCTGAGAAAAAGAGTTCAACTCTGGGAGGATAAATGGTCTTTCCAGCACTTTCCGGCTGCTTTGTCTGTTCCTCTCATCCTGCTGAATGAAGCAGAAAAAACAATCCTGACTTTCCTGTGTAATCTGCCAGGTCATCTGCCTCCACTTAATCCGCTCCCTTCACTGTTCCCCTCGCATCCAACCTGGCAGTACGAGGGCAACTTGACCCCATCATCTTGAGGGCAGCAATGTTCAGTCTGCTTTTGCTACTGAAACTTTGAGTTGGCTTGGTTATGAAGGATTCTCAGTCACATGCTTCTGAAAACCCATGTTCAGTTAGATAATTAAGTGACTACAGTTCAGCAATGGCATAGACTCTTGGGTGTCATTTCACCGCTATTTTCATCTCATTCATTTTATGAGAACAACGGTCACTTTAGTCTTCAGTCAAATTTATCAGTGAAGAAAAGCAAACCAATACGCAACTGAAAATGACAAGACAACTATAACCATACTGGTACAAGATGCCAGTGAATTTGCTTCGTTCTCCATACTTGACTTCTCATTTCTTTTGCTGACATTGATTGAAAAGCAATTACCTGACTGAAGCATTCATAGCAGGAACCTTACATGCTTCTGCACAATCCCCCTTTGTTCTGAGTCAGAGTTCTGGGTTCTAACTCAAAGCTACTCTGAGGATTTAATTTCAAGTCCTCTTCACAAATTTTTTGGTTTTATATGGTACCAAACTAAAAGTTAACTAATTCATCAGCATCTATTAACACTTTAAACTTACAATAGATTCTATATCTCTTACTTTTTTATCCCTAAATTGGCCTGACCTGTTACTTCAAGTTTCTTTTTTGTTTAAAAGCTAAAGTATTGGAAAGTTTCCTGGAAAGGTATAATACAGTGTGTCCTGTTAAAAGTGAATGCTTCAACTTAGCAACTGATACAGATAAATTAACTTGCACTGCCTACAGCCATGAAATGAGTTATTTGTTGGAGAGACAGTTTAGAATATGGGCAATGTCATTAAGCATGGGCATCCTCAGGGTTTTCTATTTGTTCTACTAATTAGTGTGTGTTTGCCTAAAGCATCAGCATGATCTATCAGCCAAAGACGCACGCAAACCGATAAATCCAACCATCCATGGCAAATTTAACAGAGAAAGCTTCGTATCTTACAGACTGCAGTGCTGCTTTTCTTTGTGTACTTTCTGGGGTGAATAAAGTTGCTGTCCATGACTATTAGGCATAACAATCATTACTGGGGTAATATTGCATTTGGTGGAGCTGTAATGGTTGGAGGAAACTCTCTCCCCCTCCCCCTCAAAGTGGGCTTTCGTAACAAGCAAAACATTTCACAAGATCTGCAGTCTTTCTTACTTTTTGCTTTTCCAATAAGGAGTTCAGTTTTAAATGGCACTTTAGAAGACCACACTAACTACTGCAGAATATCCCTGTGTTGACTGGAGGGTGGCATTTTAAAATTTTCTTTCCCTCTGCTTCTATGATTTCAAATAGCTATTTGAAGTCTTTGGAATTACCTACAAGGTGACAGGTGCAATGCTTGGCTATGCAATGCCTGATTTTAAGGCCCCTAGCGCTCAAAGTAAACCAGTGCCTCAGGTAAATGTCTAAACTGATTACAAGATTATTAGACCCCTTAGAAGAGGCAGTTCACAGAGCAGAGGCCAACAAAACTAGCAATTCGAAACATCAAGGTGACAGGTGCCCTAAATCTCATGGCCATCAGGTGCTTGATAACCTTACTGGGCTGTAGGATTCACCTTCCCAAACCCAGGAGCTGGAAGCTTAAGCCCAGCTAGAATATGTAATACAAATAAATATAGTAATAACAGGGGAATACATCTCAAAAGATGACTGGCAAGAATGATGATGCCTACTCTTTTACACAAGAGCTGGCAATTAAAGTATTCATTTAGAATGTTAGAGACACGTGGGTTTCAATTCCTTGCTTGGTTTGCAAGTGTTCAAATCCTCATCTCACTTCTCAGGAAGCTCCTAACCATGAAGTCCCACGTCTTCTGGAAGCACCCTCAGTCCCTCACGTACATGTTAGAGTTCTAAGTTGAGCTTAAGCTCAAATGCATAGCTAGAGATAAAGGAAAGTAAGGGTGCTCTATCAATTAGGATGCATCTTCTGGAGACTGAGATGTAGGGTGCCTTTTCTTCCTCAGAAGATATTAATTGTACTGGGATCAACAGCTATTCAAGGTTCAGGTGATCACCTAACATCAGAAGTTTGCAGTAGGTGCATTCTGAAAACCACTACCAAATTAAGAGACATAAGTTGTAGGAAGTCCCCAAAAGATCTTTTCCTCATGAGCTAAATACCTAGTTGCTCATCAGTACCAAGACAGAGGATACTGTGTAGGAAGAGTGTGTCAGATGACTGGCAAATAACACTGCAAAACAACCTGCGCTAAAACCTTTGGTGACTGGGAGGGTAAGCAGGCAATTTGAGGATTGTACTTTCAAATATGCCTAACCCATTTTTGGAGCTTTTTGTCTTACTATAGATCTATTAGTCTAATTTGCATCTCTGTCTCCTTTCTCACCCCCCCAGCAGTCACAGTCATTTTTTCTTAAACAAGATAGAAACTTCCTCTATTGATCTAGATGGAATAATAACCCTGTGGCTACTAAAATTGCCCTCTGTCTACAGTAAGAATAGGGCTTTTCTAATACAGATTGGCCCGTGCTGTCTTTGAAGCCTGTTTAGAGAAAGATCTGGAGATATCTGTTGTTCTGTTATACAAAGGGAAGGTCTTGGGAGACACATAAGATGATTTCTTATGGCTCTGTAGCCCTGTTCTCAACTTTCTTTCTCTTGGGAATCTAAGTAGTGAAGAGTAATGACAGTAAATGTTTGCAGAGGTCTGTTCACCATTTATGCTACTGTCAGTCAATACAATACGTCTCCAATATTAAACCTCCCAGTAGCTCAGCTACATTTGCCTGTTCAGTCGTGCATGTCTTCAGCATATTTTTACACTGACAATACAGAAAGTTTTCATTTCTAATATATTTCATAGAATATTTTGTTCCTGGCATGGTAAGAATAGCATCATACGTACTATTAGAGAAACTGCAATGTTGAGAGAAATAGAGAGAGAAGCTCTGTTAAGGTTCCTTTTAGGCTTAACTGGGGCAAAATCTGAACAAAGCTGGAAAACCGTGGGACAAGATGTATGTTTGAAACTGCACAGAGGCTAAAAAAGATCTAGAAAAGTCTTGCCATCATCCTGGGTAATGGGATTTAACAGGCAGAACGAGATTTAAACTAAAGCTGCTCTTGAATGTATCTTTCAAGATCAAATGTTGACAGAAACTCATCTTCCACACTCAGTCTGTTTCGGGGAGGAGATTTGCTAAGGAAAGACCCAGGCTTCTTGGAATATTTAAACTGAGGATTCCTTCCAATACCGGAGAGTAAATATGTTCTTAAAAAAAAAATCTCCCTTTATCTCACACAACAACTCAAGAGCTATCTTGGGAATCCTTGAAAACACCCAAGAGTAGATTAAAAAGAACCAGTTTGTCCAAGCCCAGCATGAGACTTCATTTAACCCTAAGGAAATTCATTGCTGCAGACCTGAAACACCAGCAATTTCTAGGTGACATCTCCTCTAGTAACACCTGACCATCTACCTCACCAGTCCCTGCCTTTAAGAACTTCCCAGTTCCTGTGGCAGGGGAGGAGGGGACATGTTCTCTGGTTCTCCCTTCTAGCGCTTGTGCCAGCCCCACTGCTGCACCTCAGCCAGGTGCCCACCACTGCTGCCTTGCCATGGTCCCAGCACTGTGTCCACGGTCACATTGGTCATGACCTTTTTTCATAAAGTAAAAGTTCAGCTCTGAAAAAAAGCCCCCAACCAACCAACCAACCCTACAGCAAAAAAACAGACCAAACAAAACCCCCTCACACAGTAGCTGAACTCTGAAACTTGTAACAAGCTTTCAAGAACGGCCAGGATAAAAATTCAGGGCAAACATTAATGTAAATTAAGTTTTCCATGCAGAAGATCTCCTTGTTTTACTGATTCCCAGACTGGACTTTTTTCCAGGAAAAACATAAAAGACAACTTATGCAGTCAAATAAAACGATTGGTTTATATCTGGACAAATCATTTATAAAAAATTCACCAAGTGCTATATACACCTGTTACTTATTCAATCAATGTATCCTCTTTTTTAAAAAACATTTTATAGCAATATAATAAGTAATTAAAGCTTCAATCAATTCTGATAGGAATAGGACTCAATTACATAAATACTTGCCCAATTTACAGTAGCAATTAAATTGTAACCATTGAAAGAAAAAGCTTCTTCTGAAGTAACATACCTTTTCAATGCAAAAATCCAAAACCAAGAATTACATCATCTTCAAAGACATTAAAAAAACCAAACCAAACCCCCAAAACAACACCAAAAGTCCCCAACCAAACAGACAGGGGAAGGATGAAAAATTCTTTGACATTTCTGGCATTGACCATGAAATCAAGACGGAACAAAACAAAAGAAAACGTAAGGACAAGGCCATGCCATCAGTGAACTCATTGACATATTTGCAGACTGGGACTAATTCAAGCATGTTTGCAGAATAGAATCATCTCCCAGAGCAAGCTTTTTACGACAGCCTCCTACTATGTGTTACGAATTTATCTTGTCCGTGTTCTCCTGCTGGATTCAGTAGCCCTTCTTCCTTTTAAAGAAGATATCTATTGTTGTGTGTTGGACTGATGCATCTTTTTTCATGTATCATTAGGTGGCAGGTTTATCTGAACCTCAGACTGTCAGCTGCAGCACTTCTGTAGTTTGCAGACTGTTAACACTTCCATTACAAGACCCATTGTCCCTGGGAATATAAATCAGCTATTTATACCTTCAACCCCATGCAAATTAAATATTTGGAAGTACAATGAATTCTAAGGGAGGTGCGTGCAGTGGTGTGCATGTGTTCAGCTGACATCAGGAACAAACTACTGAGTTGAGAGTGCAGGACTAAAGAGACCTGCATTTCAGAATTCATTCTGCCACTGAACAGCTGGGCTGAACCCGAGCTCACAGTCTCTCTAGCTCAGTTCCCTATAAGAAAGCATAAGTATCTCTGTAAAGCACCAAGATCTACAGATAAAAACCATAACCTAAGAATAGCTAATATCTATGTATTATTACTGCATGCAACTGTTAAAAGCTCTACAAGTATTAGAACACAGTTTCCAAGCAGTTTGTGGGCACAGAAAGATTTTGAGAAAGTTTTCTTTCAGTGTGTTTGTGCAATTCACAGTTATGCCATGTACTACTAGATATTGGTGTGGGTTACTAGGAGCACAGAACAGATAGTCACTATTCACAAAATCTTTGCAGTTGGGGATATCAGAAGAAAGCCAATAGTTCTCCAAAGTTTCTTAAATCTCAGATTTCCAGTTCAAATATTAGAGAAGCTTTGGGAAGTCTTTTAAAGATTTACAGACCCATTTCTTTTCCATATCAGAGGAAGTTTTGTGGCTGCAATTTAGAAATTAATCTAAACTATCTGACAACAAACACATCAATACATGTATGAAAAACTGTCAAATATATGTATTCGTACACATGGGGAAAAAAATATCACATGTTGAAAGTTAATATTTCTTGCTTGGTAAACAGATGGAAGATCAAGTAGGTAAGGGTACTATGCCGTCATTGATGTACCTCATAGTGAGTTCTGTGGACACATCATCTTATTTTAATTGTCATAAGCATATGAGGTTAAAATTCCAAGCTGGTAACGCAAAAAAGGGTTTGTGGGAGGAGGAAATATCTTTTCCCAGACCAGCTGGCATAGCTGAAAAAAAAGTGGACAGGCTTTCAAACACACCAGCCCTCCTGCAGGTCTGAAAAAGAGCTATTTTACAAAGGTAAATGCGTGTTCACAACAATTTCTCAGCGTTGAAGATAGCTACACATTCATTAGACTGTCTCTGTGAGGAAAGGTAATTGGTACCCATGAAGTAAAGAGAATGCTAAAGGGAAGGAAGGAGGAAGGTGTTGGAGAGAGAGGGGGAGGGTGATAAGTAGGTGAAAAAGAGTTGTTTTATAGCCTACAGAATAAACAGAAGTTAGTGTGGGAGAGGAATACCAGAGTGTGCCATAAACCAGCCTCTCTACTGAGCTCCTGGCTTTTGGTGTCCCATATTGTGCTACATTTTCATAGAATCACAGAATCATTTAGGTTGGAAAAGAACTTTAAGATGGTTGGAGTCCAATCATTTAGTTTGCATGCTCAACTTTGGAAAGTATTTTGCAAGTTTACCTTAATGATATAAGCAGAGATTAGAGACAGAGACATGGGTTTCTGGGAAATGGTTGGAAATGGCAACTGGGTGTCTTGTCCTTTATAAGTCTCCCCAAAGAGGTTCACTTGGTGTACTGGGAAAGAATGTCACTTTCTTTGACACACAAACCATTAGTAACTACAAGCACAATGATGGCTGGCAATTTGCCAGCAAATTAATATTATTTTTAGTATCAGTTTCACAGGTGCCATCTTTTGCCCAAGCAGATAATGCAGCCTGACAGCCTGCAGACTGCAGTTCTGTAAGCTGACAGAGATTCATCTGGAATATTTCTAGATGAATCAGCAGAATTATGAAGAGAAATTCCAGACACTGAAATATGTGCACTACTCTAACCCCACCCTCAAAAAGCCTAGAATCCAGTACATTTATGAAATATATGCCTGACTATGTTTTGCTCTTTGTTTGGGGGTTGGGTTTTTTTTTTGTTTTGTTTTAAATTAAATCACAGGAGCAGCAAAGTAGAATGCATTTCTTGAACTACCAAGTGTCCTGCTTTCTTCTGTCCAAAGCAAAATAGCATGTAGTACCATACTTTATTGACCTCCTTAAGTCATTACAATTTTTTGGTCATTACTTTGCAATGCCAAATACGAAAATCAAGTGTAGATCACAAGTATCCAAAAACATTGTTTTTATACCAATACCTTTTTTTCTACGTGCACAGCAAAAAGTATCTCCTATTATTAAAATATACTTCTTTTCTAAACCTACATTATTCAGTACCGCTAAAAATTACTTTCAATATGGTCTGCAAGTTAACAAAGGCCTCCTCAATATTCCCAAATGCAATTTGGATCATTATTGTCTTTAAAGATAATTTTAGAGCAGTAGACAAGTTGAAAATTGTATAAATAAATTAAAAAAATAAGAAAGGAACAAAAAAATATGGGTATGAGATTAAGCAGAGAAAGACTTGGAGAAAGAAGCCCAGAGAAGATAGTTCTAGATGCTGCAAATAAGAATAGTAGAACGTATTTGCCATAGTGATCTCAAGAGACTAATAGTATTGAAAGGAGTTTTGTGATGATTTTCATAAATCCAAAACAGAAGCAGCAAATGAGATAGAGCCTTGATGACTGCAATGGTGTCCTGTATGGAATCCCAGCCCAGCCGTGCTGGGCAGGCCGTCAGCAGTTTGGAGTCAGCCCGGGCAGCTGCCCTGAGTGAGCTACCGGGGCAGCCCACACCGTAATGTCATGGTCATTGTAAAGGGGGAAGGTTGGCTGAGGAGGGGGAATTTCTGCTGGGCTTCTGGCTGGTGTCCTGCCGAGGTTCCTCCTGCTCCTCCTCCAGCTTTTCCCTGCTCCTGAGGACTGCTCTCCTGTCAGTTGTCACTGCTGCATTTGGCCTAGTATAACTGTTGGTATTGGTGGTGTTTCATTAAATCTGTTTTCACTTCAACCCGCGGGTCTGCTCTCCTTTTCCTGATTCCCCTTCCTGGTGGGTGAGGGGTCACTGGTGATAGAGCAACTGTTACACTTTAGCCCCAGGTACAGGTCAAGTGTAGACAAATGTGTAAGCTGGAAAAAGCACAGGAACACAAAGGTATCTGGAGACCATAGTGTACCCTTGGAAAAGTTCCAGTCCCAACAAGAAAACTCAAAACATGACTGATTAAGCTTTTAAATTTGCTATGCACTCAAGAACTTCAGCAATACATGAGGAAATCAGTCTTCATTTCCTTGACAAAAAATAATTAATGCCACAGACTGTGAATAATGCAAAGCCATAAACTTGATGAGCTGTGCCGGGAGAAGGACATATAAGTAGAGAGAATTACTTGGTCATTATGTTCAGTCCCCTCTAATTTTCAGTAAAAAAGCAATAGATGCTTTTAGTCCCAAACAGCTCAAAAGAAATTCTATTACATCACTTAGACAAACATTCTCCAATATTTTGAGAGAAACTTTAATACTAGAATACCCTACAGTTCCTGTCGATCTGACCTGGAGCATATTTCTTCCTGATAAAAGTGTTTTCATCAGTTTATTTCATAACACTGAGACAAATGTTACAAATTTGAGAAGCTTTAGTTTAAGATGAACATACTATTTGAAACCATTGTAGCACAAATAAGCAAGGCATATGGGGTAAGAAGGAAGAGAAGTCAGTTTGGTTTTCTGGTATGTTGCAGTCATGCAAAGGGTGCTTTATGAAAGTGCACTTGTACTAAGAAGAGTTTATAACGCCTTGTGATGTTTTTAAAATTGGAAAGCAGAGGAAACAGACCTCAAAGGGTCTTTGAAATAACCAAAGCCGGATCCTAATTTTCAAAACTATTTCTGACTAATTCATATGCTTACATGCAGGAAAGCATCTGCTACTTTGGAAATAGTTAAATTTTTGTCCTCTGTTCATATTTATGTTCATTGTACCCATGTTATCCTCCTTCAACAGTACTGCAGCCTTGCTGGTCATGCCCCATCTTTTACTCGTACGGGTGATTCTTCCCATCTGTCACATGCTCCATTCATCCTTACCAATCTACCTTCTACTTATTTCATATCTTTTCTCCAATTTATTTGGGTAATATAAATTTATTGATACAAGTTTTACTTTTACCTTCCACGGTGCTTGCAAACCCTCCTCTGCTTATCTCTAAAAAGTCTAAGTTTGTCATTTTGGATGTTATTGTAAATAATTAATGCTTATTCTTGAAGAATGTAATGTTGACTCACAAGACCTCCAGTTGTTAAAATTCTGTGCTGGGACAGAAGGCAATTGAATACATAAACCACAACACAGTAAAGGACTGTGAAATTGAGAAATGGCTGTGTGAAGGTTATAATTTGTCTCCATAACACAAGAAAAGAAAACACAGATGATCATACACAGAATTTGCAAGGTAACAGACTTTACAGTAATGTAAAAATAAACGTATGACCTCATTGTAGTAGCTGCAGCTAGTATGCTTAGAACATGTCCAGCCCTTTCAAAGTCTTCAAGAACTGTGAAACAATGATGACCAGAAAGGAAAAATCCAGTCAATAAAAATCAAAATTGCCCATGTCTAAACATCAGCAGCTAAAATTAGTTAGTTTGTATTAAAGAGTTTAGTATATTCACCAAGTAGATAAAAATACACTGAAAAGAAAGTTCTTACAAAATTTCATTTACGTCTTCCAAAGACCTTTGAGTCCAAAAAACTTCATAAAATTACACATGCCCAAATTATTTGAATGAAGGACTTGAAAATCCTGAATTGACTTTTTAAACTTAAAAGTTCAAACTAAGACATTATTATAGGGAATAAGTATATCGACAGTTAAATGATTTTATTAGTAAAATGTGTAAAAAAGCAATTTTCATGCTGAAGGGTTTAATATATTGTCTTTTAACAGTGCATAAAGTTACATAAATGCATCGCTATTCCTATTTTCATGTCCACTTCAATTTGTTAGATCCATCGTTAAGAGCTCGCAATTATCATCTGCTTCTTACACTTGCTATGAATGACTTGAGACTTTAATCTAGAAGTTATAAAGTGAAGTTTTAAGTATTTTGTAATAAGGAAACCTTTATGTTCTTTCTCTTGATGAAATACAGCATATTACTACTTAGTTCCACAGTGGGCCTCATTTATGAACAATTAGTCACAATCCAACTATTGACAAATGTGCTCTTTATGACTGTGATTTAATCACTGGAACAATCTTATGAAACTTTATAGCAAAGAAAGCACTGCGTAGGCCATAAAACTTTCAACAGATTTTTTAAAAAATGTTAAGGTATATAATGACATGGACAGAGGTACCTCTGTTGGTTTGTCACTAGCTAAATCCCGACCATCTCGGTGCTGCGTTATTACCTTCTATTGTTCAACAAGGAGAAGATACCTACATTCTGGTTTAAGAATATAAATTCTAGGCAGACAGGCAAGAGCTTTTGAAAACTATACAGCATTTGGAAAAAAAAAAATTTTTAGCTTGTCCTCAGAAACTTGAAATTTGAAACCATCTAAAAAAATAGCAAGGTATTTTTGCAGATGTGTACACAAAGGTAATGGCATCAAATGTGGTTTAAACTTACAACTATGGAAACAGTGTGTTTTTTAAAGAGGCCACAGCCTGATGTCATTGAAATAGAGAGAAAAATAATCCTGTAGTGAAATAAGCTATCTTCTTATTTGAAGACTTTTTACATTTTTTTTAGTACCTAGACATTCCATCAAGTGACAAGTGTTACCGTATATGGAATCTACCCATAACCAATCCCCAGTAAAGTACGAAGACCCAGAGTTGGAAAACCCTTGAAGCAAAAACTAGCCTACATCCTGCAAAAAGCTATCCTATGGGAGAGGCTTTTGGGAGTCAAAATGCTTTCTGACTTTGCTTGCCCAGACACTCAGTTCTACTTCCCTCAAATTTCAGATGAAGGGTCAGAGCCACATGTACTGTGTAAATTCAATACCTTCATTTGAGCTTCTTTGTACCTACTGGGAAGTGAAAAGATCGATAAAGGACCTTGTGATTTGTTTGATTGGGCCTGTTATACCCTAATTGAAAGTATCCCAACGCTACAACGCTCCTGCATCTTATATATTCTCCCACTGTAACAGGAAAGCTGTCTTTAAAAAGTCAACATGTTATTGAGGCAGAAATATACCGTGTGCCGGGAAAATCTGAATAACACCTGATGGGGGATGATATTTTTGAAAAATGATTGTGGATCATTTGGAAAGATCTTCTCTGAAAAAACAACTTCATGAGGCATTTCGTAAAGCTAGGTGTCTTCTATCATGGGGAACAGCTGGAGACAAAAATGGGTCAGTTACAAATGTTTTTCTGTAAAAAAATTAGACATAAAATTACAACCTGGAGTGGAAATTTCTTAAAATATTCCTTTTGGCTGTACAGATTGCAAGAATTTATGATCACATACAAGACCTTGTAATTTAGTTAATTTATGCAACGTATAAGGGCACATAAGAAACAAAGAAAACAGACTGTTAAATTACAAGTATTGAAACGTACTGAGGAAAAGATAAATGCAAGCAGATTTTTTTCAGAATCAGAGCAATTCAGAACTTCACAATTTCTAGAGGAATAGCTGATCAAAAATAAGTAACTGTAAACCAAGAGTTACTAACTCGCATCTGGAGTTCGTGACCATAAGTGAACTAGGGTTCAAAAATACCTTTAACTTTTTTTTTTTTTAAAGTGTTATAGCTTTTCAAAGCTCAATTACAGACAATACTTAAAAAAGCTTAAAAAAAAAAACTTAAAAGAACTTAAAAAAAAAAAAAAGGAAAGCAAAAATCTTATAGTGACCGTCCACAGTAGCATGGTTGTGAAAGGTAGCAGGATAAGACTCAGAGTGCCTAAAGCTGCAAATACATTCAGTAGGATCTCCTGAAAGAATTAAGGACCTAGCTGGGATCTTTTCTAATCACTTTTCAGTGTTTTCGTTGTGTAATCTGACACAGATGCTAAATTATGCACTCTTCTACCCACAAAGTCCTGACAGTTTTGTGAAAATATAGAACAGGATTTTACATTCCCTTTGTAAAAGCTTCAGCACTTACTACAGCAAGTGCAGGACATTAGAGCAGTTGGTTACTAATGTCTAAGTGTTCATTTAATTACTAGCGCATTCAGAAATGGTTTGAATGATTTTGTTTTGTCATTTCATTTTTTTACTAAAGACACAAGTGTCACATGTCGTATGATTTTGCCAACAAATAACATGTTAATTAACAAAAGGGGGTACTACTGCAGTCGCAAATTAACCATTTAAAAGTTCAAAACCACCAGAAGATACCCTAGAAAAAACTAGAAACCCTTACGAGTTGGGCAAATGTGCTCCCTAAGCAGTAACTTGTTACTATGTGATTTCTGAAGAAAGCTGGTAAACCCAGAGGTCAAGAGCTTGCTGCAGCATATTTATAACTGATCTATGAAGTCTTTGCCAAAGCCAAATAAAGTAAAGTGTAGATCTAACAGGAGGAGAAGCCAGTGACAAGGCAAGTACAACAAACAAAAAAAAATATGGTAGCCCTGAATAATTAATTCCAGAACTCATTTTGCAGTGTGTTTCTGATAGTCTTTTTGCTCAGTTTGATACAAAATAAAGGAAGACACTGTTGTAACCCAAGCCCAGCTTGCTCCAGAAAGAGACAAAAGCTCTAAGCATTAGAAGTATGGAGATAAAAGTCTCAGAAGTGAGTGAGTGCTGGTGTCAAAGTTACTTTGTGGTAATTTTTAAGTCATTGTGGTCTCGAAGCTGTTACACCCCTCAGAGAAAGAACAGATTAAAACCATAAAATAATCTGAAAAGTATGGAGAAAGTCTGCCTTTAGGAGTACCAGATCTCTGGCTGGGATATGTCCTGGGGTGGGAAGTGGAGCAACCAGAGACTATTCCTAAGATTATGGCCAAACTGACTTTGTATGAATACGGGGTATCTCATTTCGTTCTTGTAGCTTAGACACTGATTTTAAGGCTTTTTCATAAGTCTTTTGTTTGACCAGAAAGCTTGTCTGGCAATGGAAGCCAGGTAAAACACTCCTGTTGTCAGTTTAACTCATCTCAACAGAGGCAGTGAATCTGCATCAAGCAAAAATAGAACTGTATTTGGGAGTTTGGGTTTGTGGAGAAGTGGAAGCTAAGGAATGACCTGCGAAAGCGTTTACACACCAGGTATAAAACGCCACCACTCCCCTTTTAAAGGGCAAACAACCTGCTGTTCTGGCTAAAGTTTCCCGGTTGTTGGTTACTCCTTACCTTCTGGAAGAAGACTTAAAACATTTTACTTGCAAAATTATGAAAATCTATATTTGAAAACACAGAATTATACTTGATTTTAAGCAGTCTGCAGACATACGTCTTCAGAACCAAAAGAAGTCCAGTAGAAGTTCCGTCTTTGCTTCTTAAAAGATTCTGATGTTTCAACTGTTGCAGAATTGCATATTTTTGAACTATGAAAAACATACCTTATGCTGCTGATTCCAAAGCTAAGGAAAATAATTTCTTTCAGAACAGATGAAAGCTAGAGGGCAGAAAACAACTTTGACTCAGTAGAGCTGGTGGAGGTAAGAGACCAGTCTCCAAATGATCACTCCTTGTATATTATCAGCATTCTCCTATTTTTTATGTAGCTGATTGCAACAGATTAGCAATAATAATAATAATGTAAAAAAGACATTTTGTAGGCTGTGTTAAAGAAACCCCTGAGTCAGTCTTGACCTAATTAAGGAGATTTTTCAGGAGAACTTCATAATGAAAATATGAGCCTTCCCCTGAAATGCTGCCAGACAGATCTACTTCTGGGATTACAGTTGTCTAAAACAGAAAGGAATGAGGCTAACTGGTGCCCTAATTGGTTTCTTGTTAATAATTGTGTTTCATTGTTTTACTTTTTGTTTAGATGTTTAGATTTTTTTAGGTCTTTGCCATTGTCCCTCCCACAAAACACATGTTCTGCCAAATGCGGATGAAGCTGTATTTTGGATTGTAATGGTAGGCAAATGCTACATTACATAAATTAGTTCTTAAAATGATTAGTCTTATTGCAAAAAGAACTTGAAGTGCACACTGAATGTTTAATGTATACTGAATGTGAAAACCAACATTGGATGTTGTAGAAACAGTAAGTCAACAGAATTTTGGAAAGGATTAGATATTTTTGTTCCAAAAGGTATGTGCAAGAGACTAATAAAACTATTTCTACTAAACTACAGACTAAAAGTATTGTACTTAGCTAGGCTATGAAGGGATTTCCTCAGCATTTTAAGTCTTCTTTGTGCCTATCTAAGGTAACTCGGAAAACTAACACGTGGGCTCAGAGCTGTCCCTTGCTTCAGCCAAAGGCATCTACTTTCTGGTTTGTAAAAATAATAGATGTCTCTGCTCATCTTTGCGACAGACTGAAACGCAGCTAAATATACAGATAGACACCCAAAACCAAACCAGCAAGTTAACTGTCCCATTGCACAGCATTGCACAGTTCACTGAACGCAGGAGTTTCCAGATCTGTCACCTAATGAGCGAGCGGTGACTAGTCTGTTCAGGCACAGCTACCCTTGCAAGACACGGTTGGAGAGTACAGAAAGTATTACAAGGCATTGGTCAAAGCTTAAAGAGTTATGGTGACCATGGCACCTGGAAGAGAGTTATCAAGACAGATCCCCTTAAATGGTCTGACAAGTTCTTCAGCAGCAAGCAGTGTCTGACTAACCAGAGAAAGCTGAACAAGATCCAAGCATCTTCAGTTCAAGGAGAAAGAATAACTGTCATTAGTTTAAAGAGGAGTCTTATCTATTCATTCAAAAAAGTCTACCCTCTATCACCACACTTTGAAAAAAAATTAATCTAAGTATATCCTTTGGAAGGTGTACGTTAGGTGATAGCATATGCATTTGTAAGACAGTCTCTAGCATCATGATTGCATATTTTTAGATGGCTCTGTCTCATTTCACAAACAGAAGAATGATGCATACTAACTGGAGGCACAACTATTTATCCTTCTGTTGTAGGGTACAGCTTTGTACATTATTTACAGGTTCTATAACTTTAGGCTCCCATACAAAAGCAGTGCTAAATCCACAAGGTAACTTTGGTGCCAAAAGTACTCAGAATGTTAAAATCCTCAGTCAATTCTATCCACCCATCAGATGCTTAAAGATGTCTAGTTACATTAAAGACATCTAGTTATGAGAAACAACACAATAATAAACAACCTAAGTATCACAGCACATTCTTTAAACAGTATGAATTCTAAAAGGAATTAATGCAGGAAAGCTCCAAATAAAAAATGCTGGCACTTGCCTCCCTTTCAAGTGACCCAGAACATGTATGCTCCAAGCTTTGCACAATTATTAGATACTAGGAATAGCTCAGTTTCATCAAAATACATTTCTATTTAACATAGTTAAGCACATATAGCAACACCCTCCTAACTGGATGGTACATACATAGAAACTTACCATAGTTAAAGCATTCCTGTCTGGGGAAGGGGGGTTACAAGAATCATCACTTGACTAACACAGCACAGGATGTTATTTTTCTACCCTACAAATATTTACTACACATAGGTTTCACAAAACAGCACGAACATGGTTAAAAATATGCACAAATAGAGGCTGGGCAATGAGTGGCTGGAGCGCAGACCTGCAAAGAAGGACCTAGGGGTGCTGGTGAATGAAAGACTGAATGTGACCCAGCAATGTGCACTTGCAGCCTGGAAAGCCAATCGCATCCTGGGCTACATCAAGAGCAGTGTGGCCAGCAAGTCAGGAGAGGTGACCCTCCCCATTTACTCTGCTCTGGGGAGACCCCACCTGCAGCGCTGCATCCAGCTCTGGGGCCCCCACAGTAACAAAGACATGGACCTGTTTGAGCACATCCAGAGAAGGGCCATGAAGATGCTCAGGGGGCTGGAGCAGCTCCCCTGTGAGGACAGGCTGAGAGAGTTGGGGAAGAGAAGGCTCCGGGGAGACCTTAGAATGGCCTTCCAGTACCTAAAGGCGGCTGCAGGAAAGGTGAGGAAGGACTCTTTACCAGGGAGCGTAGCGATAGGATGAGGGGTAGCAGTTTCAAAATAAAAGAGGGGAGATTTAGATGAGATATTAGGAAGAAGTTCTTTCCTGTGAGGGTGATGAGACACTGGCACAGGCTGCCCAGAGCAGCTGTGGCTCTCCCCTCCCTGGCAGTGCTCAAGGCCAGGCTGGATGGGGCTGGGAGCGACCTGGTCTGGTGGGAGGTGTCCCTGCCCAGGGCAGGGGGTTGGAACTGGATGATCTTTAAGGTCCCTTCCAACCCAAACCATTCTGTGATTCTATGAAAAAATGTATCCACCAAGATGTTTTGCTGATAATACAAATTGGTTTTAAAATGGAAGAAAAGTATTCATCCTTGTATATTAAGTATGTGCTCTGTATAAAAACACTTTTGCAGAGCCTGCACATTGTGCTTTGAGTTCCATTTCACTTTTTCAGAAGGACTCCTACAACATTGTATTTCCAGGCAAAGCTGGAACATTCTTAAACTGACATGGTTTAGAGCAGTAATGAAATCTTGATGTTAACTCCGCTGGCCTTCATTGAGCATTGAGTTTTGAACCGCCAAGTGCTTCAGTCAGTCAGTCCAGAAAAACTATCCATCACTTCCCGCCACCCCAAGAAAAAACAGCATTTATAAAACTTCATTTAGAAATTGTGTTTCAGCTCCAAAATTCACGTAATTTCAGAGAGTCTCCTAATAGGACACAACAGGTTTAAGTCCACGATCTCTTTTTGGGCAGAAAATAAAATTTTAGTTCTGTAACTCAAAGGAGTACTCGGGTAAGTCAGGTTACAGGCTATCTTAATGGGATTTTCTCTCACTCTGTTGGAGCTTGTGCTTAGTGTGAGGAGACAAAAAAAAAAAAAAAAAAAAAAAAAAAAAAAAAAAAAAAAAAGAGAGAGATTTGAGGCAGTATTTTAATTTCAAGGCACCAGAACTTTTGATCTCACCTTCAATCTGACCAGATGAAGGTGTTCAATATTACATAAATTAGTCATTTTGTCGTGACTTCCCATATTTACTTTGGCTATATAAAGGCATTTTAAGCCCCTACCCAGAAACTCAATATTAGTCTTTTCCAAGACAGCCATTTAAGCATGAACAGGTTATTTAAACTTTGCATTCCAGTTCTTCCAACAGTAGGATGTGTTACTATTAAGTGGCTAGTTTATATAAAGTAGTTTAGAAATACATTATGACAATTGTATTATATATTTGTCTCAGAAGAAAGTATTTCCACAAAATATTTTTGGCATAATTTTAAATAAATGAAGTGTTATAATGGTGGCAATTCTTTTTTGTACTTTTATTGTTACTTTTAATTGCATTTATTCTCAATGTCAGGTTTTGTAGTTTTATGATGTTACGAGAACAACATAATTTATTTTTTCCTGATCATCAAATATACTTTGACAATCATAACCCACTTCAACAAGAAGTATTAACTATATGCATGAACATTTAAGTCAAAGGCAAAAATACTCAATTGCTAGATTATCACTATTGTATTTTTACTTTGGTCTGATTCTGTTTGTAATGAAAGGGAGAACTAGGGATCCCTTGGCATTGATTCATCCAGCACAGAAATCTGTTTAATGAAATGGACGTAGCAGCATGGTGTTTAAGGATATCTGTGCTTAGATTGAGATGGTGAAGAGCATTACTTAGCTCACTCAGATTACAAATGTAAAACATATTAAGACAGATAACGTTGTGGAAGGATGCCAAGAGAAAGAGCGAGATGCAATAAGAACACTTCTCTAGCTCATGTGACCCTCCAGTCTGTAAAATCAACCATACCATTTGAGCGAATATACTTTTAAATAATCCTAGCATTTGTTCAGGACCATAACATCTACAAGATTCATTCCTTTCACAGCATTTTAACGTTTGTACTTTCAATCACAGGTAGGCAACACAGAAATAATCAGGAAAAAGCAACAGTTATTCAATTTCCAGAACACAGATCAGTCTTTTAGATGAGCTCACTCCAGCTTCAAAGCCCACTCGTACTCCTAGTGGAGCTGATGAAAGTTATGCCAAAGACACTAATGATATTTGCATTTTTAATTTTTTTTTTTTTAATCTTTATTATTGCTTGTTCTCCCTCCGTAGTTGCTTTAATGCAAAAGAGACACTTAGTAGCACTCACAATTGTGTACAGTTCTACAATGTTCATTTCTAACTTTTGTGTGCTCTGGTTGACAAAGAAAGTCAAGGCAATGTCTATTCTGTGTCAGTTATTCAAATTAGTAACTCGCAGCAATTTTTAGAAGTTAGATTAATGTTTGAAAGAAACTACTCCTGTAAACTAGAGATAGAATACTGTTAAAAAACTGAACGGATAATGGTAGAATAAACTATCTAGGTTCAAATAAAACCCAGATCAACAGATTAATATATGCTGTAATGTTGAACAATGCTAGGCATTATTGATTTCCCATTTTTGTTCATAGTGCATACTGTCCCTGCTTTATACACAGGCACATTAAATAGAAACTGGGATCATGGACCCAAGGACTCATAATATAAACCAAGTATCACGTAAAAAAGCACTTTTAAAAGTCAAAGGCAGATAGACTAACTGAAGGATTTTGTGTATTTCAAATAAAGCTAACAATATTATATATATTCACCTATGCCTTAGATATCAACTCAATCATTTTATCTATAAAACTCACTAAGGCAACATTTTGTCAGAGTTTGTCCCACCAACTTACATTCTCTCAAAACACCATTTATGTTATTACTTCTCTTTCTTGTCATGCACTTGTCTGAAACATTTAGATATAAACGCAATCTGACCCAAATCCAAGAGTTATCCTTGTCCACAATTTTTGACATAATTGAACAGGATTCTTTCATTGATGTCCATGAAAGTAGATCTCGGTTGAGCTAAAGACAACACAGCTTAAGCTGGAGAATAGACATCCTGCACTGGTACTGGGAAGAGACTAAATTCTGTAGGTTTCTTTTTAGCTTCTAAATCTCTTGCCAAACTAAGCTGTAGGACTTGACCAACTGTCAGGAAAGGAGTAAAGGAATAAAAATAATGGAATTTAAAAATAATTTTCAACAACACGGCACATTTCACTTCAAAATGAGGAACTGTGCCTCCTGTTGGAAGACTCATGCACCTCTACAAGATTTTACTCACTGAAGTGTAATAGCATATTCACAGTGAATGATCTTCGCTGCTGTATTGCCATAGTATCTAGTAATGATTAATTATATTAATAATGTAATTTCTTATGGCTAGTAAATCTTCTACCTGATAATCACTTTCAGTTATTGGGAATTTGTTTTCTACAGTCCATCAATCAGAAAATAGCAGAAAAAGTGGTTTAGTTCAATCTAAACAAAGGTAGTCAACTCTACCTGAGGTTACAGTGTTTCCCGTGCACACCTCAGTGAAGTGTGTACGTGTGTCTACGTTTAGCCTGTACCCGGGGCTAAACTATAACAGTCGCTCTATCACCCGATGACCCCTCACCAGCCAGGGAGGGGCACTGGGAAGAGGAGAGCAGACCCGTGGGTTGAAGTGAAATAGATTTAATGAAACAACACTAATACTACCAGAGATATACCGAGTTATACTCAGCCAAATGAATACCCAGCCATCACAGCTGACAGGAGAGCAGTCCTCAGGAGCAGGAGGAACCCCAGCAGGAACCCCACAGGAGCTCCCCCTCCTCAGCCAACCTTCCCCCTTTACAATGACCACGACATTACGGTGTGGGCTGCCCCGGTAGCTCACTCAGGGCAGCTGCCCTGGCTGACTCCAAACTGGTGATGGCCTGCCCAGCACGGCTGGGCTGGGATTCCAAACCAGCCAAACCAGGACAATGTGCCAAGTATTTAAATAAATTACAATAAATCCACTTCAGTCCTGGATTGATTATTTCAATATTATGCCACTTTTTGAGAAAATTCTCAGAGAAAATATTTTTGGGGAGTTGTTACCAAAGAGGTCAAGATTTCTTTATGTCGTCAATCATGTCACTTGTATTTTGACTGTCAAAGCAATACTGAAAAATCAAGGGACAAATAATACTTTATTTTTAACCTCTAACTATTCTTTTGATTAGTGAACAAAGAAGAAACTAAACTCCTACAGTGATGTTATAATTCAGTGTTTAGCATAAACTGCCTACTCATTTAGGACTTAACTTCTCTGACTTTCCCAATTCCTACTAGGGGCATCTATTCAGGAAGTGTTCGAGTGATTTTTTTCCCTTAATTGTTATAGCAAAACAGTAAAACACAAGAACTAAGCAGCAGCTTATTTACATACCAAAAGCTGGAGGCTGGTCTGTTGAAAAGTTTGTTAAATCTCCCAACGCTTTCAGCAAAGCCTAGGCAGCAGCTTGAGAAATGTCTGAATCTATTTAGCACTCTAAGAGGAAAGCATACGGAGCAATGAAACCAAGGAAAATGTTTGGATTTCAACTTCAGTATTTGGGGTTTGCAAATAACTTGTTATAGAGACCCAAGTATAGCTCTAGATCACAAATGTTTCTAAAGTGTTCAAATGCTGGGTTTTGTTTAGACTTCTGAGATTAAAAGCCAAGCTCATATTTATACTTGCAAATAGTGAACACAATAAAAGAATTTCTAATTGCTTGAAAATATAATTCCATGAAGTAATTTTACAGCTTTAGAGATATATGCTAATTCTAATTGCATTTAAAAAATCAAACAAAACCACAACTCCCCCCAAACCAACTTTTAATGAAAAAATTATTCAGACTAAATAAAAGTTTCAGCAACTAGACCTCAATAAATATGGAGGCCTAACACAATGTAATCTTAGCTAACAACCTGTGGAGTAGGATGTAGCAGGCAGCCTCTAGGCAAATGTCACAGAAGGTATTTTAGGAACAATTGGTGTTAGTGCCTGCGTTTCTAAGAGGTTTATGAAGCACAAAACCAGTTCTTTCCTCCTGTCCCACGGTGGGGAGATGATAGTCGTCACTGATGTTTCTTCAGCGATAATTAATTCTCCAGGGAGCACTGAAAATCCAGAAATTCCAATTCAGACATTCAGGACAGGAATAAATTCAGTACTTCCTTAAGACTGGCTTAGAAAAATTGTCATTGTGAATTGAGGAACTGGAGTAAAAAAATATTATTGAAGTATGAAAACAACATTTAAGCAAGTACCAGCAAGTCACACACACGCTTCTGACAGAATATTTGCATATTTCTATTTCAATCACAGCACAGACATATCATGATTATCAACTTGTTATCACTTTATTTCCTCAGTCCCATAGCCATATCTACCATTATTTGACCTAACTAACCTCATTTAATCTGATCTTCATCTGTTTTTCAGGATTCATTTTTAATATTTTTCTTTTTTCAAATTTATAGTCGGCCAAAAAAGATAAGCGCTACCTCTAGAGACTCACCAGGTTAATCAGTTCAGACCTGGCAGAATACAAAAAGGATTAGCAAATTTTAAGACATTAGCTATATTGTAAAATGGGGACATTTCTACCAGCCTCAAATCTGTTAATGAGATGGAGCCCACTAATACTACCCCTTGAGGGATTCAATGCTTCCAAAGCACGTCTACAATTCAGGCTAGAGAATTGTGTTCCAGAACCTGACAGTCTCCAGAGGCTCAAACTTTGTATTTTAACAGAGATAAACAGTTATCTATTACACTAAAG
Organism: Leptosomus discolor; assembly: GCF_034619465.1. NCBI lineage: Eukaryota > Metazoa > Chordata > Aves > Leptosomiformes > Leptosomidae > Leptosomus > Leptosomus discolor. The sequence continues at coordinate 20,567,946 of NC_141402.1, read as the reverse complement.
GGAAAGGAATCTAGCGTGCATAAAAATATTTTAGTGATGTAACATCCAGGAATCAGTTACTTCCACTTGGAATTTTTCCCACTTCGATGTCTTAACACATCATACCCACGAAATCAGATAATCAAGCAACTCAATGGGAACCATGTCAACAAATCTGCCCATAAATATTAAAAGCTGAATTACAATACAGGTACGGTATTTGGAAACAGAATATTTTTTAAAATCTATAATATTAACATTCGAAATTGAAACTGCAAGACATTAATATTCACATGATTTCCAATTCTCCCTTATAACTCATCTTGCTTTCCAATAGTTTGACTATCATTTTCATTCTGTTTTTAAGACACCAGTTAATGGTCATGACATTTTTCTAAGGGGCAGGTAAAACAATGTGGATTTAAACAATTTTCAGAATTAGTTTATGACTAAATATAATACATTTGGAAGACTTCTTAAAAACTTCCATGTTAAACAACAACGTAAGTAAATCATTCCTTTATCTTTCTAAAATATCTAAATTAAGCATCAAGCAGAAGACAGTGTTTTGTGTCTTTTATACAACACCTTCAAAGAGTCAGAACACCTGTAACGGATGATAAAAATTTTAAGTAATTTTTAAGACATACCTAAAACTATTTTTGCCAAAATTTTTTTCAGTCACCTCTTGGATTAAAGCATATTATGCTTCTATTGTAGATGAGATGTTTATCAATCTTATGCTGAAAATCAATCTTATGCTTATTACCTTCCTGGATCTGGAAATTTTTACAGCATTAGTGGAAAATTCCAAGTTATCGTGACAGGACTTTGTCCTATGGTAAACACCTTGTAGCAACAGGCTAGAGAAGCAAATGCTACAAGTGTAAAACACTTTAAAGAGAAACATCCTAAAAATAAATGCCAACCATTTCAGCCAGAGTCAACCTGCATCTGTCCACACACAAACAAATAAAGCTTTCCACAGAAGACAACCTATTCTCAGATTACACTATCCAGCTTGATCAGCTGATCACAACAGGCTTGGAAACGCTAGCACCTAGCCAGATCAGTTCTTATTGCTGAAACCCTCCATTAAAGCCAAAGCGAACTTACCCTGTGCAAGGCCAATTCCCTAAAGGAATCCCACTCCGATTTCCAATGTATACAGTAGGTGCATGAATACCTTTGAGGGTCTGAAACTTCGGGTTTCTGCCTATCATCCTTACACTTGTTTGTGTAAAATACTGCGGCAGTTTCCTATCCCTTAAGCGATGCCACTAACCCAGAAGCTACAGGTATCGTTATCGACTGGCAATTTAAAAGTCCTCGCCATCAACTGAATTGGCAGGGAACTGGCAAGACCAGCTTTCAAATCCGTATCAAATCAGAAGAGGCTAACTTCAAAGAAAAACGAAGATATATTATTTAATAAGAACCCATAACCAAAGCTATTATTATTGTTATTTAGTTAGTTAATAAACTAGGGAGGTCTGGTAATTACATTCACATGGTTAGAACACATAGATTGTATTGTAATTTGTAGGTCTGATTTGGATTGGTAATGATGCGGTTTAGTCAGTAGATGGTGCTGCTTCTTTCTAGCCCTCTCCATCAATATAGAAGTATATTATTAGGTACGTAGTCTTAATAGTCTTAAATCTTCGTAGGTTTGGGGAAGTACGATGTCTGTATTACTTCTGTCTTCCTGCTTGGCCAAATAAGCACCAAAAAGACAAGCTGCCTTTCTACATTTGCACAGCTAATATTAACATGTTTGTAAAGCCTGTTTATTAGGCAATAAAAGAGTTAGAGAGACTCAGACTCTGATTTTCTGCCCCTGGAAATGTAAGATTTAAATACCTAATGGATACCATGTTTTTTCCTACCCTCAAGCTACTTTGCATATAGAAAAAGCTAATTCACTAGTTACGAAGACAGAAAAGTTACTCCTCCATTTACACGTGTGGTTTGTAGCTGCCAAAACCTCCTAACACCAGTCCTTGGATTTCATATCATTCAGATAGAGATGAACAAGAAAACGCTGCAGAAAATCGCTTTCTCCCTGAACCAAACCGGTATGTCACTGCATCATCAGCACGTACAAGATTGCTGAAAGTGCTATCTTTTGTATGACTGGTAAAACCAGAGGCCCTACACTGCTGCTAACACTGGTCAGTGGCTTCCTGCCTAATTCTGTTCCATCCTGCTTTCAAATACAGCCTTTCATTTGCTACCCCCAGTGCTACTTCTGTTGCTCTATGTTGTTAAGAATTGCCTGGGTTTCACCTCAAAAAGACACTTAGACTTCTGATAGAATTAACAAAAACATTCAAGTATATAAATATGTATAAAGGTATGTACCACAATTAAACCCTGATTGGAATGCAGTAGTAGTCAGTTACTTAATCAATTTCTAGGATTTTATGAATTCTAGCAAATCTGAGTATATATCCTTGTGAACTGAGTCCATGCTACTTGCTTAGCTTGACTATTGTCAGAAGACTTTAATTGCTAAAGTAGTACAAATTACCTTGAAATAACTTAACATATTCTTAATTCTTCTGATACATTACTACATTGCTGATCTGCAGACAGAACAAGTCAAAAGAATCATCTCATGTGACAAATCTTGCAAGTTTTGCCATTAAGCGTTAGGACTGTTCTGCTGGCCTCAAGCCACACTGGATGAAATATTAAGTATACCAGATAGTTTCATGTTCCTTATGACTTTTTGATTCATTGGTGAATTTAGTCCAGATGTTCTAGTCATTGAAACAACATACAACACTTCAGATCCTTACTTCAAATTTTCTATACAAAAGGCCTTGGATCTTGACAAGAATGGGACCGAAGAGATTTCTCGGTCTTTCTGTCTAAATCTTAAGATAAGACTCTCACTTTGTTTTGATCCTGACAAATATAACTGAAATCTAAAAGAAGTGTACTAAAAACCAAAAAAGTTGACACAATGAAAAAATTTCAGTATGGTCTAGAAGCTCTAAAATTAGCTTATTCACAATAAATGTTTAGAAAATTAGTGATTTGGTTCTCATTTTGTCCATATACGTTCATCCAGATAATTTACTCTGAGCAATACATGTTTACTGTGACACAGCAGAGATTTTTTTTTTAAAAAAAAAAAAAATCAGCTTTAAAGGAGCAAAGGTTTACTTGCACAGTCTTATTATATTAATGACAATAATAAAAACACAACCCCAATTATAGTCACCTGGTCAAAAAAAATTGTACATGACGAGTATAGCTTATAGTGTTAGCTTGCACTAAAACGTAATCATATAAATGATGCTAGTTTCCCTCAATTGTTTTGTTTCACATGTTCTGTAAGCAGCATTAACTCTAGACTGTAGGTTAAACAACTCTTATGAAAGATTCTACATAATAGCCTGGTGTATAAACAAAGGGTCAAGAAGTTATGCAGCCTAGAAAAGGAAGTTGCATAAGAAAGGTTATCATAGAATTTTGTTCTAAGAACACCCTATCAACCAGCATAAGTGAAAAAGCAGAGCTTTCACTTCTGAAAAACAAAATAACAACCAAAAAATAGTTTTTAAAAAATATATTCTTCAAAAAGTAATGTCTGTGTCTGGAAGAAAAATATCAAAAACTGGACAGTAAGTGTTAGCATTTCCCTAATAATGATCTTGAACCATTTGAAAGGTTGCCTTCCAGGGGAAAGAATGAGTTTTCCCCGTATTTGCTTGTGTGGAAGATGCAGAAATAAGCTTTTTCAAAAAAAGAACAGAAAAAGGTATTTTGCACAAAAGCAAGCACCTATTGAACTGGGGGGAAGCCTCTGGTTATCATTCTGTTCCAGTGGTTAAGAACACAAAAAGATAATGCTTGTAGAAGGTAATTGCCCAGTTTTGAGAGCATTTCAATGCCCTTTCCTTTAGATTTTGTATTGGAGGCTGTTCTACAGATGCTCATACACATCCTTGTTACCATAATACTCCAGTAAGACAGCCCAGTTCTCAACATGATTGCTTTACTGCTGTAGCAATGTGTGATCAGTCCCCCACCTTTCACCGCTATGTATGTACCAGCTTTACCAGTAGTTCATTGCTCTCTTCACGTATCAGTACAGACTTATAGGAACCTATGTGTCACCAGAATTGACAAAGTCTGCTTGTAAGGAAAAAACCAAAAAGTACGTGTGAAGGCGCACAGTCTATAAACCCTCAGATTCTATATGTTTTTGTCGCACCAGCTGAAAAAAATGAAGTCATGCCTAATAATGCAAGTTTAAACATTTTCATTATTTTCTGTGTCCCGTATCACTTTATTTGTCTGCCTGTTCACACTGCAGATGTGTTCAAAGGATATATCCTGCACTGCCCCAAAACAACACAGCGAACAATAAGATATCGTAACATTGAGAACTATGTTACAAATCTCTTTCTAGGAATTGCTATACTAACATCCAAATACACACCATGGGTTTGTTTTTAACTGCGCAGAGCTCAGTCAGATTTTATTAACCTTGAAAGACATTTCTTCTTTTCAGCCCTGCATCTTTTAAAAGACCTTCTAATTTCCCTAATTTATTAAGCCACTATCATGTTTGGCTGAAAAAGCCTCAAAAGGCTGGGAAATGGTTCAGAAGTTGTTTCCACTAATAGAGTTCATAAGATCTGCTAACATTTGCTTATAAATAATCATAGCCTCTAGACGGGATTCTTACTTACCTTTTTGGAAAGGCTGTTGCTAGCAGTAAATAAGATGATGCAGAAAAATATTGCAGAGCAAAAAGAATAGTTCTTTTCTTTCCTTTTGAATTTTTATCTAGTATCTTCTCAGTGAGGAAAAAAATTATAACAGAGAACGAAGCCCAAAATTAATTAACAGAACTGAAGGACAGGGCTTTGAGCAACCTGATCTAGTAAAAGATGTACCTGCCCATGGCAGGGGCATGGACTAGATCTTTGAAGATCCCTTCTGACCAAACCATGATTCTATGGCTAGTACTTGAGGAAGCGATTAAAATATAGACACGTGTGGAGAACAAGTCAGTGGAAGCAGCAAGGCAGTGCTGCAGGTCCACTGGTACCTCTCTCTACATACAGGGACCTGAAAAGGCTGGAGGATGAAGCAGTAATATAACATAGGAAAAACCACACTGGGCGAGGCCAGACACTCACCTGTCCCAGTATTTAACAATGGATACCTCAGAAAGAGCAGAACAAGAAGGAATGGGTATCAGCACTACTCCAGCACTACATTCTTCAAACAAATTCTAGCTCAGATTTTTCTTTTAGTTTTTCCTCGTATGGATTTGCCCAGTCATATCTTGAACTCCTGTGGATTTTAACAGCCAATGCAACCCATGAAATTGTCTTCCACAGTTTAACACTGTACAAGTATGGCAAGATGTTTGGAACTAAATTTGGGGGGGTTTTGTTGTTGCTTTTTTATTCCAAGTGAAAAGGGAAACAATGGTAGAAAATTGTATCAAACTCTTTCTAAAGAATGTTCTGAACATCCTGCAGAGTTTTACACCTTGAATAGGAAAAAATAATAGGTAATAATGACAAAATAATAAAGAGTTTTGGAAACAAACTCTTTGCAATTGTAGATTTCAGAGGGGTTTACAATACAAATACAAATAGAATATTCTATTCTATTGCTACAGCACCATAGTAGAAAAAAAATCCACTATTGACAGAAGATGCACATGTAGGTATTTTCCGTGTCTTCAAATGATTATTCTGTTACATTTCTAAAGGGCTTGGTTTTCCGATTGCCAAAAAAGTGTCTTCAACTAAGGCGATGACGTCATCATTCTAAGTAGGAATAAGTAAACACCGCTGACTGTAAGGAGTTCCTGGTGGCAGATGAACATTTATAGATCTATCAACGTTTTCTCTTTCCTTTCAAAATGCGTCTCTACCCTTTTATATTTTCTGAGTACTTACAGTACAGTATGCAAAACAAAAGTGAAAAATGTCAACATTAAAATTCGGATGTGAAAGTCTGTAAGTTGCATTACATTTCCATAAAGCTTAATGAAAAGCAGTGTTCAAATACAGAAAATACATTAATGTTCTGATTTTCATTATGTAGTTCAGCAATGCAAATAATTAAGAGTCTGAAAAAAAATAAGATCAATTGCTGTTCTTAAATATTCATCTACTCTTACGGCTTGCTAATGGGAAAAAAAGCTATTCCAGATGGTAAACTGCAAATGCCAAAGCTATAAGAATGAAAGTGTAGAAGTCATGATACTACTGACCACCTGACCAGGAGAAAGCCGTTGCACACTGACTACTGAAGGAAGCCAGGCTGTTTCAATGCAGTGGTGGTTACTGTGATGATATAAACTGGAAACATGCACTATCCAGGCATTGTGTCTAAAACCAATTTATTTGCACTGTAAAAGATGCAAGTGGTGCTCAACTAGGTTAGAGGTACACAGAGGGAAAGGCTGTTCTGACATGGTCTTGAATGTTATAGAAGAACAGGTTAAATGAAAGAACTGTAATGAGTGCCTCAGAACTGAGCACAGAAGAACTGATCGTAACATACACGAGAGAACACACAAAACCCCCTTAATAGAATGAAAAGAAGTTGTGGGAAAGAAATTATGAAGAAAGGATTTGCTGAAATTCGTGCAAACCTATGGCAGAAAGGAAGATTATTCCAAACATAAGCACAGAAGTTACTGAATCATACATAGAAAACTGAAAATCTGCACAAAGGAAGTTGACAATCAGAAAGTTATGGCAGGTAAACCATAAAGCAAAAAGGGCAACAGAAGGAGGGGGACATGTAGCTAAATAGAAACATTATTAATTGTGTCACAGGAGGGATGCGCAGAGGAACTAAACACACTACTAGACTGTCCCAGAATGAAAACATAAACCATTAGGCATGTAAAAAAACATTCAAAACACAACTTCATTTTTCCAAAATCAGATTTGTCTTTTACATTAATTTTCTGAAGCATTTCAGCTCAGACAACCTGAGCTGAGTTCATATTCAACTATCCATATGAAGTAAAAATGGTATTAGCCAAAATAATTAATAATTAAAAACATCCAACTTTTTTCTTTTTTTGCTCTTTTTACCCGTGTAAGTAGAAAAGGTTTTAAAACTTAACTGACAGTCAACACACTTTTTCAGCTAACACCAGAACCTTCCATATCTGCTTCCGAATTATTCAATTCACAAGGTCACTATAGTTTTATGTTAAAACTGATCTGTTGACTCGCCTGCCATGAGACTTCAGATAAAACAGGCATATGTTGCTCATCTTGCCTTAGTTCTCTGGAGTAATTTTTAGAACCGGTATGCATATGATGCCCCGAATTCTTGTTATTTTTCCCAAATTGCAGTTTCCAATTTAGCTATCTTCTTCATCTCACAACACTACACAAAATATTGTAACCACAAGTAGTATGTTTGATAAGCTTGGCAAAATTAAAAAAAAACCACAAAAACAAAACCCACACTTGACAAACAGAAAACCAAAACAACAAACCCAAAAATTTTACAACTGTTTATAATTATTAGAAAACACATACTATTACAGCAGAGGCACCATATTCTTGTTGCCTGGAAAGTCATCATTTCAGTTTTCCAGAATATTAACATCTTGGAGGAAAAAAAATTATAACAAAACAAAAAGTTATAGGAAAAAAAAAATTATGCAGAAGGAGGAAAGCTTACTTTGAAGCAACCAATCAAATCATTTCAAAAAATTCAAGAGACAAACATACCTGGAAGCTTAAGTTTAGAACTTTCCAAGACTTAAATTTCCTAAGAAACTGGAGGAGTCTTAGAAACATTTCAAAAGAGCTCTCCTAGCCTAACAGTTGTACAATAAGAAAAACAAAGATTCGTTGACTCATATAATATATTTTGTGTTTAGTAAAATCATAACACAGGCCTGATGCTGCATCCTGCTTATCAATCTTGAATTAGAAGAAAATTTTGTAGTCACTATCAACACATTTCTACATTAAAGAAACAAAGAACTCCTAAGTTTCTCATCACAGTGAAGAACGGAAACCTTCTACTGACCTTCAAATCTTTCATGGATTTTTTCCCCCCCCTCCCTTTTCTTACTTACCACCTCTAATGTAATTGGTTTTTTTTCCTAAAGTGTATAGGGGACATACAGAATCGGATGAATCCAGCATTTGCTTTTGAAGCTCTTTCAACTGATACCAGCCTACCTCTACTTCCAAAGTAGCCGAGCTCAGCTAGATCTACCACAAATCGGTAAGAGAAAAATAATAAAGGCATAAAATCAGAGCAGAAAATGAGATATTAAATGGTTTTTGGAAGACATTTGCGTTGGGAACAGTAATTAACTACAACATGTATGCACGCGTGTTTGATAAGCAAGCATTTTATTTTTTTTTAAACCCGTGGAACTGCTCATTTGTTTAAATTCGTGTTTCTTTAAAGGTCAAGTCCTTTTGTTAGGCAAGGTCTTTGATCTTCACCTGTATAGGTCATAAAGAATCTTTATATCATCTTTTCTTTACCTTAGGAGAGAGATGAGTCAGCATTTCATCTATATTAAGATATCTACACCTTGCTTGCAGGATGAGATGGGTAGTTCTGTTTTGTGCCCAACATTGATTGCAAGATCATTGATCTGTGAAGACAGCCTTTGAATACACGTATTTTCAGCTCTGAAGCTGCGTGGGGAAGCAATAAATGTTTATATTGTTAAGAAACATAATAAATACAGGAAAATATTACTGAAGGGGGGTTTGGGTGATTTTTTTGTTTTGTTTGGTTTAGGGGTTTTTGTTGTGTGGTGATTTTTGTTTTGTTGGATGTTTTGGGCATTTTGTTTGTTTTTTAATTCTGAAAATGATTTTGCTATTCTTCTATAGTTGAATAGTTACCAGTGTTCACAATCCAGATCTTGGAATGAGCAAAGTCAATGGCAAGACTCCCGGTGGTTTTAATTGGATCAGGATTTTATGCTTTAAAACAGCCGGCCCCTCTCCTCCTCACCCACATCAGAAATATGTCATTCATTATGTGACATTAAAACTGTGGGTGGCATAATGCCTCTTCTCTGCCTTATTTTACTGGGTGTAAACTGTAGCTTAACATCATACTATAACACAATTCACATATAGTAAAGTTTCCTGGGAAGGAGCTGCAATATGAAGGAATTAAAATTTTACATCGGTGGTAATTATTTTCACATGACAACCTACACAATTACAGCAAGTTTTGCCTTCTGAACACTGAATCAGCAGTTCTGTAGAAGTACAAAAAGCAGCGCTGCAGCTGGAGGCACAGTGTGACTGTGTTCAATGCAGAAGTACCTTCTAACAGGTTTAGGATTACTACACACGTGCCATGTTTCTCTTTACAGGAAAGAGGGAAATGCTATTACTCTTAAGAGATGGCAAACAAAGAGGCATGACACATTTGCACTTTCTTGTGCCACCTAAGGGTGAACAAACTACTAGGACTGATCAGGACGTTACAATGCTGCGTAACTGAAGTGCATTTAGGAGACAGCACTGGACATGCTACTGTGACCAAGGTTAGAATTTAACAACTCCTACTAATTTCAGGAAACAACTAACGGATCACATAAACAAAACTGCTTTTAAGAAGCATAAGGGAAAGAAGGGTGAGAAAGCAGTCTTGCCTGCCTTGTCTCTACAGAAACATGCTTGGAAATAAGCACTCAGAGGAGATTGCCTTGATTGGTAAAAATTTTACCTTTCTACAATCCAAGTGACAAATAAACATTGCTGCTTTAGAAAAGCTACACCTTAGCTATCAATCACACTTAACTGACTTGGAAACAGAAAAAAATTCGGTCTCTGCTTAGAGCTGATTTAGTTTTAAGAACAAGAGAGAGAGAAACAGGTTTGCTGTCACTTGCCTGTTTCCAGAGGAACCTTCACAAAAAGGTTATACCAACATTCAGCTAAAAATATTTCTGTATAAAAGTCAGATGATCCCTCCCATAGCATATATAGCTTATTATCTGTATTTCAGCAACCTTGACAGTAAATTAGGTATAGAGAATGCCATGAAAGAAAAAAGGTAATGAGAGTTTTATTACTTTTACATCCTTGAATTACAGGGCAACTTTGTTATTCCAACCTCTTGTTTCTAAATCTGATCCTATTTAAACATACATTCATTTTGGAACAAAGCCATGTGTCCACACATCCCCTCGGTCAGAAATCAGAGAATACCTTAATGTTTATATGTATTGACTATGAGGGGAAACAAGTTTTCCAGGGGACACTTTAAAATATTCCAAGTAGTTCAGAGAGAAAACAGATTGATGACATACAGCAGATTGAGAAAAAGCTTTGTGTGATGGACCATCCAAAAGGAACTACAGAATCCAGAACTGAAATGCTTACCATGCACATGGTGATTATATAACATGTAAGATGCTTGTGTAAGGTATACTTTACCAAGGGCTCCTTCCAGCAAGATACGTATAGCAACAACTATAGGCAACTGGAGTACAGTTTCCTGTACTTGTATCCACAATCTGTGTGGGAAGCTCAGTTTTAAAGGAAAAATCTCTGAGATTTCCAAGTACTAAATGCAGAGGAAAATTTACTATTGTGGAAAGTCTCCATATACACCAGAATACTCGAACAGTACAGAGTCAAGTTTGAACCCAAAATGCAGTCAAAGTATTGCAAAAAAAGGAGTTAATGAAGCTTAAGTGTTAAAGGAAGACATGCTATTCATGTATGACCTTTAAGATGATGTTTATTCAGAAGGAAATTTACAGCTCATATAGGAGAGAAGTCACTTTCTTCTTTTACTGTGGGCAACACTGAATCTGGGAGAAAGAGCTCCACAGATAAAGAGGGGGAAAAATGATTACAATAACCCACAGCCTGCTCTACACTTCTGTTTTCATGGTGCTTCTTGCTTTATTTAAGTCCGAAAACACCAATGAAGACTGAGATGCAAAGCAGCAAGAACTCAAAGGCTCAAGATTCCGCAAAAACATTGACTGGACACATTGCAGAGAATATATTGTAATTTTTTTTTTTTTTTTTTTTTTTTTTTTTTTTACACGCCTTTAGCAGTATAAGCATTCCTAATTCACAACCAACGACAGATACAAGAAGAGAAAAGTATCTAGAAAAGTCAAGACCAGGATAAATTACGGAAGACGTGGCTTTTCAGAACAGATGTCTGTGCTGGAAGAACTCAGCATCTTCATGTACGAGATTCAGTGTCCAACATAAATCTTTTGCTGTGAGGATTTTGCTGCCTCTTTCTGATATTTTCAGCAAGAGCATCTTCCTCAGTTCAATTGACATCAATCAGTCAAGACTGAGTGGTGGAAAAAAAATGGGGTAGCAGTTGCGCTGAAGACAAGCGGTTAAACTCTCACTATTGAAGTGAATGGTCTGTTCTGAAAAGCTCTCTACCCTCTATTTGATGACCTCAGTGATCCCTCCCGTTCAGTGGCAAACAGCATCCATTTCTAATGCAAAAAATTTCATTTTCTGCAGCATGGACCTTATGTAACAAACAAGTAATTTCCAAGAAAGAAATAAAGTATTTAGGGTCCGTGGCTACCTCTAGGTACTTTCTCTGTCATTGAGCAGCATTCCCCAACCACCCCCACCCCACCCCTTCCCTTCAAGGTCCCTACCACTTTCCATGTACTGCACAAAAAAGCCGGCTGATTTTTGAATTCCTTTCAATGAGCACAGAGCCAGAACTTAGACAATACACTGCCAAATGCTGTAGGCGTCTTCCTTTACAGCATCTAGTGTTACACCACTCTAGATATTCTTAAGAGATATACACAATGATGCAGCACCATTCATATGTGAATTTCTCACTGAGACAGTAAAATTTACCCAAAGATGATCATATTCAGAGTTGCTACCCTCTGATATTTGAGCGAAATAATCAAAGACCTCCAGCTAATTCCACAGGTCTCACCTGCAAGTATTAAACAATCACTTTATCCACTGACATCACTGTACCAATTCTTAGGCCAGGTGAAACAGCTTTTTTCACAAAGCAGTAAAATCATAAGAATCTTTATTACATGCCAGCTATGCTGGTAATTATTCTCAGAAATGTATTGTATGCTATCAAAATTATCATACAACATTTTTAATACATTTTTGGCAAGTATGCAAAGGTTTTAATGTCGGAAAAAGAGGACTAAACACAAAGAAGGAGGAAGGAAAGAACTGTACAGATACTAGGGTGGAATTCATTGCTATTTTTTTGGTGGATATAAGTGATTTTCTTTACTGTAAAACACAAATTTTGTTGCCTTTCTGAACATGAAAACAAATTCTGTATGTCCCTGGCAATGTTATCAATTGGTAACTCTTCTACAGTTAATGGGCTGGTTTAATAGCTTATTATATTACCTGGCCAGACAACAAATTGCTCTCACAGGATATTTGGTAAGGGTATATGGAATCAGAAAATACCTTGAGCTTCACAAATTACTGAACAATTTTTCCACCTCTTCCCTCCAGCCAAAGCAAGGACAAATATAAAAAATATCAAACAACCAGTTATACAAGCGATCTCAAAGACCAGTACATACTTATATCTTTTTTACTTGAATAACCAATACAAAAGAAAAAAACCTCAGATGTATTCCCATATTTCTAGACATTAGGTCAAAACAGACTTTGACTTAAGCAGCCTGATTTTGCTCTTTAGGGTTCACCTTCCAATAAGCTTAACCTCTTTCAGCATACCTTCCAGCAGCCCATAGAAAAACACCCATCAGCTCCTAGATTTTGGACACCAGGATCAGTTCCACTGCAGTCAGCCTAACTTGAGGGGCACTGAAATCAGGAAGTTTATCCAATGGAACAAATCCAAGCACTTACCCGTTCTGTGCGTTCATTAGCCATGTACTAAAACCTGTTTTCTCAGGGAGCAGGAAGAGCCAGCGCAGCGCAGCACAGCGCAGAGCTGGAGGCCCCCTGGCAGCTGAGCTGAAATGGGCTCCTGCGGGTGGGGAGGACCCAGGTGAGGCTCATCACGGCCATTAAGGCTCCTGAGAGCCAGCCGGCCTTCCCGCCAGCCAGGGGTGACGCCCACGTTTCACAGGCCCGGGTTGGCTCCGGAGGAGGTGTTGCAGGGGATATTCCAGCAGACAGAGGCACCAAACTGGAACTGGCACATGGCATAGGGAACTTGGGGGTGGTGAGGGGTCCTGGCTGCCCTTGAGGGTCCCAGGCAGTACAGGGAATGTTCAGAGCACCCTGAAGAGCTCGTGGAGGCTGGGTGGGCTGGATGAGAAGGCTTCCAGCTGCACCTAACGATCCCCAGGAGGCACACAGCAACTCAAGAGCAGAGCCCAGGGACAGCCAGAGCCTCAGGAAGGGCCACAGGGGCCAGTCAGTCACCTCCGTTTTTATTAGAGAAGTAGCATGAATCATCTTAGAGGAAGATGCTGATTTAAAACCTCATCATTCAGCTTTGTTTTCCTGCTTCAGATAAACCGTTCCAGGTTTCAGATATGCTGGAACATGAGTTTGGATTTTTTTTTTTTTTTTTTTTTTTTTTTATCTGCTACTCCCAGGTAATAAGAATACTAACGTTCTTTTCATGTTACATTTCAGGAATGCTTACTCAAAACAGTGACCTTTTCCTCTGACAAGCTGGTTTTCTTTAATTTAAATTTTAGGTTGGAACCATTTTTTAAATCAAATCATTACACAAATAGATTGTCTCTAACAAAGCAAATGAATGTGAAGGAATATTTAATCTTACAAATCACAAAAAGAATCCACCTGATGAAGAGCAGGGCATGAAAATGTCACACCCATCTGGAAAGGGTTATAAACTAAAATTAATTTTTTAATGATCTGTTGCTTTTAATTTTATTTGCAATTTGTACTATTCATAGTGGCATTGGCATGGCAGCAGTTGATGTGCATTGACAGACACTTTTAAAACATAGGAACAGAAAAGATCAAGAATGCTTTGATTGCAGATTTTCAAAAAATCAGGCTTTGTACTGACAAATGAAGTAAAATTTGGGAAAACGCATACTGTGCATCTTACTGGAACAAAATTTATCCACATCAGTAGGAAGTATACTATAAAATCCCAATGAACATAGCCTTTTAAAAAGACATTCACATACAAATAGATGTTGCATGGCTTTGTTTTTCAAACACATTAAAACACAGTATGTTCATTAAAAAACATCTGTTCCTGTTACAACACATTATAACTGCTAAGGAAAACATCCTATATATTTTTTTAAATTATTAGCAGATGTAGCATACTTTGAAATATTTCTCTGAACATATAATTTCTACAAAGGTGACTAATTGATTGTTATGACAAGTTTTATTCTTTAACCAAGGCAGTGCAAGCACCAATAGCAGCACATTTGTGGCCATACAGCATCAGCAGGTATTGTACAACTACATTCAAAAGTCACAGAATTCAGCCTGAACAGGAAACTGTGCTGCTTTAACAACCTTTAAAGTGGACTAAAAATACATCCACAATTTGCTTTCTGAATATTTTTTTTTAATTTTTGCTGTCACTTATCTTCTGCCTTTTGAGCTCCCTATTAGACTGGGATATGCTGGGCTGATAAAGGAATGGCAATGATCCAGTATCATTAATCCTAGTAGCCATCTATCCAAATGAAATCACTGCAGAGAAAGTGGGTTTCTTTCAGAGCAGGACCATCAGGAGTAAATGTTCCCAATTTGGACTGTGGGCTAGCAATACAAGCAGCAAATCACACACAGAGGATTTGAAGTCAAAGAAGGCTGCCTAACATGTATAGCTGGGTCCTTCCTTTTTTGAGAGACCGGTGTTTTTAGAAGAGATGAGAGCCTAAAAACAAGACTGGGGAGGTAAAGAAGGAGAGAAGGAAGCAGTCCCACAAAGGGAATGGTCGAAACAATGGCTTCTCGGAATAACATGGACAGTAAAGGGACAGTTTTGTAGGTACATTGATTGTGTGATTGTTCTTCACTTTCTTTTCTGTGCATCTTTTTTGCTTTGACAACAATTAAAATGTGACTGCTTTATAAAATGTTTGTAAATTCTGTGTGCCCTGAATTTCAGGGTCCACAAAACCGTGATGATCTAGAGGGTCCAGATCTTCTTTCAGGAAGACTAGTTAGAAGACATACACCTTAACATTATACCCCAGAGCACATATTTGAGATACAGTTGATTCCTGTCTACAGCAAATTGGCCTCAGTAGGAAGTAACATCCAAAGGCTGCTCAAGGAATACACATCCACAAGGTTTCTAACACAGACTATGACAAACCGTAGAACAGATTCGATCCTTGTAGACAATCAGCCATATCTCAGCTTAAATGACAAACTCCCATGTATAGTTGTCCCAGATAAGGGAAAGAAAACTGACTTATTTTCCTTCTTAGGCATCACCAAATCAGCTGCCCAAGGAGTTCTGGTCAGCTATACTTCTGCAAACCCAGCAGTGTAATTCCTCTTGCAGAACTTTTCCTGCATCAGTGAAAATGGACAAAAAAGAGCAAAAAACATGCGGCTCTTACAATCTAGCCCAAGTTTTCAGATATGGGATTTATCAAGTAATGCTTTCAATAGTAAATATACTTGACATTTAGTTGCTGAGGTAAAGTAAATATAGGACCCAATAGTGCCATTTTTATGGAGTAGAGCTACACTTTAGAGTATATGTCAAAAGTGAAATTCATTTAACTAAACAGAAAAGAGCCATCTAAAACTGACAAGGGATATGAAAAAAGGTTGATACAAAACAATTCAAAGATTCCTTTACTAGGTGTCCCTGAGGAGGAGAAACTTAGACCAAAGAGCATTACCTTTCTGCTTACAGAGACTCTGTGTAAGACATTAAATTTATGCTGCAAAGACTTCACTGTCCATTAGAATCACTTTGATATTTTACGTTGTTTCTCCTGTGATATTACACCCATATTAAGTCCTAATACTTGTTTATCAAGAACATGTCAAGCCAACAACAAATCTGTAGTTCAAATTTAGACAATGCATATGATCAAGGGAAAAAAAAAAAATCACTGAATTCTCTCTCCTGGTGTGAACTCATTACTGTGTATTTACATAATGTTGTTTTGAAAGCCAGTGAAATGACACTCTGCTATTGAACCTCAGTGGTTTTCCTACATAAAATCCAGCAATTATCCTTACCAGGTAAATCAGGTAACCACTGAGACAATCCAGTCCAATGACTATGAAACACTTTCAATCTCTTCATAAATGTCTCTGGAGAGTGCCTTCATTTTTTTTTTTTTTAATGTTTTTTGTGTAAATTTTTTTTGGTAGCAGAAGTATTTCATTCGTATCCAAAGAATTCTGTTTTTTCATACGCAAATAAATGTGTCTTCATGTAATTTCACAGCTGTTAAGCTTAAAGTTATTCAGAGCCTTGTGTCACAGTTCACCATCCCTCTAGAACCTATGGCATCAAGTGCAGATTTAAAGTTTACTTTCTTTGATGTGAATAATGACTCCCCAGTAAGCGAGCAGAATTCATTATGTGGTTTTATTGCACAGAGCAACACCTTCTGAAAGAGAAAATTTCCATTCCAGACATCTGAACACGACTTGCAATCAAGTGTTTAGGACTTAAAAACAAAATACAATGAAATCTAAAATCTATTCTGAAAAATTCCTCATTGTGCTTCAGGTAAAGGTGCAGCAGCCGTTCATTTTGAATTAATTGTGAATGCAAAACAAATTCAGTCTATGCTTCACATATGTAAGCCATATAACGGTCTTGGAAATAATAGGACCTAAAGCTCTGATAAAATTTCAGAAACAAAGAATCCCCAATATGTCATTCAACACAAGCCACAGAAGAAAACAGTAAGTAGCACCTATTTTTGCAGTGCAACACAACGCAAAAAGCACCAAGCCAGCCTCAGCCTCTCTCTTCCTGCGTTTTTGCGCATTCCTGATGCCCCATGTGATGCCACTGCTTGTGTAATTCTGAAACACAGAGTGCCACCAGGGTACTCAGGCCTGTGATGAAGCCAGACCAAAGGGGAGCAAAGATGAAGATTCCAATCTTATACCACAAAAAGAATCACCTGTATCTAGATGATTCTTGTAGGAAATATCAGATTAATATTTTCATAAATCAGGCCTGCAGGAAGTCAGAACACAAGCCAAATAAGCCAGTTCCTGTTGTTGACTAAGGGGAAAAGCTGATTCACTTCTTCCAACAGCAGTCTAACAAAAGATGTTGCCTTTGTGCACCAAACCTTACCCGATATCCTTAAACCTCTATGTCTACAACATTCTAATACTAAAAAGCATATTCAGCAATAAAAAATATCTTTTTGAATCAGTTTATATTTAAAGTATCATTCATCAAGTTAAACTAAAAGATCTAGACATATTCTAAACAATCCCAGCAAGTATCTCAAACAACTCCCTGCCCCACCCCCCAAAAAAACCCCCCGAACTTAGTATTTATTCCAGAAGTAGACTGCCAATCAAAAGAATTCCATTTAAAGACAACAGCTTCCAAGATCATTTTAGAAACTGCATTAGCTCTTACAGTATCAGTATTTGCATCTAATACATACAATGAAATTGTCTGGAGATAAAACGCCTATGTCTTTATTCCTGTTTCCACTGGAAAATAAAAATAACATTTCAGTAGGAAAAAAATTCCTTTCTTTGTCCTTTTCATATCCAGGTGTATTCCAAGAAGATGTAAATTTGGAGATGTCACTAAGCTATTCTTAAACTGAATGAGTCTTTCTGGGCTAAATCTACAAAGAAATTTAACTTGAGATCCCATCTTTTCACTTCTCACTTTCCTTTTTAGATGAGCTTTCTAAGTTGAAAATTCTGGGCTAGCAAATGTTTTAATTTTTATTTAGAATGGTAAATGAAACCATCTGGGACATTTGGGACTTGAACAACATTTTGTTACAGTTCTGTGGACTACCCCAAAACTTGACCTTACTTTATTTATAAAAAACTGAAGGAAAAACAAAACAAAAAAGGGACAATGTGGTGATTACTTTCACTGCAATCTTCCTGGAGAGATTCTTTCATCCAGCTTGTGTTCAGTTCACACTGCAGTCCATATGTATTCTGTGTTGATGTGGGAAAGTAATTTTATTTCCCTTTTGTTCATCTGAGAAATAGGGATATAATTATGTATAGCGGAGTTGTAACTTCAGCTGGGGTGATAAGAACCAACTATTAACCCAATGTCAGATTCAGATTAAAAAAAAAAAAAAAGAGGAAAAAATTAAAAGATACAGGAGTAGGCTTTAACATGTACTTATGTCCCCAAATGCCACCTCCTTGAGGACAATATGCATGCTTATGTTAAGCATATGTTTCAGTAATTTACAGATTTATGCACTAGTCTTCTCTTTGAGACTTTTTAATCATTCCAAATTGAAATTAAAATCCCTGCTTATACATGTGCATACATTTCATAGCCTTAAATGCTTTAGGAGAAAGAATTAAAAGCACTTTGATTTTCTTGTTTGGAATTTTTTCAACATTTGGAAGCACTCAGTGGTGCTTCCAGAAAATCCTTGTGGTGGTAAAATCCAGATTTCTCAGACTTTACAAGAGTAGTTTCATTTTCCTACTGAAAGGATTGCTAACAGTGTAGCTCATGTGACACACAAATAGAATTAGGAAGTTGGCATATGGCAATATAGAGGTTAATACTCTTAAAAAAATTCTGCTTCATACCCCATGCAATGTGTGCTTTCTTGCTCAGCTGAATTTGACCATTCAACCACTGAATGTCTTTTCCCCACAGTAACTGCTGCTTTTGTTGTTAGGCTGCTGAGCATCTTTTTCCCAGTTCCTGCAGTCAGGCTGACTTCCACCTTTAGAAGCCCAAAGAAATCAGAATTACTTTATTATGTATGAGCTTTTAGAAGGAGAAATTGCTTACATGTAAACATTCACAAGCAAGCCATGCAGTAAGCTGTCAGAATTAAATTATATTCAATATAATGTCTTATTGTGGGAAAATAATTAATCTTGTATTCAAAATTGTTACAGAGAACTTGAAATACTTTGTTGAGGAAGCCAAGTTTTCAAAAGCCTTTGCAATCAGCTCTTTAACTAAAAAGAAAAAAAAAAAGAGCTAGAAAAGGAATTCACACCTGTCCTTCCTAGAGGATAGCTGTTCAAAACAACGGAACAAAGCTGTACGTGTCAGATCAGATCATCTACTTTAAAAACAATTTCTAAAATAAATTCAGCCCTATTATGAGGTTCATTAATTGATATGTATTATTGTGTCATTTAATTCATCGTTTATCATCATTTTCTCTTGCTGGATGCCTGGGGGTCAGACTGTAGTTCTCCATACAAGCTGGTGTCATTTTCAGTTCTTTCTTCCTCTTCCATTTCATGTTTTTTGAAGTTCTGTAGCTCTCATTCTTTCTTCTTCCTGTGTATTGCAGTCAACTACTACATACTCAGCTGTCTCCATCATCCTTCCTCTCTACAGGAGTTTCCATGGGGTGGGTAGACCGTGGTGGATCATAAAACTTGTTCTTCAAACTATCAGGAAGCAAGGAGAGCCTGGACACTATTTCAGTGTGATCTGTCGGCTCCTCCCATCTCGCTGTCACACATCTCAGTCACTTTCCACGACTTGTGCTCATCAGAGGTGGTTCACTGTATCTTTCAGCCACCTTTCTCCTGCTCCACTCCCCTGATGAATTTGTGTGTCATTCCATAGTCCATGTGGTCTTTTTTTTTTTTTCCTTTTTACTCTTTTGCCTCTAGCATCTTATCTATCAGCCACTGAACCTCTCCCTGACAATATCTGCTGCTTTTGCTGTTAGGCTGCAAAGCACCTTTGTCTAAATTCCTGCTGTCCAGCTGGCTTCATCCATTAGACATTTGCTCTCTTCTTTGCTTCCGTTGTATTTCTAGCTGAGCAGCTATACTTCTCCCAATTTAAACTGACTCCCCCCAGCCATAGGCTCTCTTCCATAACTACCTCTTCAAATGCATCCTCCAATTTCCACCCTGCAAAGGATTTTGCATGTTTCTTCCAGACATTATTTGATTAAATGTATTAACTGTTTCCTTCACTTCCACTCAGCTTCTGCCCCCTTTCTTGTCCCACATTTTTTCTTCTACCATATAACACACAGAAGGATTTCTTATCTGCTCTCCTCTGATCCCTGCACTTACCCAGTGATATTAGTCCTACTTATATGGATTTCTCTTCTACTCACTCTCAGTTTCTCTGTCTTTAGGAACTGACTTTGTTCTGTCTGTACAGCACATAACACGAAGCCTGGCCCATGATTAGGTGTCATTACAGCTATGAAAATAATATCTCAAAACCATTACCTTTGTTTAGAAGAGAAATCTTTTTTTTTTTTTCCTCTGAAACAGAGAAGAGCTGGATTTGATTACTATCTAAATCTCCTACAAAAATATTACAGAAAGCCAAGACAAACTAGGATAGTTCATTACATGAATTTCCTTTGAAATAAGTTTTTGCAATTAGAAGTCTCACAGAACGCTACAAAGAAATAAGAACCTTTCATTTTCTTTTAAATTACTACATTATATGAAGGATTGTCTTTCTGTGATTTTTAAAGACATTGTTCTTTTTAAAGTCTTGGTAAAAGAATCTGTCATGTTTTGTTTAGGCCAAAACTTGATCTGTCTTTGTATCAATTTGTGAGTAACACATCTGGAAAATTACCGTGTTAAAAAATGTGCCACCAATAAATACCTAAAAATCTACCTTAAAGCCACTTTCTATTTATGAAAGCAACCAAATGCACTTGACACAAAAAACAGTGGGACTACCAGCTGAGCCTTAATGACCTGGACCATTTAAAGATCATCAATAAGCTCAAGGTTGCTCTAGCAACTCATCTATGACAAGAACAGAGTTATCACACAGCAAGGCAGCCAAAACTGTTTTGTTTTCCAGACTCACCCTGAGTCACCTTAAGGGTCTGCTTGTCTTCTCTGGATCTCATTGCTGCACAACTAGTAAATTCCAACACATGCCATCTCAACTATTCTTTTCTTTATTATAAATTTGTTTCAGAACCATCCAAGACACACAGGTGGATCTGGAAACTTTTTGCAACTCATCAATTAAAAAGCATTTTTCCCTTGATGATCTTGATTTACAGTATTCCAAAATAGACAAAATAATTATTGTTTCAAAATAACCAGCTATACCTATCTAGAATTCCAGCTACAGTCCAGGAAGAGAGAATGAAATTGATGTGTAGCATGAAAATTTACTCATGTGGTTCACACAATGACATATCTAACAGAACAATTTCAGAGTATTTACACTGCCAAGCACTAAGCATTCTCTAATTCTAGAATAATATTTTCTGCTCATTAATAATAGGACTTTTTTTTTATTCCTCCAAAAATAGAAGGTGGTGCACAAGAAGTACTCAACTCAAAAGCTAACGTTAAGAAAGAACCATCATGTTATACATGGTCAATTCATGATTGTCATTGGAAAGTATCTCTGACACGAGTTTGTCAATAGATGCATGCTGAGCTGTTTCCCCCTTTTCTCCACACTGTCTGTCTGTCTCTCTAGGCCTTAAAACACTATCAAGCATGTGCAGAGAATATCTAGCCCAAGGGGACTATGATTTTGTTAGGGGATTGTAGATATATTTTAACGTAAGCACCTATTTCCCCCCATCTCTGCCCCCTCCCCACAGGATTTAAAAATGGTGGTTAAAAAAAAAAACCTATTCCACAGAACACACTTGCTTTTTGAATACAGAAATTTGCCAAACTATTACCATTTAATATGCTAAACTTCCTCTCCAACACCTACATATTAGTTCTTTCACCAGTTATTTATATACCTCGAACTAACCAATACTTAATTAGCATCTCAGAATCACACACCTCCCTTTTCTTCAGGCAGTACTTTTAGGATGTTCACTACAGTCTATGGAACTGAAAGCAGCACTTCATTTCTGAGAAGAAAACCATTCCCAGGGCTCTTTCTGAGCACCTGGCACTGTATTACCCCACCAGAAGTCAACAGCTGATGGGCATGCAGGTGCTCTTCTTTGCCTCAAGACAAAGATCACTCACTGTTATTGCTTCCTTTTTGTCATGTATGTTTGTGTCTCTGCACAATGACAAATAACTGTAAAGCTTTGCCTGCCACTGTATCTCGGACACTTAAAATGACTATATGGATGCAATTCACTTTAATAATTGGTTCTGTTCTCTCACACTTGCAACGTATTATTCAGTAAATTAACTTCGCTTCTCTTCCCTTTCAAAAGAATGCCACGAAAAGTCTTTCACACCACAGAACATGTAATTGATAATTTTTCTTTGACCACTGTATTTCCATGAGGTGCTGTTTTGCTCTTGTTGTACAGACTATTAATCAACAGAGTGCTAGGAGTGCAAAATATTCAAATACATAGGAGAAATTCTTCAGAATCTATGTGTCTGCAATGAGGTACAGGGAGTGACATTCCATTTTTAATGCAACTGAGAACCAAAGATGCTAAGAAAAGTGACTTGAAATAAAAACATATGGAGAATTTAGAGCCAAAGTCTAGACATACCCTGCCCCCCCCCCCAACAGCACTCATTACAACAAGCAGTCCAAGGCAGGACACTGCTCCATATTGAAGAAAGGAATAAGAAACAAAATCACTTTCATGGGTTCCAGCACTGCTGTAGCTTATGCAATGTGGAAAAAAGCTAATAATTATATTAATTTACTAATTAATGATACAGGCAGCAAAAGAAGGATAGTTTTCTAATCAGTTATGTTGTAGACTACTGCCTAATTATTTTAAAGAGTGTGTGGTTATGCTCCAAGCAAGAAACTTTAATGAAATAAAAGTTATAATCAACTGGCACAATAGTGCTATAAAATATTCCGAACAATAAGGAATATGGGCAAAAGGATCTTTTTTTTTCCAATTTACTGCCTTCAACCTCCGTGGAAGACCTACAAGCCTCTCGCTGCCTTTCTGAGATTAATGTTAGTTTAGGGAAGATCAATGATTCCTTAGCCACTAGCTAAAGAAAAAAATCTTTCATTTTTATATCCCACTTGCCAGTTTGTCACAGGTAAGAGTGAGTATGCATTTGGGTCTGATAGGGTCATAAATAAAGCAAATAGTGACTAGAGCAATATACCGGGAACTGCTAAAATGTTTTATTTTTATGCCTGGTTCTTCCCTCATTCCAATCACCAAAACACTTCCATAGGATCTATACATTTCAAACAAAAGATGTGAAAGACCTCCTGCAAGATATCTTTCAGTTGTCATCCCTTAAGACAGATTAACCTGGTACACAGCTTCCCAAAATATTTTGGTGGCTATTAGCAGAACCAAATAATCATTATTTTCTATCATCTGCCTTTGAAGAGGGTAACATACTGAGTTTACCAGGCAGTTCCTCACACGAGGAATGAGCAACTTTTTCATTCATTACACAGTGGTAACAAGGGCAACCTATGGGTTTACTTTTAATTGATATTTCAAAATAATTACAGAGTGGTAATATGTGGAACCTATAGATTTACATTTAATTTTAAGTTATGTTTCACAAGAATTACTCCAAAAGTGTTTTGTGGTTTGTAAACTTTTAAAGTCTGATGTTGTCTGGTGACAGAAAACAATTTTCAACAGTCACCAAGAAGAAATGTAAAAAACTAAAGTCACCTGTTTGTAAAAGCAGTCACTAACGAAAAGAAGAAATACACAAGAAAAAAGAAAGACAGAAAAAAGTTTAAAAAGAAAGATATGCGGATAATGTCTAGTAACAGAGAGCTCATTGATGACAGTTAAACAGGATAGTTTTTCAGTCAATCGAGATGGAGGTTAGGATGCAGACAGCTATTTGAAGGAAGAGAGTAAGAGAAGTGAGACAGGTCCTGATATCATTTGTCCAGTTAATTACTGCCTTTAAAATGCACATATGCTTTACATGCTACATTTTAGTAGCCAGCAAAAAAGGCTTTGATGATAAATTAATATTTTGAAATAAATGAAGCTTTTGCAGTAAGAATTTTTCTGCTAAAAGCACCAGAAAATACCACAAACTGTCTACATAAAATTGAAATTTTGACAGAAGTCCCTTTGAAAAAATAAATAAAACTAGATCCCATTTCCAGAGAAGCTGCTAGAAATATCAATTGGAAGGTTTCCTACATTAACAAACCTGTATTTCTACATTTCTAAATGTTCTGTGTCTCCCTTGCTCAACTGTAATCGTGCAGAACTTTTTGCTAAGATTCAACTGCTTATTCCACAACTTCTATATATCACAGGATGTAACTTGCTAAAATGGTGGAGTGCCATGTGTCTGTATAGTTTTATTTCAATTTGAGAAACAATCAAAAAAAACCCAACAAACCAAAAACCCAAATGTGAAAGTTCTTTAATGCAACACAAAGAGACAATATAGAAGGTTTAATTAGACTAGTCGTAACAGTCAAATATCAAAGAGTCAGGAAAATTCATTAGAGCACTGCATTGTTTTTGCACTTCTGAGTAATTGATCTCTGACTGCAAGTCCTTTAACGACCGCTGATTAACAAAAGTTCAGACTATGTATTCTTGAAATCTACAGCAATCATTACGAACAAAGACTTGAGAAAAGATGGGAAAATAGAGTCAATTTCCTTCTAGTTGTTATTCTAATTCACTTTCAACTGCAGAAACACATTAGAAAACCACTAGGAATCAGTATCTAAAACGCACTTCTCAAAAGATTCCACAGTTTGAGATCAGTCCAAATAACACAGATAAGCCAACCCCTGAACAACGCAAGACTGGAACAGTATGGATTCTGTTGCCCATGTACCATTGTACAGGAAATGCCTTTACATACAGTTTTTATAGTTTCTTTGCCTTGGTTCCACATCTTATTGGAAGTTAGCCAACGTCCATTATTACATACTGAATGAAAAAATGTGACACTAGATCTTGAGCAAATATAATCCTTCTGAAAAATGATAGGTGTTGAAACTGATTAGGTACCGAGTTCAAGAACTTCAAACAGTAAAACGTTTCTCCTTTCCAAATGTCGTATCTTTCCTAGTTTGCATCGTACTGCCTTAGCTGTCAAGCTGCTACACTCCTTGAACTTCACCCCTAGTGTAAAATAAAATAGTGACAAAAGTGAGCTCTAAAGATTTCCTAACACTTCGGGCCTCCTGAATAGACTGCATAGTAAGCAAGAAGCTGTTTCTTCGGTTTTGGTACATAATTTCCTGTACACTAAAGTGAAAAAATGTCACATGAACATAATGTTTCAGGAAGGAGAACAGAAGGGTTTCAAATGCTTCTGAAATCTTGTTGAAAAGTCAGCACCTACCCCATGGGCAGGGATTTGTTGTCCTTGAGTGAGTCCACTTAACCTTCTAGCCTTTTCAGTCATGTACAGAGGAAAACATGCCCTGCCCTTCTTTCCCTTCAAAATAGTACCTTTAGCATCATTATTTCTTTCTTATCTTGGAGTAAAAGTAATTTAGGGTTATTGACTTGATGCATCACCTGTGTACTTCATATACTCACCCGTATGATTTGATTTTTTTTTAAAACAGGAAAGATTGAGAGCGTTAGCTGAAAAACAGACACCTGCAAATGCATAAGAAAATATTAAAGGAGATTTCATGAGATCTTGAGAGGAATGCTCATAAAACCGAATGGATATGAAAGAGATTCAGCAGAGAGTCTTCTCGGATGCAGATGAACTATTGATAAAAATGAACGTTTGAGAAACAAAGGCATTAGTTTACAATTGATTCTGAACAAATACCGGTAAATCCATGAGAGTGAAAGCAAACACCAATGTGAATAGGTCTTTTTAAATTGGAAAATTTGCCACTTAGTTAAAACATCCAGGACAGCATTTTATGTGTTTAAAGGTCAGTGGGTTTGATATACCAATAAATAAGGTAACTTCTGTTAGTGTCATCCATGGCATTTGCATGGCAGCAAGTAAATAACATCTGTTTTCAAGAGCATGCATTCAACTTAGAAAGTGTCTCAGCTAAATCCTAAAGTCTTCCTCAAAATCTAATCCTGAAACCCAGAAAAAATAAGTAGTTTCTTATAGACATTCTAGAACCATTTCTAGATGCACAGTGGCAGAAGGTGGCAGTTACCTGGAATGGTGAAAGAGGAGGAATAGGAGTATGCTACGAAGCCTGAAGAGCTAATATAGTCTGAGGTTGTCTCTCATTTCTGTTAGTTACACTGAACTCAAAGACAGAAGGAAACAGTGGCTGACCTGAAAACAAAGGTCACTAACACCTGAGTTATTCTGGCTTCTTTTGCTTGCATATTAAACCTTCCATTTTCAAAGATTCAATATTTTCAGATATAAAATAACTGAAACTTAGTTATTTATTAAATATTTTTACAATAGAAACAGCCAAACGTAACGAAGGTTTAAGAAGCAGCACTGCAAGTCTCCAATGTTTACTGCCATGTAGCTCATTAACCTGAGAACACAATGTTTGTAATTGTGCATGTAGACAGCACTTTATGACTGGTGACATCTTGGATTCAACCAGTAAGTAGACTGGTTCCATTACCTTAGAAGTTACTTCTTTCCACTAACAAAAACTTTTTGTTTTAACGTATCAAGAATTTCTTTTTTTCTTTTTTTTGGTATTGATTGCTATAAATACTATGCTTCCATTAATGAAATAAGAAAAAACAAAACAAAGAAATAAACTCATCACAATTATTTGTTTACAATTGAACTACTTCATTTTATCATTTTACTCTTCCATTTTTCTTGCATCATGCATTATTGTTATAGGCCAAACTACAAATACTGTGGAAACATAAAATCTGTTTTCAAAACATTACTATGTATGTGTAATACCCCATTGCTACAGTAAATTTATAGAAACTTATAGGAAGATGGTTCAGAAAGCAGCTGTAGACATTTTTACTTGAAAGCAGCGAAAGAACACTTTAGTAATATGCTTGCTTTAGCAATAAGGAAAGCAGACAGGAGTTGTTTGTTTAGAATCAAGTCTTACACTGTTATTCAATGCTGGCAAGAAAGAGTAGATAAACTGATAAGGCTTAAACATGTTTAATGCTGATGGCTGGACTTAAATGACTAGGGTAAATCATTCCTAAACTGAACATTAAATCTCAAAACATACGATTTTGAGAAGGAATTGTAGGAAATACTTGAATGCTAAGAAACGCTTCATAGGCATAACGTAGGTTGTATATCTGCTTAAAAAAATGCTAACTGTTAGAATTATTTCAAATAATCCTTTCCATTCCATATGCAATACACTTCACAAAATTTATATTTCAAGAACAGAAGCAATACATTCGATGGGAAATCTGCGTAAGCAATGAGTACTGTATCAAGATCACCAGAACTGTGAAATAACCATCACTAAACAGATTTAGACACCCATAAAAATACCACCTTTCCATGGGTCTGTACTGAATACACAGGTTCAATAATGTAATATATGTTTCCCACAACACTTGCTGTGTAACTGGATTCAGAATGCAAGCTTTGTGCTTTATTTCTTATCAGGAAGAAAAACGTAATACTTTTCTCCCTTTTTGCCAATGTTATCTACACAGATATGATGGGAGGCCATCTCTCCAAACGTGCAGGTGTTGAACCTCAGAAGGAAAGTCTGTAATATCAACTGAAGGCTTAAATTTAAACCAAGACAAATAATTACAACCAACAAGAAAGCCCAAATTGACATCATATATACCACCTTTAAAAACAAAGATTCATGCTATACTATGAATCGTTCAATCAGGCTTTGTTAATTATTACAGTGTGTTTTGTAATAAAAAGTTTAAGGTAAAATCATTTTCACAAAATAGTCCCGTGTTTTTAAAATGAAAATACGTGTTCTGAGCCACCTCACTGTAAAACGTACTTCTATGGAATAACTGCAATGCGATGTGTCATAGGCTTCTAGGTGATAAGCATGGATACCAGGGAATTATAACATAAGCAATAATTGTGAACCACAAATCTCAAATGTGGTAAATAAATGCAATATATTCCAATACTCCTTAAAATTGAAAGTAAGCACCCCCTCTGGCGTCAGTGGGCTTTGGATCGTGCTTGCATGTGTGGCACTCATTCTTTAGCGTATGCTTATAATAGATTTCCCCAAGGGGAAGAATCAGGGATAAAGAATTTTAAGAATAAAATAATATAAACCCACATCACAATTTAGAAGAGACAGAAAACTTACTGGAAGTATCAAGATAATTAATGCAGAACATTCTCAGGAACCTGATGCCTCATCATCACGTCAAAGTAAAAAATCAGTGCTGGAACCTGTGGTTTCCCAAGTTGCTTTATGGAATTTTAAATGGCATTGCCCCTCGTGATTTCTTTTAATTGCTTATTTATTTTATACCACGTGGAGAAAAATGCATATAAAAATCCACTATTATTCTAGCTCAGTATTAATTATTGACAGATTGTACTGGACTGTAAATGACCTATTGTCTGCACTGCACAGCCACTGAAAGGGGAAAAAAGTCATTGAAGGGCACACTAGCTTCCAGAAAGAGAGAAAACATAAGAGGATGCAACATACCCTGTGTCTGTCTACAGCTATACCTTAACTGGCAAGCAGAAAAATAAAACTGGAGCAGAACTGTAAAGCAAAATAATTAGTGCTGAGGACCCAGAGTCCACTTTGAGACTTTTGCTTTGGGCAAGCTGGGGTCTAGTCCTGGGGGCTGAACACCCAGCAATTGGCTGGAATGCCTTAGACTTATTCCTAGAATGTGTTTTCCAGTCAATTTAATCCACAAGTAATCCAAGTCAAGCACTCTGAGACTGCCTCATATTATGAGCCAAAGCTCAGCAGAGTGGGGACAACTGGGAAATTCAATACACCCGACCAAAAATCAGTACAGGAATAAAATTCAAAGGTGGCAAAAAGGAAAAAACAGATCTTTAATCGTTGCACCTAGAGATTCCAAAAGCAAATATATGGAAGTACAAAATAGAAGTACTAAGTATGGCTTAGTGCAAAAGAAAATAATTTGTCATTTAATCAAGGGAATTGATTGACAGAAGTAGAAGACATTAGAGCTACAATGATGATGTCATTAACTTTTAAAAAGCTCAATGTCAAACCATTGAATACAAAGGTTATTCTTTCAAACAACAAATTCACAAAATTGGGCATAAGAGCAAAATGCTGCTAGACGTAATACAGAAACACTCAGGATGAGATAGAAATGGAAATAATTTTCCTGCCTTAGGCAAACATCTGAGATGTTACATTAAAGCCAAGTTGATACTTTTAAGGGTTTTAGCCAAAAGCTGTTAAGAGAATGACCACCCACATTCTCAGAGCTGAGATAATTTTGTTTAGAGTACTCAGGAAACTGAGGTTTAAGAGCTTAAATTCATGCTTAGAATAGGAAAAAGCATGCTCTTGTACTGAAATATCCAAATTTCAGTGAAGCACATTAGCCCCTAGCCTACTGTAGGGTTTTGTCGGGTAAGGGAATGTTGTATGATAGCTTCCCTTATTTTGATCTAAAATTCTGCCTAAGAAGAATGAATGGCTGTAGTTATGCTAATTTTTTGTCATTGTTTGAAATGCACCAACGTCTTCTAGTCAAAACAGAAAATTCCTGTTCAGCTCCAGAGTCCATGATGTGATGGTGAGAAGAAAAATTTCCAAACTAGAGCTTAATACAAACACAGTAGTCTCTTCCTCTGTGTTTATTTATGGCTAATGCCTGCTACTATTGCTAGACATCATGCGAGCATGTGAAAAGACTTCTCTAGAAGTCAGGAGGCAGAAATGTAACATCCTGAACACCAGGAAGTTAGTAAGTTTAAAATATAAACAGTATAGAGACAGATTCCTAACAGCTTCCCCCCAAAATTTAGTTATTTAGCAACTTATTTTGAAATGTAATGCCTTCAAATCAGACTCATTACTAGACAATCAACTAAGCCAGTGCCTAGAATATAACAACTGATTCATAGAATATAGCAATTGATTCATAGTGCCTTCAAATATTCCCCAGTATTGAGCCAATAATGCTATTCTCACCAGCAAATCTACTTCAGTTTTCCAGCCTGGAGCACAGCAGACAAGGTGCATGTCCACCCTTCCCTTTCTTGGACCACCAGCAGCGGGGCACTGCATGTGAGGGCTAACACAGGAGTGACAGATTCGCTGCAGCTCTACATCTTATGCTTTAACTGCCGCCATTGTTAGCCCACCGCTGTACAAACACACTCATATTATCAATTACCACCAGCCACAGCTCTAAAGATAAGGCTGAATCACCGTGTCATCAATTTTTACCACTAAGCACTGATCTGTTTATAAATGTTTCTGAAAACATGTATAATGTGGATTCAGAACTATATATTAGAGAAAAGAGTGAAGAAGTATAACAATACACCTTAGACTTCCACTGAACATTTAAATATTAAACAGGAAAATATTTTTATCATGTTTTAGCTATGTAACATTTTCTTTGGCACCTTTTCAAAGCATCCACGCACATGGAGAGTTACCTGAAAGCTGTTCAAGCATATGTTGTGTTCTTTCAAAAAAAGAACAAAAACCTTACAATGTTTTTCATTTTTCTTTTTAAGATTTTTAAAAATGCTTTCCCCCTGTATCTCCACAAAAGCATCAATGTGCTTCATTTACAAGATAAACTGACTTTATTTTTCATCTTGGATCTCCTGTTTATGTGCAATGGTCATTGACCAAGTCCAAAACATGCAAGCCATAGTATATATTCTGGACAATGAGTCCAGGCAAGCAGACTTTTCAAAACTGGGAACACTTACTCATCTCAGAGGCAAAACTGGTAGCTCTTGGGAGCCGGGTAATTCAGAAGACATTTGCAGTGTTGAGCAGCTTCTTTGTTTTACCAGATCGGTCTTCAAAATACACAGAAGTATCCAGTGCATAAATTTGTACACCAAATGTATCAGCAGATCATACTTACTACCTTACTGCACACCTTAGTGTCATGTGAGACCAATCATTTTACAAGATGGCCAAACCTATCAGTTAAGGCCAAATACAAATTCCCGTGAGGCTGCATAAATTGCTATTGTCCCAAGTAGTTCCCCTTCAGTTACAATCCCACTAGAGAGAGTATTCCTCTTTTGAAACACACTAAGCTAAAAAAATCATACATGCCCATGTTTCAATAGCATAAAAAGAAGTAGATGCAAAGCTCATAACACCTTAGATTTACGGATACGACATTCTGTAACAACTGCCATAATCAAGTATAGATATGATGATAAAGCACTTGTGTCCAAACTTCTACACTATGACATAAAGTGGCCAAAGACCCCACTGGCTTGGCATCATGAAGCTCCAGTCTTAAAAAGAGCCAGGCAATACTAAAGAACAAGGAAAGTTTACACAGTGTTCCTTCCTCAAAATAACCTCTGCCAAAATGCAGGGGATAGGAAAAGTATCTTTGGATATGGTAGCCTTTCTTGATTATTATAGTTTAATGTATGTATTGAAAACTAAAGGTACCTACTGGATTTCTTTATGAAATGGTGAGCTCTTTTTTTTTGGTCTTTGATGATTAAAACCATATTTAGCTCACAGTTGAAGCTTTCATCTCAGAAATTGGGACAGTCTAACTTAAAAATACAGCTAAGGAACTTGTCCAGCCATTATAGCCAGCTCCTCCACTCAGGAATATTAATAAAGTCAGTAATAGTCACAGAAGCTATACATGCAGACTGAAGAATTTGCTCTATGTGTCTATTGAAGTCCCTCTCTACTGAAATCAGAGGGAAGAAATGGATATGTGAACTGCCATGAGATGTAGCGGCTGTGCCTCGGGTTAAATGGGACCTCAGGCATAATGCTGGTCTTGGAAGGTACTAGCATTCCAAGTGCTAGTGGAATTGCACACTTCTTGCACACTTCTTGAGTTGATGTTTCAACAAAGAAACAAAAGCAACGGCTCCTTGTGCCATAGCCCATTTTTATCTCATTCAAGACTTCTCTCCTTTTTTACCCCAAGCCAGGGGAAAATTAAGAAACCTGGCTAGGCAATTATTTAGAATAGTAATGGGGAACAAAGTGGAGAGCCTTATACTGCCTTTTGAGTGCAACAGTGCAGGGTGCATATTTGCGTATGGATACATAGGCAAACAAGTAAGCAAACAGATAGCCAAACCCCAAGCTAAAATAATCAATCAAGTGAACAATAAACAGAGAAGCACTATAGTACCAGAACAGGTGGACAGAGAAATTAAGTGTAGCTCATTCTTTGTGATGGATTATATATAGCATTATCTTTGCGAGGTTCCATTTTAAACAACGCTTATTAATAATGCATCATTTAATTTAACAATGCCTTTTAGTAAGAAAATAAAGGTTAAAGATTTAGTGCTCTAAAATCTGTGTATGAGGAAAATGCTGAAATATTGTGTGTAGCAAAATGCTGCAGCTTTTAATATGATCTCTGAAGGGTTACAGATTTTGTCTTTTAAGCAAAAATATCAGTGACATTTGGAACTGTTTGTTTAAAACTGCAGACTGACAGAATGGGGACATAAAAACATGTAGCTAAAGAGAATAGATGCAGTGATGGTATACACATCTACTTGCTATAGTGTTATTTAAAATATATACCTTGACGTGCATATTTGTCTCTATTTTCACAAATTAGTTTTCTGTAAAGTGCTTGCTGTAATTCAAAAGAATGATAATTGGACTATTTTTAACATAAACATAAATCCTTTAATGGTTCCTCATGTGTGTGTGATGCTTTCTTCTTATAAATTGTAAAGCTATCTGTCAGTTGTCAAAAGCACTTTAAAGTCTTTAAAAAATTTTTAAAGTCATGAACTTAAGGTACTTTAAGAGACTTTTACATTCCCAAATTACATCCACTATGCACCGAACTGAGAACATCCTACTAACGAACCAGTAGAAAAAAGATGGTGGAAATAAATGTCTGTTATTTTGCAGGGAAATGGCTCAATACCTGCTATTTACTGAGCTTAGCACTGTTCGTATTACATAGATAGTTCCTGTAACTACCGCATCGTTTCATGGTATCGCCACTACAACAGGCAGTCCCTTTAATCATTTAGGAAAAGTTTAAGACACATTTTGCATTCATTTTTAACATTCTTTTTTTCTCTTTTTGGAGAGTTTGCTTTTTTCCTCTAAAAGCAATACCTCATAACTAAGCCCAAAAAACCCTTTACCATGGAATATTTCTTTGAAAGGTGTCAGGGAAACTGGAAGAATGAGAAGAATTAAGAGAAAGAGCATAGAGCTAAGTACTGTAATGCCATCTCACTCAGAGTAAACAAGTAAAAGCTAAGACCAAGGAAAAAATACCAGTTGCAATTGTGTTAAAGACCTAAGGAAGAAGAGAGTTACAAGAAAGTGGTATAGAACTACTTAAAATAAATTCAGAAATTATTGATTAAAGAAATTAAAGGGACAAGGTCCAACTCCAAGCCATAAGACTAGTAAAGAGTCAAAGAATCATCGCTACTCTTCCCTTTGCAGACTTCCGTTATTGTTTCAAGACATCCTTATTCAAGACAAAAAAATGTAAGAGCAGTTCCACCTGTCAGGTAGCCTCTTTAATAAACAGCCTAGATTAAGGGGAAACGGGAGAGTAACAACAATATACATTAAAAGACCATTAGTATCACCTAACTCCATTTTTTGGCTGCTGCAGATGCCTGACAGTAAATGCATCTTGATCCATGCTATCCAGCGTGTTGGGCAAAGTAAATTATCCCAGATTAATTGGCTTAAGCTACTTCTTTACTGGAACCTGTGTCTGTAAAACAGGATTTCTAGAGGAAATGTAATGAACCGTGATACGTAAAAAGTCACATTGGATAAACCTAATGGTTCTTTCTGCTTTTGAACTGTAAAAAGAGGAATAGTCTAATCATCACTGTTTACAGGGCTTATTTAACGATACTTTGGCAGCACAGACATGTTTCAGACTACTAGCAAAGTGTATACCCGTTTAACTACAAGTATTAAAGCTTAAACATAAGCTAACAATAAAGAATACTACAAGTTTAGAACTACAAATGAATCCTATACCTTTTCTAACAGGCAGTATTGATACTAGCAGAACTGTCATCATCTGAAAGAAGGAAAACGTACATTTTGCTCATCGACCACTGTCTCTTCTTTCCCCTTTCTCACAGTCTAACCAGCGCTTACGTAGAAGCTCTCTTTGGCACCTTTTTTTTTTGTTTTAGTATTCTCATCAATTTCTTTCAGATCTCCTTTAACTAACTCCTTAGCAGCCACTGGTGTACGTCTCGAACAGAATGACATTTTTACCTTCCTTCTCACATCACCCCACCTGAAGAATTTCTCTCAGGCCCCGATTTTGTTTCTGCATATCCATAGAAGTGAGACAGACATGGTAAGGCTCAGCAATGATGTAAATAAAGTATTGAACCTATATCTCAATAATTTATTTAAAACAACAGCAAAATTTATTTTATCTCTGACTTTAACATCAAGATTAAAGCATTTAACTGGATACGTACATATTCTATGAATATACATAGTCTTTAAACAGGTAATTTATTTTCTTATATTCAGTCATCATGTCTGGAACAAGTATGTCATTATGAAAAGTTAGCATTTGGATCTACAGTATCACAGGATCACAGAATGTTAGGTGGTTGGAAGGGACCTCGAAAGTTCATCCAGTCCAACCCCCTGCCAGAGCAGGACCACCCAGAGCAGGTCACACAGGAACGTGTCCAGGCGGGTTTTGAATGTCTCCAGAGAAGGAGACTCCACCATCTCTCTGGGCAGCCTGTGCCAGGGCTCTGTCACCCTCACAGGGGAAAAAGTTTTTCCTTATGTTAAAGTGGAACCTCCTGTGCTCCAGCTTGCACCCGTTACCCCTTGTCCTGTCATTGGACATCACTGGGAAGAGCCCGGCTCCATCCTCCTGACACTCGCCCTTTACATATTTATAAACCTTAATGAGGTCACCCCTCAGTCTCCTCCAAGCTAAAGAGACCCAGCTCCCTCAGCCTTTCATCATAAGGGAGATGTTCCAGCCCCTTAACCATCTTTGTGGCTCTGCGCTGGACTCTCCAGCAGTTCCCTCTCCTTCTGGAAGTGAGAGGCCCAGAACTGCACACAAAAAATAAAAACAATTAGTTGAAGAAAACGTACCAGGCACTAATTAAGAACTACTTTTAAGTAACTGACAGTACAAATGCATTTCCTGAATTTCTGTGAGACTGTTTAAAAATTCATCAAAGCACTTCCACATAAAGTTGGGCTTTGAAATATATAATCAAACTCAGTGTTAGTATATATCTCCCTGCCTATTTTTAGCCTGATTGCCTAAAGAAGCAAAGACAATGTGACCACCTTGTATGCCAGCCTCTCTCTTGCAGCCCCTACACTTTCAAAGTGTCGACCAGTTTCCTTTCAAAGAGAGAAAAGTGTTAAAAGGCTCAAAAATAACAGTATTTCCTCAAGATTGAAAAACTGGTTTCCAGGTAGAGAAAAGAGATAAATTAGTGGCTCTTCTGAGAGAAACCTGGACTTTATGTACTCTCTTTAATCAGTGGCTGGGGAGACAATCAGCTACCACAAAGCTGCAGCACACACTGCCACATGTGCGGGTCTCTTAGAGGGATTACAGGTACCCGGTGCTCTAGTTTAGAAAGACACACTTATTAGATCAGCATCACTTAATGGCTCAGGTGGAACACTGTCTACTTATAAACACTACAGAGATCACTTGCAGCAAAAAGTCTAGGCCAAAACATCTTAGATCTTCAGCAGTTGTTGAGAAACCCAGTATTGAGTTGGGGCTTGAACTTTATAAAGTTAAAAAGTTAAAATCTGTCCACATTTAGGTGCAATTTACTGCACTGCTGTGTCCATTAACATCCAATAGACTGCACGGTCTGGGACTTGTGGTCAGAGTGACAGTGCTACATGACAAAGCTTTTTCATCCTAACAAACAGAGATTTCCTCGGCACACTTGTTCAGGTAGACATTGCCAATCAGTTCAGAAACGTTCCCCCCAGATGTAGCACTACTGACAAAAATATGGGAAAAGTTTTCACCCTCAGGAACTTGTCTGTGACTGGCAGCTGATGAAAGATTGTGAGAATTACTGAAGCAACATGTACTGCATGTGGCAATCTTCCCCCTTCATGTTTTACTGAAATAAAGCAAGCACTCAGTACATTTTCACAGAACTTACTATACTTTATCTTTCAGTTTATATAATTTTTTTAAAGCTTAGATACTTTAGCTCCAGGTTTATGCAACTTCCCTGTCAACAATCTTTGTAAAGTTAAAAAGTAATACAGTTCCATGTCCAAGGTCTTGGAGTGACAATAAAATCATGTACTACTTTTTGTCACCTCCTCCTGAAAAGTATGTTCTTTGACTTCGTAGAACAGCTGTAGGAAACTGTGATTGCTGATATACAAAGTGAGTGCATTTTTTCCATGAACAAAGTGAAAACAGGGAGCCCTGAAGTTCCCTGCCCTGCTGAGCTATTCACTGGGTACAACACAGAAAAATGACTTTTCAGCAGCATTTTACATTAATAGTTTTTGTTTTCGATTATATCATCTATTTCTGTCAGAGTTAGTAATTTATGGTTTTCACAGCCAGACTCAAGGTAGCTCCAGTTCTGAAGACCCTACTCAGGCAAAAACAGGATTCTGTTTCAATACAGACTTTATCTTCCACACTGAAACACTGAGTCCCACCACTACAGCCATTGTATATCGTTATTACGTGAAGCGTACGTTCTACAGTGCTAGACCGTCTTACTGTCTACTACGAGTAAAGCTGCAGGTCTAGGCCATTTGTATTTTGCCTTGCCCTACCTCAAAAGATTTTAATCAGAACTTGAATATTGCCTTCCAATATGGACATGGAAAAATGCCTAAAGCTATCTGAATTAAATTTGGCGCAAAACTTTGCTCTGAAAGTATTTAACTAGTTTTAGCCTACAGCAAAGTTTTACAGCCAAGCTATAAACTCCTTAATAATAAGATGCCTAATAAAAGTGCTGACAGACCATTCACAGCTTCAGCAGCGCGCATTAAAATGCACTAGAAGAGAACATTCACAGAATGATAGATTCTCAGCACTGAGGAACACCTGAGATCTTGATAAACACGCACGTTTCTCAGCATGTGCACTACATACTCACTTCTCCTCTCTGGACAGCATGCAGGTACATTACTTCCTGAAAAGATGACTTTGGCACCAAATACTAATGACCTGTTTAGTAACTAACATAAAATCATATCCTACATCTACAGAAGAACATGCAACTTTAACCGACATTTCCATAAAAACTAACTTCAAAGTAACACTTCTACCGAAGGATTTTGTAACTGTTCGCTTTGCCCCAGAGCTTTATTTTTTCTGGGCATATTAATTCTTTTTTTCATAAATCTGTTTAATTTTGAAAATATGCCCATGTGCTACAGGATTTCTTTTTAATCATACAAGCCATTCTCCTGAAATAGTGGGAAAAGGCATGTGTTATTTTGTTATCTGAAAGTCACATGTTCAAGCGTTTAGGTACACAAAAGAACTTTGGTACTTGGTCCCAGGAATAGCAGAATAGCGTACAGACTTGTGTGGGTAGTCTGCAAACATGAAGACTGGGAGGATTTTAGTTCCTGTGGAAGGGATTCCCAAAAAGCAGCAAGCAGAAACCTCACAGATATTTACGAGATGTATTAAATTATTATGAAATTATA
The DNA here is from genome assembly GCF_034619465.1 of Leptosomus discolor. Taxonomy (NCBI): domain Eukaryota; kingdom Metazoa; phylum Chordata; class Aves; order Leptosomiformes; family Leptosomidae; genus Leptosomus; species Leptosomus discolor. The sequence goes on along the minus strand of NC_141402.1, from coordinate 20,530,224 downwards.
AAATCATAGCATAACTCACACTTTTGCTTAACCCAACCTTCTCCTCAGAGCAGGGCTAACTCAAAGGATAAGTCAGCTTGCTTGAGGCCTTGTCCCATTAAATGCTGGGTGCCTCAAGGAAGGAGGTCCTACACCCTCCTTTGGGCAGCTCTGTGGGAGACCAAGACCCACATTTTCCCCCTCAAACCACAGAGGTGCTCTTAATCCTCTTGAAAATAGCTCTGGCATACATCTAATCACTAAGCATTTACTGGACTCTAGCGTAAGGTCTAACCAGGAGTAAGCAAACCGCTCACGTGGGAGCACAGACCCAGCTATCGTCCTTGTTCCAGTGCCTGTGAGCGGTTTGTATTACGCCACAATTTAATAAAATGCAAAAGAGACATTGAAGCAAGAACTGGAATCCCAACCTAACTCCTGGAACCAATGGCCAAAATACCATCCTCTGGAACCACACCTAATCCCTTCATACTGTAAGTGTTATTTTATTCAGAGCAGAACATAACACAAAAGGCGGCTTTTGATACAAAGCCTTGCTGGCAGGACAGCTTTCAGAAAAACGCTTCAATCCACTAACATGAAAGGTAGAAAGAACAAAATAAGAATATTGACTACAGAGCACACACAGATAAGAGTTTACAACTCAAATCTTAACAGATATAAATGATGTGTTTAAGTAAAACATAAAAAAAAATATTGCTATAAATCTTTCCTGATTTCTAAAAAGCTTTTTTATTTTTTAATTGTCCACAAAGCATCTGTTCTCTAGCATGAAAACGTAATTTGTCATACCAATTATTGATCTTTACAGAGCCTCTAATGGGACTGGCAGTCACAGAACCACACAATTTTCAACATCCATAGTGCAACTGCAGGAAATAATTCTGCTTTTACAGGGCATCCTAGCCTGAAGGAGCAGGTTATCTGCAACTGCATTTCTTAATGGGAAATAGATGCAACATATAAGGATCTACAGTTGTCAACCACTTGCACTTTCTTTTTTTACCTGAAGAACTGAGTGACACGTACAAGATGGGTTTTTTAACCAAACTTGTTATCGTTGCTGCTCAGGGCTGGCTTCTAGACACCTGGATCCACTCCTGACCAGTGCCCATGCTACCACCTTTCCATAAGTCAGCAAGCTCTCCATATGTTAACTACTTCTCCCTTATAGTGACCCACCTTTTCACAGCCCTCTGTTTAGTTAGACCATACATCAGATGAGAAAAATTACAGAATAATTACAGAAAATTAAAAAATGCTATAAACAGATAAGTTACAGAATAGTCACAGAAATTACACCCCCATACCATGTCACAAAAGAAAGTTCAAGAATGCCAGTGGCCTCAAAACAGATCTTCAGCCACTATTTTAGGTTTGCTTGCCTTACGCATTTCTTCTCACAGTCTTAAAAGTTCTTGGATGTTTCTAAGATGACCTATAGATGTCTATGTAGCCTTCACCAGCGTTCAGGAAAGTATTTAAAGCCCTTTCTCTGCTCTGTGATACAGTTCATGAATTCTTTCAGATTTCTGACCGTTTCTACAATACTTTGTTAGAAACCACAATTTTTCCTACAGAACAACAGGCACCCCAAGGACCTAGCCCCTTATTACCCTATTAATTACCCTATTACAGGATTTAGTTCCTGTTAGCAGATTTTCTAAAAACCTTCCCACTATTTTCTCAGAGCTTCTTTGCCATACAAGACTCGTGCTGGACTGTCTGCTTTTTGCAGCCTGAGGTCTTAACTGCAATGTGCTACCAGGTGTCAATTGTTCTTTCAGTTTTTACTCTGAACCAGAATCACCTATTTGAGTTCAGAAATCTTTCTATCACAGCTTTGAAACACAGATGAAAAATATTCTGGATGCACCTGAACACCACTATATATACGCAGTAGTCTTATGCCCTTTGGGAACATGGTAGATAAAGGAAACAAAACCTCAGGCTGCTTATCTATTCCACAAATAAAATTCATTAAAGTCTTAAACTCCCACCACAGAGGATTATCTCTGTAACTCATGTTGATCAAAGTCTACTTATTTAAATATATTTGCAACTGCAGTTCAAGCAGCTTTTTCTTTCACTATGAATTTTTGATCTGAACACACTTTTTAATGACAGAGATCCACCTCTTCTGTTAAAAACTGAAAAGAAGAAGAAAACCTAAATCTGTGTCTTATAGTGAACCACAGGAAGCTGGAATTTTCCCTTTATCTGCATCGGACACACTTTACCGTGTGGTACATTCACAAAGAGCAACTGCTCAATTTATCAGACAAATCTCAAATCAGCAAGAAAAAAAAAAGCAAGATGCTGCTGCAATTCAATTTCCAGTTGATGCAACGCTTTTCTATCTGACCCAGTGTTTCAGAGCATCAGATAACAAACCAAAGCCATAGTACAAAATCTCTTTATTGGTCTTGTAAAAGGAGTTGTAAATTAGTGTACCTCAGGGACAGATGATACTATAGCACATAAATAATAGTGAAGAAAGGCAGATGAGTATGATCAGCTGAAGAGGTTTGCTTGCAGTTTTCTAAGACGAGACAGGCCGCCACTTTTAAAGAACTTAGGTTAAGGTTAGAGAAGAAAAGACCATAGAAACTTGGAGACAACATGTCAAACTATAAGAACACATTGTGTAGAAAATTAACAAAATCAGAAATTACCTATTAGTATTGAAACATGTGGAACTTTTGAAAATCTTTTTTTTTTGATAGCTTGAGAATCCCCTCCAGAACACTTTTTTCAGAGGTATCACAATTTCAGGGAAGGGTGTCCGTAAGACATCAGTTTCTAATACTTTATATTTTGTGCTACTTGTCATATCGAAATTATCCATTTACTGATTACACAACAGCTTATGGCCTCTAAGAGGCAGATATTTGTTACAAACTCACTTTAAGACTGAGATACTTCCTCCGCTATTGTTCTGCTGTATGTCAAATATATACTGGCTATTGTGCAATTACTAGAAAATGTCTTTTCCACAATAGCATTTTGTATTACCAGCTACCAAAACATCCCATCTAGCTTAACTGTAATGTACCTTGTATCTCAAGTGCCCTGGTTTGGGGTACTGTGGACAGTAAGAGTAAAGCAGCAAGCCTGCACATAGGATTACTATGCCTGTGGGAACAGAATATCTGTTCATCTGCCAACACATGGCCACATTTACATTCACGCAATTTACCTAAGAATTTCATATCATTCCTTCCTTGATCTGCATCTAATCTCCTGAAGAATTATTGAATAGCGGATTTCTGCTGCACATGCTAGATTGAAACCATCCCTTTTGAAAGATTATCCTATTATTTTACTTACCAAAATACAAAGCATTAACCAGCTGAAATGAAAATCTCCTTCTAAATCCTAGGGTTCACATATTGGTACACAATTTTTAATATATGAAGCTTAAAAATACAGGAACATGAGGATACTCCTGTTGCGTCAGAGCAGTGTTCCACCTGGACCAGCATCCTGTCTCATCAGTATGATGATCAGCAGATGCTACCTGGGAAATCACAAAAGCCCAGTCTTTGTACTCTGCTTCTTCCATGCTACCCTGGCACCTTATTAGATGAAGGGTGTTAGAAAGTACATCCCTGCCTATTCACTTGATATCTCTGTATGGACTTGTCTGTGAATTTGATTCTGCCTCCACATCCCCCTTTGGCAATAAATTTCAGAAGTCCAAGAAGTGTTTTCTTCTATGCTTTAAACCAAACTCCTTTCATCAATACACTGCAGCTCAAACATTGCGGAATCTGGGAAATAACAGCTCTCTTGAAGGTCATTTTACCCATGACCTTCATGATTTTGTGAACATTGTTCGTATCAACTCTCAGCTTTATTATCTCCAGGCTGTCTTTTTTCCAGCCTTGTCTCTTCCTTAGAAGATGACTGCTCTGTTCCATTAATCATTTTGGCTCCCATACACAAATATAACGTGAAAATCATTCTCTATACAGACAGACATAAATAATGCATGAGTTTCCTCAATAGCTCTTGATCAAGACTCAACTTCAACGCTTGGTAGAGATGGAGACTAATTCCACTAAACCTAACCTTGATCTTGTGGCGGGATTATATCATTGATTTACCACATAAGACATAACAAAATATGACAGGATTATACCATAGGTCAGGAGAACTCTAGAAATTTTAAGTCTTATACCCACCTTTGCCACTGTTTTCAGCAGGAAAATTTTGAAATTATCTTATGACAAAGGCCATCTGGTTCTTCCCTTAATGACTATACAATTCTTTGGTTAGTTCCCCAAATCTCCACCATTTTGACTAATAATTTTCCATTTAACAATAAATATTTTGCAAAGGTTGGCTTGTATTCACTTTTCACTTGTTCAGAAAGTTTTTTTGGGGAAGACAGCAGGCCAGTCTTACACAAACTACATTGTAAGAAATATATGTCGCTTTCCAATCCCGTTTCCTTTACAAAGGTCTTCAATTATTCTTTCTTTCAAAATTTCTCTGAAAATACTCCATGTAACGTAGATCATATTAGAGAACAACTCTAAAAAGTGCTACTTGTTGCCCTGAGACTCAAAGACACTAATTCAGTACAGCCCAAACCCTCTCTGCTACATATATTTTGCCAGTGGCAGCAGGACGTGGCTGCTAGAACTACAGTGTCCGAGGCTGAGCTGGGAGGTCAGACAAGGAGAGGATCAGCAAGGTAAAAGGGCGGGCACAGGCTTCCAACAACGCCAGGGCACCCAGGGCCCTGACAGTTCAGAGGTCTTTGCTCCAGGCAGGTATGAGTCAAAGTGCAGCAGCCACATTTTTCAAGGAGCATTTGCAGTCCCAGTAAAGACAGAGCAGGAGAATACAGGAGAGTGTAAATGCTTTTCTGCCAATATCATCTCAACTCTAAACTTGAGAAGATCACAAGTATTTCTTGTGGCAAAAATTGTGGGTACAGCATAATATACGACCCTGAAGAACTCAAGGTCATTTATATTTGAGGCCTAGTGTGTTTGATTTGTTCAAATTGGGAGGAAAGCTCTATTTTTTCCACAAATGGTATTGATACATTTGGGTGAATGTGAGCTTCTGGTTTCCTTTATAAGAGGGAGATTAACATTTTAAAAACCATGATTATGGATCTGTTTTGTACAAGGCTTTTCCACAGTGCATGTAACTATAGCTTCAGAGAAAAGATATCTGACATTTTTACATTTTCCCAGTTCTAGTAATTTATTTTTTTAATATTTGATTTGCTCTTCTCTTCACAACACATTACTACAACCTAAAGTTCATTTTAAGTGCCTAAAAACAAATCTGGTTGTTCTGTCAATGGCCCCCAATAAGTATTCTGTTGCATATCATTTGCAGAAAACATTCTTATTATACATAATACTTTGTGTGTATGATGAACTCCTACATAATTAGAAGATTCAGTTGTGATCGGAAGGATAGTTTTTAAGAAGGCTATGCAAGCTCAGATTTCATTGTTTAATCAGGTATTTCTCACTGTCTTTTTTTTTTTTTTTTTCTTCTTCTATGAGATTTTCCTCATTTGATGTCCTAAAGGAATCGAAAAGGGCAGTGGACATTTTGTAAGTGTTAAGTGATTTACTTCCCAGAACTACCTGGGCCAAATCCCAGAAATGTCGATGCAGAATATTGGTGCACAGGAGCTGTAAGAAAATCAGCACACCAATGGAATTTGTAGTGTTGGAATTAACAGGAATGCAATTTCCCTGTGCTTTAAATGACAAAGCCTTCGGACCTATTTTAGGTACAGCACTGTATTATGTAAGACAGTGTCCCTATATAATTTCACCATATTTCAAAAGAGGGGTTTTGCACTTTATCACCACTACTCCTCCGAAAAAAAAGAATGAACTTGGAAATTCTTGTCTTCCATAATTTGAATCTCAGCAGACTATCTTTCTTCTATATACATATGTAATTTACTCATCACTTTAAAGAATAAAAAATGATACTAGCTATGCCTCACTTCAAAATAAGTAAGCGATCATTTGAACTGCCAAAACCAAAAATGACAAATTGTTACTTGCTGTATTGGGTTTGCATGGCAATATTTGGTAGCAGATGGACTACAGGGGTGGCTTATGTGAGAAAATGCTAGAGGACTCCCTGATGACCAATACAGCCCGTGCCAGCCGGCTCCAAGACAGAACCGCCACTGGCCAAGGCTGAGCCCATCAGCCATGGTGGTAGCGCCTCTGCAAGGTCACACTTTAGAAGGGGGGCAAAACCTGCTGCGCAACAGCAGCTGGGAGAGAGGAGTGAGAACGTGTGAGAGAACCAACTCTGCAGACACCCAGGGCAGTGCAGAAGGAGGGGGAGGAGGTGCCTCAGGCACCGGAGCAGCGATTCCCCTGCGGCCTGTGGTGAAGACCACGGTGAGGCAGGCTGTGCCCCTGCAGCCCATGGAGGTTAACGGTGGAGCAGATCTCCACCTGCAGCCCATGGAGGACCCCACACCAGGGCAGGTGGATGCCCAAAGGAGTCTGTGAGCCCTGTGAGAAGTCCTCACTGCAGCAGCCTCCTGGCAGACTTTTGCTCTGTGGAGTGAGAGGAGCCCATGCTAGAGCAAGTTTTCTGGCTGGACATGTGACCTCACAGGGGACCCACTCTGGAGCAGTTTGTGAAGAACTGCAGCCTGTGGGAAGGACTCACGCTGGAGAAGTTTGTGCAGGACTGTCTCCTGTGGACGTGACCCCGTGCTGGAGCAGGGGAAGAGTGTGAGCAGTCCTCCCCCTGAGGAGGAAGGACCAGCAGAGACAACGTGTGATGAACTGACTGCAACCCCCATTCCCTGTCCCCTGTGCTGCTGTGGAGGAGGAGGAGGTAGAGGAAAACTGGGAATGAAGTGAAGCCTGGGAAGAAGAGAGGGGTGGGGGGAAGGTGTTTTTAAGGTTTGGTTTTATTTCTCACTATCCTACTCTGATCTGATTAGTAATAAATTAAGCTAATTTCCCCAAGTCAAGTCTGTTTTGGCTGTGAGAGCAATTAGTGAATGATGTCTCCCTGTCCTTATCTCGACCCATGATCCTTTCGTTATATTTTCTCTCTCCTGTCCTGCTGAGGAAGGGGGGATGATAGTGCAGCTTTGGTGGGCATCTGGCATCCAGCCAGGGTGAACACACTTGCTTTCAAGCCTGTAAAGTGGATTTGCTTAACAATACAGTTGCACTTTAGTTTAAGTCACAAATTTCTTTGCAGAAATATAAATACACATATATATGCAAGAAATATATCCGCGAGTTTGGAGTTTAGATTCTGATGAATACACAGTAAATGATGGTGCTTAGACAGCAGATCAGATTCTCTCTAAGAATCCCTCTTCAGACTTCAGAAGCAGTACTAGTTATGTTCTTCACCCTATAATCTATGTCTCTTTTCTACGAGAAGCTATCACTGAAAATGAAAGTAAAACTATAATGACACACGGAAGAAAATTTTTTTTGTGATACAAAAAACTCAACCAGAAATAGATGGAAACATTATGTCAACTGAAGCAACTATTTCCTTTTTATTTGCTTTTCAGCTTACCTGTTAGTACATACTTGCTCACCCAAAATCCATGGCCACAAACAATGAAAAAAGCATTTAGCTATTTATAATGGTGAGGAGATGTTTGTTCTCATGAACTTTAGAACATTTCCCACAGAGATTTTCTTCTGCTTGCAGAAACCCGTTTCCTGTAAAACCTTTTTGCCAAAAGATCAAATTGTGTAGTTTTTATTCAAGCAAAAGTCCCAGTGAGAATTCTATTTGATTAAGGACTGATTAAAGACTGCAAGTTAACACCCAAAGGCTAAAATTTTCAAAACGTGCAGAGAATTTAGCTACTCTTTTTCCATCAATTTTAATCAATGAACTTCTTTGAAAGCCTCAGTCCAATTGTGTATCAGGTTAAAATAGAAGACCAGCTGCTGAGGCAGTTCATAACTGCATCTACAGATTTAAGCAACACTGAATAGATAAGAAACTGCCTAAAGGGACAGGGCTTTTCGAAGTGTTTACCTGTGTTCCTCATTGAATTAGATCACAGAATTTCCATTAATTTTAATGGAACAGAGTTCAGACAACATTTACTGCGCTTTTACAATATTGGCTGATTTGTAATGGCTATCCCTTGCAGGATACGTCTTCTAACTTGCCATTTCTATCTACTCCTTTCCTCGGTTTACAGCATTTTATAGTTTCGTAGACCAATATATATTACTCTTTAAAATTACTAATAGCAGAGCAGTATGAATCCCTATTCAATTATTGCCTCAATCACAGCTGGTTTTGGTGCAAAGCCATTGATTACACACGCATACACACTCACCATGAGCTGAACAACACTGACAATGTAAAAAAATTTGAAAACTGTTGAGTTTGGCAAGGGTTTTTCATGCTGTCCTACACAGTCACCTAGAGCTCTCCTACCCTAGAAGCAGCACTATACTCCAATTCCTGATTTGAATCTATCTTAATGTTTTCTTTCAACCAACTGTGAAATAACACAAGTTAAACCAAGATTTTAATTCCACCCTGGTAAACAAACAGCACTTTCCTGTTTCATTTTGTACCCTGGAGGCAAAATCTCTTTAACCAAATAGCTTTAAAGCAATGTTACTTCCCAGCATTCTAGGTTCACATCGGTTAAATAAAAGCAAATTCTCAGTCGGGGCTATCAAGAGCTGAAGAAAACTCCTTAGTAAAATTTGCTTTTCCAGAAAATATTATCATACTTTTGCTATACATGAATCTTCTTATTCTAATATGAGTCGTAAGGGTTTGCATGCAAACTTTAACACTTATGTGACAGGCAGCAGCATCAAAGCATGTAGTCAGCTGTTTATGAAAGACAAAGCGCACTTCTCCAGTCATCCAAATGCGGAAAGTTGTGACCAGCACTACTTACTGCCATCCCAAATGCCTATATATTGCTCATCTGGAGTACTTGGGCCTCACGTGTTGAACGTCATTTGTAGATAATTTATACACACACACACACACATCTGGGTCCCGGAGCCAGAGGTGTTGGAGGTGTCGGTGATAGGCATACATTTGTAAAGCTGTGGGAGGAACGTGTGTGTTACTTTTTTCCTGAGTTGTTCCCAGAATAATGGAACTGAGTTACAGAAAACTGAGAGGTTGTACACAGTGCTCTATTAAAAGTAACACACAAGCAAACCTAAAGCCTATTAAAGGTAAATATTTCTTTATTTTCTGCTATGCATAAGCAGTTCTTGGGACAGTCATTTCTGCCCCTTGAAATCTTTCCAAATGCTGAATGAATGTGATTACTATTAGCTATTTTTACTTTTGGGATCGTAATTACAGCTGGTATCTTTTTCCATCACCTTGCAGAGAGACAATGCATTGGTTCGCTTACCTGATCATACTACAATCAGTCTGTGGAATACATTTCTGAATGAAGAGCCCTTGAAGAAAAAAGAAAAAAAAAAAAAAAAGGCTTAGTGTCTAGATTATAAATCTAAAAATCAAGCAAGTCTGAAAAGCTTTCTGTAAACTATTTCATATTTCTAAGCTCTGAGACATCAGCTTCAACTCAAGATTCCAAGTCCTAGCTCACTTGAACGCAATTTTAAGCAAGAGTCTTGTCAGTGACTTCAGCAGCACTTGGTCAGTCATCCCATAACTACTTGAGAAGCTAAACCCTAAACAGTGGCCAAAAGCCTCTGAATATTGCCTGGGATAACAGGCACAACGATAGAGGAGTCGTTTCGCCCGTGTACATCCTAACATACAGCTTCATAGATCTTCACAGACAGCTTTCAGAGTGGCACAGAGCTTCATCATTTAAAGATACTGCTGCCTTCTGGGAATCTTCCTCTACATAGCTGAAGTGGCCTGAGGTAGCATTCATTCATGCAGGGTTGTACCAACCATCCCGGAAGCATGAAAAAAAAATTAGGGATATTTTCATAGAATCTTCTTTCATAAATATTTGAAAAATCAAGCTCAGCTATGAAAATTATGCATTTTTCAATGAAGAGTGCTTTTTTTTGAATCATTAGAAGTTGTTTAAATTTCTTTCAGAAGAACTTTGATTTCAATGCTTTTTATATCAACAATTCAGTTTAAATATATAAATTTCTTTCTATCTTGATGATGATATTTTGAAATATCTGTACATCTCATCCAACTCTAGTCACTAACAAAGTAACACAATTTTCTTTTTGTCTGCTCTACCCTATTTATTAAGGAGTTTTATTCACAGCTTTTTCACCATATTTATATTGCAATTGTACCACCACTTGTACTACTTTTAAAGAGGAAAGACTGTGGCTTCTCTTGCACAGTTTATATAGATTTTCAGTCATGAAACTTGCATATTACTTAAGGATTGAGACAAGCCTGGAAAGCAAGACCCTTTGTGTTTAAGAATAACAGTTCAACAAAGGAGACTAACTTTTGGAAAAACAATAACAGTTCTCTGATCCCACATAGACCCTTCACACCCTGAAGTCCTTAGCAAGCTCATCCCACATTGCAGTCAGTGGAATCAGTCTAAAATATTGAGTGGCTCATAAGACTGGAAGAAAAGTCTATTACCAGCCTAAAACTAGGATCTCTTTATAAGTAATCTGCCAACACCTTACCTATGTTTTACAGTAGAAAACACATTAAATCAATGTTTTCTTAATGGATGGACTCTCTATTTGATTATATGCAGAATCTAAAATTCTGAATAGAATAATTTTTCTAGTTTTGTCTGGCATAACAGCATGCATTGCTCTATACGCTGCTACCCAGACTGGCTTCAAGAGTATTTGTGTGACAACTCCTAAAGCACTTACAAAGCAATACTTTTCAGGAGGATATTTCAGCTGTACTTGTGATTCTGACATTCCTAAGTGTGATCACCTAAGTGTTTCTGGAAATGTTATGAATAGTAAATAGCAGGAAAAGGTTATTTGGTCCTGGAGATTTTAGAAAGTCTATGTGTGACAGGGAAGCACAAAAGCATAAAATCTATGAGCAGCTGGCAAATGGGAGACTCATGCCTATCTGCTATTTTTCCTATTTGGGCTCAAGGATACAAAACACTGGTTACATTTGTAATGTTGCATTTATGAAGACAAGAAGGATCTATATATATGATGGACTTGTTAAAAAACAACAACAAACACCCGTTCAAGGTGACTGTTTAACCAAAACCAGGACACATTAGCAATCATCACAGGTGATACAAAAACATAAAAGGTAAATCTTGTAAGTTCAAAGCAGGTAAGAACTCTTGCTTTGCCTTAAACTTTCCTCAAACCTTCTTTTAGCAGTATCTCTAAAGAAGGGGTTCTTCATGTTGCAGATACAAATGCGTGAAATAAAAAAAAAAAGTTAAGAATAAGTAGTTTTCAAACACGGGGAAAACACGTTTGAAGTAAGTTGTGAACACTTCAGTTCAAGCACACCAGGAAAGCACTCTGAGAGAGACATGAAACCAACATACAGATTTTCTTTCACATTTGAAGCTGATCAAAGGTAACTGTACAAAGCCATATGTAAGCTAAGTGGCAGAAGATTAAACAAAGTCCGGAACAAAAGGAAACACCTTTTTTCTGAACTGCTTTGTCTGACCAGAACATTATTCATTAAGCCTTTTTCCATCCCCTAGTTCGGTCACATCATTGCCAGAAGCTGTGCCTTCAGAGAACTCTGAAGAGACTGACGCTGCTGTTACAGCTCAGCTGCAAATCATGCATCTAAGACAGCCTTATGATTAGGTGTAAGGGAACGATGAGGAAAGACAGCTAATATATACATATTTTAATATGTATCTGTGGTACTTAATGATAACAACATGTTGATTTGAACAGCTACTCACTTCAATCTTCTAATTTACTGGCTGATGGAAGAACTAATTTATTTTATGTAAAATTCAAAGGAAAGTTCAAGAAGACATCCTGAGAAGTATTTTTTTTTTAAATTATTTCAGATGATTGACACTGCTGCAGCTATCTGCAAGGCATTTCAAACAAGTATCAATTTTGTTGATATAAGTATAATTCATGGATAAATGCTGCTTCAAAAAATACCCTGTTTACAGAATTTTCTATGAGAAGAAGAAAAAATTTTTTGATAAAGTAAATGACTCAGTAACAAATATTGCATTGGAAAAACACAGTTTTTCCTATAATTCCCTGATTAATTGAAACATGAAACCGATACATTCAAACTAAATAAAGTAAATGCATTTTCACAGAAAGCAAAGATCGATAGCGATTTTTTTTGCCATAGAATGTGAAAGTTAAGACTTCACAAAATTTGCATAGGGGAAAAAATACATATTTAAATATGGTTCTTATTTCTAGATTTTCTTTGTCTGGGTCTTTTTCTTGTTTTGGTTTGGTTTTGTTTGTTTGGTTTTTTCATGAAAGAAGAGCTGCTCCTTCCCCCCGCAGTAAGGGTATAGGCCCTGATGGTTCAAGGCTTATGCAGATCTCCCCATGTAGTTCCTGTCAGAGGGAGGGGAAGGCAAAGCACACTGAGGTATTGTCTATGCAATCCAAAATATGGCAATTCCTAAGTTCATAAGATCACAACTCCATAACTGCTTATTTCAAGCAGCATCACTGCAGACAGAAAACAGAGTACAAGTGATTGCTTTGTTTCACAGAAAAAGAACAAATAAATTCTAGCAGTTTTAGGACAAGGCCTAAAAAATGAAATTCCAGAAATTTATAGAAATATGTGGAACCTCTGAAGTCGAACTAAAATAATCATTTTTTAGCACATACTTCTAAACATGGGAGACCGCCAGGAATGCCAGATATACCCTCTCGGAAGACATCACGCTTTTCTCTGAAAACTTAGTGGTTAGAGGAGTTTTCAGTCACCCCACGCCGTGCAGCGGTGTACCAGGCCCAGCTGCCCGAGCTCCGGCAGCGGGGGCTGAGGGCGGTCGCTGTGAGGGGAGGCCGGGGCTGCCCTGTGATGGACGCAGCTGGTTCCAGCTGGCCCCAGCCGCCCCACTGCAGGGCACAGCCCGTGGCAGTAACTGGTAGATTATCTCCTCCCTGTCCTTATTTTGACCCACAGGCTTTTCCATCTTATTTTCTTCCCCTGTTCTGTTGAGGAGGAGGGTGAGAGCGCAGCTGGGTAGGCGCCTGGCATCCAGCCGAGGCCCAGCCACCACAGACAGATTGCTCTTGTTGATTCAAACAAAAAAGAACCTTAGATCCACAGAAACCAAAAAGTCAGCAGAGGAGAGCTTCAATGCTTCAGAGCTTTCTACCTGCACAGATGTGTGACCTAAAACAACCTTACCACCCACTGCTCTGAGGCATGACTACTTTAGACGTCCATCTCGTATATTACTTGAAAATGTTGCTGCTGTTCCAGCAGTAGTACTTCAAAAAAAGCCTTGTTTCTTTTACAAAAGAGTATGTTCAGATTTGACAGGAAGGCTATAAAATTGCGTCACCTAGGAATAAAGGAAAGTATGACATCTTCCTTATGAACAAACTTCATCTTAACATGTGTACTATGTCTTTTAAAAATGGAAATTTAATCAACACTCATCCATGGAGCCATGCTAGGGGCTGTTCCAGTATCTCCTTTTGGTCAGTTTGCTTCCCTATGTCTGTTTAAGCAATATTTTATATAAGACTATATTTGTCACGTACATAAGAACTTTATAAAGTGCATGTCAAAGAACTTACTATTTGTTAAGAGTCTTGCTTTAGAATTCAATACTAAAACTCCCACTGATATCAATATCAGCAGAGCTAGGACAGGGCCAGCTGAGGTTTAAAATGTCTGTTCTTACAAAAGTTAATTTTCTTCTACAGCGTACAGCAAACAAAAATGACAAAAGAAATATCTGTTCTAAAGGGTAAATGGATAACTCTATTAGCCTTGATTTACCTACAGTGAGAATGACCACTGTCTCTCAAGTTTGAAATGCAGCAGCAAGTTGGTGCAGAAGGTAGGAATGCCTCACCCCACTGTATTAACTCCAAACACACAGAGGGCAGTCTTCAGATGCCAGTCTGGGCACAATTTTAATATACACAAAACCCCATTAAGAACAATTTGAAGCAAAAGTCACTAATCCTGAAAGACTGGCCCATGATTAATGTTATTGCAATAAATTGCATTTTAAAGTGACATTATTGACATGTAAGTGTACCTAAAAGCTACGTGCATTATGGTGCCTGGACACCAGATGCCCACCAAAGCTGCACTATCATCCCCCCTTCCTCAGCAGGACAGGAGAGAGAAAATATAACGAAAGGATCATGGGTCGAGATAAGGACAGGGAGACATCATTCACTAATTGCTCTCACAGCCAAAACAGACTTGACTTGAGGAAATTTAATTTATTACTAGTCAGATCAGAGTAGGATAGTGAGAAATAAAACCAAACCTTAAAAACACCTTCCCCCCATCCCTCTCTTCTTCCCAGGCTTCACTTCATTCCCAGTTTTCCTCTACCTCCTCCTCCTCCGCAGCAGCACAGGGGACAGGGAATGGGGGTTGCAGTCAGTTCATCACACATTGTCTCTGCTGGTCCTTCCTCCTCAGGGGGAGGACTGCTCACACTCTTCCCCTGCTCCAGCACGGGGTCACGTCCACAGGAGACAGTCCTGCACAAACTTCTCCAGCGTGAGTCCTTCCCACAGGCTGCAGTTCTTCACAAACTGCTCCAGAGTGGGTCCCCTGTGAGGTCACATGTCCAGCCAGAAAACTTGCTCTAGCATGGGCTCCTCTCACTCCACAGAGCAAAAGTCTGCCAGGAGGCTGCTGCAGTGAGGACTTCTCACAGGGCTCACAGACTCCTTTGGGCATCCACCTGCCCTGGTGTGGGGTCCTCCATGGGCTGCAGGTGGAGATCTGCTCCACCGTTAACCTCCATGGGCTGCAGGGGCACAGCCTGCCTCACCGTGGTCTTCACCACAGGCCGCAGGGGAATCTCTGCTCCGGTGCCTGAGGCACCTCCTCCCCCTCCTTCTGCACTGCCCTGGGTGTCTGCAGAGTTGGTTCTCTCACACGTTCTCACTCCTCTCTCCCAGCTGCTGTTGCGCAGCAGGTTTTGCCCCCCTTCTAAAGTGTGACCTTGCAGAGGCGCTACCACCATGGCTGATGGGCTCAGCCTTGGCCAGTGGCGGTTCTGTCTTGGAGCTGGCTGGCACGGGCTGCATTAGTCATCAGCGAAGCTTCTAGCAGCTTCTCACAGAAGTCATCCCTGTAGCCCCCCTGCTACCAAAACTTTGCCTTGTAAGCCAAATACACACACGTATAAGTCTTTGAATACCTGGATGCTTCCTGGAAGAGACAAGTATTTTTCCTTTGTTCCTCACTATAGGTAATTCAGACAAAAAGCCAAGTGCTCTGAGAAAATAAAAAAAAATAAAAAATCCAGCAGCCTTCATAAGCACAGCCTTTTATTAAAAATGTAAATTGGAATTCAACTGCCCATGTAACCTTTCCCTCCCATTACTAAAGTATCTGTTAAGCTTCTGTCTGATGGAATAACAGAAAGGCTTGATTCTCATTTCCTGGGTGACTGACTAGCAGTACATACACCTTCATTCATTATAACTGAGGGCTGGGATTGTTTTGGTTTGGGTTTTTTTTTTAACCAATGCAGAATGATAGATACATTAGCGATATTAGAGAGCAAACCTTCTTAAAGTAATGCCTGCATGACTGTATCAGATTTAAAATTAATTAATGGACTACATTGCATATTGGTTTGGGTTGGAAGGGACCTTAAAGATCATCTAGTTACTACTCCCTGTTCCATAGGCAGGGACCCCTTCCACTAGACCAGGTTGCTCAAAGTCCCATCTAACCTGATCTTGAGCACTGCCAGGGAGGGGAGAGCCACGGCTTCTCTGGGCAACCGCTGCCAGTGTCTCACCACCCTCACAGTAAATAATTTCTTCCTAATATCTCGTCTAAATCTCCCCTCTTTTAGTTTGAAGTTGCTACCCCTCATCCTACCACTACACTCCCTGACAAACAGTCCCTCCCCACCTTTCCTGCAGCCCCCTTTCAGCACTGGAAGGCCATTCTAAGGTCTCCCTGGAGCCTTCTCTTCCCCAGGCTGAACAACCCCAACTCTCTCAGCCTGTCCTCACAGGGGAGCTGCTCCAGCCCCCTGAGCATCTTCATGGCCCTTCTCTGGCCGCGCTCAAACAGGTCCATGTCTTTGTTACTGTGGGGGCCCCAGAGCTGGATGCAGCGCTGCAGGTGGGGTCTCCCCAGAGCAGAGTAAATGGGGAGGGTCACCTCCCTTGGCCTGCTGGCCACACTTCCTTGATGTAGCCCAGGATATGGTGGCTTTCTGTGCACACTGCGGGGTCATGTTGAGTTTCTCGTCAACGACCACCCCCAAGTCCTTCTCTGCAGGGCTGCTCTCACTCCATTCTCTGCCCAGCCTATATTTGTGCTTGGGATTGCCCTGACCTTGCACTTGGCCTTGTTGAACTTCATAAGCTTCACATAGGCCCACCTCTCAAGCCTGTCAAGGTCCCTTTTGGATGGCCTCCTTCACTCCAGCATGTCAACCACACCACACAGCTTGGCCTTATGGGCAAACTTGCTGAGGGTGCACTTAATTCCACTGTCCATGTCATCAACAAAGATGTTAAATAGCGCTGGTCCCAACACTGACCCTTGAGGAACACCACTCATCACTGGTCTCCACTCGGACATCGAGACATTGACCGCGACTCTGAGTAAGACATCCAGCCAATTCCTTATTCAGCAAGTGGTCCATCCATCAAATCCGTGTCTCTCCAATTTAGAGACATGGATGTCATGTGGGACAGTGCTGAATGCTTTGCACAAGTCCAGGTAGATGATATCGGTTGCTCTTCCCTTATCCACCAATGCCGTAACCCCGTCACAGAAGGTCACCAAATTTATCAGGCACTATTTGCCCTTAGTGAAGCCATGCTGGCTGCCACCAATCACCTCCTTATTTTCCATGTCCCTTAGCATAGTTTCCATGTAGTTCCATAGGATGACGGTATGCATAAAATATATAGTACTCTCATGTAGTTCTTGATCAGGAAAGTATCACACAGCAATGGAAATTTCAAGCTTCACAATCAAGCCTAAAGCTTGGAATATTTCTCTTAGATGTAACATGGTCCTCGGGAGTTTATTCCCTAGCTATAAAATGCAAACTCAATAAATAAAGCACATCATCAGTTCTTTGGCTTACATATTTCAGCTTGAGGTTATGCTGTTCCTGGACAAAAATCACAGACCCTGGCAAAATAACAGGAGCTTTTGTATTTGATTTGGTGTTTTAATGGATAATTAATCCAGATCAGATGTTCTGAAGTAAAGAACGCTTATTTCAGCTATGTACTTGATCTGTTGACAAGTCACTAATTCTAACTAGGCTTGCCTGGAAAAAAATCAGCTGCTTGTGCTGACACGCAGAAAAATCCAAACTCTGCCTACAAAGTCGCGTTTTAGCTTTCAATTTTTAAATGTTAGCTCTAGTGTTGTTACACAGATGAATGTATTAGCTAAATTTGTCATGAAGCAAACTTTACAACGCTAAAAAATTTGAAACATACTGTTAGCATGAAGATGCCAGGAAAATGGCAATGCATTTTTGAAGGAAAATGTTGTCTCATTTTTTATTTTTCCAATTTGCAAAAGAATACGGCTGTATAGAGCGGGCTGGGACTGAAAAGCTGTGAAACAGAGGCTGGTTGGGTTTTTATCTTTTTTTTTTTTTTTAATCAAAAACTCGTATAAATTCCTGCTAGAAATGTAATTTTTAAGGGATGATCATAATGGCAGTGAAGATGTTTTGGTTAAAGACCTTGGGATCTATTCCACTGGAGATATGCAAAACTAACACTAGCTGTATAGGCCACTTCGCGTGACAAGTTATTAGGATAGGATAAAACAGTGAGAAAAAGCAAAACAATTAATTTGCAGTCAACAACTTCTCTTTGCTAATATGCATCTATGAAAGGAAAGAACACAAAGGAGGAGGACAGACATTTGGAGACAGTTACTGTGTGTGAAAGTGCCCTGGGAAACAGACTCTCTGCATTGTAAGTAGAGTTCCTACTACAAGAGAACTTTTCTCCTTGGCTAAGATCCTCTAGAATAATACGTGACAAGTAGATAAACGTGTACAAATGCTGCTTAACATCACTGCATTACAAGTCATTCTCTGTAGGCTATCATGGAGGACACACCCCACCCCCCACCCCCCCACCCCCCCCGTGTTTATCTGTTTTAAAAGCAGGACACTGTGACCTATTCAAACAATAAAACAAAATCAGAGAAGGTAAATTGCCTCATTTGACTATACAAAATAAATATAAACTTAGATTCAGAATCACTGATAGCCAACATCTGATTTCAGATACTTTTCCCCTCTAGATTTTTTCAGAAATGGCGAGTATCGTGATCACAGAATTTGTTTTACTTATTTAGAGGTATTTCTTCTACACTTAACAACTAATATTTCAGAATATTTATTCCAGAATTACTCTAGAGAAGAAGGATCATTCTGGTTTCTTCTCCTTTTAGTCAGTAATATTTTGTTGAAATAGTTTTCTGCAAAAAACAGTGCAAGAATGATGAGATTTTGGGTTAGCTAGTTCTGCCTCCAGGAAAACACATTGTATTAGAAAACATATTAACCATCAGTTAATGTTCTTGTGTCAGGGAAAGTCAATTATCATTTTGGAATAGCATTTGCAGTTTTACACTAAAACATGCAAAACCATTATAAAGGGTTTTAAACTTGACTTGTTTCCCTGTTACAATAGATGCTAATTCACATTAAGCAACTTGTTCGTTAGCATGATGTCTGATGGGATAAGCTTTCCCTGCAGAAACGTGCTAATGCATGTTCCTTAAATATATACCCTACACAACGAACACCCTCATGGAGAAAGGTGCAATCTGAAAGTCATCCCCCACTGCCTTTTAAGAAAACTTTGTAGAGCATCCTGGGGTTTATGCCTATACACCTTATTTTCTATTTTTATACCCCCTTCGTAATGTATTCTTCACAGGTAATAAAGCAACTAGCTGCAGGCATGTAAACTAGCTCTTTTTCATCTATGCAAATATGTTCTGCTCTTGTTTCCAAACCCTCATGAGAATTTCTACAAATATATTGAACTGCAAGTCTAAATCTCAGTTCGCTGTCAATATTTCTCACAATTTCAGTGCCAACACTGTCTTAACGCCAGTACAGAAACTGAGAGAAAACTACAGTGATGGCTAGGGCAGTCCTGATTATGAGCTCTTCCATAAATGCCTGGTAACAGAGACAGAAGTAGCGATATTTTCGCAGAGGAACAGAAGGAAGAATGCAGCCAGGAACTGTGAAAAAAGAAAAGGAACTGAGCCATGGCAGCTGTGAGGACCGCAGTACTGTCAATATTCAGCCTCTAAGGTGGAAGTCTGAATCCTAGTCGTCTCACCACAGAACAGCTGAACAGCTATTTTGGAGACAGCCCTAGCAAATTAGGATGTTAGTTCCCACCAAACTCCCAGCAATTAAACTACCACAAGAGATTACACTGAAGACAGCCAGGTTACTTTACTTTGCCCCTTAAGATATGCCATGATCATCTGTTTTGGTTTTGAGTCAAAACAGATCAGAAACATTCAAACAATCTGTTAACAGTAATTTGGTGGCTCAGAGAGCAGCGTCCAGCTGCAATGAAAAATTCTTCCAACTATAGTCCAAAAAAAATCCTGTAAGCCTTCAGAAATGAATCCACAAAAACTAACATGCTGAGTGGAAATTTTCCTAACATCAGTACGTTGAGCAAGGAGGCCTGTAGTTTTACTGAGAAGGAAAATACACAGGAAAAGCGTATTTCTGAAATCCTGACTCTCTTCAGATATTTTCCTTAGTGATGGTAAAGGCCTCTCTCACTCTGGGATTGCATCCTAGAAATCCTTGCTAAGTCAGGTCACCTTAGACCTTTTTGTCAAGTGAGAGCAGGGTCACTCTTTTACTAAAAACATTGGCAAAGAAAAAAAAACCTGTTGACTCTCTTTTAAATGCAGTAGTTCAAAGAGTAGAGGGTTATTCAAGATGTGAAAGATATGTATCTGATTGTCTCTATTGTCCAAGTGCAATAGGATCCTAGGATAACTGAGGGTAGAAAGGACCTCAGGAGGTCTCAGAAAACAAGGTCAGCTAGGATATCAGATCAGAGTGCTCGGGACTTTATCCAGTCAGAACTTGAAAAGCTCCAGAGATGGAGACAACACAACCTTCTTGCACAACCCATTTCTCTGCTTTACTATACTCACGGTGAAAAAGTGATATCCTTATGTCCGATGCCTGTACTCAAAGAGAAGGGAGGGATAGCAGAAAGCATACATTCTCACCATTGTGGTAAGTACTTGTAAGAGAAAGCGGTAACTACCACTGTATGCCGTATAAATACTAGTTTAAAAGTTCGGGTAAGACTAATAAATAAAATTATTCAGGACAGCTAAACAAAAACTTCTGGGTTTTCGGAGACTGAGCAAGGCAGAAGCATGACTCAAGAATGAGGCTGCTCAGCCCCATTACTTTAAGAGACTACTTACAGAGACAGCTCTTCACACGCCTAAAGTGGCCTACGTAAAAAATTTGGCTGCCTTTAGATAGTTGCCTTCAGATCATGCTGAGCAGTATTTTCAATACCTACCTCTTCTGCCTGCTTTATGTGTCAGTCCCTGGGGGCTGTGCTCAGACTGCTTCCTACAGATGCCTCACTTCATAGCCATGATAGCTGTACACTTTTTGCCGTCCACGCTCTATAGTAAACGGCTAATTTCAGCCTTCTCAAAAGGCTTCTGTGTTTTTTGCATTATTCTACAAAATACTGTCATTAGCATAAAACAACCTTTAAATATCTTTTGTTCATAGTTCAAAATCTATGCTCCGAGATGCAGTAAGTTATCCAGACTCAGTGAGAAGAATCAATTTGACAAATTCATGGATTCTTTATAACAAGGGCCCAAAAATTATAATTTTGCCTTATGCTACACCTGGTGTAAATGTGTGGGCCTAAATGTTATTTATGTACTTAAAATACAGAGTTCAAGAGAAAGCATACCATATCACAAGTGTCTTTCATCAAGTTGCTCAGCAATTTTTCTAAACGGAATAATTTTTCTCCTTTTATGTTTATGTTTCTCTCACAGAGCTTCTTTGATATAGAGGACACTGTGGAGGATGGTAAATGATAATATTTTATTTGCCCATGGTACAGATTGAGAAAAAGCTTTCAATATTTGTAAGTACTATTCACATTTTACAAGTAAGGATTCTAAATCTTTAGCGATATTACACGATTTCCCAAAGTCTCATAGTGAGATAATGGTTGAAACAAGAACAGAACTACATTACTTCATCCAGTATCCCCAGTTCTAACCTCTACTCTGACTGAACCCTTAGTCATCTAATATTAGATATTAAAAGTTAACAGGCTCAGAGAGCAATGACGAGGTTCCTGGAATGGAATCCAATGAAAATTATTTAATACATAGAAACCTTTTCTGGGTGAGGAAGGCTCTGAGACACAAGTGGTTCGGAGAGAAGGAGAGGACTTCAGTGAAGCGTCATCAGCATTTACATTGTTCCCTGGCCTCACCCTTTTGGATGTGGCTGGATAAAAGCCACTGAGTGAGATGGATCTTTGGCCTGACCAGTGCAGCCTTTTGTAATTTACCTTCAATATGTATGCATAAGAAATATAGAGAATTCGCTAACAGAGATCACTAAATCACTAACAAAGGAGATAGTAGTGTAGAAATAACACAATGGGAACATTTGGCTATTGGGAAACTGCAAGAGGCCAACTGTTTAAAGTGTTTTGCCTCAGATTCCTAAACTTGTGAAGTTACTATAACAACACACCAGCACCACCTAAAAATGTTTTCTCTCCTTTCTTTCCTATATATGCACAAGACTAAAGTGTTTTAGCAAATCTGATCTAATTGCAGAACCTCTGAGCAAAGAATAATGTTGACCAAAGCTGGCACAAGTTGGCAATCTCACAGAGAGAGGGCTGTACTGCACTGCTTAGTCACTCAGTTTTCATTAAATGGTTTTAGCCTTGCCTTCTATTTCCCAGGATCCTCAAGAGCAGCTGAGATTTCTACCTAGACACAGCTGAAATCACCAATAGATAGGCTTTGGACAGTACAGAAACAGTATCTTCAGTCAGCAGCACAGGGAAAGCTTGGAGCTAAGAATGGACCAGAATAACAACTCCATATGGACGGGATTTGCATATTAACGAGAGTGTAAGTGGTTGCAGCCGACTCGCCTTCAGAGCAGCCAGTTTTGTCCTCTGAGGAATAGGATGTTAGTCTACAAATCTGATTACATGTGGGTTGTATCAATATGCCATAGATGGCAATGTTTTGCTGTCTAGGGAAATTAAGATGTTATTGAATATTTAATCTGATTATTTTATGGTGTTTTAAATAGAACTCCACTCTTCCAATATTCCAATAAATAGTCCAGCTGATCTACTGGAACTGAGAGAAGGAAAGACGTGACACTCTACCTATGTTAATAAACTGTTCATGGGAGCTGCAACGAATTGCCAAAACAGAAACAACTTTTTCTCTCTTCCTCCCATTTATCTAATATCCAATCTCAGCTACATATTTGTTTAAGCTCTGTAGCTTGACTATAATGACAAGCATTTAAATCATAAAGATGGAAGAGCAGCAAAAATCCTAGACACAATGCTGACCTTTTCATTTGATAGCTAATGTTTATACCTGTGACAGTCTTACTTTTTAATCACGTACTGTCTTAACCCATTGACCATAAAGATCCTCCACATAGTGTATACAGATAAGTCAACGGATCCTTTAAAAGCAGATTTGCTACAGTATTTTTTTTAATACCAAAACCCCCTCTAACTGCACATAGTACAGTTTAGTACTGAGACTAATCTCTTAAAAAAACAGAGAAGGGAAGGAATAGGCTATGAAACAGGGCACAGTACTAACACTCATTGCAAAGTTCTTGTGTTTATTTGAAGAAAAACATACTGCACTTGTTTCCTGCCCAGATACTGATCTATCCTCAGAATTGAAAAATACATTTTTAAGACATCTTGTTTGATGTCTTACTGGTTGTGTTATATATTCAGAGCAGGTAGTCTAAAGCAAAGAACAAAGGCTGCATAATTTGAACTTTAACTCATACTTCACAGGTCGATGCCTCACTCAGCCTGCAAGAAAAAGCAATTATTGCACTTGAGCTAACACCAGGAACGATATTATAAAAGGGGGTCAGTGACACAACATTTCATTGGAGAAAAGATGTGCAGTAAAAAAATAAAATAAAAATAATGAATTTTCTTAAAAGCACTATAATTTTACCTCCCTGACTGAAGAAGCATTCAAAGTCAAAGAGGAACACACCGACATGACATTAGCTGCTTGAAATGTTACCCTGAAGTAATTCTGGAATACAGTTATAACAAATGTTTGAGCATATTTTTTTTAATTTAAATAGCTCGTTTTCCCCTTTGTCTTGTTAATTAAATGCTTTTTTAACAAAGACCTTAAACAACGCTTCAAAACAAATACCAAGGGTGATCTGTTCCGAAGTAAAGTTAATTTAAAGTAATCCTATACAGTTTTGGTAGCTTCTGTTTTCAACAGTGACTGCTTTCATTCTTTGATACATTTGCTGTTCCTTTTGGAACAGGTAAATTGCTTCAGTGAGTGACAAGTTAGTCCTCTTGCTGTGAGACGGGAAGCTGCTCCTTCAATCAAAAGTAAGCTGGTTGGAAATAACTGATTTTATGCCTCACCGAGTTTGGTCTTGCCTGAATACAAGAGGACATTATCTTACTGCCTGCCACGGCTAAGGGAAAAGACTCTATGTGACTGACGTGCAAAGTGCTTAGCCAAAACCGGTGCCTGCTGCTTAATGAGGGGAACAGGGAAAGGGACAGAAACCTCCTTTCAGCAACCCATGCGTGGGGTGGAGGCAACAACTCCAAAAGACAGCACAAAGTTTAGCTGTTGGTATTAGCGAGCATCCCCCAGCCGCTCCCATGTGATGCTCTTTTCCTCGAAGTTCTTGAATTGAAGCATATACTGGAAACATTTATGGATTGTGGAAATATTTAACATAATGTAAGATGAGGAAAAAAAGTTCTCGCTTGCAATTCCCCAGCTTGCTCTTAGTTTGCATTTTCACCTGCTAATCAAAGTGAGGATCAAAACACTCAATTGAGCCCTTTGAAAAAATCAACTTGTAACCCAAGGCGTTTGCTTATGGTTACCCAGGTCTGCCCCACTCTCCCACAACGGCTGCTTTATTTATCAGGACAGACTAATTAGCTTCTAACTTGTGCTGTGTTCAGCTTTGAGTGAGGCAAAGAAGCTGGAGGACTGCTAGAGACACATTCCAGCAAATGGAAAAGCAGCTGGGACAGTTCTCATACGAATTCATCCGCTGTGGGAAAAGAAAAGTTTAAGTATCAGACAGTGCTTGACCTTTGAAACTGTGTGTCAGCCTTGGTGGGAAAACAAATATACTACTTGTCATTAACAGGCATCTCTTCTAAATGCGAACAACAGGCTATTGTATTACAGAAAAAAGCAGTGTTCTCGACATCTTACAGTAATCCTCCTTGAGGGGGAGGAAACACCAAAAATAAAAGCCTCCAGAAGATCAATGCTGTAATTGTTTTACTAAAAAAAAAAAAAACAACCAACGTCCTTGGAATATACAAACTTACTAATATATGCATGTAATAAACTAAAAATTGGGAGGGTGAAACAAGAACAGCGAGGAACAGAGCGATGCAATGGAACAGCCTGTGCAAGAATAGCATAGAAAAACCATCTGAAAAAATACTGTCCTCCAATTTCTTCACCTCCCACATTTTAAATTTAATAATTTGTAGCTAATGATCAACCTCACAAACGATAATTTGATTTCCAATATTGTTTTGGAAGCTCAAAGACTGCACACAAATAGCTTAAGATGAAAGAGCATAAGAATGAGAACCTTATTCCAACTGCAATACATATGCTGGAGCATGTTTAGACACTAAATTGACGTCTTTTTAGAGGACACCTAGTGCTATGCTAATGTCGGGATAACTAATCCTGATGTATTATTAATCTAGCATTTTTAATTATTTTTTCACCTGCATCTTGACAAGAAAACTGATTTTTAAAAATCATATTAACCAATATGTCCCTGTTGTCTTATCATAGGAAATAAAGCAGTTTACTTACAAAATTAAACATAAAATATAAGCGTCTCAAATGATTAGTTGCCTTTATATATAATGGAATGCATTTCTATTTAGATTTCCTGGTGGGTTATATGTATGCACTGCAGTAACCGTATTAAGAAAAAACCAAAGAAATGGAAAGTGACAGCTCTGCAGTTGATCTTAACTCGTGCTTCCTACCTGGAGACAGGCCAATCTGCTTAATCTAGAATAAGCCAAAGTGGGTCTTTCTTACACCCCTCTAAGTTAGGTAAACTAATGATGATACCCTTGCAGAAGCACTGTTTCTGCAATAAAACATGTGGGAAAATGGACCTCGTGTCCAGTTTTTGCAAGAGCTGGAAAGAGAACAATGGAGATAAGAGTCTGCGTCACTATATAGATTGTGATCCACTCAGTGTTCTGGTTTGTGTAACTACAGGATCTGCAGCATTTTGTGACAGGGGATTCTTTGCTCGGCAATGTTCATTAAGAGACTTTATATCAAGGCACTGATGTACTCCATCTGTTTTGAGCATATTGCCAGTGTAAATCAGCTTAAAGCAAGTTTATGCACCCCTCACAAGATTAGAAGAATTTTCATTTGGTATGAAGACATCCGTTCTCAATGGTCCATTTTCAGGGATGCAAAGCCACTTAGAAAAAAGGCGCAGAGATGACTTCAGAGTACCAATGAGTTGCCTTCTGTATGCAATTCTCTAGTAGCCGGTAGGTCAGTGGATCTATATGTCTGATCTGCTAGCGAAAATGACGTTAAGGTACTTTCATTCTTTGTCCACAGAGATCTGTGAGATCTCAACTACTGCCTGCTGTGAAACTGAATTATATAAGACATCCATAAAAGAGAGGTTACATGCTGAGTTTTCATATCTATATGTCTAATTTTTGACCATTTGCAAATTTAGTTAAGTCACACTAGACCACCATACAGATCAAAACCTAGCATGAAAACATCACAAGCAAAGACTGCTTTGAATTGAAATGAATTACCACAGTTAATCTACATTTACCTTCTATACTTTATCACTTGGATTTAAACTGAGACTTAAAGCAAAGCATGCAGAAAGAAAATCCACATGAAATGGTACGTTTTCATTCATATTTACTAAAGAAACCACATAGCACTCTAAGGTGTGCTCAGACTCTAAAAAAGACAAAGACTACACCTTCAACAGGTAAGGTAAAAGATTAATGTCCACTTCTAATAAGGAGTTGGTTTTAACATTAGTATTTATTTTTATTACTATTTTTTAAAGAATGAAGGATTATTAAAGACTGGCTAAATTGCTATTGAAGTTTTAAGAACTGAAAAATGTGAACATTTTTTTCTCTTATAAAATTTAAGGCAAATCAACATGTATGTTTGTTTATCAATTCAGAAAAACATGCACTATGTCTTCAGAAAAATACACTGAAACAAAATATTTCTATTGTATTGGTGGATTGGGCATGTGTGGCAGAAAATAGTCCAAATCCTTCTTTCCAGATACCTGAATGTAAACACAGGGTTTATTTTCTAAAGTTACAAGATTTTTAAGGAGGAAGATGTCCAGTCCACCCCAATAGTTCTAGTTCGTACAAGACTTACTCCAAATCCTTTCGGTATACATAAAAGTAAACTGGAAAGAAGTACTATTTTATTCAGCTGAAAACAACAACAGTCATTTAAATGGAAAGAAAAAGGCAAATACAGCTAGGCATCTGTTTCGCACAGTCAAACAGAGCAATGGTGTATGTTCTATCTCTCCCATCCTCTGCAGAGACAGAAGGCAAACATTCATTTCTCAAATCACCAGTCCACATGGATACAAAGGGCAATACTGTAGCCTGCATTTCCAATAGCATTACCATGCCCTGTTTTACAAAGAAGCAACTTACTTACCTCATTTCAAGCATCTACTAATTAAAATCTCCAATATAGATTTTCCTTCAAGGAAAACCTTCATACACCTACTACAATGCTGCTAACAGAATACCGATTTATACTTCAAGACCAGACAACAAGGGATAATATGTTTTTTAAATCCAATTCTCTTCTCAGTTTAGCCTCCTTTCATAAATAAGTTTTTATTATATTTTTAAACCAATTATGAATGATTCCTTTTTAAATTTTCCATGTTTGTATATGATTAATGTGATTAATGTGATTAAGATGATTAATAACCTACAACACTTCTCATCTCTGATGGAAGGAATTAACAGCAAGGCAGAGATTCAGCAAGAGGCATTCTTAGTTTACTCAAGAGACCTCAAATTGGAGTTTAAATACTACTAAATTCGGTTGTAGGCAACAGACTTCATTTTTACAGTATTTTTTTCCTCATATTTCTAGATTTACTCCCCAACCCCCTTCTCATAAATGGTTTTCTGCAGAACATCTTGCAAGAGACGTCAGTGGAGAGCATCTGTTTATACCCTGTCTGAACTAAACTCTAATATTCTAATAGCTTGAACAATGTTTTCATAAAACATGTTATGTCCATTGATACTCCATAAAGAACACTGGGTCCTGTTGTTAAGTTAGAACAAATCGGTACAAGTTTTTTGTCTACAGAACTCTACTGTCTTGTATTTGCTGTTAATTTGGACAGCCCTTTCTTTGGTGATAAAGAAAACTGAATCCAACTGCTGAAACCTGGAGCTGCATAAGTTGCAGTGATTGTGCAGATTCACTTCTCGAACTTACGATTACTGTAGTTTAAGCCTCCGACTTTCAGGTCTGAAGGGATCTCAAAGAGTTCAGTGAAAACATGGCTAAAAAAATTATCAAGATCAACATATCTTTCTGCCAAAAACTATACAGAACTTTGAGCTTAATACAAGGTCAACATAAAAATGTAATTTAGTGAATTTTTTACTAACCTACTTATCCTCTGTCCCAGTTAAAAGAGAGAGGAAGGGAGAATCAAGGACAGAGAAAGCATCCGTGGCAATTCCACACAGCAGGGGACTGCCTGGGGAACAGAGCCCTTGACATCAGATAATCATGATCCACTGCCCCTGGAAATAAAAAGCGATGGTGGTGGCTCTTGCCTGGGGCTGATACCTGAGAGGAGTAACAGGACAGGGTAGGTTGTGCTGTATCCACAGCAAAGGGCTTGCATCAGAAAGAGCCATCCAATACGCAGGAGACATGCATCTTTTCAGATTGATGAGAAATGCTGTAACAAACTTGTTTAGCAGAAGTGTCACCCACAGAAAGTCCTGGATTCCCTCAATCTCTCCAGAGTAACAGCTCTGGCAAGCGAGATGACCAGGTTTGTAAGGATCAACTGAAGCTGCTGCCATCTCTTGCCGTTCGCATTCTTATCGGTGGGATTTAAATAGTTGTTGCTCTGATTAGCCCTCAGCCAGGAATCACCATTAAAATTCACATGTGCAGAACTGATAAACTAGGGAAATGGCGCTTGTGGCCTGACTTTCGGTGTGCATAGGCATACCAGCACTCTGCCTGTTTCATGTATTTCACCCACCTTGTTTAGACCGATAACATTTGTTAGATCAAAAGTAGTACCTTCAACGCAAACTTCTGCTCTGAAATGATACGGAGTAGGACTCACTCCCGAGTTAGAAACTTACAGTCTTTTGCTGTTTCATAATTCCTTTAGCAAGGTCAGGGTAAATCAAAGAGAAACAGGAGTCACATTTTAAGATTAGAATAAACATGCCAGTTACTGCTCCTCGGCCCCCTCTTTGATGTGGATAAACAGCTGTAAATAAAGGTTTCTGCTTTGAGCAAGTTGGACTCAAAACCTCGAAGACGTACGTTTCTCTCAGCTCAGCAGTTAGCACGTGGAATTTGGGCTAGCAGCACAGTTTTATTCAGGCACTATGTGTCTCAGATCAGCAAAATACAGACGGAGGATGAAACTAGGATGCACTACATAGAGAACAAACAGAAAAACAAGTTAAAAACTGTAGTAGAAAAGTCTTTGGAAGGAAATTTACAGGAATGCAATTAACATGCATTTCAATGGAAAGAAAAAAAATTTGGGACTATAAAAGTGCTTCAGGTTCCTCAGTTAATATAAAATGTCATAAAATTTACAGAAGTGAGTTACAGAATATACAGCTATCCCCATGTTTGCTCCATTTTCCGCTCCTTTCCAATTCCTATTTCTGTTCATGTAACCTCCACTTG
This sequence comes from Leptosomus discolor, assembly GCF_034619465.1. Lineage (NCBI taxonomy): Eukaryota > Metazoa > Chordata > Aves > Leptosomiformes > Leptosomidae > Leptosomus > Leptosomus discolor. Next base: position 20,500,842 of record NC_141402.1, on the reverse strand, counting down.
GCCACTAAAAGTATTTTACTGGGCAATTTTGCCTCATGGTTATTTGCTGGGTTAAACACCATAATATTTCTACAGATTACATAGTCTATAAAGTTCATACATATGCATGCCAGACTAGGTAAAAAAAAAATATATATATATATATATATATGAAGCATCTATTGTTTTCCATTACAGAATTAACTTTTCAGCTCATTCCTGATTATGTCACTGATGAAACCAGATACATAGGCACACTTTATTTCTTCACTCAGCTCAATGATTTGTGTGCAAAATGTCATCAATTTTTTTTAACATTGGAAAGAAACGTGGAATCCATTTATGTTTTTCATTAATAGCAGCTATTCAGAATATACAAACTGAGAAATGTTGACACAACTGTCATCAACTTGTAGAAAAAAAGGATCTGTTACTTCATCTTTCTTATTCTAACTCTTCACTGTTTATTCTCAGACATTTTCATCAGCTGATAATGACAACTAGTGAATGTATTTTGCTATGAAATTCTACAGGGGTTGTGTTATTCTTGTTACTCAGCTACAATGTCTTCAATGTTTTTCTGAATCACATTTAATAATGGTTGATAAATACAGTACAAAGTTGATTCCTGCGAGACCAGTTTCTAAAAGGGTCTAGCAAGTCAGAGGCAAGAAGAAACCCAGAGAAGGTTCCTATTAAATTCAAAACAATACAATCCCACCCCTCCCATACTTAAACGAAATTACACTTCAGCTTATAAAAAAAGTGTGACACTGCAGTCTACTTACAACGGTTTCATTCCCAAAGATTGTGCCATTATGCATACTGCTGCTACCAAGCTATCAACAAAATCCTTGTCCCTTATAATTGAACTAAAAAATCCTCTGCCTAAATGTGATCTTTTTATACCTTGTTCTCAAGTGGACTGCAAATCAAGTTGTCTTAGAAATCAGTTTAGGTTCAATCAAACGAAAACTTCAAGGACTATATTTAAGCAGTAACTGTGATTTAAAAGCTCATGGAGAAAGAGCATCTAAATCATCTCCAGCATTTGCAATTCTCCTGACATTATAGCTTGCAGACATGTACAGGCCTAAAAGCTGTAGCATCATTTATTTAAACTCTAGAAATTAAAATCTAAGGTTTCTTCTGAAAAAAATTTGATTCAATACATTTTCTTCTAGTATGAATGACACTTTGAAAATAAACGTTATTCAAAGGATGTAAGACCACTGGAGTAAAACCAGTTTGTTTCACTGTTTTTTTTTGCAGGCTCAAGAGAATGGATAGATTGTTTTTTCAGCAGAACGTGGATCTCTTTCACAAAGAAGAATTGCAGCAGGAAGGAAGCACTCAGTAAAGGAAGCACTCACATTTTTGGGCTTTCTGATGACAGAAAAAAACCAAACCAAAACCTACTGCATATACTGAATGCAGCTGAGATGCCCACATTTTAAGTCCTGCAGTTTTCTTTCATTAGATGATACCCTGCAAAGTTTATTTGCTGAATAGCAGCTAAAATTATGTTCCTTATTTTCATCAGTATAACAAATCCTTTGGACTTCAAGCTCATCAGGGAGAGAACACATCTCTGTGGTCTGTATACCTTGACATATACTACATAAATGAATAATTATCTTCTGCATTTCAGAAGAGGTAATAATGAATTAAAATCCCTATATTTCAGAAAAGTGCTTTTCCTGATTATATTCCTGACAACAGTGCGGTACTAAGTGAAAAACAAGCCTTTGGAGTTTCAAACTGTTATCTCAGAAAGACTACAGAAAGAAGAGTGACATCAGTGGAAGCAGTGCAGATTTTCAAAGGAGAAAAAACACCAAAGCAGAGCACAGCATTCTAAAAAAAAAAAATTAAAAAAAAAATTAAAAATTACACATACATACACATATATATAGTTTCTACCTCCTCACTTCCTCACTAAATTGCATCTTTTCATTCTATTCAGCAACCACTATCACAAATCTCAGCATCCTTCCTACCACGTTACTGGTATGAAAGCAGCTCTGAGGAGGTAGTGACAGATGTGTCATTAAAAATGTGAACTCAAGTGCTGGCCCCAAGCTGTTGCTGCGTTGTGGCACTCAGGTCTCCTCTAATTGGTTGTGCAGCTGCATCCAGATCACTGGGAGTGCATCTGCAGCAAAGCAGGCGGGGAAATCAGTCACATCATTCCTATCAGCAGTCGTCCCAGGTTGCATATTTACAGCAAAACTCTGCACTGACAAAACAAACCAAACACAAAAGCAACACTCACACACACCACCACCAAGAAATCTAAAGCGGTGAATCCAGTCTGGAACCTTAGATTTACAGGTCTTTAAGAGATCGTTCATGCCACAAGCCTGCTGCATTGAGATCGAAGTTGAGGCCCCAGGCTTCCCAATTTTTCCATGTATTGTCCATTAACATCATTTTCACAAACAGAAACATTAAAAAAAGAAATTGAACAATTGGCAACAATTACGAAAGAAACAGAAAAAGTCCTACGAATGCATTACCAGATGAATTTCCAAATCAATGTGATGGTACTAAATCAAACAAAAATACAATTACGATGTCAGAAATCTCACAGGATTATTTTTCTGGTTCTGTTTGTGACAAGTCCCTCTTTATTCCTTAGGAACTGAAGCGTACAGTCTGCTGAAACAGTTACATGGATTATGGTTACTGTAACACAGTTACTGACCTAGGAAATGACTGAAGAAACTATATCACATATTAAGGCCCAAATTTCAATGAAAGCTTACAGTACCTCATCATCTTAAGGACAGGCTACACAATTCTATGCCAAGCCCCTCAAAATTCTGCTTGATAATAAACATATGCCTTAGTGACCACTACCTTGTGAATTTCAGGTAGTGGGTTTTATTCATAAATTCTTTATTTGGTCAAGACTCAGGAATTCCTGATTCCCTTTATATAAACCACAAGACCTTCTCTCACCAGTAGTTCCCTGGGCACATGGTCTGGAATCAAACCTTTGTTTGATTGTTTTGATTTATTTACTCTTGACTCAGTTAAGTTTCAGGAATTGAGCTGCTTGTACTCCTGCCCTGGGGGGACTGGCATAATGACCGACTTTGTTCAATCTCTTTAGTGCATCCCAAAGTCAATGCTATGCAGTTAGGGCTGCATGAAAAAAAAAAAAACAAACCAACAACAAAAACCCAAGCTCAACCATTTTACCAATAGCACACAACTAAAGACTGTACATAAACTTGTTGAGCTGTCTGAAAGCTATTTTGTACTTGTCCAGCCAGTCTCAGTCCCATGAGAAGAGTACCATCGTCCCAGTTGTCTTGTTCTGCCACTGCACACGCTCCTACTGAAATGTAAATAAGAAAATCACACATTGTCTAACCATTTTCACTGTATATTCATATTTTTCCAGAAAATACACAGATATCTCTGAAATTAGTTCTTCACACCCTCCACTCAGCTTAAATAAAACCCTTAAATTTTTCAGATGATGATTGACTTGATTACAGATCGGAGTTTGGATATGGGTACTTCACATCTCTTAACCACATTTAGAAAATGTGACTAGCTGCTGCAAGAAATAGGTTTCTCTGCATTTCCCCACCACTTTTTTTTTTATTTATTTTATTTTAAGTTGGGTAAAAGTACTATGAGAACTGACTCTCTTTTTTGCATCAGCATGAACCAGGGGCTGGGACACTAGCGTGGAAAGCTAGGAGGAATGGAGAAAAGAACAAGCTAAAACTCCCAATAGTAAGCACCTCCAAACAGCTGGATGTATCCAGAATACATATCCAGAGCTGTAACTGTTCTTACTGTATTTTTTGAGCCTTTGAAAGTAGGAGCAAAATCTCGGGTCTTAAACCATTCTTAGGCATTAAGAATGTTTTATTTCAGCTTTGTGCCAGAAGCTAGTCAAAATTAATAGCTCTTTTTGGTCATGGCAATTTTTTAAAGTTTTATTACTTTATGAGTAAATTCATTCTTAATAATTTCCTCTGCAGGGGACAGGAAGATGTTTGTTTTCACAAGGAGCATTTGTCTTTCCTGGGGGTCCCAACAGCTAAATAAAAAAAAATTTAAACCAAGACTTTTAAAAGAAGAATATAAAAACTTTTTAAAAAAGGATATATGCATTTCTCTTACTGTGAAATACCGTCTTTTTTTCCAAGTACTGGCAGCCAATTGGTTCTTTCAATTCCCTAGCATTTCAAGAACAGCATGAGATTTGCAAAGGCAAGAGAAAACAATACAGAGTGAAAAGTACTGATTAACTTGTGGTGGCTCATTGAGTCAGAATGTGGTTCCCTACTGCGCTGCCTCTAAAAATCTTAAATCATCTCTCCCTCCCAGAAGCGCCTAGAATAATTTGATCTCTCCAGGTAACAAAGTTAATTTCTTTAATCCAAATAAAAGAACTTTAAAAATTTCTTATCAGTGGAGGATATTGATACATTGCATTTTTAATTGTAAAATCTAATTAAAGTTTCCAGCTATACATTACTTAATAGTCAGTATCTTTTTTTTCTTTTTAAGACAATATTTCTTACAAAACAGCCCCACAGATTTATGCTAAGAAAATGCTTTGTACTTCACTGCTGTTTTCTTTACTACTGTCTCCAGTTTTAATTGCTAAATGGTATCTAAATGGTGGTGGCCTGATAATTTTGCTCCCCCCACCCTTTTTTTTTTTTCCAGTACTGATCTAATAAACCCTAATTCATTAAATGAATATATACGGTATCTATATAGCACACATATATATTCTAGAAGAGGTATATTTACCATAAAAAAAAGACAATGAAGGGACATTTGCAATACATGAATGGATTTCAGGAGATAAAGGTACCGTGTAATCCTGGTATGTTTATGCAGTATGAATAAATATCTAAATTGTTTATGCAGTTTCGGAAGTATCGAAATTGCTCACCAGGGCCATCAATTACTCACTTTACAGAAGTCTCTAATATAATAAGACTCTAGGTCCAACAACTATGCCAGGTATAGAAATGGGGAACTGAGCACACTATTAAGTTATTCTAAGGCTTAGCTATACCAGGAGAGAGAAACTACTGTTGTCTTGGGAGTATATTAGAGCACACATTTCTATCCTGCTTACACCAGGAGCTGTTACAGTCAGGATGCTTGAAGCATCACCACAAAGAAAAAACATTCCCTACCAACCAGGAGCTCTCTTAGGATTTTCAGTATTTATTGCCTTCTTTCAATGCAAGTTGTTTAAATTTCCACCAGTTTCTTGAGATCTTTATTACTTCCAAAAAGTAAGGTATTACTACTTTAATTACTTTATGACTAGTAGCATTAATCTTGGTGGAGGGTGGGGAGGAGAATAAAGGCTTTGAGACAGTTCCATTCCGTCTTTCATGCATACTACCACGTTTGGGTTTTCCTTTCTTTTTCTTTGTTTCTTGATAACATTTTATGTATTCCTGTTTGGAAACAACCATCATAGTGACTGTGTCTCCAAACCATCTGTATTTGCTGGTTTTTCTTCCATAACTGTCCCTCCCTTTCCCCCACTTTTAGCCTTTCCTTCCTACAAAGTTTCTTCTCTTCATTCACTGTGTCTTCTCTCTTTTCCACACATTTGAGGTTTGAGGAGCTTAATGCCAGTTCCTTCCTTGTTTTGTCTAGTAGATGCACATGATCTGTTATTTTTAAGCTTATGCTTTTTCAGTACATCTCTTTGCATTTCTGTTAGTTGTTCAAATCTTTTTGCTACTAGCTGATTCTAAACTATTCAACTGATGTATAAATGAGTTCCTAAGGTTTTATTTACATTCCCTACAGGATGAACAAAGGAGAATGAAAGCTAAAAAGAAGTAATAAAGGTCTCTCTGGGTGCTTCCATTTACTTTCCTGCAAGTTAGAGACGACCTTTAATAGATTTTCATTCTTCCGCTTTTCATTCTTCCCCCATCCAGCCTCCATTGCTTTTCCATTTGAAGTTTGCAAACAAACACCTTGCAAGCACTTTGCAATCCATCCTGAACTAAACTTCCTGATCAAGAACATCATTCTCCACTTCCAATTTCCACCACTCCAGAGCTGGGTTGATCTACAGGAAGGGCTGAAAGTTTGGTAGATTCCAAATGCCTTTGCAGTAGAGGAGAGTTACAGACTTCAGCGATCAAATCCTGCTATTTTCATGTCTGCTCCTCATTGTTATCATTCTCCAACATTGGTCAGACCTTGTCCCACACCCAGTTTTCTCAGAGAAGAATTTCCATTCGCTTTTCTGCAGGGTTTTAATAAACACAAGATGTGTTTAGCACTTACCAAAAACACGGCTGGCCAAAAGAGTGCAGTAACACAGACCAACATTGTTGTGAAATGTCTTTCCATAAAAACCCTGCAAGGCCCTGTGTCTTGCGTGCTTGCTTTCTCAAGGGGAGACTCTTGCACAGCTACAGCTCTTAGAAGCCAATACTGTTGGCCTATCAGTTCCATCAACTTCTCATTAAAGATAAGTTCAAGAGGGGGGAAACTTTACAAAATCATGTTATTTATTGAGACTTCTGCTACTTTATTTTTCATAACTCCTGGAGCTATGACTAAACAAGCAAGCGCAAAAACTCGTTTTAACTCTCAAAATGTATGTTTGCGTACACACGTACATGTACAAACATACATAAACATATACATAAACAAGCATGTGTACACATATACATAAACAAGCATGTGTACACATATACATAAACAAGCATGTGTACACATATACATAAACACGCATGTGTACACATATACATAAACACGCATGTGTACACATATACATAAACACGCATGTGTACACATATACATAAACACGCTTGCTGCTATAACACTAGTAAACACACAGTGATCCTACACTCTTATTATTCTTGTAACCTGAATGCCCAGCTCTGGAGCTCTCCTTCTTATGTCAAATATCACCTTTTATTGCGTACCTAGTCCTACTAATTTCAGTAGGTGTGCCTACAGTACAATGCTTCACAAACAAAGGTCTAGAAATCAGGCACTAAAATAACATAACACTGATTAAGCCCAAATGCTAAAGAATGAAAGGAATTTCTGAAGTTAGGTGTCATTAGCTCTCTAAGGAGAGAGAAATGACAAACCATTGTCTTGGGAATATGACAATAAAGCACAAAAATATTAAATTAAACATTGTTGTGCTTTGGTAAATGTCAACAACTACTTCAGTGGGAGAGTGACAGGCCTCTGGCAGAGGAATTCAATATAAAAGAACAGATTTCAAAAAGAATCCATTTCATTCTTTAAGAGGAACTGTCAACACAAGTCACAAAGGACGACAGACAGAAATGAGATTAGGAACAGCCTTTTAAAAAACCTCTCATCCTAGGAAATGGGATTTAGTGTTACTATACAACCCTCTTCCCTGATTTCACTGAAAACAATAAAGATATTTAGCACATGGGGAAGACATGGAGAAGTAATGTTACTGGACTGTGCTGCTCCACCCTCCACAAATAAAAAAAAATAACTTCCTATACAAACATATCTCAAAAGTAAGGATCATCTCAAAGAAAAAGACAGTAATAACATAGTAGGCTTTGTGATTACTATTATCAGGGCAGTCATTTTGCATCCTGTTCTGTGTCAGATTCTGTTCAAATACTATATCTAAAAAAAAATTTAAAAATGTGTATGTCAACACTGGATACATGAGGTGTGCAATGTACTGTACCCAGTTCAGAGATCTTTTGCATAAGTAGCACTTTGCTTCATAAAATAACCCAGAATGATAAGGAGAAATTCTGTATCTAACTCATTCCATCAGTTCAAATCAGAACTCAAAACTAATCCCTTTAAGATACTGAAGCCTCAACAGAACATCAGATTTCTGGAGCTTGTTATCATCTTTTCCAGGCTGTAAATCTACAGTGACAGCCATAAATCTGTAAAAGCTACTGAGCTTGAATCTAATAATCCAAAACTACATAACGAATTTCTAGCTTGTCATTTTACTCTGCATTTACTCAAAGTCTGCCTATGCCTAATTTTCTACTCTAGTTAGCTAAACTGACTTGTATAAACCTGTTACTGGGGGTGGAGAAACAAAGACTGCTTAGCCAAAAATCAGTTCTTAAGATATACATCTTAACAGTGCCTATAGCTAGTCCCTGTTTACCAAGCACAACTTGTGTCATGTATTTTATAAGACAGGTCTGTTCTGATCACATGCAGATCAGAAACCACCACAACAAAAAGACAGGATAAGTTTAAGTGCCTGTAAACAGAAATATCTTCTCTTCTTTGCTACAGTTGTGAGTATTTTCGTACACATACATACACTCCAAAACACAGTAATACCAGCGAGAGAAACTAAACTTGAAAAAAAAAAAATTCAAAGTGTGGATGCATCTAAAAGTTGTTTCAACTTACAAAAAGCGTTTACCACTGACATACTATCTTGAATAGGTGCTTTTTTCAACTTATACTTGAAACACCAAATAATGTCTTATTAAAATACACAGTGATTTATTATTTTCATACCACTGAACCAAGACTGTTCTTGCAGTGACACTAAATTAGGTATTCATTTTTCAGATTAGCAAGCAGATCTTTCAAAGATGCAAGCTGAAGATGAAACGAAGAATGTCTGGGGTAACATACCCAAAAGTTAGCTTTCACCCATCAGGTAATAGTTACCAGGTAGAAAGTTCTGCCAATGTGAACAATTTTGTGAGCGCTAACTAGTCCACTTAATTTAAAATTATCTAATTGTTACGTGCTTTCACTAACAGCATAGGTTTATTGAGAGATTTTTCTTTCATTGTATCGGGAAGGAGTCCCATGACCATTTCCAGTGTGGGATCTGTAGGGAGAATGTCAAAGAGGTGACAGACAGCACTAACTGCAGTACCATCTATTTTATCAGCTTACGCAGCTGTCTTTATATACCCCCTCACATTAGAGCAAATGGCCTTTTTCATTCAGCTTAGAGTTAGCCTGAGGAGATGAAAGCAAAATATATTTACACATATAGCCTAGGTTATCTACTTCAGTGGTAAGTAAAATGGATGAACTGAGACAGTCACTAGTGGTAGCCTGTTATATTACAAAATACATATCTCGTACACAAGACCTCGTAAAAGGAATGGCACTCTAAATGCAAGATATTGTCAGCTAAACAGCATTGTAATTGCTAATTTTGCAGACATATGGTTTTAATGAAGTTGAAAGAAAAATCCTTATCTACTGGTGTAGCTGAAAACTATGAGCTGAGAAACGATTACTTAATCTGAAATGAGATTTATTAAATAAATCCATATAGATCAATTGCTAAAGGGCTTCTGCTGCTTTACTCTCTATTAGTTCTCTTACATCAGCCTACTTTCTGACCCCTTCTAATGGAAAGATCATACTGTCAGTGTAATTATGAAATGCTAAGGCCTTGAAAAATGTCTCACTTCCTAACATACCTCTAATTTTAGCTTTATCTGTTTTGTTTTCTTTTCTCAGGAACAATCATCCATTTGCTGAATGAGACCTTTTCTCACCTTTTCAAATTCCAGAGACTTTTTGCTAATTACAGCATTCACTGTGACGAGAAATGAATTTCACTCTTCAGGGCATTGTCATGTGTTCTGAGAGGGAAGGATCAAAAGTTAGTTCGAGCTCATTACCTAACTAGAAGTTCAATCTAGAACAAGAGGAAACAGAGAAAGACAAGGCGGGGGCGGGGGCGGGGGGGGGGGGGGGAGAATGATAAAGAAAAAAGGAAGGAAAATCCCCTCATTGATCGCTCACAGTGTTGGGCCAAGCCAAAGTACTCTAGCAAAAGGCTCTGAGAAATACAACATCCTTCCACAGCACCCTTCTCTCTGAATTGGGGAAGAGATGAATTTGATGGGTGGACAGTTCGTTGGATGAGGATTTGGATGGTCACACCCAGAGGGTAGTGGTCAACAGCTCAATGTCCAGATGGGGATCAGTGATAAGTGGTGTCCCTCAGGGGTCCATACTGGGACCAGTGCTGCTTAATACCTCCATCAATGAGACAGACAGTGGGATTGAGTGTCACTCTGAGGCAAATTAGGATCCCACTAGAGTCAGGGGGTGTTCTGACAGTCAGGAGCATCACTGTTTAACCCTCTGGATTCAGCAAAACAAATTATATAACGAGACAAATGTTTTCCAAAATTTTCACTGATGACAGATTAGAGAAGTTTCTACACATTTGTCCAAACTGTCTCTCTCTTGCCTGTGCTGTTTAGAACAAGTGAGACAAATCAGAAACAGGGCAGCAAAAGGAAAGAGGAAGAAAATAAAAATAAAATTTTATTTTACCTGTAAAGCACTTGAGACAATTATTTTTCTGTGATAAACCTAATCACTGCATGGACTCTTCTAGTTATCTCTGTGTACAATATGATAGTTCAGCACAGCAATGGTTGAAAAGTGCTGTCTGTATTCACCTTGTGTACCCCCTACAAAGAGGATGAGGAATCATTCCTTTTTTTTTTTTTCCTCTACATTTCTACATAAACTCAGAGCATTACCTTGGAAAAGAGTAAATACGAAAAGACTCAACTTCAGTTCAGACATGGAGATACTTGACGTATTAACAAGGGTTTATCTCTATTGGCAGACTCCTTTTAAGCCTTTAAAGCTGGACTAAAAATTCTGGTTGTGTTCCAAAATACATCAAAAAAACACCTGTTGATATCAGTGTGATTTAACTGAAGTCCCCCTGCACATAACTCAATGTCATTCCTTCTAGTAAAACCAGAAATCATCCAGCAATACATAGAGCATGGGACATCTGTTATAACTGTGTGAGAGCACAGACTCTCTCAATATTTTGAACTGGTTAATGTAGCATACTTCACATATTAAACATTAACTCCATGCCACAGTTCAGGCGCCTATGAAGTTAGTATAAAGATTCCAAAACACCAAGCTGATTTTTGGATTATCAACAGTTTGTAACCCTATCATTCACTCATTACTCGGACCTTTTCAGAAAACACTGTCTTCTGGGCCCAAAAGGCAGAAATAAGCCTGCTCAAGGAGTCGGCGCCTGGACTCCAGTCTGCAAATCTCGAATCGAGACTGTTCTCCTACAGCAGGTATCCGTCAGCATAGGGACCATGCTACGATGCAGCTTTGCCACGTGCTTTTCCACCCCAGCGATTTCAAATCAGCCATCAGTTTCAGCTGGTTCTTCGAAACACGCACAGCCATGCTGAGCTAAGCGGGCTTGGCGCAAGGACAGGAAAGGTTGGGACACAAGCGAGTGTCTGCTTAAGGGACTGCCTTCAGGACTGGAGGAAACCTGTGTACACTGCTCGTTAGGAGCCTCTATAAGCCCAGAAAGATAAACGATGCTTGCAGGGGGCATCCCAGCATGACAAACCGAGGGAATGCATTGTTCAAGCACGCACAGCTCAATCGTGTGGCAACTGTTCAGAGGATCCTCTGAACAAATACCATTTATCTGTACGTATTTTAGCAGGTTTTCCAGGAACCTGAGCTGGGGGAGGAGCTAGTTAGAAAAAGAAACAGGAAAAATCACATTCCATTTGCTTTTCGTGTGGGGCCCTGGACTGTGATTTTACCATACATGTCAGATTCTCACTGCAAAGAACTGTGTTGGAGAGAAAAGTAAATAACAACAATAACAACAAAACAGAAAGGTAAGAAAGAAAAGTTACTCTTTTAAGATATATTTTTAAATTGATACTTATAGCCACATTTAGAAAAAAAAAAAAAAACAGAATGGCAGTAAGTCCAGTGAAAAGAATAATTCCGTATGTTAAAAAGTAAATTCATGATGCTCCCCCACAGGTGTTGCAGCATCTGTATCATCTCTTTTGTAAGACTTGAAAGGCCCTGCTTATTTCTGTTGTTACAAAGACATGTTATTTGTTTGCATAGCTCTAGCCCAGAGCTCTTCTTGGACTTACATATTGTAAGTTTGCTGTATCTTTCCCCCAGTATAACACCAACGTAGAGGAAGAACGGTTCCTATGGTTTCCTTTACAATACGCAAGCAGTAACTACAGCTCCATCATCTTTAGAAAACATTTGGATGTTCCTCCTAACTTTTATATAGCAGCAATCTTGTCCAACAAAGGGATATTCCTGCTGAGGAAACTCATAGGACATCTTATCTTCCAGACTGAATGAGACAATCCCAGGGCCTACACGGTTTTCTTTCCCCGGAATATTATACATTTTTCTCCCTTGCCAGAAAGATGTCCTAAAGATAAGAGTTTAGGGGTGTATGCTGAAGAGAGGCGTCAACTGTAATGACACATATGAGTTCATAGGTATAGGAAAGATCTACTCAATTTTTGACAATGTCCAGTGTGTGACTTTACCACAGTCTCCTTAAGCGTGGTCTAAAGAAAGCAGTATACCTGTCCCACAATCAAAGCTGAGTCTGCCATTTTGCCCAAAATTAATTTCCTGCTTTGTTTTATTCAGGTTGCCCTTTTGAGGGGCGATTTTTCAAGGTGGCTCTTCAAAAGGCTAAAAGTTCTCTCATACACATATATCTGTTCTCTCTTTTTCTACATTGTTTTTCCTCTACTGTGATAAGAAAACTAATTAAAACAGCTGATTCCTTCAAAAGGAAGAACTGGGAAATTCTAAATACACTGAACTCCACTGATTGCAAGCCTTGCTGTTAAAAATGTTTTTCAAATGTATTAAAGGAGCATGACGGCTGATTTTAGTTCTTGAGCCAATATGAAGCAGCCATAGGTGCAGGATGGAAAATGCTGAATAGAGCATCTAGCATTGCCCTGACCCTAAACAATATTATCCACTGGGCTATATAGAAACATGACTTGAGTAAAAAGGCAAAATTTTCTGCAGCTCCAAAAACTTCGATATGGCAAGATAATGAAAGAGCAATGTGGCCAAGCAAAGATGGAATAATACCCAGGGTTTAGAACATAAAAACCAGACAAAAAACTTTACACACACAATGCAATTCTCTTTCTGATATTTTTAATTTCTCTATTACTTCTTTTTATTCTGTATATGTAGAAATATGCAATTATTTTCTCAGCCTATTTTAACCTCAGACAATAGCACAGAGCCTTTACAATTCCCTTCATAGCATTCAGCCAACAGGAACCAGGTATTACTCAAGACCACAGTAGGGCCCAGTTCTGCTGTCCTTATATAAAACAAACTCTCAGCAAAGTCTGAGAAGAAATCTTTTGCATTTTAGCACGAGGTATGGTAGCAGTAAACTGATCATAATAGTTGGGAACAAATTTAGAGTTATCATTGAAACAGGTTTATTCGGAGAATGGAAAATTACAGTCAGACAGTGTATGCAATAAATATTAAAATGCTGCTTAAAAAAAATTCCTTTCTTCCCGCTCACCAAAAAGTCAGACAACCTGTTGTGGTCTATGTGCAGTCTGTAGCACACACAATCTTTAATGATTGGTGAGCAGTTCCATATTGTCACTAATTTTTTGCTAGTATCAAAGAAATTACTGATCTGAAAAGAAAGAGATTAAACTAAAAATTAAGTTCATCCATCACTCTTTATGAGCCATGAAAACTTCTTCAGAGGGAATAAATCTTTGTGTGATAGACCACTGCTGTTGAAAACTCATGTTTGAAATGGGTGAATACCTTAAAGCTTGTGAGCTGTTCTGTTGACATTTTGCTGTTTTGATTAAATTTCCCATGCTGCTGCGTACAACGTGAAATGACGGCGTGTTGCTGTTGTATTTCAAAAGTACCTCTGCTGTATAAACACGTAAGTAGTCTACTTAAATTCTTAGCTATGTTATTACTGGCCTGGAGCTCTTCTGAGTTGCAGTAATAGGCTTAAGAAGCATGTTCATTAGCACTACTAACATACAACAGTAACTAGCAATTACAGCACTCTTTTCAGGTTCAAAGTGTTCTAGGAGTTCGAAGGAAGACGGGGGTTTTTTTCCGAGCAGAAAGAGGAGTTTAATCTTTTCCTAATTTGAAAAAAACATGCCACACAATGTCACTGTGAGTTAGGCAGACAGAGGTATTTTACAAACATGAATTGAAACGACTTGCCAAGACCACAGCTGGAATCATCATAAGAGTGAGATCTGAATTCAGGCTTCCTACTTTTTGATGCGTGTCTCAAGGTGGCAAGCAGCCTATGCCTGCAGACTGGTCTTAAAAAAACGAAATATTTAAAAGAATAAAGCAAGCATTATTTTTCCTAACAACTTTAACAGAAATCCGCATGCAGTTAAACGTTCTTCTCAGTTTAGATGGTGTGTAAAGCTGCCATGGCTGACAATAATAGAGTATATTATGAATCTTTACCTGCATGCAGTAGCTTTTTTCTCGGTTAAAAGCCACATATTTTTAAACATCAGTGGTTCTTGATAGAAAAGGCATTCTAAAGATTTATTTCGATAGTGGCAATAATCATCAAAGCAGACAGACAAGTTTCCTAAGAAAAACACAACTAATGCTCCTTTCACTCCCGCTTTGTTGAAGCTTCATTGGTATGCATTTTAGTATAACAACATGGGCTGAATTCACAACTTTGGTGACTGCAGACCCTGCCCTGTAACACACCATGCGTCTCCAACTGACTAAGGTCAGTAACAGCCCAGATTCTTTCAAGGGTTGCTGAGCATCTGGCAGGATTGTGCCCAGTGAGAGGAAGAGTTTCAGAGAGTGTCACAGTCTACAGTTTCAGCAGGACTGACACTGTTTGTGTGAAAGTCTTAGATGAATACTATCACTTCCATAGAAATACTGAAGTAAACTTTTCTGAACAGAAACACTAGAGTTAGGGGGCTTTAGAGTCTTTCCAAACAAGAATTCCACTCTTTGTACACATCATTAGTCTATTTCCACTCAAACACAAAGGAAAACAGTTTCATAAAAAGACAAATATTTGTTTGTTAAGGCTGCAAGATAAAACTTACTGATCTTCCTAAAAACAGGTGAGGGCTTTGGACACTTACTGTCAGAAGAGAAGTGAGGAGATGTTCTTCCTCAATAGGTTGTTTTTCACAAAGGTGTAAAAGTTAACTTTAGCCAAAGCAATTTAGTGTTCTAATAGTGTTTGGCTCCAACGAATGCCTTATATACAAAAACCATTGAGGAACCATTACAGTACTGCTCCTGGATTGTCCACAAACCAGAACGAATAACGAAAGAGGTGCCCTTATGTTTCACTGGCCTCTGCTCAGGATTTCCCAAGCTGACATATCCTAGCACCAGACATAGGATAAGAAGTCCTTCAGATGCTTCATGTTTGAAGGTTCTCAGACTGTGGTGACACAACATAAATGTCTGATAAAGCCACTCTTGGGTTATGTATAAAATTCAAGGAAACCATTCCTTTACTGGGATAACAATCTGTACTTTGTCAGTGCTTTAAAGAAGCCAAGCACTCTGCTTCTGAATTACAGCTCCTAGCAGAAAAATGCGCCAGAGCAAAACCACTGCTCACTTCGCATCCTAATGGAAGAATCACATGAGTGGACTAAGGTATGGCTGTTGTAAATTAATATTTAAAAAGCATCTGAATAAAGTTATCTTATTCAATATGTTGAACTCGCATCCTAGAACTATGTATCCCACTTGGCACTAGGGGCTGCAGATGACTGAGGTACTAGGAAAGTACTCTGCTAAAAAAAATATAAAATAAATAAAATTATCGTTTGTGGGTTTTTTACACAAACTATAGTAGTAAATTATAGATATTTACAGCAATTTATCCCCTGCCTTCTTTCAATAATAAAGTTTGAACGGGGATCACAAACATATCCTAAGAAAATCTATGGAACTCCGGAATCAGCACTTGGTGATACTGTTTGTAACTGTCCCTCCCTTAATATCCTAGGTGGCTTTGTGGTGATCCATTTCAGACATTTTCAGCAATAAAGAAGAAAGAAAAAGATGCTGCCAGCATCCCTTTATGAGCTTTCAATGGATGATTTCAAATGATAAGAGGTGACCTCTAACTCATGTTGTCTGACATAGCAACTACCCAGTTAGGTGGTATGAGACTCACTCCTGTCAAGCATGGAGGAAGAACTGGAAAGAAACAGGCTACATTTAATCAGCTTTAGAGTCCTTTCTGACTTAAAATGGCTGCTAAAGAGCTTGTAAGTATCTTTGCCAGCAGTTCCAGTCAAGAAGCATTCTTTGAAAGGAAGACTAAAATCTAAGCCTGCACGTACATGACATAACTCCGCCTCATAAAAAGAGAAGAGGGTTGTCTCCAGTTTAAGAGACTGAATATAGTGTACTGGAGTAAGCTAGGTTCATTTAGGATTTTGTCTTCTTTCTCTCAAAATATAACATAGCACCAGTCTGACAGAGATGTTACAGGAAAGGGCAACTACATGTTCATCAAAATATTGGGAGTTTATGATTTTGCTATATTTGAATTCAGTAATTTCTGCCACAAGCTGCAGTGCAATAAAAGAAGCAGATGGACAGAGTTAATTATGGAAGAACTTTACAAAAATAGTGGAATGAGACATGTTAGGTGCAATTTTTCCACAAGACACTGAGAAATCATCCAGTCCCAGCATCCTATTTCCTTGTCACCTTCTCAAAGATGGTTCTAGTTTCACAGGAAGAGATGATACATTTTCCTACTATTTTAATTATAAATATATTTTCATGAAAAAAATTATGCAAACACAGTATTTAAATCTTTTCAAGTGTGTCCTAGTATAGATGTCACTGACAACTGTTCTTAAATCAATAATTTTGGTTTTATGCAACATTTAACAAGCCTCTTCCCAGATAGCAGAGAGAAAGAGAGAAGGGGTGGAGAATACTGACAAAGAGGTCAAAGGAAAAAAATAGAAGACAGAAAAGGGAAAAAAAAAGAAAAAAACAACACACACAAACCCCCCTAAAAATCTAAGAGATAACTTGCAGCCACAAATTGTTATATCTATATAATGTAGAATGCTCATGGTCTGCTTTCCAGAATACATTTGTACTTTCAATGTTGTGCTATTTACCTCACTGCAAACCATAAAAGAAACAAATTATATCTTGTTTTTCATCAATAAACAGCAGAGAGAAGGCAAAATCTTCTTAGCATTGCTCTCCAGCCTGTCAAGGTCCCTCTGGAGGGCATCCCTTCCCTCCCGCGTATCGACCTCACCACACAACTTTGTGCTGTCGGCAAACTGGCTGAGGGTGCACTCGATTGTCCATGTCGCCAACAAAGATGTTAAATAGGCATTAACTTCAAGCATCTAGTATCTTCAGATTACCCAAATCAAGGGTAACTTTCAGGTCTTCTGTAACCATTTTATAGTGATCACCTGGTGCAATTTACTTTCAGAACCAGACGTTCACGCTCCCTCCTTCAGAATGCAATTTACAGACAGAGTTATGCTCTGAAAAAACACAGCTTTGTACACGAACTATTTTGCATCCTGTACATATTTACAACACAGCTAGTTTATTCTTCTCAACATGGAGCCAAAGCTCAGGGAAAACAAACTAGTTTTCCTGTTCCATTTCTTACACCATTCAGGTCCAATTCCTGCCCACTAAACATAACCACAAGAGTACAATTCTTCCCTATTTATTATATTAACTTTTTAAGTATTTGTGTTTCAATATGGCCCCTTACTATTTTCAGAATCAACACAATCTACCATTTTAAAGATGGAAAAAACAAATCCTGTATGAATCTATTCCTTTAGTACCAGCTCACTTGGTTCCACATCAGGTTTTGTTTTTACATAGACATCTATCCAGAAAGTCCTAGTAACAATAAATTTTATGTTCCACCAGAGATTTCTATAAGACAAGCTTTTCCAAACCATTGTGTTAGCACACATTCCAAGCTGAAGCTCAGTTTTTAAGACATGTGACCAGAAGAGAGAAAAAAAATACATGAATATCATATCACTTACTTGGAAAGCAATTGAAATTCTGAAAACAAAGAAAACCAAATTTCTTCCAGAACAGGCCTTTGTGGGTTGGTGATGTTTGTGAGAACCTAAGCCTAGAGCTACATTATTATCTGTGTCCAAATTCTGGTTAGATAGAGCGAAAAATCAAATTTCGTCCACTTGATCCTCTACTGCTCAATTCCAGTATTGCTTAGAAGTCATAGAGTAACCTCTAATTTATTCCACTTCCATAAAATCCTTCAGCTACTTTTAGACTGAAAAAGTCAAGTATAGTGAGCTTCCTTTCCCATATCACCACCTACTGTGCTGCTCTTGTCTCTAGTGGTGGGCAGACGCTTAGGCAAAGAGATCGTTTCCACTTCTCCAGTCGGAAGAGCAAAGGAAGAAACAGTAAGGAAATTTCAGCCATGCCAATGGCAACAATTAAAAAATTAAGGGAAAAATGGAGTAAAGTCACCAAATAGAAAACAAATATCTAAACTTGTTTTCTGATAACGTTCAGGACATAACTGAGTATCGAACATTTAAACATTCAGTTATCCTGTTCATCTTTTGTCTTCATTTCAAGAGCAACCCGAAAATTATTTTGCACTATTTGTTTAGTACACCAGCCTTATCTTAGAAGGCTTCTTGCCCTTTCTTTTTTGTTGGCAATTTATGTTATAAAGTCTTCCAGCCGGTAATGGACTCTCAACATTCCAGTTTTCTGTTGTTTTATTTTGGTTTTGTTTTGTTGTTTTTTTGTTTTTTTTTTCCACATGTCAACTCAAAGTAAGATTTTTGGGGCCAGATGCAATACATCTTCAAATGAAAAGGCTCTTTTGCTGACCTCAGAAGACTCTGAACGAGATCCTCTGTCCTCAGAAAACCTCAAGCAATCACAGGAAACAGTAAGGAAGCAAAACAAACAGAAGAACAAAAGGGAAGAAAGTCTCGTTCTCCCCCAGATATAAAAAAACCCACCCCACCCTAACAACCAAACAAACAAAACCCCCACACACATCATGCAAGACACAATGAGAAAAATCTCTGCAGACAACACCAATTCTTCAAAAGTACTTCTGTACTACTGAAAAATATATCTTGTAAAAAATTGATCTGACTGAAAAGGTAAAACTCTAGGCTGAGGTAAGAGTGGTGAGTCTCCTCAAATGAGCAAACAACTTTATGGTTTCACTAAAAATTACTTCTCATTACAAACACTCACAGTACCAAATTTCAAGGCTATTGAATCTATACAATAAACAGACATCCCCATTAACTTTTTTCAGGAGAAACAGCTATTAGTCTTCTCTGTTTCATGCAGCATTCCAACAATTGCTGCATTTCATCAACATTGGCTATTTCAGAAATCTAGTCAATAACATTCTCTGCAAAAAAAGAGCTTAGCAGAAAAATATTTTTCAACAACAAGAAAAAAACCCAGGTTGTTCAAGATCTTACAATAATTCACCTGCAAATAGAAAAACCCTTGTTCTGCACAATGCAGGTGGGCAAGCTAGTGTCTAAGCACCAAAATTTACAAAACTAGAACTAAGGCAGCATGGATGGGAATGCACGGGGAGACAGGTCACAAGAAAAGAACATCTGTTGCTCTTATTTAAGATTTAGGACTCACACCTGAACCTCTACTCAAGAGCCAAGATTCTTTTTCATCCCTTTAGAATATGTTAATGTAAAACGCAGTTACTCCTCTTTACACAAAGTAATTGAGACTACTATAAGCACAAATAAAAAGATTGCAAGATTCTGCTCCAGGTTCTCCCCATGTCTCTTAAGAGTGTCAAAGCCTTGGTAAAATTTGCTTTACATATTTATGTGCCTAGAAATTTGGTCTACTTTTCTACCTCTTAAATGAAGCTCAGTAGAAAATAACACAGAAAAAAACCTCAACAACAAAGCATCAGCCCAGCCTCGTCACAGTGGTACATAGTGGGATGACAACAGATAACAGGCACAAGTTGAAAGAAAAGCCATTCAGACTGGCTGTAAAGAAACACTTCAGCATTTTACCAGTAAAGCACTGGACCCTTCCAACCTGAATTATAGTATGACCCTATGAAATGAATTATGATTCCGGGTTTGGTATTTTTTGGTTTCACCTCATTTGTGACCTCACACATTTTTGACCTTACATCATATGAACATGGCACTGAAGAAAGAAGAATTGATTTTCTTAAAGGTTTTTAATGGATATCCTTGCTTCAGTACTAGTATATTAGGCATTTTAATTTATTGTTGTTTTCTTATATTTGGCAGATGGATGCACAGAAAGATTAAAATAAAAACCAGCAATAACTTGAAATATCTAATCACATCACAATAACACCTAATTTTATTGAGACAGAACAGTGTGTTAGAAAAACATCTGTTCTTTTATTGCTGGTGTTGGCTGCCGAGAAGTTCAACATAACCCAGCAATGAGCGCTCACAGCCCAGAAAGCAAATCACACCCTGGGCTACATCAAGGAAGTGTGGCCAGCAGGCCAAGGGAGGTGACCCTCCCCATTTACTCTGCTCTGGGGAGACCTCACCTGCAGCGCTGCATCCAGCTCTGGGGCCCCCAGAGTAACAAAGACATGGACCTGTTTGAGCGTGGCCAGAGAAGGGCCATGAAGATGCTCAGGGGGCTGGAGCAGCTCCCCTGTGAGGACAGGCTGAGAGAGTTGGGGTTGTTCAGCCTGGGGAAGAGAAGGCTCCAGGGAGACCTTAGAATGGCCTTCCAGTGCTGAAAGGGGGCTGCAGGAAAGCTGGGGAGGGACTGTTTGTCAGGGAGTGTAGTGGTAGGATGAGGGGTAATGATTTCAAACTGAAAGAGGGGAGGTTTAAACTAGATATTAGGAAGAAACTATTTGCTGTGAGGGTGGTGAGACACTGGTGCATGTTGCCCAGAAAAGCCGTGGCTCCCCCCTCCCTGGCAGTGCTCAAGGCCAGGCTGGACGGGGCTGGGAGCAACCTGGTCTGGTGGGAGGTGTCCCTGCCCAGGGCAGGGGGGTTGGAACTGGATGATCTTTAAGGTCCATTCCAACCCAAACCATTCTATGACTCTATAATTCCAACTACATCTGTGAATCTAGAATGGATCTGGAGGGTCACAAAGTAAGTATGCAGAAAAGGGAAACCACACAATTAGTGGCTAACTGTAAAAACTGTGGGTTTGGTACAACGTAGTGATAAAGGTGAGAAGATATTTGAAGAAATTCAGAATTTTCGCTTGGAATCCAGTTTGTTACGCAGCCTCACTTTAGAAGTCTCAGTATCTACATTTAACATAGAAAGCTAACCTCTGCATTCTGTCATAATCTAGCTTTAGCAATCCCTGGGCAAAATCCAGCTCACCACATTTTACCACAAGGCCACATTTAATCTTGCAAATCCTTGTTTTATTTACTATACTTCCAAATTCTTCATTAACTTTATTGTCCCACAGACGATAGTTTCCTTCAGCATTCTGATTTAAATCCAGGGCATGTTCCCAGCACGGATTTATCTTCGAAGCGCCACAGTAGACAGCAATTCTGTGGAAACCACAGTACATGCTTATTTAACTTCAGACAGTATCATAATGCATATGTATATGGACACGGGAGCTAATTTGACATTGAACAAACAACAGGGAAGGAGAAGCCTGTGCATAATTTTCTGTTTTAAAGACTATGAATATCACGAGTTTAATTATATCATGTCATATCTCCATGCACGTAGATCATCAACAAGGCTGCTCCAGACAGCACTCCGCTAGTTACATTAAAGATATTCTTTTATCTCATGCAATAAAAGCAGGAGGTTGTCATCTTTCTCATGGAATAACCCTGCCAAGAATGGCATATTCTAGCTGGGGAGCATCGCAGGTATTCCCTGATAAGAGCGGAAGGCAAGATACAAGAATCTTAGGTTCATTCCAGCTCTTGAACAAATTTTCTTTAATATGTACATTTTTTCACACCAGCACAATAACTTCTGCCTTTGCAGCCAACACATCCTTAACGTGCTTCTCCTTGTGTCTCTTCTTTGGTTCTTTTTCCCAAATCTTGTTTTCTTAGTCTCCAGCTCTCGTTCTTTTCATTCCAGGTCCACTCTTCTCATTCAAGCATTAGTAAACTGCTCTCTCCAGGAGATTCTGTACCGTGGAGTCACTGCCCCACTCCCAGTCCCACTGTTTAGTACCCTCCTACTAAATCAGTCAGCATACATATGTTTATTCCAGTTTCATGTCTCCTACTCCCTCTGCTTCTCCTAGTCTATCTTTTTTTTTTTTTTTAGAATTCCCATCAATGACAAGAATTTTGCATCTATAAAGCATAAAATTACCTCTAATGTGGAAATGAGACAGCAACAGCATGGGATGAGCTGTGGAAACACACAAGGGATCAGCATTCTGAAATATTCGCTCTCATGAATATTTAGGTTTAGTTGCCTATTTACCATAATTTAAAGTTTTTTATTAAAAAATAGTATTACCTATGAAATTAACTGTATTATCTATGGTTGCTGTAAAGCATCATTGAAGGAAAAGCAAGAAACACTAGGTACCTAATTAAAGAAAAGTTTGGCTTTATTAATTAATGCTTACAAATTTAAGAGGTTTTACATATCTACAATCCAGATGGTCTTGTAAGAAGTAAAAGCTTGGATGCCATTTTTAGAAACAAGTTGTAAGAAAGATACAAAGTAGAACATGTACTGAGATGGGTGAGATAATTTATTGACAATGCTGTAGAGAGGATCATTTGTGATCCTAGTCACAAGCTAACCCACATTATTTCCAACAGAGTAAGTCTGTAATATTGTGGTATTTGATGGGAAGCTAGAGAAAGTTACATGCCATCGAGGACTGTCAAGACTATTAAATACATAAGCGCAAATGTATTTGCCATAATTAAAATATTATTGATATGATATAGCTTTTAATAAGGGAAAACTCATTTAGTTCTTTTCTCACACAGGCCAGTGCTTAGGCTTGATCAATTCAGATGGGTTTCTCTTCCTAGGAGAACTATTATAAGAAGATTCGTATTGTTTCTTGCATAGCAAAAGATTTATTGCTTGTTCATAATGCTATGCAAACATGAAGCACCTAAGCAATGTTATTACAGAGTACATTGTGGGGGGAGACTTTACAAAGTAAAAATAAAAAAAGAAGCAATTTGTTTGAAACCCCCCCAACTTACTCATGTCATATCTCACAAATTAGAAGTTAGAATGTTCTGGACGCTGGTTGGACCAATCCGTGCATTCCACATTGAGGGCAGAATTTTTTATACCTTGTTAAAAAAACCCAAATCTTTTCACTCAGAAAATGACCTCTGCTTATCTACATCAGACTTGTTAAAAAAAAAATAATATTTTCACTCAGAAAGTGACCTCTGCTTACCTACATCAGAGATGTATTTTCAGACTGAGCTTGCTAAATCACAAACTGTAAGGTTCAAAATAGCTGCAAAGTAATTCATTTTAATGATGTAGAGAAGATCTTTTGGACAAGGCTGTCAAAAAACGTCAGGGAAACTGTATTTCAAATCTTTGAATGGCTCTGCTTCCAGGTTTCTTGTTTCCAGCAGAGCTTAACTTTTGGTTAACTTGAAAAGGCATTTGTTATTTAAAGGGGGAGATTTAATCTGTTGTGACAATTGTTTGTTACGCTCTCTTCCTCATGGTAGTACACCTGAATGTGCACTCGGAACACATTAACGAGGTGATGAGCATCTATCGTGTTCCAGTTTTTACTTATCCTCTCTAGAAGGGACTGATATCAAACACACATCAATCTCATAAAGGGGGTACAGCTTATGAGAAGAAAAACATGAGAGAAATCACTCGTTTCCTACGTTTGTGCAATACCAAGGAAGGTGTTAGACAGGAATACTCAGGTGATCTTTGGGAAATAGGTACAGGAAATATGTTAAAAAATTTTCCTGTCCCACATACATACCTTCTTGGCTGTGACTGCGTACTGAAACTCTAGGTCTTTAGAAAAGGGTTCGGCGTGCATTCCTACAGAGACTGACACAAGCGGATAGAACTCACTACTTGGCTATATACATGTACTACAAGATACCAGACTGACCAAATGTGAATGTTAGTGAAAATATCTGAAATTATCACTTAATGTCCTGCATCTGAAATGGTGCCTTGCACATGGATAGTAGTAGTTTTTCCGTAGTAGAAACAGAGTAGTAATGTTAGCTATGAGAGAATATGAGGATCAGAAGTATATTCTTCAGCTTATTCTCTTTCTTTCTCTGTTTTTTTAGTAAACATACAGTTAGTCTGTGGAGGGAGAAGAAAATGTAGTGATACACAGTCTCTAGATAAAAGTATGAAATTTTTCACTAACAAATTATTCAAAGGTATAAATAATTTAGTTCTATTACAGTAAAACCATCTAAATATTTTTGTTTATTTTATAATATTAAAAACTCCCAAACTCAAAGGCCACGGCAACCAACATTGTCATAACTTAGGGGGCACTATGCAAGATTTTCCTTGTCTGGAATAGTTCAGGCGGTTACCTGTCAAGTTATTTCTTAAGACAATGAACATTCTTACTCATTTTTCTGCTGCAGTTTAAGAATCACTTGATTCATATAGTCATGCTTGTAAATATATGCAATGGATTACATGAAGACCCCAAATTCATTAAAGATAAGTAAATGTGTATGAAATTATATTTTCCTCATTTTCTTTTTCCAGTATTTTGCCTTCTGCAAATATTAATAAATTCAACTCTTTCAGGAGAGTACATTAGCTCAGCATGCTTCAGCAATGCTGATATCTTATTGCAAATCAAGCAACTATGTCTTTAAATGATTTCTTCAGCAAGGATGTTATGTTATATTGGAGTCCTTTGTCAAATCAAAACCTCATTGACCCTGTTCAAGGTAATGAACACGTTGAGTTCACGACTTGTTACCAACACATCTATTTAATTTTTGTCCAACAGAAGACAGACTGAATTTCCGTAACCATCTAGCACCAGTGAAAAGCAAAATTGTGACATTCCTCTTGCTGAAACAGTGGAAAGATGTATTGGCAATTACAGCTTTTAGGGCCTTGAACAAGATACTTCTTGAAGCACTGTTATTGTTTCATATGGATTTTTTCAGACAAAAAGAACTGGGACTCATTTGGCTTGAATCTAAGAGATGAATCTTGAGTATACACAGTGGTATTAGGAATTACACAGAAATCCAGATATCACTGTTAACACTCACACTGCGGAAAAGCAATCACACAAAATGGGAAAAAAGATCAAATGTCTATTTATTCAGGTACAAGATATAAACATCCATAGGAAAATCTGAAGATCATTTTATTACTAAGAAAGGGATATAATAGATTTTTTCAACTATGTGTGATACATAGCAAAAATATTTGAGGTAGATATGGCCTGTGGTTATAATTCAAGTTAAATGCTATTATTAATCCTATGGTCAAAAAAAAAATGTATTAAATACATTGAGCCTACTATAATTCAGAGGTCATTTATGCAGGAAAAATATTGTGCAATGAGGTAGGATATTACTTTACAGAATACTGACTTCCTCCTTGTAACCTCTTTTGATACCCTCAGAGTACGCTAAATTCAAAGCAATGTAATCCACTTGCTAAATGGCACACAGTGCAGCAGCTACACTGCCGAAGACTTGGGAGCCAACGCATGATGTATAGCCCTTAAGGAAAAAAATGGAAAATTGTCCAAAACTCTGCTGCTTGGGACTGACCCCTGGCACCATAGTGCATAGCATTTGGCCCAAAATTTCCTCCGACGTTCCCACGCAGGTCCTTAAGGCACTGCAACCTTAGCAGGAATAGTAAGGTATTTTTTCAAGATCAGAGCAAAGAAATAGTGGCAGGGCTGCAGTCGTGCAAATACAGAGCAGTTAGATTGATATAAATTTACACTTCAGCTTCCCGATAGTCAAGTTCACCATGCAGGCCTACTTTCAACCTTTTTTGAACTAATCCTGGCATTTATATAACATACAAATAAAAGTAAATCAAAACTACCTTGGATGAGTATCCCTTTCACTATTTCAGTACTGTTCTTTCTATCATTCATTTAATCTATTATACTGTGAATGTCCTCAGACTAAAACACCGAAGTTATTCACTTTGTCTTCCAAAGCTATATTAATTTAATTCCAGAATATTAACTTTCTAATAACTACAAAAAAGTTAGCGACCATCTTGGTAATGGCTTATGAACATACTAAATGAGCATTTATTATGGTTAACATTACAGGTGCCTGAAAACCTCTTCTTTACAAACTCTTGTCTTTCAATTCTTTGGGCAATTCTTTAGCTGGAAGTCTACCCAAAGACATGTTTTTTCAAGACTACATTGTCCCCCACTTCCCTTTATTTTTTTCCCCTGAAAGAGGATTAAAGCAGTGCATCAGCCCTTAGCAGACTGTTTTGTTTCAGTTTTTTTAAGTGTGAACAGAACGTTTTCTCACTTCTACCTTTTCATACAGTGTCGTACAGACAAATGCAAGATGTACCCTTCTGTATTTAAAAAAAAAAAAAAAGCAGCAGCTCTTCCCCAAAACAAAAAGAATGGTGTTCAAGATGGCAAGAGAAAGATTCAGGCTCTCTAAACAGCTTCATTTATTTATTTATTTTAATCTACTTATAACGAGGTTAGCTGTTTTGAAAGAAACACATTTGTTACCAGAAAAGGCTCTACAAGAAGCAGATTCAATCTGTATTGACAGCTGCTTTTCTAAATAAAACTATTCTTTTCACTGGCCATAAGGCTCTTTTGAATAAATTGCTTAATAGCCAAATATTAGGACCATCAAGATAAGCATCACTTCCCCATTCTTGATTCATATTTGGAATGTGCCACTGCTTAAAACTACCTTAAAAATACTACTGTCCACAGTGATCGATAGAGTCACAACACCAACAGGGTATCATACTGTACTACGGCAATCATCCTTCTATTGATAAGGCCAGAGCCATGTATCCATCATGCTTATACTTATCAGCTTAAACCCAAACAATTAACTTAAATTTCTATGTTTCAATTCTATGTTCACTGGCTGAATTAACTCTGCTGCAAGATTTGAGATTACCTGAACTGTAAAACTGTTTCTCTCTGATGTATTTATGATATTCGCACCGCACGTACAAATTTACCTGATGCCTGCATGCCTAACTTCCGCAGAATATTTGAAGGACAAATAGTAATTCAAAGAACACAGGATACACATTTAGAATTTGGCATCATTATAGTATGATTCGTGTAGCTATAAAAACATGTACTACGTGTTTTATTTAAGGTATGATAACAGTTTCAGGATAGTAATATATCCACAGCTAGTTAGGACTTTATTTTGATCTTCTCATGTGGCAAGACTGGCTATTTTATTTTTTTATTTTTTTCAAAAACAAACTTAAAGTTGCTTGGCAAATGAAAATGACCCGGCATAGAAGCAGAGAAACTGATCTAACCCTGTCCGTGATTGACATAATGCTTTCAAAATACAGTTTTTCTTATTTCAGACTGAATTCCAGTTACGATTCCACACTGGCTGTTATTTTTATTCCGTAAAATTCAAATGCAAAATAAAAAAAAAAGGGGGAATATGAAACTAGTTCAGAAATAATCTTAAAATAAAGAGACCACTAATACATTTTTATATCTGTCAACCAAAGCCAATTAAAGTATTCCTGTGGTGCATATAGCTTTAAAGTCTATGAGCTTTCTCCTGGATTACGCAGTGAGCTACCTTCTCAGACTGATTCATCACAATCCTCATTATTTCCAGCTTCCAATTTCCTTGTGCTTGGCTGAGCTATCCCAGCAAATGACCACTCATTTGCAAATAATGCAAGTTATACATTGCCATAAACAGACAATGTGTGAGTTTCCCAAACTCTAATAGGTCTCACAAATCAAAAGATGCTTCCTAAAGCAGTAAAAATGTATTTTTAAGTCTATTCTGTCTTTTCTAAAGTCAGCTAGGTTCATTTTAGTTTTACTAGGCATAGTACTTTACACCTGGGATTCCACAATATTCTTCAGTATGAAATAAAACAGATGCATTGCCATTGGAATGGATGCTTGAATTACTACAAAGCACTGTCCATTAGTTTTAAGATAAGAACAACAAATTTTCAGAGCTTGATGCCCCTTGAACATGCCAGCAAAGATTTATGATGTTGGTAAAGTTAGCAAAGTGCTATTGCATCTTAATGAAGATGCGATTATTTTATTTTCTTTCCCTCAACTTCAATACTCCTTTATTCCTTCCCTAGTGAGGAGAGTTTACAGAAAGCTTTATACTGCTTGATAATTAGACCATCACACATATCCCAAGAAACAGCAGTTTCACTGGGTCTCAGAGAAAGTTTTGGGAAAGTGGGAGTAATAGAGATTAAAAACATAGTTGTAACACATGCAATTCTCCCTTATTGCATTTTAAAGGACATTTCTTAAGAAGAAAAATCATAACTTCCATAAACATTTTGTATAAATACATTGTATGCCCGCTGTAAAGTTCCGCAAAATAGTGAAATACATAATCTCTTACTAGATCTTATTAATCTTAAAGGTAATTTAATCAGAACTCCTTGGTTTCAGATCTCAAAACACTAAAACTGCTAAATACACTTTCCTCCTACTCCAGTCTCTTCCCCCACCCCAGTTCATACTGCCTAACATAACTTCATATCCAACAAATAGATATATGTATATATATAAAATTAATTTTCTTCCACGTCAAGATTTGTGTTTATATTTTGTGAATTATTAGGGGATGCTGATTACCTTATGAGAGCATTATATGAGTCAGATCAGTGAACTTTTATACTTTTTTTTCCTCTTTCTTAGCACATCTCTGGTTTTGAACAAGGTGGCATTCAATAGCATGCCCTGGAAAGTGACACTAACAAACATTAATGCCTCGTTCCAATCAGGATGCCTGTTTATTTGAATATAATAGCAAGTATTTTTTTCAGTATTCAAACTGTGCGTACAGCTTCAGCATCCATGAATTCATGGTGTTCTCAGCTATTATAAACATTTTCCACTTTTGAATAAAAGTCTCCTTTTCCTGAAGATAAAATTAGTTTATTACTTACAATGTTTGCTTAGCACAGCACATGCAATTTCAGGCACTGGTAAAGCTATTAGTTTATTTGCTTGTGTATTTCCTTTGTGGAAGTGCCTCAACATAATGGGTATCAGTGCAGAAAGCAACCGTCCTGCCTTACAGTGTTGGTAAGCACACCAGCATGCCAAGCAACACCAAATATTGTTTGCAAATATTTGGATAGCAATAGCATTAACAAGACTCTTCATTATTATAATTCAGATCATGAATAGGGTTCATGTTATACGTTTAATAAAATTTATTTAAAGTAAGAAATTGTGGGAAACACTGTGTCATGAATTCTTTTTGATCACTTAGTCTACACAGATCAGGTTAAATCTGGTTTAGTCTGACAGAACCATGGAAACAGTTCTCCAGTTCTTACTTTTAGGATTTTGGGGGAGGTTTCCACGCATTCATGTGTCTCCAATCTAAACAGTCTCTCTCGTACACTTAGTACACAAACACAACAGAACTAGTACCTCAAAATTTCTACAGTCTTTCAAGTACGTCTTCATTAAGTACTAGTACTCACTGCTCAACTTACATTCTCCTTCCCATCCTCCACTGAATTTCCATAGTGGTCAAAAGAAAAATTTCCTCTTCAATTGAAGAACCTCTCAAAATTAACATAATCTTATTTCCATGTCACCAAACAGAAAACAGAATTACAGCAATGAACAGAAACATAGCTACATGTAATATTCTTAATGGGTGAAGCTAGGAAGGGGTCATTATGAATATGTAGTTTGACCCCTTACATAATATAGATACTACACAATCTGATTAAGACAATAAATTCTCATTAAGAGTTGGCCAGGAAGGTGCCCATGTTTAAAGAAAGATTTCCTTCCTTTGCTCTTTGTCATCTCAACTTTTTATTTCACAGGACATTTTTTTAAGTTACTTCACATAATGTAATCAAAGTACATCGCTGGCTAAAAAAACCCAAACACATCACACACCTAAAAAGATACATACACCTATAAAAGATACAAGGAAATCTACTTTATATTCTGTCATAAATTCCTTGGCAACTATCACGTCATTTCACGTCTCTGCAGCCTATTCATTCACTGAGGATACAGTCAGTATTTTCTATTGAATGTCAGGATGCCACAACTGCACTGTCCATCCAAAAGAAAAGCACAGAAACCAGCTACTAGTGGTTACTCAACATAGTGTTAACTTCAGGAAACGTTGAGCATGTGGAGATATTAAAACAAATGCGTATTTTAAAATATCTGACATAAGCTGGGGGAAAAAGAAAAATCTCTGGCATGTGTATAACAATGAGTAACACGAGGCAATACTATATGTTCTAGCGAACATATGTTATCTGATGATGAAATAATTATGTTCATGTCTACAGAACACATGCCTGAATATCCTTGAACTGAAAAAGCAAAGCTTTAGAAACAGGGAGATGTAACAGATGACAATCATATGTCCTCAAACTGAAATTATTCCATGTCTTTGAAAGAGCGATACGTTGCAAACAGAGTCACCAAAACATATTAGCTTACAAAATAACACTGTAAGAGCCATAACTGGTGTGAAATTAGAGAACCATGCATATTTTCAGATGCATTTTGGAGCTCATATGCGTGCACTGTACTAATGACAACATATCCTGAAGCAACGCCAAAAAAAATCAGAGGAGTTCAGAGAAAAGTCAGAAACTCAGGCATCAAACTGTGAATTCAATCCGTCTCGAAGACTGCAGACTCTCCAAGATAGATTTTGTTTTACAAAGTCATTACCCCACTGGCTTAAGAGACAACCAGAAAAATGCATTCAACGTGGAATTAAATTTTAACAACACCTGGACACCTCAACTACTACCAAATGTGACAGGGTTCTATATAGCAACAGTGCAGTTCTGATCACGAAGATGCCCTTGAAACAAGGGACCAGCTCAAGAGACTTGCATTTTGGAGTCAAGAATTGAGGGCCTAAGAACAGGCCAGCAACAGACTGGTTTTAATCTATTTTGTTTCAAATAACTTTGGCTTGGGTGAGACGGTTTCAAGGACTTCACATAGTCTGTATCCCATTGTTAACACAGAGTACAACACAAGTAAAAGATTCTCAACTTTAAAGTTCATCTGCCACCTTAGGCCCAGATAAGTGGTGTCTGCAAAGGCTAGGCTGACAACAACCTTAGACTAGATATTGGGAAAAATTTCTTCATGGAAAGGGTTATCAAGCACCGGAACAGGCTGCCCAGGGAACTGGTTGTCACCATCCCTGGAGATACTTAAAAGGCACGTAGATGTGGCACTTAGGGACATGGTTTAGTGGTGGACTTGGCAGGGTTACATTTATAGTTAGACTCGATCTTAAAGGTCTTTTCCAACCTAAATGATTCTACAATTCTATGAAATTAAAAGTAAAAGCCTTTATCAGGCAAGGCAAGTAGGAACAGCTGGCAAGAGCACCTTAGCTTTTCCATTTTGAATTAATTTAGTTACTGCATTACATGTTACAGTAAATTATTCTAGCCAGCTCTGCCATCCTATACTGGACAAATACTTTTGGCAGAAGGAGACATATAAAACCTGTAACGACTGTTACGGCGCATGTATTCTGTCTGGAAAATAAATGGTTTCTGTCAAATTTCATAACTTATGAAAAAAGCTAATTGGAAATTTCCATAAATAAATGATCAATTTAATACTCATTTGGCTTCTAGCTGGCAATAAGCCAGTCCCTCTGGGTGAATTTTTTGGTAATGACTGAAAATATATCTCCATTAATTTCTCAGTGCCAATGCCTTCCTCTGTTATTTCTCTCTATTGCAGAGCAGCAAAGACATGCCAAGTATTTTGCATTCCCTGGGCAACAGGGGTTTTCATTTCATTTTATTTTTTAAGACTATGCAGATTCAAATGATACAAAATCCACCTGAAAGTAACTTTGAGAGGGGCATAGAGCAAGTAATGAAAAAGCCACAGCCTCACATGAGATGGCAACTTTCTTTGCTGCAATTTGACTGCAACTTTCTGAACATTGGATAGGAATTTTTTTAATATTGCCTCCATATAATGCTATACCGTGTGCACTAAAGAGTCACTAGTACAAAGTCAAATGTAAGCTCATTATTTGAGATGCTAGAAGCTATTTCAAAACTTTTTTTTTTTTGGTTTAGTGATCTTGAAAAATATCTTCTAGGAAGTAAAAGCTAATGAAAAAAATCCAACAAGTCCTGGTCTTTATTGTCATATAAATATGAGTAACTTGGGTTTCACCTATTTGTCATTTAAAATACATGCATGTCACATAACCTGTGTATTTTGTATCCTTTGTTCTATCCTTTGATTCCATTTGTTTGTTCTCATACTTTAAGCCCTTAGGACACATATTCTTTTCTGGTTAGGAGACATGTCAGAACAAGGTAAGAATTCATAAGTTTCCCTTCTCCCTCCCAGAGAGGCCCAAGTGATGAGACAAATAAAACCCTCTTCCTCCAGTTTTACTTTCTTACTCAGCTCATCCAAAATAGGGAGAAGCTTCTTTGTCTCTGTTTTCTGCAGGGTTTTGGAAGAACAGGAAGAAGATTTAAGTTTTCTTGGGGAGGGAGGAACCAGCACGCTCGCCTCACAAGAGATTATATTTTAACCCTGGCAATTAACTACCAGAAGCATTCAATATTTCAGAATTACTTAAAGCTAAGGGCTCATCAACAATTCAAGGGCCAGGGGTCCTTATTACACATTATTTCTAGACCGTGCATATATTTTAAACAATATATTTATGGTAACACATCTTTTCTGCTCTGGTAACACAAAATATTTTCAGAAATTAAGAACTATCTTGCTAAGTAATTTGTGAAAAATAATTGTTCAATATATGCTGCTGTTTCATAATGGCACAACTTCTTTTGAGCACTATTTAAGAGCATAAATTTTTTACTATGAGGGTGACAAGACCTCCAGGAACAGGCTGCCCAGATTTTGTGAATGTCTCATCCCTGGAAATGTTGAAAGTCAGGCTGGACAGGGCTTTGGGCAACCTGTTTTAGTGAAAGATGTCCCTGCCCACAGCAGGGAGGTTGGACTAGATGATCCTTGACGGTCCCTTCCAACCCCTACCATTCCACGATTCTATGAACTTCATTAGTTTCAGAAACAAATAAACCAGCTATGAAGCAGTACTCCAGCTATATTTGTGGTTTACTTATTTAACTGATCTGCCTTCAAATATCAATGTATTCCTTCTTCTCTAAGTTCACCATATTGAGGGAAAGAGGAAAAACATGAATTTTGTCTAAAAGATGATGCGGTATGAACCGTTGTGCACTTTACTGCTGAGCTTACTAGGAGATGAATATGACCTATAAGATATAGGACTTGAATAAGCAATAACAAAGAACAAAACCACTGTTTACAGTTATTTTTCCACAGATTTCTGCCTTGTAGTTTTCTTGCTCAATGTTTCTGTGGGTTTATAGTAAAAAATATATATTTATACATGCACATATATTTGTTAGACATATAAACAGGTAAGAAATATGTTATGAAGAAACTACATTTAATGTAAATGTTCTTCAATATACTGCCATGAAGCAAAGGGTCACAATACTTAAGAAGCAGCTTCTTACGGAAAGTGGAGAAAAACTTTTTGATTTCATAGGCTTGAAACATTCTTTAAAGTCTGATGTCTTCCTTACTGAGGCTGCTCAACATATAGAAATTTCAAAATCAAATTAAAACAAACACAGGAACAAATTTCTTACTACTTTGCAACTCTTCTTCCCTGAAAGGAAAGTCTCACACATACAAAACCGTTTTCAAAAATTTAACAAAATATAAGTCACTATTGAGGCATTAGCCATGTGTGTATGTACATGTAATTTTACACATTTTCTACATGTTTTGAGAACATTTGCAAAACCTGTAGTGTTTACCATAAACATGTACTGCTTTAAGTAATAAGAGCCAGCAATTGATGTCTTTGCCCTTTTTTTGTTCGGTTGCGTTTTTTGGTTGGTTTTTTGTTTGTTTGTTGGGGTTTTTTGGTTTTTTTTTTTTTTTAAAAAAAAAAAAACAGCAAACCCAAACTAAAAAAAAGTATCAGTGACATACTTTGGTACAAATCATCAGTAAAATATTTTCCCCTGGAGGATAACATCATTCCAATATAAATAATGAGTCAATGAGCATACAGCACGGTGACTGAAATAAATACACTGCACACAAAACTAGGTGCATTGAAGAACACCAGCTGTAGACAGAATTTGACTGGCAGCTTAGGAAAAATAATGAAACAATGTATATGGGGGTTCGGTTATTTTACAAATAATTTTAAAATATTTTAAATAATTACTGCTTTATTTTCAAATGTAATACAGCAGAGAGTTTAAAAGTCATGGCTGAGTAACCCTGACCTGCACAAGTCAGTGCGCCTCATGTTTTCAGCTTTCAACTCTGGTTACACGGTCTACACAAGCCTTTATATTGATGCCGTCCCAAAGCGCCTGCCTGATCCTTGCGGCAAGTTTCATGTAGGCAATACAGGACAGCAGCATTTTAAGAGCTGAGCTGCCTGGCAAAGATGGACGGAATTTTTCGTCTCTAGCATAGGATCAGACTAATCTCTGCTCTTTCCAAAACATACTACTGAATTAGATGAGTGGAAACATCTGAATTGGAAACTGTCCAGTACAAGAGATAGCTGTCAGCATTGCATTCACACATGCTCCAATTAAATCCAGATTTTTTTCCAGTCTCCTTCATACATTGAAAATAAGTCTGTTTTCCCAGATTTTTGTGGAATGGATGCCCTGAGATTTTTGTTTTCTTTTTTTATCATTGTCAACATTTCATTTTCTGGCAAACACTACTTCTAGGCCTCAAAGGAAAATAAGTTGTCTCTTCTAATACTGCTGGATTGTTTCACTATATATTTTATTGTTCTAAAACAGCCACACAAGATTCGTACATACAGGTTTCCACACCAAAATACCTTATTTCCCCATCCTCTTGCATCTCCTTCTATCACCATCGCGCACACATTCTGTTACTGGCTAATTGCCTCTAGTAGCAATCCCCACATGAATCCCTCAAAAGGCATGCATGGCTTTTTTTCTCCAGTCTTCAGATAAGATTAAAATAAAGATTCAGCATAACACATCCAGCACAGTCTGTTAAGCATTATTTCTATAAGAACCACAGTATAAGCCATCTTCTACCCTTTCAAAGAAAAATGTTACTTTAACAATCTTATAGGCTTTAGTCATGCTATTAAATTAGACAAATCAATCTAAATTATTTGTAAATTATTTACAGTTTCAACTGCCTGACTCAGAGAGGAATAGAATACTTTAATCAAAAAGGGATACGAAATCATAAGTTAATAATAAACAGGGGATAATTCTAATCCCCCCGACTTTGATTCATAAGTTGCAGGAAAGTTAAGACATTCTTGTCACGAAAAACAGAAGATATGAAAATATTTTGCAAGCTGTTCCCAAATCTGTAAGTTTGTGGCCATGAGCAGAATTTTTGTTTCATAATATTTGCTAAATGTAACAGTGAAAAAAGTCATCCTGTTGAAGCTTTTACAAAGTTTATTTCTCAGCGTTACTTGTTACCTACTCTGTCTTAAAGCCTTCCATTGTAGAGATAAACAAGCAGAATCTGAAGGACCCTGTCCATATCCCTTTAAATTCAGTGGGAACATTGCTGGAACTGTCATGGGCAGAAAGAAAAAAAAAAAATCACCTGATTCTACAGCAATGGCTAGTTGTCTTCTTTTCATGCATACATCTGTAGCCATCACTGCCATCCAGGGCCTGATAGCCTTTTCTGTTTTCTCTTACTGAATTTCATGGCCCATTTATAATATATGAAGATTACAAAAGCAGTGTGTAGCAATTTTAGAAGCAATAATGCAGTCTTTCAAACATTGGCATGAGACATTAAGATATAAACTATGTTTATTACAAAGAGAAAATGACAAATTTTAAGATCCAATGTTTCACTTGTGATTTTATCCATCAGTTTGATTTGAACATATTCAGCATTCACTTCTATGCCTCATTTATTCAGCTGTTGATAATATACAGATTCAGCTTGCTAATACAGCAAAAACAACCTTATCCACAGAGGACATCAGCATGAGAATTAACCTTGAGTGACAGAAGTTGATCTGTACTTAGTAACTACTAAATAGCCTGATTTTCTCAGGAAATGCAACTGGAATACTTATTCTTCTTTAAAAAAAAATAAAATAAAACCCCCAAACTGAGAAGGTCACCTGCATGAAAGGAAATGGTAGGTAGTTTGTGGTGGTGGTTTTCATCTACCACACAATGGCAGGAACTCAGTATTCACAAAGCAGATCAGAACAGGCAGAATTTGATTCAGACTACTCATTTAGTAGTCCACAACATGAATAATGGTTGAGTTGCTGGCACTTTCCTGGATGCTTTCCT
Organism: Leptosomus discolor; assembly: GCF_034619465.1. Taxonomy (NCBI): domain Eukaryota; kingdom Metazoa; phylum Chordata; class Aves; order Leptosomiformes; family Leptosomidae; genus Leptosomus; species Leptosomus discolor. The sequence goes on along the minus strand of NC_141402.1, from coordinate 20,464,432 downwards.
AAACCATTCATTGTATCTCATCTGAGAGTTCAGTTACACAGGGAGTTTAAGTCATTTCTGGGTGTAAATGAAGTGAAAAAATCCTACTGTTCTTGTCCAGCACTCGTCCAGAATATAAGTATTTCTACAGAGAAGTTCTAGAATACCCACTTAGCATCAGGCCACACAACATCTTGTTTGATGTCAGAATATAGCATAGTGATTTGTTTAGAAACAGATACAAAGTTATTTGGTACACAGAAATTCAGATATAAAACTGGTACTTCATGGTGCTCAGATCAAGGACCTAGCCATTGAACAATACTGTTTAGCTGCTCACAGCTCTCGTAGAGCAGAGCTGGATACAAGCTTTGGCACAACTTCATTGCCTAATTCTTATTTTCTCCATGAAATGACTCAGCATATCTTTTCAAAGCATTGTATATCTGTCAGTTCACAGTGCCTGTTTATTTCCAGTTCATACTCACAACAGCGTGTACGACCGTGGGGGAACCCGGCTTCTGTGGTATCCTGTGGCACAACGTCCATTGCTAATGCCTTATCCATCAGGGGGCAATAAGCTCCTAACCCCCCCCACGAGGAAACTGTAAGAATTTTAAATCTCTTTTTTTTTTTCCTGCCAGTTCAGGTTTTGGTGTGGAGCAAAGCAGCTACACGTAAGACAAGCTGATGATCACATCCATATTGCAGTAATCTTGCCCTAGAAGACCTCCTACGTGTTGTATGGTCATATGCATAAACTATACTCTTTCAAAAGCACTGTTCCTCAGATAGCAGAAAATCAAGGGCAGGTGGGCTATTCCGTGAACAAGGATGTCTAAGCTAAATGCCCTCGACTTCATACCTGAACATATGGTCTGAATATCAGAGTTACTGTTTGTCTATTTTAATTTATAACCTGAGCGTTATTACCGTAGTTCTATAAGTGTAATAAGAAAACATTAAACATTTTTAGATTAAAATGTAAAACAATTAAATTGGTGCAATCTCTTCACATGAGAGAGGGAGAATGATATAAATACAAAATTTCTGTGTGAAGGCTTAGCTATCTATCTATGAAGTATTGTGATTTAAATGTAAGGCAGTCTAGGCTCATGCAAAAACACTGGAGAGGCAAGAAAAGGGTCTGAGAAAGCTAATCCTTTGGATACCCTGATTACTACAATAAAACAAGGAACAAAATAAAACAACAAAAAAATTCCACCACTTCCAGCAGATAGCTCAAGGTAACTCAGTGAAATTCAGTAGAAGGCATAAAGCAGACAGCCAGAATATACCTTGCTATAAATTTCAGCAGCAAGAGATTCAGTGGAAACCTCTTAAAAGACCTAGAACTGAAAAAATACAAACAGGTAGAAATAAGCCAGCACCAAGTAACTTCACAGTTTCCTGACCAAGAAAAAACAACCCCAAACCAACCAACCAACAACAAAATACACCGCGCCCCCCTCTGCATAACCGTGGATTGCTTTCGACATAACTTTTATTTTACTGCACAACAGAAGTATTTGTGTCTCAGCTCTCTCTTCTAAGAAAGTAGGAAACCAACCATAATTCAACATTTTCAATTGCATTTCTGCATGTTAGAGCAATGCAAACCTGCTCCATTTAACAGTATGAATGACATGAACGATACACATGCACATGTATGAAAAGCCTAAAATAAGTCCTCCACTCAGGTTTCCCAATACATATAATGCTTCTCTTCCTGATATTCATAATACAGATATTAAATGCACAGAACACCTACAAGTGACAGAGAAGTGCCCTTAATTTACAATACACTTAGGCCCATGATTTAGAGAGGCACAATACCCAAATATTGCCTATATTGAATTCAAGAAAAAACACAGTCCACCTATTCTCTGCCTGGACACAAAATAAAGTCCAGATGCCCTGTCACTTCCCAGCACTGACCTGTCTTATTGTATCAGAAATACGCTGCACCACCTGCACTGCAAAAACACTGTGTCAGTGCTAGCATTCTACCGGTACAAGGTATTTTATCAGGCTATGTGAAGTAATACTGTTCATGATCACCAAATTAAGAAACAAGGCTTCACTGGACTTCAGACACGAGGCTAAGAAGGAATATTGCCATTTTTAACTGGCAACAGAATAAAACAAGGTAATTGCTAGCTAATTTTAACCAGATAAACCGTTGTTTTTAAATATTAAAGTGTGTCTTTCGCATTGATCAACTGTAAGAAAGCAAGAGTGATACTGTATACGAAGCAAGCGCTCCGCAAACCACTCAAGTCACAAAGGCTTATGAAATCATGCTTTCTTAGTGTTCCTTCTTACCCACTTTTGTTCGTGAAAAACTTGCGAATACAAAGGAAGAAGCCAATTTGCTTTTTTAAATATCTGTTCTAATATATCACCACCTTTCTAACTAAAAAGCAGAGATCTGAAAAGTAAGCACTATTTCCATATTTAGATAAGATAATTTCTAAAGCTACTTTTAAAAAATCAGATTGTTCTGAGAAGGAGAGCAACCTATTGACACAAACCAAGATGTGAAAAGCAGAACACAGAAAATTACACATTCGCTGGAGAATATCTTTTCTATTCTACAAAGAAGGGAGAGAGCTGGCAACTCAAGAATGAAAACCATTTATTACTACTTGCTATTATATGGTGTGCTCACTGGGCAACAGAAGATGTCCATCCTTTTAAATTAAATAACAGTTCGATTCAAGGTTTAGTTTGATCTTCAGTTGCCTGATTCCACTGTATAGAAAACAGACATTTTTTTACGCTAGAAACGAAACAGCATTTTTCCCCCTTGTATGCTTAGTGGTGCCAGGCACTGTTTACTTCAAACTATATCTTATTTAGAAAAAGGTTGTAAGGCAGTAAATAGACACAGACACACAGATGTGAAAAGTAGACACAGAAAACAACAAAAATGGATACAAGGTGAGTTTTAAAAAAACAATACAAAAGTCTGACCTTCCATTAAAAAAAACTTGCAAAAGAGAAGGAAAGAATAATGAACTCCCAAAGATAAAGATACCTTTTTGTTTTTTGTACCAACCAATCATGGTGGTTTTTTCTTGATTTCATGTAGTAAACAGTGAGGATTCATTTTAAACAAAAACAGATAACATTTTCTCATCCGGTTCTAAAATATCATACTTAAAGTAATCAAGGTAAATCACAACATGTAAGTTCACAGCTCTACACCTCAATTTGCAATAAATATCTCAAAAATATCCTCAGAATATATAATCTCTCAAGAAATTAAATATGCAACATTTATATGGAAGAGTCACCCTGGTTAGTTAGGGGCATTCAAGTTTAGAGAGACTAGAAAATTATTCAGTCCACCTCAACGTATAACCCTTATGACAAAGAAAAAATTCTCTTTATACTTCATTGTTGCTCCCCTCCAAAACAGAGTTTAAATAGTTACATGGAATGCATGATAAATACTTTTAAACACTGACCATGAAAAAAAATACAAACATGAAATACATGAACAACAGAAAAAAGAAATGAAAAAAGCTCCAGATGCATACAAAGACAGACACTTAGATATTTATCACATATTCTCCAAACAAAAACCTATTATGTCAGCAGCACACATAGTTTTACCCAAACTTTTAAAGCACAGCTTTGGGACTGACCTTTATTTTTGACTTCCTCCAACACACCCTTTTCTTTGAATTTGTAGTGAAGGTACATGCACAGTCACAAGGAAAGGAGCTGCTCTGCCATCAGCCCAGGGCAGTTAAATGCTGCCATGCTGGGTGGGACCGTGACTCACCCAGCCCATGTGAAGCTCATTAAGCCGTTCTGGCACTGGCTACAAAGCAAGCAAAGCCCAGGTAGAGCAGCCACGGAGTCTTTCCCAAAAGGGTTAACAGTGATGGTGTGCCAGCGAAGGAACAGGTTGCAGTTTCATGCCCTGCAATGCCTGGAGGGCAGGGGGCTGGGGGTGAACCAGACAGCAGTCGCCATTGGTTAGAGAAAGTCCCTCCACCTCATTCCACCCCACAAGGTGTCTCCATGCAGCAGGCGTGTGGGCCCTCAGAACCAGAAGCGGCTGCTTCCCTACACCACCAACTAAAAAGTACCTAAAATTTCTGTTCTGGATCAGTACGCTTCTGCTCTTGCTGCTGCCTTACCCTGAAACATTTGTTTCTTGGAGTCTCTAAATCTTATTTTATGTAGTGGCACCTGTAAAATGGGGACATGACGTACGAAGTGCTCAGCTGGCAGAAGAACATTTATAATGTTCTCTTGTTTACCCTACTAATTGATATTAACACTGGGAATTTTTTGCAGATATACTGTTTCTAAACTTTGTAAATACCAAAAAAATTAAAAATTAATTACTGAAATACAGTCAAAACAGTTCTCCAGACCTTATGAGAAGAATAAACACGCATTACTATATCAGTGAATTACAAAGAAAAAAAGAAAATCTGTTTATATAACCAACACAAGGCATAGTAGGTCATTCTAAATTTTGGTGTTAAAAGCTCAAGGGTTAGAAAGATACCTGTCAATTGATTAGAATAATTTGTTAGATAACAATAGCACACTAGTAATATTAATCAGTAGTAGTTAGTTAGCAATTTGTAAACTAGAAGCTCATCCACAATAGGTTCTCTGTGACTAACAGGGCTTTTCTTTCCCAGATGTTGTTTCTCCTACATTAAAATAGGAAGAGGAAAACTTATAGCTAACATAGTTAAGAAAAAACAATGATTCATTTTGTCTTTTGAATGACAATAAACAGATTACCACTTCCTAAACTGAAATCTACCTTCACTTTCCGCTTGTTGACAAGAAACTGTGCTAAACTTTTATGCGTTTACTAGAAAAATGCCAGGCAAAGGCTATTTTTTTGGAGAAACAAACAAGTGTCTGAACTACTTCAACAAGCTGTGGAAGGGACAAGAATATTTTGAAAAGTAGAGATCAATACAATAATGAAAATTTGTTTAAAAGGGAAGTAAATACTAAAGCTTTACCAGAAAACATCTCTAAAATTAGTTAATGATCAGCTGAAATGACAAGTAAAAGGTTAGAACCTTGTACACAAATAAGATGTGAAAAGTGCTCAAATACAATGCTGTAAAAATTGAGGAATATACATGAAAGATTGCTGGCTGTTATAAAACTGTAACAGCAGTCAAGCATGGGAAAATTCACTTCTTATGGGAATAACAGCAGGGAAGACACCTCTGAAACTCTTGATATATATCACCAGTACTGTCAGAAGAGACAAGACAGAATGGCACGACAACCTACACCATGCTGCGCCATCGCTAAGGTGTGCATCAGGCACCTAGGCAAGAGCGTGTTTTGAGAGCTAAAAATTCATTCAGTCAATAACTCTTTGGTTACTGAACTTGCCCATTAACACCATTTTAAAAAAAATATATACTTCACAAAGCTGTGTCATGGAATAAAAATGGAATTACTGTATTCCACAAAAAATAATTTCTCTTTGTTATGAGACATCAATGAACTACTTGTACAGAACAGTCAATGCTTAGCTTTCAACTAGTGACTGAAGGAATATAATTTTTAAGTAAATAATATCTAACTCAAACATTTTCTAATTAATTTTTTATTCATCTTTTGAAATTTGGTATTTTAGGGAGCTTTAGTTTTGTTCACCAACATATTTAGTTGATAAAAATTCTCATGTGGCAATAACTTTTCTCTTATCCATCTGATTTCTATTGTTTGAAATTTTAAGGAGCCCAAAATACATAAAACACAGAAATCAAACCCTGTTAAATATTACATAAGGTAACAGGAAAAAGGATCAGAGAAAATTGTTACTGCTTGAAATAAACTCTACTAATGACCACTTAATTTCTTTGTTTTGAAAACAAAAAAGGCTCTAGACAGTGATAAACTAGCATTTTTAATGCTGTTAACTCTGGAAGTTTCAAATTCCTAAGAGTTTTGAGCCACACAATTGCTAATTTATTCTCTCATGTTTTCAAAGCTTTTATTTGGCACAAACACCGAAGCACAAACTGTAAAATCATTACCAGTATTTTTGAAAGATTTTTTTTCTTTCTTGTTATGGGAGAAGACAAGATTTGTTTTACTGTCTGAAGATCAAAAAATGAGAAAACGTTTTGATAACTGAGGGAAACAAGTTTTGATACTGTATAGCCAGCATTGAAGTCACACAATGAATTGACAGAATCTCCTTTGCACTTGACAGTTTTCATCACATTAGGGAAAAAAAAAAAACCTCTCAGCAGTTTCAGATCAAGATTTTGATCCCACTTATATTGGTGGAAACTCTCAGTAATTCCACTGAAGTCTTTAATCCTGCCAGAATATCTTTATAGTAATGTTAGAATCTGTATTTATTTTGGCCCAAGGCATTCCACACTTGTACAGCTCCCTACCAAAGGATTGCTGACAGCAAACCCATCTATAGCAAGGGTATAACCAAGAGCTCAGAGATTATTTTTTTTTTGAGAGAAAGAAATAAAAAGACAGATAATACCAAATTGGGGGGGAGGGCAGGGACATAAAAAACCTAAAACACCCCTACACACTCCCTCTAAAAAAAACCCAAAATTATTGACAGCTTTACCATCTGGCAAACCACAACAACTTCCCTCCAAAGACGGTACAACCTTGGTTCAGCTGCCTTCCTTTTAAGGTCAGGTGCTGTTAAAGTTTTTAAAAAATCTCTCCCCCAGATTAATCAAGGAGGATTGCTTCTTAACATATGTATCCTGAGAACCAGTCTGCAATATTAAAGGAAAATTCGGATCATGAAACACATTCTGACATCTGATATGGTACTTGAGGGAAGATGGCAGAGAGAAGAAAAATATTAGTTTAATCCAACATTTTTCCTGTTAGAAGAGAGATTACTTAATTTAATATTATTTAAATTATAATTTTATTAATCTGCCTTTGTAGTCATGACTATTACAGGAAGAAGAACAATTTTTACTTCCATTTAAACTATGACCTATATTGCTTGCACATGTACATTTTTAAAAAACTAGAAAGTCATAGTAACAGGAAATACAGGCATATTTGCATCTTAAATGCACATTATTTCATTGGCTTTGATGGTATTGGAAGCATGGAAGTTAGGAGAATAGTTATATACTCTGCTAATAGCTGATCAGAGCTTTGTTCTGGACTTAAGACTATCTCCTGAAGTTTCTGCCATGTACTTGGTTTTATTTTACACACCCCTCGTGCTCAGTTTTCCATACAGAAGGCACTGGCACCAACAGCTCTTTCAGATTAATTATTTTTTCCTCCTTGAACATGCAGAGGAAGGTGCAGTTACTCAATAGTTCTGCCCAACAATTCCACTCTCTTTTTCTCTCTTCTCATTCCCAACAACAGGAGCAATTTGGAATTGGTTACTCCCTGTAACGGTTAGTTACGGTGACAACACACTTTGAAATACAGCCGCAAATCCATTTTCTGATCAGTAGCGTTCTGAGAAGGGTATGATCCTACAGAGACAAAAGCAGAAAACCAGTTTCTGGCATAAAAGCATTAGAGAGATGCAGAGGCAAAACCAATGCTTTTTATATGTGTCAGAGCCCTTAGGAGTCATTCTTTGCCTGTTAACAATCACCTGTGGGATGACATAAAGAACATGGGTTTTGTCAATCAGCTTTTATTTCTTCAGGTACAATTGCTGAAGTAAAAACAAAAACAATTTTCTGATCAAAGTTCTTTCTCATGGAGGGCAACTATCTAAATCAGAGAATGGAGAAGCGCAGTAGGACTTTGTACTCATCAGAAATTCCCATGAGAGTCCCGCATGATTTTACAGGGATCAAGAGGAAAAGGAAGAAATAGAAATACATCGGTACAGACCAATAACCAGGATACTCCAAGGAACTATCCTTTCTAAAGGAATTTCCCTCTCCTCCTCTCTTCATCTTTCCCTATCTTCAAGCCCTGGTATCTCTGTTGATTCAGAGTTTTAAGATTCTGCTAATGGGAATTTTATCAGACTAAGCATTTAATTGATTTTTTTTTTTTTTTTTTTTTTTTGCCTTCAGTATTGTGTAGCACAGTCTCCACATGAGGGAAATTGAGAACTGATGATTCTAGGTGCTGTTCTACTTATCTATTATATTTGCTCTTCTGCTTCATTCTTTTCAAAGAATGTATTTATTACTCTGCTCAATGCACAAAGCCTTTTCCAAGCTACATCAGAGAAAGCTATCAGAACAGATACTGTTTAAGTCCCCAAAAGTCTGGTAAAACAATAGGAATAATGGTGAATCTCATTACATGAAGATGAAAGAAGGAAGAACTAAAGGATTGAACAATCAGTGTCTTGAGCCCAAGCTATTCTGCTAAGACCTTGCAAGAGCCTTGGCTCCTTAATGGATGTGAAGATAAATCCGTTCTGATACTAACACTCGTAACTCTGTATGAGAATTTAAGCCGTTTTAGAAGAAAAGCACAATCTCAATGCATGACAAGATTGTGACAGGTTTCTGTCCTCTCTTACAGGCCAGAATATCACTGTCAGTTGCTACTCATAAAAAGTGTACAGTCTTAATGCTTTCATCAAAAAGAAGGTCTTAGAAATTAAAGTTCAAAATAATTTTATATACAGCAAAGGTGTCTTTATTTATGGAACGTCACAAAAATCCAGTGTATGCACAGGTTTATTGTGCGATTCATAAAGACAAACCTCATTCTCTAATAGACTTGTTTCCGTTGATGTGTGGATACCAGAACTGTGAACTACAAAGCAAAAAATATTAATATTAAAGCTTCTCCAGTACTTGGGAATATTTTGCGTAAGAAAGTAACCATACTAATTACAAACGCTTTTCATTTCAATTGAGTGCACTGCAGCATGCTATCAAGCAAAGAGCCTGAAGATATTTGAAGTACTGTCCAGGAAAAATTAAGAGTCCATTTAGTTGATATACTTTAATTTGAATCCAAATTCTCCTCTCAATCAAAACTTTTGAACAACTGTATTTAATTTGTACTTATTTGACACCCTGAACTGTGTGTTGATCCATTTTCAAACCACAGAAACTAGGACAGAACTTACTGTACAATGGACATGTACATTCTTTTTTAGAAGACCAGAAAGATCCCTTGAAAAATAAGATCAGGCTGTCTGTTTAGGCTGAGGTTTCTCCACAGGCTTTCTGTGCTCTACTTGAGATCTTCGGAGCTTTTAAGGTGTTTATTTTTATGGTAGAGATGTGTCAAATAGTACATTGCTGATTTAATTAATCCTATAAATAACATTTGCAAAGCTGAACATTGAGGGGAAAAGAAGTGGCATTAATCACCTATCTTTGTTTAAATAACTACAAAGTTTTTGGAACCAGATTTTTTGTTTTGAAATTAATGTACCTGGTCCTAACAAGAATTGCTAGATATACATGTTAATCAGACTATTACCTATGCTGGCTTACACAACACATAGAGAACAGAGCCTTAACACAGTCTAACCTAATGTATTAAAATGTGAAATTCAGAAAAAGAACCAGAGCATTATCTTTTTTCTTTTTTGCATAAAGGTGCATCATGACATTATTTAAATAACTTGAAAAAGAAGGAAAAATATGTTCAAGTATTAAGTCCCAAATTAATAGCAATAATATTCTTAAAATTAAAATAAATAAATATTAACAGAAAAACACCGTAATATTTTTACTCCAATTGAGAAATAACTTTACAGGAACCAAGTAATGTTATTTTCAGACCCAGTTCAAGAGTTCTCAATAACGCAAGAAAACTAAATTTTTCCAGCTCAAAAATAATAACCAGTTATTTTTTTATATATATATATAACCAAGGTATAATCATACTGTGTCCATCCCAGAAAAGACAAAAAGCAGAGCAAGATGGAGTACCTTGGTCAATGGAGGGGAGGTAAAGTGGTGATTTTTGATTATGAGAGAAATTCCCTGTTGTCTTTCTCTTTGTAGAAAGGTGGATATCCAGGCCACAGTCATTTTGCTTTCCTAATTTGCTGGGTCTAGAAAAGTCTCTATTTACTCCTATAATTTGCAACACTAATTAACTGTGCTATATGATTCAGAGCCTGATAGGATCAGAATTGATCAGGAATCACAGCATCTTTCTGCCTAAAACCAGACATACACACAGAAAGATACAATATGTGAATTAACAAGCCCGATGTGTCTGTCTGCTCTTTACTTTACATTTCTGGCATATAAAGTAAAAGAAAAGTAATTGTTTCATTTCACATCTTAATGTACAGTACTTATAGTTTTAATTCATCCCCTTGTTTTTCTTTTGCGCACACAGTATTTTTCTGGTTTAAGACTGCTCTTGATTAATGAACTATTGGTAATGAACCTTGATAAAATTTACATGGTTTGCTATAGAATAAAAATATAGAAGGGAAAAAATTTACTTAGTCTAGGGTTTAGCAAACTTGGCTGTCTTCTTCAGAATACAATGGCAAGAATGCAATGCGGGCATCTCACCATTTTAATAAGTGATAAGTAGATGGATGTTTACTTCAGTGTGTATCCCCATAAGAGATCAATACTGGCATAAACCTGTACAGAATTTATCATGAAAAGTGATGGACTTGCTGTAGATGTGGTTAAATCCAGGAATAACATAGGCGTCTTGAGGCATACTGTATCACTGAGTAGCTTTAAAGCAGTCTCATTGACAAAATCCTGCAGAAATGTGGAAAGTGACTGATAATTTGATACTACACGTCCTGTTCCTCATGTGTAGACGATTTATTTTATGCACAGGACTTTCCAAGATTCTGTGGCGTTCAACCATTCAAATGTTGACTTTTACCACAAAAAACTATTAGATTTATGGACTATTTAAAAATACCTTAAAAAGTATAGTAAACCTAATCGTTTTGAAATAGCAGACATCTATTTTGTACGTGTCACCACTGCATATATCCCATCTGATAGCAGACGGAAGTACCAAATTCCACTTCCAACTACTTGAGAAAGAGGTGAACAGGAACTTGCACCAGCAAAACAGAGCTGAATTAGGACAGGTTTGTAAGGGATATGAAATAGTAATTCTAGTTGATCTAGGTGTAGTTGTCATATCAAAAAAGAAACCATTTAAAACTGCATCAAGGGAAAGATGTGCGCACTTAGTTCTAAACCTAAATCCATGGGAGAAACATTCACAGGAGATGAAAACAGACTTCTGTCCCCTTAAATACATGTGCTGTCTGTTTCTGGTAGCTAGCACTTCGAGTAGCATACAGCAGATTCAACCAAATTGGTTGTTAATGGGGAGAAAAATCTAGTTTTGACCTTGAAGTAGGAGCTGCTGCAGCCAGCTATGCTGAACAGGGTTCCCTTGCCTCTCTTCCTCTGAAACTTTTTTCCCAACTAAATCAAAGATTTTCTAGCTTAAAGGGTTAACTTACCTACAGTTTGTAAATGCAATAGACAAGTCCTTGGATAAACCTTGTACCTAGATACAGATGAGTGGATAGTGCTAAACAGATACCAACACTAGAAACAACATTCCAGCATCATACCAAGTAAACAGATAATGTTGCTCTCTCAACATTCACAAACATTACAATTTTAAAAAAAGCAAATATACATTTCAATGTTCACATTACACTTCCTCACTCTTTAGAATTCTTAGACACTACTTTTTTCAGTAAAAATTTTTAAAAGGCAAGGCAAAGTTTTGCTACATGGGAGGTAAAGAAGTCTGGAGTTTATTCTTCTGTGACTGTGTTCAATCAAAGAACACAGCAACAAATCACAAAAATACTCCAGGTAAATTAGTCTGATCGGCTGAGATCCAAATTATTTATGAATATTTCTAAACTGATGTGGTTGTTTGACCCTGTCTGGACGCCCGGTGCCCACCACAGCCTCTACCACTCCCCGTCCTCAACTGGACGAGGGAGAGAAAAATGTAACAACAGGCTTGTAGGTCAAGGTAAAGACAGGGGGATCACAAAGCATTTACTGTCATGGGCAAAACGGACTCAATTTTGGGGAAAAAATGTAATTTACTACCAATCAACCCAGAGAGGAGTGATGAGAAATAAAACCAAATCTTAAAACACTTTCCCCCCACCCCTGTCTTCTTTCCTGGGCTTGACTTTATTCCAATTTCTCTCCCTCCTCCCCCGAGCAGTGCAGGGGGACAGGGAATGGGGGTTGGGGTCAGCTCATCACACTGTTGTTTCTGCTGCTCCTTCCTCCACTGGGGGAGGACTCCTCACACGCTTCCCCTGCTCCAATGTGGGGTCCCTCTCACAGCAGACAGTCCTCCATGACTTCTCCAGCGTGAGTCCTTCCCACAGGCTACGGTTCTTCATGAACTGCTCCAGCGTGAGCCCCCCCATGGGGTCACCAGCAGCAAACCTGCTCCAGCGCGGGCTTCTCTCACGCTGCAGGTCCACAGGTCCTGCCAGGAGCCTGCTCCGGTGCAGGCTTCCCAGAGGTTTACAGATTCCTTCCAGCATCCACCTACTCTGGCGTGGGGTCCTCCACGGCGTGTAGGCAGTCGTCTGCTCCACCGCCCACGGGCTGCAGGGGGACAGCCTGCCTCACCGTGGTCTTCACCACAGGTTGCAGGGGAATTGTTGCTCTTGTGCCTGGAGCACCTCCTCCCCCTCCTTCTTCACTGACCTTGGTGTCTGCAGAGTTGTTTCTCTCACATATTCTCACTCCTGTCTCTCGCTCCAATTACTGCTGCACAATAACTTTTCCCTTTCTTAAACACGCTATCACAGAGGCGCTGCCACCATCGCTGATGGGCTTGGCCTTGGCCAGTGTCAAGTCTGTCTTAGAGCCGGCTGGCATGGGCTGTATCGGACATAGGGGAAGCTTCTAGCAGCTTCTCACAGGAGCCACCCCTGTAACACCCCTGCTACCAAAACCTTGCCACGCAAACCCATTACAGTTGGAATATTTTCAATAATACTTTTCCTTGACTAGTGAAAAAATAACTACCCAATACATTTACAGACCTTAAGCTTGCATATGGAATATGCAATATTTAAAGTCCATAAAAAAGGCATCAGGAGACACTTTAAATTAAAAAACAGAGTACTTCCAACATTTCTTCTTTAAGAAATTGTTCACAAGGAGAAAAAAAAAAGTGCTAGTCTACTCCTAGAGAGGTAGCACACGCTTATGAAGCAAATGATCATGATGAAATTAAGTCCCTACCCAAAATACACTTCCAAGTATAATCTTGGTATTCTTTGTTCTTATGAATAGGATTTTTTTTTAATTTGTTTTTGTTCTTTGAAGAATGCACTTAACTAACTAGAAAGTAAAATTAGATAAAAAGCTTAGAAAACTGGAAGGTACTGATTTTCCAAAATGTGAGACACTAACAGGAAGAACTGCCCAGAGAACTGTTTACATCTGTATACTTATCTGTCTCTATATAGGCATACACACACAAATAGCTAATGTTAAACTACAGATGACATAAAGATTTGATTATGTTTTTAAATTCAAAATTTGAATAACACCTCCCACCCAATTTTCCCAAATGCCATTTTTTGATACTTAGCTAATGTAATTTATTTTTTCAACTGTTAACCCTCTTGCCTCTGTTTTCTTTTGTACCACAGGGCAGGAAAAAGTGCTACAGACAGCTTTGGCAGAACACTAGCAATGGGGAAATAAAAAATTACTGAAAAACATCTGAATGTTTAATTTATGTTTTTGTGATTACACTTGAAACTTCCAATAGTATTTTCTTGTACTTAATTTCCCTTTTTAATGTCACACATGGAAGGTATTATTTGGCACTTGAATACTCCCTCTGTAGTTTTGAATTCATACACTTGAGATATGAATTGATAAACTCCCATCTCGCCTGGTCTTGGTGCTTGGCTGGGGACAGTTTTCAATAGCAGGTTAGAAGGCAACAGCACATCAATCAATATTGAAAGAATTATAGTCTCCAAATAAAACAAGAAATCTTCCTTTTTGCACAAGCACTAACATGTTTTCAAGTTTTCAAAAAATCAATATTTTATTTTACTATTTTTGGAAAAAAGTAATCACAAGGGGACTCTGCCCAAAAAACCCAGTAAAGAACAGCATGAAACCAATGGTCCTTTCCCTTACACCTGAGTTTACGGCAGTTACGGCTCTTACACGGGGTGTGAGATGACTCTTGTTCCAATACACCTCATATCTAATGTCTCCATGATGAACTTCTTTCTGCCCCTTTAACATGACAGGAAGAGTGGTTTTACCATGCTGCAACAGATCTCTCAAAGTTAGTCCTCTTCAAGCTGATCAATTTTACATGAAAAACTCAAATATTCATGGGAACAAATAGCACTGAAAATGAGTCTACAGCTTTGGGGTTAGGGCGCTCAGCTGGCAGGGGCAACACCTGAGTGTCAATACCTTTTCAAATGAATATTTAATTATTTACACAAAACTGAACAGCTGCAATAAGAGAGAGAGAGAGATCGCCTGCCAGATGGGTTAGACCACTTTCCAGAGACACTTTGAGGTAAATGATTCTAGAAAATCACTAGACCTATTCAGCCAAATAAAGCAGCTGAAGGAATTTTCTTCAGTGAGGAAGCACATAAACCTAACTCTGTAACAAGGTTTAATAAAATAGTATTACAATAATTATAACAATTGCGATGCTGAAAAAAAATTTTTGTTTAAAAGCCTAATATTCTATTATTTCTCTCTTATACAAACTATGATAAGCCTTTTTTTACAGTAAATCTAATTTCTATATGTAAGCTGTTTGAAGTTACGAAAAACCTAAAAAAGCAGTGAGTGACGTTTTCACTTGACCTATTAATCCACTCTTTCCTTTTAAATACTTAGTCCATAATACTTTAAAATCATTTTAATTGTTTATTTAATTATTTTCTACTTAAAATTCTAAGTCTTTTTTGCCAAAATAGGGAGTCTGTCTGTCTTTGAAACCCATGACTGTGTAAGTTAGGCAAGGTAAGGTCCTGTGTTTTTCTAAAATCAAATAAAATTACATTGAGCCTTTGACCAGAGCTTGAAAAACTTCTGTACCTAAGTCAGTAATCTGACAAAAGAAGGTCAAGTGTGTCAGACACAAAAACGTTTCAGTAAAATGAGTTTACTGCTGCTGACAGCTTCCGTAATCTACATTTCTGCAGGTCCAAACCAATTTTACTGTATTTTCAGCAATGTCCAAGACACTGTGTGTAGTTTCTCTGGCTACAGAATCATTCACAGACAGAAATAGAAACAACATCAATTTCCCAGGGCTCAGGGCACGGTTTAGGAATCCCATTACTAATTAATTTACTTAATCCCTTCTTGAACCCATTGATGCTTTTGATCTACACAGTGTCATGTTGCAAAGACAACAATTACAATGCAATTGAATTCACTGCCTGGGATTTTGATTCACTGACCATGCTTTCTCAACACAAACTCTATGTAAGGTAAATTGCTTTGAAGGAGTATGTTTGTATAATAGTCCTTCAGCAATTTTGGTTCTGTTTTTTAATGCTAAAACCAATATTTAACGTACTCACAAAAATGAAAATAATGAATAATTTTAAAATTCTCTCAACTGCCTGACAACTGAGAGAAGTAATTGAAAAACTAAAACTAGCTGAAACAAGCCTGAGAAAATGAAATACAAGTGAGTGTACCATGGCTTTAAACTAATTAAGGTAGCACATGAATTTATAGCATATATAATGGATGGCAGCATATACGTTACAGTTTACTGAGCCCTATCGATAAAACCATCAACATTTTTCACCCAGACAAGGTTTCACGTTCTTATTAAACAGCGAGCTAAACACATTTCATCTTTCTTTCAAGGATGCAGTCATAGCCATCAGTACAATTCTAAAGCTACGTCCTTCCCTAAACGCCAACTGTGTACAACAGAGAACCTGTCCTCATGTTTGTTTCTCTATTTAAAGCAATCAGCAAAAGTCTTGTGTCTTAGCAGTGAGTAGACTAGAAACAATTTGTCAGCTTTTGCAGTTTCACACACACTACGGACCCTTTACCGTGTACGTTGTGAAATAGCATATTCTCATCTATCCATCAATATCCAGGATGTTTCAATATTATGAAATGCTATTTAGGAAAGCTAGATCACTTGAAGCTTTGTTAACCCTACTTTTCTAAAACAAGCATTGAAATGACAAACATCTTTTTAATTTATAACTCTCTTTCACCACGGTGAGGCAGGCTGTGCCCCTGCAGCCCATGGAGGTTAGTGATGGAGCAGATCTCCACCCGCAGCCCATGGAGGACCCCACACTGGAGCAGGTGGATGCGCCTGAAGCAGGCTGGGACCCCATGGGAAGCCCGCACTGAAGCATATTCTCTGGCAGGGCTTGTGACCCCATGGGGGACCCACGCTGGAACAGTTTGTGAAGAACTGCAGCCTGTGGGAAGGACTCACGCTGGAGAAGTTCATGAAGGACTGCCTCCCATGGGAGGGACCAGACAATGGAGCAGGGGAAGAGTGTGAGCAGTCCTCCCCCTGAGGAGGAAGGACCAGCAGAGACAGTGTGTGATGAACTGACCACAATCCCCATTCCCTGTTCCCCTGTGCTTCCAGGGGGAGGAGGTAGAGAAAGCTGAGCCCAGGAAGAAGGGGGGCATGGGAGGAAGGCATTTTAAGATTTGGTTTTATTTCTTATTGTCCTACTCCGATTTAGATTGGCAATAAATTAAATTATTTTCCCCAAGTCAAGTTTGTTTTGCTTGTGACAGTAATTGGTGAGTGATGTCTCCCTGTCCTTATCTTGACCCATGAGCTTTTCATTATATTTTCTCTCCTCTGTCCAGTGAGGGGGAGTGATAAAGCAGCTTTGGTGGGCGCCTGGCATCCAGCCATGATAACCCACCACAAAAATCTCAAAATAAAGAGTCAGAATAATAACTAGCATTAGCCATTAGAAAAAACCCAAACATTTACTTATGCTTGAACCCCCCCAAAGTTAAATGTCTAAGAGAAACATTGCAGTCCCTTAAAGGAGAAAAAGTTCATTACATGAAAGTTTTATGCTGCTGAGAATACTACTATGCAAATATAAGCAGCTAATGTAAGAAAGCAAAAACCACAGACAATCCCCAAGAAAAGGATTAGCACAGTTTTATTTTTAAATAAATATACTAGTGCATTTTTATCAGTGGCTGATGCACCACCATTTCCTTAAATGCATAATCATCCTTTAGAGTGTGTTTCTGGAGTTTTAATATTCTCCAAGTATTCATTCTTTAATTACACTGAGGAGAGCTTTGTTATTAGAAAGGATTTGTCCCTCAGGTATATGAAATATGATAAACTGAAATGTACTGGTCATCAGTCCTCAGTCCAGAGATCTTGTGAACGTATAGCAATCAATTTGAAATACATTACATGCCTCCAGTGTTTCTTTAAAAGAAAAACACCTTACGATGAAGTCTTTTCTAAAACTGAACCTTTGTATATACGATGACTGATACTGAGCCACAGTATTTCACAAAATTCAAGTTTCAATAACAACTGCCAAGATTATTTAGCCATCTTTCATAGTACTCACTCAATGAAAGAGGCAAAAATAATTTTATGCATAAAATTTTACACGTTTCTTTTAAATTATTATCTTTAGGAAATGCAGGATCCAGGAGAAAAATCTGTAAAATACTTGGGTGGTTGTTTTTGATGTAAATATAGACAGAGAACTGTTGTTTAGTGTTAATAAGCTCTACTAATTCTTTCATTATAGTTGTAAAAAGTCAATTTTCAAAAAGTTGTCAATTGTTAAATATTGAGAGAAATGTCATTACGCTGATGCTCTTTATTTGCATTGTTTAAAAGTAATTGGTTTTTCCTTAGTAAGAATAGAAAAATTTTATCTGGCAAAACATTTCCACCCCTGCAACAGAGCAATGGATCACTTCCACCAGCGTAAAACTAAGTTAGATATTCCATTAATATAGGCAAAGAAGCTATGCATCATCACTTTGAGTTCACGGTCAAAAGGAAACCTGTACTGTGTACAATTTAATGAGTAACATAATCTAATACACGACTTTATCAAATGCCTAATTTAGTATTGTGAAGTACTTCCTGGTAGTTTAAGCAAGGACAGAAAAGGAAAGTAACTCATATGCTGAATTGTTAAGAGATAATAAGAAAGAAAATCCAGTAATTTGATGGAGAACAGATAAGTAAAACAAAATTAGTAAAACTGAGACATAGCACCACCAAGCTAAACCAAAACTGTGAAAGCTGGAAATTCTGTTCAATGGAATGTTGATGGCATTTCTTATGTTATCTTCATCTATTCATCTTCCCCAGTAGCTAACCCATTCTCATGGTGTGACAATTTCTTAATGGTCAAGATTTTTAAAACTGTAATTACTAAACAAATCTGTAATTACCAAACAGAGAGACAAATACAATTAACAGAGAGACTTCATATTTTCAATCTGTTTCGACTGAGTGATTCCCCTCACTGACTGCATTGTCAGATATTTGATATTTTACCTGGAAAAGGAAAACCCAATAAGCAGTATTTTTTCCTCAATAAGTGCTTATGGTGGCATCTCCAGTTTAACCATCAGAGACTAGAAAAGTAAGGCTAGTGTTCAGTATCAATCAATGTTTTTTGTTTGCAAAGTTTCCATTTTTTCCCTATAATTCCAATGATGTGACAAGAGCCGTATAATGCATTACCCACAGTGTCTCAAAAACTTAGCTCATGAAACCCAAATAGCAAATACTACATTGTTCCATCCAAACAAAAGTCCAGTAACACAAAAGCAGCAATATCATAATTCACAGATACTACAAACCTAGCAGTGAAATTTTGTAACGATGTTGAATTGTTTTTCTGTCATAGAGATATGGAACATTGACTTTTTTTTTTTCCCTTGATCTCAAGGAAATGCGGATTATAACTTCACACTCTTTATCTCCTCCAATAGCTCTGGAACACATTACTCAATTTTAACAAAATTTGACAGAGGGATATGGCCTCAGCGATATTATGTTCTCATAAGTTTTGTGACACTAAACAGATGGGAAGAGGAGAGAGATCTTTATGCAATTACATTACCTATCCCACTGGGAGGAAGACTTCAGAGTATACATGCACTTTCTTAAAATACAGAGTATTTTCAGGAAAGAGAACTTATGCCCCAACCAGAGAAAAAACTTGAGACAAAGCATGTAAGCAGACATAAACCACATATACACAGACAGACAGCTTCATAGTTCTGGTGCTTATGAAGTTGACTTATTACGAAGGAGAGGCAGCAGTGGAGACAACATGTTTGCTGTCTCCTACCTGACTTTGGAGATTTCGAGTTTCTAGCAAGCCTGACGAATTCGGTGGCAGTGATAATACTGGCAGGTTACAATTCATGATTCATTGGTGCTGGCCTGCAACATCACTGTGGTAAACAGAGATCAGAACAGGATTCTTTTTCATTTCAGATTAGATTTTTTACAACTCATGACTGTATATCTTTTAAATTGTTTTTCTCTAACACTGTAGAAATTTAGCAGCAGATGACTATTTCCAAGGTTTACAGTACAGTGTAAGAAAATGCCAACTTTGCATGCTTTTAGCCTTCTTTTTATGAGGTTACTGACTAATAGCGCTAGTCACAATTTCTGTGAAGCTATTCTAATATATGTTATTTTTAAACAAACCTGTAGGAGTCAATATGCCAATTGAAAGCATGAGGAGTAACATATTTCAGATACACTCTGTTCCACTGTGGAGGACTCTCTCATGACTACGTGGGGAGTTCATAGCTGCCATTAGCTGCCTACTACAATTTATTTAAAAAAAAAAAAACAAAACATAAAACGTTTCACTTCTTAGTCAACATTAGACTGTGGACGGTTGGACGATGTGTATGCCAAGGCCAGCATACAGCTGAATCTCCTCAGGGTTACACAATCAGAGTTGGAGAGAACAAACTTTCCTCATAAACTTATTCTTTTTGCTTCTAAGGAAGCTGCATCTGCTCCATCTTCTTTGACTTGCCCCAAGGTAAAAGACAAAAAATCACCTCCTACTTAGCTGAGCTTTGCTCATCTTTCTTGTCAACTGTATTTGCAAAGCAGACTAACTGAAAATAACCAAATACTT
Source organism: Leptosomus discolor (assembly GCF_034619465.1). Taxonomy (NCBI): domain Eukaryota; kingdom Metazoa; phylum Chordata; class Aves; order Leptosomiformes; family Leptosomidae; genus Leptosomus; species Leptosomus discolor. Next base: position 20,444,358 of record NC_141402.1, on the reverse strand, counting down.
TAAAAAACACAAAAGCAGAACTGAAAGCTGCATTTACAGTAAGTACCAATATTCTCAAATTCAAACATATTTAAATTATAGGAGATAGTTTTCATGCACAGCCAGATAGAATTAAATTACTATCTGGATTTTTCTATAATTACTCCAGTCAAATTTGAAGCTGCCACAACAGTTTTAAAAGGAATGCCTCCCAGTTCGCACATGAAGTGCAGAATGTTGTTAAGAATTTGTTGATTATCAGCAATTTTTATGCTTTGCAAAGTTCATCAAACCATCAAGCCTTTTCTACACAAGCTTGTTGCTAAATGGGAAGCTTCACCATTTATGTTGGCATAACTTCCTACAATAAAAGTAGTTTTCTCCAGTTTAGCTGACAATTTTCATATGTCAGACAACCAAAGCTAAACCGTATCTGGCATTCTTAGCAGTGGCTACATGAAGAATAACAGTACACAGTTGAAGGACTCCAAATTCATACCATAGCTGATATATGTATAATTTTCTTTATAGGCAAGATTAGAAGGGAGTATCACCTAGGATGATAGGTGATTTTGTCTAAACAGACGAATGTGAATTTGTCTGAAGAGATAAATAATATGTTTTAGGGAAAATCAGGCAAAGAAGCCTGTGTAAAGTTTGATTCTACTGAGTTAGACTAAGAAATGTCAATATTGGTAACAACTTTCATATTGTATACAGGGAGGTTATCCTCATAACTTTCTGAGCATCTCCCTGACTCTGAATATTAGACTTCTCTTCAAATTTCAATTGTACCCTGTGCCCCCAAAACTTTCTGAAAAAAATGTCAATGTTCTTCAAATCCAATTTAATTTTCTCTCAGATGTGTTGAAGCGTGTTTCATCCTTGAATCATCTGTTAAGGAAAGCTTAAACTGTGTTTTCATTCTTATCTTTCCAGTCAAATGATAATTTAAAATGACTGATTCTGGAATCAAGATGGTGAAAAAATGTCTCATGGCCTAAATGTAGAAAACTAACTTTAAGAGTTGGAAAACTGTAAACAAAAAGAATATTTTGAATACTGAAAAAATCTGCATTTCTTAATGAATGCCCTCAGACAGCTACTATGAGTATGTCCATACGGCAGACAAGATCATTTACAAAAGTATAGTAAGAAGTGCAAGCTGCTTCATCTGGATACCATTTATAAATTCATTATACAGCTAAGAGATCAAGTTAAGTTTTCCCACCCAAAAGCACCTCTTTTGGCCTTTGGTGAGGATCCCACTTGCAATACTGAGCATGAAGTACGTCTTACACGCTCTCGGCCTGAGCACCTCCTGTCTCTTCTGCTCATTGGGTATAAGGCCTTTGGTGTTCAGAAAAGCTGTAGGACAGCAGTTCAACACAATTCATTTCCTAACTTTGAAATGCCGTTCTGAGTGCTTAATATGTGGTAAGCATACACAGTGAATGAAACAACCAGACTTAACTTCGTTTTCAGCTTGACAGCTAATCTTTCAATTCTGTCCAGATATCTTGACTCTATCAAGATTTACATCTCTCTCTTTTAACAGTCAGACTCTTGTATGTCATCCCACCTGCTCTCATCTCAAGGTTTCGCATACCAAAGATTCAGTAGGTCTCAGTCTTCAGCCTCTCCTATAACTAAAGGCATGTCTTTGAAAGATAGTTTCATAAATGTTCTTAGTTGGGTAGTCTCTGCTCAGGATTAATGTTGTTTCAAGAGCAAGTGCAGCACTTCTGCCAGCAGAAGACAAATCTGCTCTCTATTTTAAGCTTCAGATAAATCTTAAATACAGCTGAAGGCATTCAAGTCATCAAATGAGAGCACATGCAGCACTTGCATAATATCTATCAGCATATGGCTAGCAGAGCCTGCTTAGGTCACAAGGGTGGATCTTCACAAAGTGAATGAGCACAGTTTGTTCAGATTTTTAGGCTTGCTTAAAAAAAAGATCTGTTTCAATTCCAGGACTAGTTATTTTCCTGTGTGAAGACCTGGCAGCATACCATTTTCTTAGAAGCTGTAATTTGGAACAGTGAATTTTTTCCACTAATGGGAAAATCTCAAAGGCTTTGGGAATTTCGTGAAGATTATATACGCACTTAAAAATTCAGAGGATTGTTCCAACTGCCTGAGCTACCTGAGTTTGAACCATTTCTTCTCAGCCTTCACAAAACCAACTGGTTGGCATGGTCACAGATTTTTTTCTTTTTTTAAATCAGGGATCTCTTACTGATGACTATGTTTTTATGACCCTTTTTCTTTTTCATATTCTATTACAGGAAATAAATTTGCCATTAATTTTTCTATAACTATATCCTTTCCTGAAACAGTAAGTGTGAAAAACATACTTATTTGCTTTGCCAGACAGTGTGTTTATTCCTAGATATTTTGAAAATATAAGGTTGCACAATTTTGTGTCCTCCCTTATAGTCTGAATTCAGCCTACAGCTGTATAAGCAAAACAACCCATAAAAGAATCACTGGACCAGACAGATCTTGAAGTCTGTACAGAAACACATTAAGAAACAGGCCACAGTATGCATAATTTATGTGTGGGCAAGCCAGACAAATGATTATGGCAAATTTGGCCTTTGAAAGTATGCCAACCATCCAATTCAAAAATTGAGAGAATAGGACTATTATAATATAGAGCATGTTATTTTGTTCTTCTGTGAAAAAAAGGCTTTACTTACTCAGTAAAGTGGCTTTTGCAATGGATTTGGAACAACATTTTTTATTTTGTGTAATTGATTGTAACTATGTGACTGCAGAAAAGTACTGTCCTCAAAACATACCCTCAAAATTACAGTTATGAGTAAGTCCCATGCAAATGAAGTACGCTCCCAAAACCTTCAAGCAGCTTTCAAGCTCTGTGTCAAAATATTTTGCTATTGATTTCCCAACTTTCCAAGTAGCCTCTGGGAACAGCATACATTTTTGAGGAAGAACATGGTCTACCCAGCTGTAAATAAAAAACCAAGCATTTAACAAATCACGAAGGTCAAGATGACAGGCAACACCTTAAGTATTTTCTAATGGAAGTTTGTGGCTCTTTCATGAAGATGAAGACCTGCTGCCTGGATGGCTGTGTAACTTAAGACATCTCAAATTGGTGGAGATATTATATACGCATTTTTGTAGTACAAATCTTTATATTTAAATCACTGTCCTGCTTATGAAGCACACTGCAAGTTAAAACCTAGTACTGTTTCTGTAGCACGCCTCTAAGGTGATAGGGAGACTTCTCACACCACATCTCAGGCAGACACAGGGAGTTCCTACATGTCTGACTGCATCTCTAATTTGCATCCCATTCTTTCTGAGCACATCAATTCTGTACACCCAACTGTACACGTTGGGTAGATGTTTTTGCTTCTTGGAAAAACAGCATTTCTTAGAGGGGTGAAGATAATAGATTAATAAAAATATTCTATGTGTCTCTTTCTTGTTTAAAGCACACATGACCCTACAAATGCTTCAAATAGTTCCAAGCTTACTGCAGAAACTATCCTTGTTACGGGTGTGGATACTCCCCCCACAAAATCCTCTTTTTATATATGTACTCTACAGGGTAATGCCCTACAGAGATTTTCAAGCTAGCTGATATCAGAGAGAACTGGAAAAAAATCCACTGTCATACCAAGCTAAGCAGACCTACAAGCTTATAGAACTAAACTGCTGTCAGTACTTGACCTGTTCCGTTTGTAAGGTAAGGGTACATAGGCTAGCTGATACACCCTCAGCTACACATGGAATTAAAAGCATTTTACTGCACCATTCCTGTTGTTTAATTTTAAAGCATCAAATGAAAGCTTAATAAACCTCTAATTATCTTGCTTTATCATAAATTATTTAAAAGACATTTCACATAGTCCACAGTGAACTGAAATCCTTCAGTTCTTTGGCACACAAATGCTCATTTCAAATATTTACAGAGGAACATGCCAGAAGCCTAGTTCAAAGGATTTTTGACATATCCAAAAAGTTTTCCTAAAATCTAATCTTAAACATATGGTTCCTTTAGCTCATGCAATTTCTGATCCCAGGCTGAAATCAATAGCTAATAAAGAATAAACAGAAAAATCTACAAGTTTAATATGAAAATGAAATACTCTAGGAAAAGACCGAGTTTCATTTCCATGAAGGACAAAATTTATCTTTAGCTCCAGTGGATGCAGGATTGGCTTCCAAATGGTGCCAGTATTCACTGATGCAGAGCTTGATATTAGAGACACAGCGAGGAAGATACACTGTGCCACAGAACACAAGATTTAAAATGTGCTTTCTATTTGCTATTCATTTTTAACAGTCACCTTGGATCCAAACCTAAGATCCCTTAAAACTTGAGAGCTAAAACAAACAAACAAAGCAACCTGTGATTTTAGAAGAAAGTTTGATAGTATTTAAACTTATGCTTAGACTTGTCATTACTTTTTTTTTTTTAATAGTCAGAAAAGTGAGACCTCCTTAGTGTCAGCTGTTATAGTAATACATTATTCAAATGCAAAGATTTCCTCTTTACTCTGCCTCGTTTCTTTATGCCCAATGGTGTTTTCAGCTCATCACTCACTGTCAGAACACTTACCAACGTGTAACAACACACCTTCTGGAAAGAAAGTCCTCATATTTTCTTGCAGCATCAATAATTTCATACTTCTTATAGTCAAACTTGAAGTTGATAACTGCACTGGATTAAAAATGTGTTCTGAATAAATGTAAAATGATGGTTCCCTATAAGCTTTACAGCCTGTTATGAAGCAAAGCTCTTTTTCTGGTCCAAATTCAGAAAAGATCCAAACCTACACTGCAGACTCTTCCCAAATTGTAGTGTTTCACTTTATTCTACCAAAGCAAGGGACTTTATGGTGCTACACCAGCACAACAGCTACTTTATAACAGCTAATCGTAAATAGCATCTTCTTCCTTCATCCCATCACCAGCTGTACTCAGAGAAGTCTGCTTCTGGAGCAAGATTGTTATTTTCACATTATTTTTTTTGTAATAGCAGTAGTCCTGTTTGATAACTTCTGTGAAGACTGAATGAAATATATGCCTAGCAGCTGATATTTGCTGCTTCCAAAAGCCAGCATGGTAATGCAGCTACATTTGTGAACTGCTCGAGTCATATGGAACCCTTCCCCCTAGTCCTGAACCTGGACTAAAGATGACGCAGCTGTTCGATAAAAAGAGATTTAAAAAACTATATACACGATGTATATTAAGAGACCTAAATCCGTTATCTGTTGCAAATAGCAACACTGGAAGCCATGTGCTGGTGAAAATAAGTTATTAAAGGGTAAGTGTGTTGCTGAGCATACAATATTCATGCCAAGTTCCTGCTATGCATATTATATACTGCAAATTGCTATATTTAGATCATATCTGGTTTAGCATATATTTAATTTTATAAAACGTCTTGACTATTGAAATTTTCAGCTAGTTTTGTAACTATAAAATTTGTATAAAGTGTCTGACCTTTCTGTATGGCACTACAAGCCTCTAAGCTCTGCTAAATAAAGCAGTGAGCCGTTCAAAATGTCAGCCTAAGTTCCATTTGTTCAACTTGTTATGTCAGTTCATAGGTATTTTTATGAAATTCGGGGATTCAAAGACTCACATCAGAAAACACCAAATAACTCAGCTTCAATAAAAGAATACCATCTTTTGCTTTTAGAATGCTCTTATATAAGATTTATTTTCGAGAAAGCAGTTAGATTAAATCAGGTTCTAGAGAAGTAAATTATGAAACCATTTATTAACTCTAATCATACTTGGTTCAGATGCAGAAAAGATTTTAAAACAGTAAGAAAACTTGGTTAACAATCTCATAGTTTTTGGTGAAGATATAAAATACTTTTGAGATGAAAACCAGATGTTACTGAAGTTGCCCGAACTGTCAGAGAAACACTAATAATACAAGTTAGAGAATCCACTGCAGGTCTGTCACAGTACGCTGTTCAGTTAGAGAGTCTGATGGGATGAGAGGGAACATTATCAGTTCTGACAGATTCCTTCCTGTTGTTGGCAAGGAACTTTTTTTTATCAGAGAGGAGTAGGCATACTGTATTCTCAAAGAGAGTGCAGCAACCAGGCCAAGAGGTTTTGGCAGATGCCTGCTGAAGCAGAGGGGTTACAAGAGGCTACTATTGCCACTGCCTAGAAGTTGCCAAGGGGGCTTTTGAAGCAGAACTGCCGGGGACAGAATAAGGTAGTCACAATTACATTGGCTTTATCCTCCCTTCTCTGTCAAACAACTTCAGGGGAACTTGAATCAGACAAAAGAAGTCATACATCGAACCAAGAAATCAAGGGAAGTGTTCCTAAAGCTCCAGCTCACCTATGCAGATGAGAAATTAAGAGTAGTGTTCACACAGGACTGGACACCAGGGTCTCTGATAAACAGTGCCAGGATTCCAGATGTCAGTGGTTCTGCAGTCTCTGTTAACAAGCAATTTAAATATATAGCATATATTTCAAATGTGTGATACAGTCATCACTCTTCATATAATTATCCTTTTCCAGGGGTTTTGGGCAGGTTTCAGAAGAGGAAATGAACACATATCCACTATTTGGCAGGATGCTTAAAACACATATTCTGAATCTTGTTTGTAGTCCCTATAAAACCAAGAAATACAACTGAAAAACTCTCGAGTTTCTCTACAGCTCAGAAGCCTCTTCCTCCCTGAAAGCAAGATGACTTTTCTTTCAAACAACTTACTGCAAGAAAACAAAATTCTTGGACTGTGCCTACTTACATTTATACTTTCACAAGTCCCATAGTCACAACACTGTTCTATCTGAATGACAGTAATATCCAGATACAGAATAACTCGTGTTTTCAACAGATTTATCTACTTAATAATCTGAGCCTAGGTTGTTACAGTATTGATACATGATACCAATAAAAATCTCAAATTAAAATACAAATTACAAAATAATGGTAATAGATGAAGGCATAAGGTTGAACACTCAGAAGTTGAGATACCTCTAAAATATAAAACAGGCAGTTAATGATAATTTCTCAGTTATCACACAGCACTACGTAGCCAAAAAAAGGCGTTTAGGACTCTGATACGAACTCTGGCTATATGTGACCTTCTGCACCCCCTCCTCCCCAGTGGTTTTTCAGGTGCATCAGGATACCAAAGGACTTTAACGACAGTGACTTGCAAAAGGCATTACAGAATTCTGCAAAGGGACATATTGAAAATATAATCCCAGGATGACAGATTTTAGCCTAGATTTATCCAATAGTATTTCTTTGCCTGTCCTGTTTGTTTTAACAGACTTAGAAAAGTTCAGATAAGAACTATTTTTACATGGCTACTAATTTTCTACAGCTTTTATTCAAGATGTTTATGGGACTCTTAATATGGAATATCTTGACTTTTATAGCTTCTTGGTTTGATATTTCCCATTGGGCTGACCATTCTGAGAAAAAGTATGTTTGTCTTCTTGATTTCCTTGCTTTATCTGTAAAGCTGAAGCTTGGTGGAAAACAGACTGTAAGATCAAAACATCTATTAAATTGCAAAGCATCTATTAAATAGCTCTGTAGGGGCCAGAGAAAATTGTCCTTCTTATAGACATTTGCTATTGATAAATTTTCTTTCTTTTTTTTTGTTTTTTAAACCTGGCTTTCACTGTCTTTGTATCTTTTCCTCTTCTTCTTCCCCCCTCACTTGAGTGACAGACCTGCACTACAAACTCGGCACTACTCAACTCATTGCTCCCTTCAGCTCCTCATTCTCAGGTTGTATCCCTGAATCCCTGACCTTACTACCACGACCTCCCACCCTCCCCTCAAAGATATTATTTCTCTCCAGCAGTCTTCTTACAGGCCACTGACACTTCTACCTCCCAGCAGAGACCCAGCAATGCCAGAGAAGAACTCACGATGATAAACATATGACATAGTTTTGTCCATCCCAAACAAGTCCTGTTTAGAATACCACAACCCACATAATCTCTGGGTATGATTTACGAATTGAAAACCAGTGAAATACTCATCCACAATGAAGCTAACTTCTTTCTGTTTATATGGTCACACAAATCCCCCCGTCAGCAGAAAACACAAGATTGCAGTACGTGTGGAAAAGAGGGTGCTAGTCTTCCATAGTAAGGCATAACAAGAAAAATTCCAGCATAGAGGACAAATTCCAGCATACAGGCAAGATGCTTCTGAAAATTACAGCTATTAGTACAGCTACCAATTCCTCCTTTTTCAGCCTCCTGGCAGATAGGTTTTGCCTTAGGTCCCATGTGTCATTGAACTGTGCTTTCTCCTTTCTGAAATACGTCAAGCTCTCCTTATTTACAATAAGCGTAGAGATCATACTTATAGCAAATGTAAAACTAGATACTGAACCTCAATAAGGCACAATTCGGCAGAAATAATCTATTTTTGAGTCATCTGCATAAATAAAATACAGCAGCTACCTAAATTTAGCTTTAGCTTCAGATGAATTACACCAATACTAAATTAAATCATATTCATTGTCTCTGTATTACTTTACCATGCCAGTGGCAGAAACTGCAGTATATGTTAGAGCATACCTCATTAAAAACAAATAGCTTCCAGCTACTGAAACTTACATTTACATTATTCCCAAAATTGCATTCTATCATAATGACATTTCAAGTGAATTCAGAAAGAATTGCTATTGTTTGAATGAATTACCTCATCTTATAAAGAAAAGATTGCCACAAGCATAATTAATCTGAAAGTACATCAGACTGTTTCTAGTACTTACTGGTAGTATTAATAATATTTACTGTAGACGAAATTTGTAAAACTGGGAATAGCAGGTTCATGAAGAGTTGTGTTCACATGTTGCAGGAGATTTCAACAGACTGAACAACAACGATCTCCAGAATACAATTAAGTAAATAATTTATTATTTTCAATTAGTTTAAGTTAACTCTATATTAAGCATGCTTTCAAGAGCAAGAAGTTGGATGTGAAATGTAATTTTTGTTTTGATATCAATATTGTTATCTTTGAATCTTTGTTTAATGATATAAGAGGGAATTATTTGGCACTTGTTTGCCATCTTTTAAATCCGTTTGCTTTCGTTTCAGAAACAAAGCAAGCTGTCTAGTTATCTTAGCAATGGAAGACACTATCGTTGCGGTTTCATGTCACTGTGAAATATTATTGGCTATAAAGGTTAACTATTTCTCTGTCGTCCAGTTTACTGGACGTAAAGAAATGATGACTGAGGAGTTTCATATATACAGTGACAAAAGTAGTAAAAACAACGGAACATGGTGGATCTTTTCTGTTCAAGGGTTACTGACTTAGCTGCTACATTTCAGTGGAGCTCCCACTGAATTCTACAGCCATAGAAAATATATCTGAATCAGGTCTTGAGAAGTAATTAATTACTTTAGCCCCATTTCAAGGCAAATATGGGTCATATCCAAGTCCTTCCTAACTGGTATTTCTCTAACCTGACTTTAAAACCTCTGAGAATTAAGATTCAAAAATCTGCTTTGCTGTCTTACCACCAGAAAGTTGTTAATATTTACCTACATCTGTCTCACTGCAATTCTTGTTCTGCCAACAATACAAGTGCAAACTATGTCCTTTTGCCAATAATCCCAAATCATTAAGGTCTAAGATGTCTTGTCTGGATTTCTAACCTTTCGTTGCTTGCTCTTTAGCTCTCTTCAGACGGTCCGTATTTTGCTTCAAATACTAAGCTAGACATATCTGTGGCCTTACTAATGCTGTGCAAAGCAGAGACATTATTTTACGCATCATCTAAGCTATGGTCATTTTCAAATACAACCCAGCGTGTTTCCTGACCTTCTTGCAATAATTTAGAACTGTGGAGTCACATTCAATTTACAAACCACTGTAACACCAAAATCATTTCCTGAAGAACTCTTACTAATCAGTTTGTTTTCCCATCCTTGTTTGTGCTGTAGTATCCCCATTCACAGCATCTGGCCCACGCTATTCTCAAAATTAATGTTAATTTTAAAATTACTACTCCAATTTGCAAAAATTATTTTTATATTCAGTTACTATTTTCCTGCACATCGTACACCCTCTCAACATCCATAATGAGAAAATATTTTAAACAAGCATTTGACTCTGCTGCAAGCAAAATAACCATATGAAAAAAAGCAGATTTAGACTTACAGATGAACAGATCTGGGAACAGGCCTAGGGTTAGGAAGCAGACCTCAGTTCTTCCTCCCTCCAGCTCTGTCACATACTCAGCAATGATGAGCAATATTCATTCTATAAATGCTTGATGCCATCTGTAAAATAAGGATAAACAATTCATGTTTATTTTGAGATACCTTTCTGATATAGATGCTACACTATACATATAAGACAATATTTATAAATTATATATCATGCAATTATTATGTTTACATAATAAAACACGACATTATTTTAATGCCATCTGGATTGAAGGGGGGGGAATTAAAGTTATGATGGAAATAGACTAAGATTTTAAACTAATTCCAGAAAATTCAGGTTACAGACTTCGATCCAGGATTTGGATCAGAAAACCACATTGCTGTCAGATATTCTCACTTCACATTTTGAGAGTGGTTTTAGACTGTGTTCTGAGTTCAGGAAGACACCGCATTACAGGTTTAAATCCATCTCTGTATAGCTGACTATACAATATCAGTGCCACCACTGGACTTAAGTGCTTCCTGAATGAGTAAGATTTAAAGGAGTTTCCTTAGCAGAGATCCATACAAATAAAAGGGAGAAGGAATCAAGATACAATGAGCTTCCTGCTGTCTCAAGAAACACAGAATTACAGAATTATTATCTGCCAAATGCTGAACATATGAAGACAAGTCAGTTGCTAGTTTTCCTTCACAGCATGATACAACCTGATGACCCTTCATTGCTTTTTCTTTATACTGTTATTTTTCCAACAAATAGTGTGAACTTGTTTCTTCTCACCCCCCAAGTAATCATTTATGACAATTTAGTTCGAATGATGAGTTGGTGTTATTTCTCTACTTCCTCTATAGGAGATGTGCTGGAACATTTTTATCTCACTGACTCATGTGGATATGGTCTGTGATGTCCAAAAAAGTACAAAACTGAAGAACCAGGGCACAAGCACTTTCCAACTGTCTGTGGCATTTATTTTCTCAGAAGTTCTGGAAACTCACACATCAAGTATGACAGCAATGGCAAGATCCAGGGATATTTGGAAACTTTTCACATTGGCTCCTCATAGTTCAAGTTTCTCACTTTCCAACCATATGTTTCCTTCTTGATTCTTATCCATTATTTCCTCTCTCTGCTGTGTAATTTTTAAGCTTTTTTTAACTAACTAGGGCTATGGTTATACTTGACTGTGTTTTATTTCCTCAAAATGTCTGTCTGTGACTCTAAACCCCTTAGACCATCCTTCCTCATCCACCACTCAGACAGATTTTGTGGATATCCGTTAAATTCAGGCACCCAACACCCAGGACTGAGTACAAGGAAAGTTTTAAAGTTCAGGCATTTGCAGTGAGAGGGCTTTAACTGAACTACTGTCAAATATTAAAATGGCCAAAAAATACTAAGGCAATCTCAGGTTAAAGCAAAGAATGACTAGTCATATACAATTTTCAACCTGCACATCTGTGGTGGGTTGGCGTTGGCCGGCCACCAGATGCCCACCCAGCTGCTCCCTCACTGTCCTTCCTCAACTGGACAGGAGGAGAAAATAGAATGATAAAACTTGTGAGTCAAGATCAGGACAGGCAGGTAACTTACCAATTACTGTCATGGGCAAAACAGACTTGAGGGAAATTTAATGTGTTGTCAATACAAACAAATAAAAAAAGACAAAATTAACATGAGACCCCTTCCCCCCACCCTCACCATTTTCCCCAGGCTCACCTTCACTCCTTCATTCCCAACGCTACCTCCTCCCCCTGAGCGGCACAGGGGGACGGGGAATGGCGGTTACAGTCAGTCCAAAATAGTCCCCTGCTCCTGAGTGGGCCCTCTGGCAGGCTGTGGTCCTTCAGGATAAACCTGCTCCAGCACTGCTCCTCCGCAGGCGACGGCTCCGGCCAGGAGAACCCACTGCAGCATGGGCTCCCCATGGGACACTCTTTTCTTCAGGCAACACCTGCTGCAGCATGGCCTCCTCCCCAGGCACAGGGGAACCCCTGCTCAGGCGCCTGGCGCATCTCCTCACCTCCATGGCCTCCGTCGCATGGCTGTTTCTCTCACTTTTTTCCTCACCTCTCAGCGCCACGCAGTGTTTTGTCCTTTCTTAAGTGTTTTCCCCTTTCTTAAATGCTTTCCCTGAGGTGCCACCACATAAGCCGCTAGCTGAGGGGCCGGGCTGTGCCTCGCGGGGGGGCAGTTGGGGCCAGGCAGAACCAGCCATGTCGAGCCCAGGACAGCCCCAGCCTCCCCTCACAGCGGCCACCCCGCAGCCCTCGCTGCCCGCATCCGGTGCAACATCACGCACTGTAACTCCCGCACTACGTACCGGAACCGAGGCCTCGAGCTCCTGGTGTAGAAACTGTTTATAATATAGTCAGCTGTTCCGCAGAACAAATACTCTCCTGAAAGGCGGGAGTTCACCCTCTTGAACGCACAGTTCAAGAGTTACTTGCCACAGGGAATTGTCTGGGCCTCATGGCCCCACCCTAGAGAAGGCTACAGACAGAGCACTAATATTGCCTGTCCGAGGACGTAACGCTGTAGAGCTAGAAATGGAAATCTGGGCTAAAAGAAGATACTAAACTGTTAGCTACTGATAAAAGCATGAACAGTCCTGTTTCTGTCACCCCTTTCCAAATATTTTAGATGCTTGAAATACGTTGCTAAAAACAAAAGGTTAGAGCAAGCCATTAGCGTTCAGGACACAACTGGCACAAAGGGCTACATGCCACTGCAGTGGAGATTACAGTTCACACATCGTCCTGCTGCCTGTAATAAATTTAATGAAAAAACCACAGTATTTTTCTCATCAGTGGAGAAAGAAATAGGAATCACTTCTGCTGAAGAACAGTTAAATAGGGGAGAAAAAATGCCTCTGTAACTACCTTGTTAAAAATGCTTGTAGTCTTCCTCAAATAGCACTCATTGTTGCTGCAACATTCTAATAACAACTTGGGAGACCACACATAAATAATCATTGTCAGTGTTCAGAACAAGTCATTCCTGATCCATTATTTAATTATTTACAGATGAGAACATCACTAACAACAGTGTTTCAGAGACAAGTTGTTGCCTTCTATCTGTTGTGCTTAATTTTTAATTGTGAAACTGCATATGGCAATGAGTTAATAGACAATTACCATTATGATAAATTGTTCTGTAAATATAGCTTGCTAAAACAATACATAATGAACTTCTCTTGGTTTGTGCAATTGGATAATTGTGAACACTCATGAAAAGAAACTTTATGGATGTTTCCACTTGATAAATATTTTTACATCATTAATGTTATTTGCTTTGAAATCACTTCTGTCTTCTTTTGCACTGAAGAAGACTACTTAATTTCTCTGGTTTCTTGCATAGGTAAATTTAGCAGGGTAGTTAGGCATAAAATGTTTTTCCTGTCTTACTCTGAATTTCTGCAGATTACTGCCACACCATTCTACCTGTGTGACTGCGGAATTTGCTGTTACAGACATTTCCCTATGAGGTGTTCTGATGAGTTAAAAGATGTGCCCCATTCTGCAACACAAAAGAAAAACCTCTCTTTCTGGTCTTACAGATCAGCCATTGTCTAAATGCTGTAATGTTCAGTAGGCACAGCTCTAATTTTAAAGTTGCTGGGCTATGCTTAGATAAAATGCAATCATTTCCCCCCTTGATTCTACACAAAGACTCATCCACCAAAATCACTGTTGCATAGTAAAAATGTCTACATACAAATCAACCACAGAGCAGTATGAAAATCACTTCTAGTGACTGTAAGTCCAGCAGCAAAAAGTGCACATCAGAGCATTTGTACTCATTTCCCACAAGTAAATGGGAAGATTGAAGGAGTTACAAGTTGTATTAAGGACACTGTAAGACTTGTGTATATTCACGCTCTTCAGAGAATATTTCGCCCAAAAAAAACAACAGTGGAGGAAGACATTCCTTTCTTGTAAAACTCGTGTTGCTACAGAGGGCAGTCCATTTCATACTGGGCAGAACAGATGCCTTTTATATTGGGTGCATAATCACAGCACAGGGACAGGAAATAGACCTGTGAGATATATGACATCTGTTTATGCATCACTTGTTTTCCATAAACTGTGAAAATGCAGGACAGAATTAAGCTAAAAAACTGTGAATAACTACAGAAGTCACTGCACTTGCCAAGTTAAACCTGTCAATGATCAGGGGCTGGGCCAACGACTGTTACTTGGATTGAATCATCAGTTCAGCTACATTTGAGAAGCTACATTTCAGACAGCAGTGTTCCTTTCCTGGAATATTGAACTATAAAACAAACTTTATTGAATCGGAACATAGCTCATAATGAAAAGAAAAATGAATTTCTACAGTAACTAACTAGGAAGTGTTCTTCACTGAGACAGAGTTGAAAAAGACAAACATATTTAAGAATTTGGCTTAAACAGAAAGCTTTTCCACAAAAGTCTCAGTTAATTTCTTCACTTTATCTACAATTAAAATACTTTGCTTAGATAAAGTAAACCAGATCCCGAGAGGCTTAAATATCAGGATATCCATATCTAAGCAGAGAAAGCCACCAGCAACCACAATTCTGGCTTACTAGGTTTTCTCTTGCATAATGAATGCAAGGTATTACACTGGTAACAGGCTGCAGCTAAGAGTAAGAATTTAGAAAGCTGGGATTAGCAAACCACTGATATCTTCAATCTTCTGCAGTATCAACTAGGAGAAGACCAAAGTTATTTTTATTGTTAAAAAATAAAACTTTGAGATTCTAATACGTATTTAGAAATTGGTCCGCCAAGAACAAGAAAACATGTAGAAATCTTTCAAATTAACATCGAGAGGAACCATCCTTCATTTTCTTATGGAAAATTTGTAAGTAAATACATGCTGCAATTGTGTTTTACTCTCCTTTTGCCAACTAGACAAAATGACTTAATCTTTAGATAAGCTAATATACAGTGAGGGAGGAAAAATATTTGCTTTCTGTTTCCTCCCATTTTCCCCAATACAAAAGGACAAGCAAACAAAAAAGATAATATTGTTTTGGCAGGAAATCCTGCTATCTTTTCATTTTTGGACCTGTTTCTAACAAAATATTTTATCTTATCAAGTATTACACACGATAAGAAAAAGTGGAACAATTTCAGATTCAACATTCAAATCTTTAACTGAATATAACCCAATAATAACAGATAACTTTGTGTTGATGTCAGTCCACTGAGACTAGAAAAACTTATTGCGGGAAAGCAATATTTTCTTTCTTAAGGTCATATCATGTCCGTAGGACACATGTTTACATTGAGACAATGCAAAGTTGCACTGAGTAGTACTAGAGAGCTAAGCTTCTTCCTGGATATATTTCGGGTGGATTTTGGCTCAGCGTAAGGGATAAGTAGTCAATGAACAATACTCAGAAAATGCAGGAGAAATTGTATCAGGTTTTTGTGTCAATAGAAACACAATGGTGAGAAAGTTGGCTACTCAGGTGAGGAATTTTTAGCAGTTATACATCCAGTAAAATATAGAAGATAAGCTGCATTCAAAAAGGCTCTCTTTCATGCATGGCTACTAGCCCTAGGCCCATCTTTTAGTCAAAGGGGAGAGAGACTACAGGGATCAACTCCCAGTGTTAAAGTTAGTCTTCTGCCCTTTGGAAAAACCTCTCCTCATTGACTGGAGAAACTACTCACCCAAGCACCTGTAAACTGCTCATACACACACAAAACAAGGCAACTTGCAAAAGTCTCGAAGTTACCATCCTTGAAAAAGAGCCAAATTTAGCAGTTTGTGTATTCGTATTAGGAAGTATATACAGTAAGTAAATAGTAAGCTACTTCTAATGTAAAGAAGAAAAAATGTTGTTCCAGTTATGCCAAACTTCTAGCTGTGGTCTAGAAAAACTTCGAAAGGCCTGGATTAGCAAAAAAATAAAATAAAATAAAATTTGTAGGAAAACACAGGAGACACTCACGAGAAATAAAAAGCGTATTGAGGTTGGTAGGGCTGACTGGATAAACCCAATAGGGAAGGCAGGAGACAAAACTCCTAGCTTGAATGACATCCAGACAGCCCCGGCTGTACCTCACCTGCCTAGATATGCACTCTGCTTGGTATTCCTGCTTCAGAAGTTTGAGCCTGAAAAGAGAAACCTCATATCTTTAAGCCAGCCCATAGCTATCCGACCTAGATCTGCTCTACTTTTATTAAGGGATTATTGTTGTTAATCAATTGACTTTGTTTTGTCTTGGGAGACATCAGTTTAGAGAAGTTTTTGTCCTTGGAGGCTAAGCTGGAAAATCAATTTCCCTCTGTTCTAAGTAGGACAGTAGGAGCAAGAAGACAAACAGGATTCAGGATAATCTTTCCATTCTGCTGTGACTGCTGCAGCCTGGCTTTTACGCAATTTGTGGCACAGAACCTGAACAACAAGGGATTTTATTCAATTCAAGCCTGCTGAGTGCTGAAGCTGAGATCCACTACAAGAATCTAAAATTCTACAGGGCTTGCTCTCCACTCCTCAGGATGAACGTTGTTCCTACCAAGGTCTGTAGACACACCTCTAAACCTTTAAGAGGGGTGGAAAGGTGAGAATCAAATCCCCTAGTCCCAGAAGATTCAGCTTTCTCTGCAGTCTATTCCAAGGGAAACAATCATCAAAACCCACATTCTGACTGTTGAGAGGTATTTTCAGAAAGTTCAGAAGGAGAAAAACTTAGCAGGAGGCCTTGAGATTGGAAATAAGGCCTGAGAAGAGTAATGAAGCCAGATAAACACACAGAAAAATGCAGACCATTGAAAAGCAGCACAATGACAGAGCAAGGATTTACTGATTCACATTCTCCATCAACCTCACTGATCTTTTATCTGAAAGTAGTCACTGGACTCAAGGTTTCATGGGCAGCAGTTACAGACAGCACTAACGTATGACAGTGCATCAGAAAAGTGAGACCTTACTTTGAAACAAGCAGGAACTAATGACTGAGATGAGTACATTTATCTCAGTATTATTCCCCCCAGGTGACTCAATTTTTCTTTCTTTCCAACAGTAGCAGCTTTTAATAAACAGGGAGCACTCACATGCGCATACATACAAACGGAGGCAGGCAGCTTTATTTGGAGTCTTTTCAGACCAGTTTGTACGCGTTCTGCCTATTAACTTTGGCTATTCTGATTTTGTTCACACAGCAGGGATGTGGTCATTAATATTAACAACAGCACAGGGCAGCTGGGGTTCAAGTCCTATTCGGAAGAGAGCGACAAGCAGACAGTGTCAGTCACACAAAAGTGACACTGAATCCAAATATGTAATAAAAAACCCTATGTAAGCAAAACCCACAGCACAGAATCCAGGCTATACAATAAAATACACTAAAAAAAATCCACACTATATTCTTCTCTCACCTCCCTACCCCTTCCAAAAAAGGAGCAGTTTTCTTGTGCCATGAGACAATATCACTTCTACTACTGTCCTTAAAATTCCTTTGCCATCAACCACATATGTGCCATTTTCACTGAGCTGAAATCCTGAATAGCTGGTTTCATTGTGCCTGTGACGGGGAAAAAGAAAACCCATCTCTTGCAATCGTACACAACTAAACCTTAGAACGCCTTCTCACAACGCTGCAACTACAGCACCACCGTGCATTGATTTCTGTTTGAATGGGCTTACCGTTTCATTGTGGAAAGTGCTATATGTAATTAACTGATTTACTTTGCACAGACCACTTTTGAGCATGAGAACAGTGGAAAGTGGTTAAGTAACTGACCAGGCATTTTGTCTGTGCTTGGTGAAATAGAAAAGCAGAGATTCCTTCCCAACATCAATTTTCCTGACAGCCCATCTTCTTTCTGTGTTATCTCTTTCAGCCTTTTATGAGGAAGGCTTCAGTAAAAGATGTGTTTCAGTTAAAGGTTTGCTGTCACTGCAAGACTATCTAAAAGAAAAGCACCACTTAGGACCAGTATAGAACCTAGAAATATTACTGTAACAGTCCACGTTTGGAGGCTTTTTGTGCTTTTTTGTGTGGATATGGGGGAAAAGTGTATATCCAAATATTTTTTTTTCCTTTCATAATTCAGTCTAGTCTAATATATTTTCATCCTATATTGATCAATTATATCAAATTAACATACTTCTATAACAGCAGCAAGCAGGCTTTGGCTTGCAGCAACAAGGACTGCTTTAATAGACTCTTGATAGAGTTCCTATTCATTTCTTTCTCTCTTATTTGCAATAAAACATTTAGCTTTGAGTCTCCATTAATCTGAAACTTCATGTTATGTACATGAGCCATTTTATGTGGCATGCTTATGTTTCCAACTTTATGGATCCAGCACAACAGAGAATTTGGGCCTCTACATTTAGAGTCAAAGGTATTGCCTGAAGTTAAGTTGACATTTTGGCACACAATAGACTCTACTAGTGTTAGCAAGAACTGCCTTTTGACCTTAAAATTCCTTTCTACATTAACAGAATTTTTGATTAATGGCAAGACTTGGGGTATATTTTTTTCATACTTGCTACTAGGAAAATGGAAGAAACATATACTTTCTGCCTTGTTTATTCTGATACATATGGAAGGCAACAGTGTTGGGAAGTATTTAAACTTTTTTTTTATAGGGTAATATTTTAAAATTGTAGGTATTTCTGGTGATGGTCATTTGTTCACTCCTTCCACAATACAAGTTAGTGAAGCATCCAGATTTATGCCCCAAGTCATTTGTGGAAGAGTAGAGATCTGGAATCTTTGACAAAGGCTTCTGCTTCTTGATTGAGTAAGCTACCAGCCAAAATCAAACCATAATTATTTGAGATTATGACTAACAATATTCTTGACTCAACTGGATTTCGGTGACAAGGTTTCACTGATAAATTTCATCATGTTATTTCTTTCGACACCAAGACTTCCAAAAACATGCTGACATCACGCACCATATATTCCAGATACGAAAACCTTCAGCTTTTCCAGCTCTTGTATACCAGGAATGAACAAAAAGTACAACATAAAATTAATAAATCAGAAAGAAACAAAAAGAGAAAAGACATTTATTCTTCCCTTTGTGGATCATTTTTTTAAGAGAGTATATTTAAGATCACAGTGAATTGCACACAGAGGTCCCCTTATATTCAAAACGCATATAGAGAAAATTAATAGGACCACAGAACTCAGTATATGCTTAGTGCTTTAAGGTATGTTCCAAGATTCTCCATCTAAAATAACGTTCTGCAATCTCCCTTTCCTTCACTCCCAACAGACAGCTTCAACTACAAAACTTGCTGAGATAAGGTCTCTGCTTCACAAGACTAATGAACATTTGATATTCTGTGCTGAACTAATGGATATTGAACAAAGAATAGGTATTTGGTAGGTGATTTCATCACCTCTTACTCCTTGGAAGTTGTCATCAAAATGCAGGAGTTTGTAATGGAAACATATTGATATGATAAAAATATTAATATTGATATGATAAAAATATTAACTCTAAAACCAAAAAGCTGATAAAAGCTAGTTTTGACGTGAAGTATTCACTTAAATAGGGGACTTGCTTGTGCTGGTTTAATGAAAGAGGAGTATTTCCATAACACAAAGACTTTTGATACAACTAGAAGTGGGTTTTGGCTGTTTTTTTTAAAATAGGTTATGAGACTTGCCACTAAATTGTGCTAATTTGCTGGGTTATTTTGATGATGTCTTGGTCATGTACTTGTAGCCTTTCTTTTCCCAACTTTAATTCAAAACGAAAAACTGAACGGCATTTAAGGATCAATTGGGGATCAACGTGATTCCCAGACAACCATTATTTTCCAAATATATAATCTCCAGAGCAATATCTACACAGTTTTAGCATAAACTAAATCAAATAATCTCAGAGTCAGTTTTAGTATAGAATATTGCAGGATATTAAACTATGAGGACAGCTGCAATTTCACTGGCACATCGCTAGGGAAGTATTATGTCTGAAGAAGTTACTTTAGAAATGTGGATTTGAGATTCAGATTACACTCATATAAAAATGTTTTGGAATAAAATACAACTGTTTTTTGAGTAAGTTATTGCCAAAATAAAACTGCAGTAGGAGGACAGTACCTCAGTATAAAATGGGTATAAGTAGCATTGATGGGAAATGCCCTGTTTAATGTTCTAATAGCAAAATTAGCAAACTGTCATTAAGGATAGAGATAACACAAGAGGAAATACCAGATACAAGTATACATGGACTGGAAAAATAATTTTAAGTAGTAATTTTGGAATTACATTTTAAACCTGTAATTTCTACATTTCCCTTAAATATGCTTGAGCAGTAAATACCATCTCATCCATGATAACTTCTAGATGACAGTAAAGAAGATTCAGATTCAACTGTTGAACTGCTTCTGTCACCTTAGGTCAAACCACTTGATCTCCCTGGCTAAGAAATTCAAAATAGACTAATGGAATTTGCTAATTAATTATTTTTGCTAATATAACAGTGTGAACTGAGTACTAACCCCCATAAACATCTTTCTAAAACCTCTGCCCCCAAGTCTTTATCTCCTGTCATTTTCTTTCTCTGACCACTTTATGTCAGAGCTCCTTGAAATAAAATGAGGAACTGGGTATATCCAGGTCTTCTGCTAATGGAACTGTAAGAATACTGCACAAGAGGAAGGTACAGCTGGTCATCTAGAAACATGCTAAGCCATGGATTCCAACTAACACGCCATTGAGAACTGATGGGTTTTTATTAATGTCTTTGATTTAAAGTTTTGCCACCTCCAGCAGTTATCAATCACAGAATAAGAAAGGAAAAATTGTGGAGCAAATTTTGAAAAGATTTCATGTGTTTTTTTAAAAAGTTCTGTTTTCCAAGCTGTATTCTGCAATGGCAAAGTTGGAAATGTCTCTTAAAAAAAAATTCAGATGAAATTTCAGTTCAATTCAAGAGCTGGTTTTTGTTTTGCAAAAAAAAAAAAAAAAGTAATTTTACAACATTATCCACTGTAATAAAAGCATGAAGACCAAAAAGACTTTGTGAGGACAAAGGTATTCCAGTCTGATAACATCTCTTACATACCCAGATCTGCCATTCCTTTAGCAATCAATAACCAGCAAATAAGCAGTTAGGAAAAAGCTGGGGTCACCAAAAAAGTCATTCTGTAGGTGAAATAGAGAACATGAGGCCACAGGCTCAGAAAGATGACACGGGAGGGTGGCCACTGTTTAACTAAGATCCCACTGAGGGAAGAGAACAAGTAGGAGACATGGAAGCCCCCAAAAACATTCGCTACAGAAGGACAAGACAACACTGAAATGTATTAACAGGTGGAAGACAAGCACCAATAGGGCTGCAAGTGGCACCTGCATTCCTCAAATTCAAAAGACATTTTAAAATGGACTTGTATATGAATGAAGAACAAATACAAAGTACATCAACATATGTGGTTTCAAGCGTCCTTTTTCCATGCAAAGACATAAATTCTTTGAAGCAATGGATACAACAACATATGTTGTAAAGAACCACAGAAATTGCGAGGGGGGAGGGCTACCAAAATCTCAAGAGGAACAGGAGACTGGGTGTCCTGATAAAGAGCGAACTGCAACGATTAATAAAGTTAGAACCATTTTACTCATGCCTTGGCAAATAAAATTAATCTGAATATTCCCTTTGTTACCTTCTATAGCATCCAATGAGATTATGAGAAAATGCATGGAATCAGGAATGCATCTGAAAAAGGTCCCAGAAACAGACTGGCTCTAGAGCAAAAGATCCTAATTTTCTCAAGCACAGAGGAAATGTTCTTGAATCACCTCCAAATATAACTGATGGTGATTTGATTTTCCATTATGTCTCCACTATAAGGAAGGAACTTCCTATGCATGTAAACCACCCCCATATTGACCTACTTGCACAAAAGATAAGGCATAGACTGGCTAAAATCTGTTTATGTAGAACAGTTCAGTGATTATATCAGACATCACTTCAATATAATTCCTTCCACTGTAAGAGCGGATCTCCCACAGCCTTTATCAGCTGCTTGTGCACTTAAAATCATAGACTTGAAGAATCATTAGGTTGGAGAAGACCACTAAGATCATCAAGTCCAACCGTCAAACTAACACCACCATGCCCACTAAACCATGTCCCGAAGTGCCATATCTACATGTTTTTTAAACACCATCAGGAATGGTGACTCCAACACTTCCCTGGGCAGCCTGTTCCAATATTTGGCCACTCTTTCAGTAAAGAAATATTTCCTAATATCCAATCTAAATCTCCCCTGGTGAACTTGAGGCCATTTCCTCTCGTCTTATTACTTGTTACTTGGGAGAAGAGTCCAACACCCACTTCACTGCAGCCTCCTTTCAGGCAGTTGTAGAGAGCAACAAGGTCTCTCCTCAACCTCCCCTTCTCCAGACTAAACAACCCCAGTTCCCTCAGCTGCTCCTCATAAGACTTGTTTCTCCAGGACCTTCACCAGCTTCGTTGTGCTTCTCTGGACACGCTCCAGCACCTCAATGCACTTTTTGCAGTGAGGAACCCAAAACTGCACACAGCATTCGAGGTGCAGCCTCACCAGTGCCGAGTGCAGGGGGACGATCACTTCCCTACTCCTGCTGGCCACGCTATTTCTGATACAGAATAGTGGTATGGGTGAAAAAATGGAAGCTGACTAAATAACTTGGGCAACAAACTCACTGAAACAAACCTCTTTTTGAGGTATTTGTCATCGTAGTTCTGACAGTCTTGTATGACTAAAAAAGGGATTGCTCACACATGCTCATCAAGCCAATCTATTACTACAGTGAATCTCAAATTGTGTCTGGAAGAGACACATGCCATATCTGTTTAGTATAAGAACATGCTTGTACATAAATTTAATCTGGCATGATTGAAAAACCTAGAGGAACTTGAATGAATACAGGTAATTCCCAAGAACTGCTATGTAATTCTTTACTGATGTTGTAAGGCAGGAAAAGAAATTTATATATCTATATAACAAGTGGGCATATCCCCAAGTGCTAAGCCAGAGTCTCTAAATGCACATTTATTTCAATATTTTCTGAAGTCTCTTTTTAATAGTTTGGATTTCTCAGTTGCTATTGTTCCTGTCTATTTCAAATTTAAGTAAATCTAAAAAGCTGAGCAAATATCTGAGGCGCTGACTGCCCTTTCTCTGGAAAAAAGGATTTTTCCTTTTGTATATCATTCCCAAATCACTGCAAAGCTCACACAAAGGCAAAACATAGGCTTACCACAATGAAGGTGAAGCAGATATGGTTTTGATTAGAAGTTAGATATAGACATCACCTCCAGTGTGCTGGGTTAATAACAACAAAGTCACACATTCAAATGTTAGGAGATTATTGAGCACCTTCAACTCCTATTTAGATCCAAAGTACTTTAAAGGTATAAAACATATTGCTGTATTGGATCACACAGGAAAAAAAACAAGTAAAAAAACCGCATAGTATCAGGAGATATTTCCTGATCTAACTGATTCAATTTCTGTACAAGATGCTACATGCTCAGAAACCTTAATACCTTGTCTATCAAACACAAGTAGGAAAAAAAATTAAACATGTCAAAGTAGTCACTGGTATTAATGGTTTCAATTGCAGTCAATGGAAGTTTCTCCACTGTGTGCACCCATGTGAGTAGTCTTCTTTTGGTTCACCATCACAGGTCTCAGCTTTACCAGCACATGAAACACTGGAACAGGCTGCCCAGGGAGGTGGTAGCAGCCCCATCCCTGGAAACATCGAAGGTCAGGTTGGACGGGGCTGTGAGCAACGTGATCTAGTTGAGGGTGTCCCTGGTCACTGCAGGGCAGTTGGACTAGGTGACCTTTAAAGGTACCTTCCAGCACTAACCGTTCCGTGATTCTATTCTATGATTATTACAAGAGAGGAAAAAGTAATTTTAAAAAATATCTTTATTAAATTTAAAGTGATCTTCATGATGTTTCAGATACATCTATATAACTGTTCCAAAATACTAGAAATAATTTTCGTAGGCATGTATGGTTTAGCTTTTGTTCTTTTAATAAGATAGATGGATCTAAAAATCTAGTTACTCTGTTTATACAACTTAGTATGATTCCACTATGAAATAGCTTAGAATGACCTGAAATACTTTTCTTTAAAAAGAATTCATTTAATTGCAAGAGACCCTAATTCATAAGCTAAGGAAAACCAGAAGTGGCACAAGTTGCAAAAATGTAAGAGAATAGTAAAACAAACAAACAAAGAAACAAAAAACCCAAAAAAACCAAAACACCACAATTATTTAGGAAGTATTTCTTTCATCCCCAAACAAGCGTTTCAGTTCTTGTAGTGTACTGAACAAATATGTGCTATGGTCTACGGCAAAGAGCCAGAAAATTATGGTCATACGGTATTCCTGAGCCATAGTAATAGTAACAAAAGGTTTTCCACCAAAATCAGGAGTAACACATACAGTCACAAGATATTGACAGAATAAAGGCAAAAGAAATACAAAATAACAGATGAGAAACTAGATAAACAAAAGTGTCTCCCAAACTGTTCTCATTTGCATGTTTACTTGGACATATATGCAATTGTAATAGATGAACAATTTCAGAGAAATGTACAGATTATAGGACCGTATCTTAGTTATCAGCGAGAGAATTTATACGCAGGCTGTCTTACACACATTCACTTACCAATAAAGGCAAAGTCCATAATTGAACTGCATTGCAGTATCCTTCTTCTTAAATGGATCTCTAAAACCTGCATTGAAAAAATGAAACTGTTGATTATAAAGAAGCTATTGTGCCCTCACTGCAACAAAGCCACTTTTATTACGAATAATGCATTCATAATAAATCATAGGGTTATGACAAGTAAGTGGCATTACAAATAATAAAAAACAAAAGAAACTATTTCAATTTGCTTATAATCACATCTAATTACGTAAAAAATTACTGAATTTAAAAAGGAGATATTTGTGTGAAAATATAAACGAGCAACTTGGAAGTAATTATTGACCTGCAAGGAAAGGTTTTCTTGAAATACGTAAAAACTGTATCACTTTAAATAATCAGCTCAGAAGGGTTGAATGTAAACAACTTGTCCTCTTTTCCAATTTCTATATGGATAGCATTCTTAACCTTAAAAAACAAAACAAACAAAAACCAACCAACCAAAAAGACCAAATATCCTACAGGAAAGATGGGAACGGGGGACAAAACTTAATTCATTGTATTCCCAGGATTTTATCTGTATGATCAAGACTACACAATACAAAGACCATAGCAAAAACCACTGTCACCTTTGTTCCGGTGAATTTATACTCCACACTTAGATCTTTTCTCATTCATCCCCAATTCTGTCACATTAAACATTTAGGTTGCAATTATGAGAAACTGCTCAATGTGAGAGAGATGATAAGAAATAATATATTGTAGCTTGAAGGGATTGATGTAAGTGTGATGACAGTGAGCATTCCCTCACAACTACAATATAAAACTTTCATACGAAAGAAGGATATAACAGTACAGATATCTAGATGTAGATAAATATTAAAGAGAATAAATTTCAGCTGAATGTGTTTATAGCTATATTGGAGCATTTAAAGACATCATATATATTTAATGGGTAGTGAACAGGAGTCACAGAGTGTAGAGTCCTTAAAGGCAGGCAGTTTGACTTGGGTATTAATTTATCATGGGAACTTTGCCATCCTTTGAAATGGTTCAGTGTGCTCTCCCATCTATTTTATGGACAGGTTTAATTCCAGCAGAATAGGAAGGGTGATGTTGTCATGACCATGCTTCCTTTGAAATACACCTGCAAAGGAAAAATTAGTAGGTTAAAAAGACACTGGCAAAACATTTTTACTTGCATCAATTCGCATCTACCCAAAAATATTTGCATTTACAGAAATTTTAATAGATCTATACTAATACAGAGGTCGTACTTTTTGGTTCTAGGAATGCTGAAAAGAACACACAATTTTTATCCTGCATGATTTAATAATTTTTACTCCATCAAAAAAATGCAACTGGGTCTCATTGAAAAGACACAGGGAAAAGTTTTCAAGTACATGTCATTAGGGAGCAAAGAATAAAAAATATTTGCTTTGTTTCAGTGTAAATACTTCTATTTGTTCAAGATCCAGAATTATTCTTTAAAGAGAGCATTTCAAATTATTTGGCCTTGATTTCTTATTCTTTATCCAAGAAATGTGATATCTGCTTGAGATCATTTACTGGTTTTCAACTTAATTAATGTACCTTTTCATTTTTCACTCTTATTTTTCAAAACCTTCTAAACCAAAGAGAATTGGGAGTCTAAAAGCATCAATCTTTCACATTTAATCACTAATATTTCTGAACCATTGATATTCAGAAAAGTTAAAATAGCAAACAAGAAAAAAAGGAAACTCCCCTAGTCAGTTTATTGTCTTCCTAAGAAGAACAAAGTACAGAATAAAAGAGGAGAAAATTAAACTGAGTTCCTCTGAGGAAAGAAGTCAAAACTCTTGCAAATTAACATTTCTGATTCATTAATGATTCTAACCTAAAAATTATCTCAAAATTGCTTTTCCATTTATGACTTGTCCTGTTATCTTTCCTATTGTGATTTTTCTGCTAGAAGCAAAAGACATTTCGAAGACTTTGGTAAGGTAGTAAACACACGGTGGTGTCTGACTTGAACAGCAGTGATATTTTTATGGAGGGAAGGTCAGGGGCATTCTAGCCCATGGTCGTTCCAAGAGTCCTGCAATAATTTTGCCACATCCGCTTCTCTGAAAACAGTACTTACCTATGGCCTCCATAAAAGTGGCTAAGAGGATAATAAGAAGCTCTTTAAGTTTGTTCTTTATCAATAGAGGGATCAGTATGCAGAGGACACTGTCAGCAGGACAGATCCACCTTGGGCCACCAAGAGAGCTCGAAACACATTTACAGGGTGTCGTCATCTGTCCATTACGTTCACTAAGGCAGAAATTAAGAAGACTTCAAAAAAAACATTTTCATTCTATGGAACATGTTTAAGGCTCTAGTGACAGTAAGATCAAGAACTGAAGTCAGGAATCATTAGCATTGTCTAAAAAAAAAAAAAATCTGAGTGAAAATAGAAGTTCAGAAGGTTAAGAGCCTTAATCATTAATTTCTTGAACTACAAATACTATTCATCCCTTAAATTATTCCTTGCAGAGCTCCTAAAAGATGAAATTAGAGTAGATTACTTTTTAACAAGTTGCTAGCGGACAATGCCTTTCAAACCATTTATATACATAAGTCTCCACAAGAGAATAATCAAATTTACAAACATGCAACCATATCTCCATAAATATGCAAGATCAAGCCCTTGTACAAAATCAAAGTCTTGCTTTGATAGTTATTAAATCATCACCCAAAAACAAAGCTAGAAGAATACTAAAGTGGCAAACATCAATCATGTAAAAGCCAGCAAGCCCCAGCATAAAACCTGTTTTTGTTTATGTACGGTAATATTGTTATGATCACATTTTCCCATTGAAACATTGGCTAATTCCATTTACAGATGGATTGTTCTCATTAAGCAAGAAGCCATTAAGTATTTTCAGTATTTTTTTTACTACTAAGCAGCTCCATAACATACTTACTAAACACTATTCAAACTTTGATGATAAAATTATTCATTTCCTCATGGGATTTTATAAGATAGTTTTCACAGACACTAATGTAGTTTCACAGCTACTGGGAGGTAAGGGGATAGTAAAGCCGTTTTGCAAATCAAGAGATGACACCTGCAGAAGTTATGATCAAAAGTAGCTTTTAATTTGTGGATCCAATTTAAATGCCTTCCATTGGATTTTTCAGAGTAACTCTCATTATATAAAACACTACATTGAATGTTCAGCGCAGTTTCCACTGCTTCTCTTGCTACTAGGAATACTTAGCATTTTGCAAATCAGATCTCTAGACCTCATAGAATACAACTGGAAGTTCTAATAACACACAGTTGTAATTTCTTTGTTAAAAGTATTTTGTGAGCCATCAAAAATATGCTATAGGATGGATTTTCAATTTTTTTAGTTAGCTTAATTTTGTAAGCTTTGCCAACCATCTATTTCAAGCTAGAAATTGACAAAATCAATATTCCTGAGTCACCCACTTCAGGTTAGACAGCATCATGGCACCCCTGTGATGCTGAGACACCAGTAACAGGAACATGGGCAGCAGACATCTCCTGATCCTCGGTTGCCACCATCTGGGACTGATTGAGGCAAACTCCTGCTCAGGTTCTGCAAACCTGGCCTCAAACATGCCCAGTACAGATGAAAGGACTTAAAAGATTTAAGCTGACAAACACACACACCTTTACTGCACACGTGCAAACTGCAATTTTTTGAAGCCTTATAAGTTGCTTAAACTCAGGTTATTTTCAGCAAATGTCAGGTTCCTGATTCCCTGCCAAATTTCAATCCATGCTCCAAATTATGAAAGTACCAAATTTCTCCACAACTTGTTACAAATGACTTTTTTAAATATGTACAAAAGACTGGTTTTACCCAGTCTTATTCTCAAAAATATTTGAGCCATTTCTCACAGAAATTTCTATGTTATTCCTAAGCAAACATCTTGTGAAAGGGAAACACATATCTACACAAGAAAACTAGTCTGACAAGGCTATAATCATAATGCTATCTTGTCCGTAAGCATCAGTATCAGTTCCATCTGTAATATATAAATTAAAAACGGGGGAAAGATGAACAGTGTCTTGAATTAGCAATCCAAATGAACCAAGACATAGCATTGTAAGGATTGCAGCGTTATTATTGTAGAGTTACTGTGGGTTGCTCATCTGTTTCCAATTTGTTTTGATGAAGCTAATTTTATAGCTTCTTGGTCCAATTTCCCCTTTTTCAGGCCATCTAATTATGTACAAAAGAATTCCAGCTTTATGACATGGCTTAAAGCGGTTCATTAGTTTTCATACGTTGATAGTAAATCTGCTAACACGTCACGATTCCGAAGGTGATCAGAAGCACCGAGGCTGGTTCCAAAGTCACTCCCCTTTACATCAAAGAAAGCTTCAAAGGATCTTACCTTTATTATCTTATATTCCAAGACAATAATAGATATGCATTGCAACAAAATATCAGTTGATTTGCAAGTACCAATATTAAATACTTTATTAGTGAAATTACAGATACATGACATAGTCTAATGGGGTGCAAAGGTAAGTAAATTATGCATCATAATTGCTAATTTTATGTTTTAATGGGAACAGTAATAAGAGCTATCTTGATCCAGCCACATCCCAGTGATGCTCAGGTCAGCAGTGCTTGTATGGCTTAAGTAAATGAACTCCAGGACACTGCTAAATGACCTCAACCTCATTTCCCTTCTGTTACTAAACATGCATTTGGAACCACACATGTACAGATTTAAGAAAATACATATTTTTATCCTTTTCCTTAAATTACAAAGAACAGTTTGTAAAAAATAGTGTAAAACTGTTGCTTCTTGAAAACCAAGATGTTCAAGTCAGCAATCATAAAGCACATGCCATCATTGCTTCTAGAGGTCTCAAGTCAAATTAACCGAGTAGTGTAATGCAAGACAATATGCACACTTTGGTGGTGCACTACAGACTGTACTACACATCCAGGACTTGTTGTTATTTGGTCAAGATATTATTTTACACACACCTCCCAGACATAGTTCCTATGGAGAATAAAAGCCACAGTTCATACACACACAACAATATTAAAGGTAGTACACTACTGGATCTTTATGAGAAACTAATGTACTAAAATGACTCGACATATACAGCGTATTTTTTCATTAAGAAATGCTTAAAAAAGAAGGTATTTGAGTAGTACTGCATTTCTGCCATACCAATATACAACTGCCTTTATAATGGTGTGAAGAGGGGCTCATGGATTATCTGAGCAAGGCAATTACAAGAATTAAACCAAAGGCAAAGAAATACATTGAAATGTGGTTATAGCACATCCAGTATAAGCATTGCTAGGCACAGCTATAAATATAAGAAAATTATTATACTGTGATGGAAAAACACACTCCTACGCATCTAGACAAGATTGCAAGAGATTTTCAAAAGCAAGGTGAGAGATATTTTCTTTTCTAGGGAGGTTAATAGTGATGCTCCAGTAGGTGGAGGTTAAAGTTGAGGAGCATGCACTCACTTGTGCGCTCAGTCACATCAATGTCACATTCATGGCTCACTGCATGTGTCAGTGACCCAACAAAGCCACCACACATTGCAACTAACATAATAAGAAGTCGAATACATCTGCTTGAAGAAGTGATTGAGAAACTGTTCTTTGCTTGCTGATACTGCCAAAATTACATGGTACAAGTGAAAGTGTTCCTGTTCTAAGAAATATTGTCATTCATGGAACAACTAAACAATACTGTCTGGTCTCAAAACTGATGAGAATACTGTCCTTGCAAGCTTTGTTCTCCTAAAACCGCGTCTCATTCTATGCTTAGTGCTCCTTCTATAAAGCTTTTACTTTAGAACCTATGATTGTTTGCACATCAGACAAGGACATTGTTAAAGAGTGAATGTGTGACTGACTTGAACAGAATGCAAGATTGCATATCTAGTGTCAGCAGCACTATCGGTCCACACAGTCACTGACGAGACAAAGTGAACAAAGTTTGTGTGCTACAATAAAATTCTGGACTGAGGACAGACTTGTGCACCTTCATTGAGATAGGTTTTAAAAGCAAATCAGACTGGTTTTCATAATTTACTCAACAGCATTAGTAAATGGAAGGTGTTACTGGAGTTAAAAAACCTTAAAAGCCAGCCAGAAAATCACCTCTAAAGATAACGAATGAAAATAAAGATGTATGCTTAAGGTCAGATACAGTAAGAATCCAAAGCAGGGGGAAAAAAAGGCGTAAGAAGAAAAAATTCTGATGTCCCTCAAGTGGGTTCGGAGTAGCAAACACATAAACATCTGCTTTAAGGACTCTTAAGAAATAAACATTTACAACTTTACATCCTCTAAGAAGAAATGCTTGCACCGAGAATGCTTTTAAACAGTAGCGTTACTCTTGGAATGATGCCCAGAATTTGTCCAGAAGTTTCACAAAACTATATGGCAAATCAGTTCAGCATATTCAGATATGACATGGCTGATCAACCCTTTTTAATGAAAAACATAACTCATTACAATAATATCAAACTTTTTTGTATTTCAGTCTGATCTTCCTACAAAAGACTTACATAAGCAAATTCGCACATACAGTGCACCTCAGTCTACATTAACTTTATTCTTTCTATTCAATTACACATTAGTTTACATAACATTAATTCACAACAGACAACTCTTATTTATAAACCAAGGAGATATAGATTTGCTACTTGTTTCATAAAAACACCCCGCATAATGGATATACATTATATCCAACACGTTCAACAGTTTCTTACAGTAAGATGCTATTGCATGGGGAAAAAAAAAAGAAAAAGACAGACAAATGCAAATATATTAGTCTGTTTACAGCATTCATCAAGTCGATCTTTTCAGCACATTTCAGCTTATAGGGTTCAATGAAACATTCATGAATGAACACCACAAGCCGCAGAAATATTTCACATCTGTAACTATTCACCAACTAGACAGGACAACTATTTTTCAGACATCGTTTTGTTTTCAGGTAGCTCTCTGTGATATGTGATTGCTTACATAGATATATTCTGATCCCTGAATTTCTAAAACATAACTTTTTATAAGATCATCAATTTCCAGAATATGCCAGTGTCTTCATGAGTAATCAAGAGCTATCCAGCTATTCACAATCACAAATTGTGTGACCTTTACATAGTTCTTTAAGCTCAATTTTTTTCAGTTTGGGATTTAATGCAACCTCTTGCTAAGTGACAGAGCTGAGCACTAAATGTCACAGAAGCATACACCACAATGACCGAAACAGATGAGGGGGTGGCACAGCACCTTCTGGTCTCACTTCTTTTCCCAACGTACTCACACTCACCATTGGTGGATAAAAGCATTGCCTTAATCCTGTCTCTATTTTATGTTCTCTAGTTTAAAGTACCCCCAGCATGCCACAAATTTTAAAAAAAAAAAGTTTGAAGGGAAGTGGGCAAAATTTTATATTAACTATCTTCACATTTGAAACAGCCCAGAAAGAAAAGCATATTCCTAACACAAAATGACTGGCATATAAATCTAGAACTCTTTCCTTCTTAGTCATTCGTAACTGGCAAAGTCTAACTATTCCTTTTGTATACATACAAAGGAGTTTATGATTTTTCTTTGTGTTTATCGTCATCAGGTTCACAATATACTATATTTTAGAAGTAAACAATACGAATGTATACTTTCATAGACCGAAAGATAAAGTCAATAGGCATTTTTATGTTGAAAATTAAATTAATTTAAAAAGTTAGTTACAGCTCAGGAAAACAGCAAAATCAGTGGAAAATTCTAAAACAGAATTCTATTTAAAACATAATTTTACATTTTCTAATTGAGATAGAATATATAAATTACCTCCCATCTCAAAAAATTAGGACACAAGGTTATTTTAGGAAACTCGAGAATACGCGACTGCTGGGTCTGCTTGTGGCACCAGCGCTCTTGCAAGTCAATATAAATACAGAATGCAGCATCCTACATAACCAATAATCTAAAAAGTATGTTTTCAAACACCATAAATATTAACTTTGAAATTTATCTTACAGTTATCTAACAATAACAGGTCTGAATTGGTTTATACTGCTATAAAATTACACTTTTTGAAGCCTTTCATTTCCCCACATTGCTTCTGATGACTGTGATGGCATTTGTGGATCACCACCTGTCACTGTCATATGGTGATGTGATGCTAATAATAAACATTATGCTTTCTGTACTGTTTGTTGAATGTGGATATGTTATACGACTTCCAGTTCTGGAACACTACACGTAGCATTTAAAAAACATTATTAATGTTTCAGTTGGAAGATGGCTATTATTTTAATTGCAATATCTGATGTTCTTTCTCCTCAGCAAAGACATTTAATCCTACTCGGGAGAAATGTAGACTTCACAAAAGAAAAAAAGGTCATGCAACAATGGTGAAGAATCACTTCATTCTAATAAGTCAGGATAGAAATAGAAGAAATAAAAGATTCTGTTTGCTCTTGCATGCTCTTCGACTCTAGTTCAACTTTTCTAAGTAGAAATGTCTCTGCTTTCTACTAGGTAGCTTCATAAAATAGATTTAAGCACAAAACCATGAGTAAACCACAAAGCAAAAGTATACAGCTGGTTCATAGATAATAATTTACAATGGATACCACCAGACTTGTTCTTGCCAAAGTCATAGATACAGAATTCTGCTATACTACTAGATATAATTGATAAATATTATTACTTCAGGAATGAATATACAGTCTTTTAAAACCAGTATTGAAATATGCTGATCTTTCATAATGTTGTGTGCAATTTAATATGAAATAAAGCTATTCATGGATAAGAGACAAGAAGTGGAGATTCATCACTCTCACAATCCACATAGACCTGTAAAAGACAATCTCCTTGGGGAAACAGAATTATCGAGGATAGTTAAGACTTAAAAAAATACAAAATCGATCATAAATAGTGTAAACATAATAATCTGATATGTTTAAGGATCAATCCTTATTTAAAAAAAAAAAAAAAATTTAGGTATGCAATTAATTGAAAACTAAACAGACCTATAAGTTTAACAGAGATATCCAAAAGATGAAATAGCATAAAATGCCAACACTTTTCTGTGGTCAGTTCACAGATAGAAGTAAAACCTTGCTCTAAATCATGGAAATATTCTAAATCACATTTCAGAGGAGATTGTATACTTGCAACTGTTTTCAGTTCTTTTTTTATAAATAAGCCAATTTTAAAAATCAATGTAGACATTAAACTGTTACACTTAAGGGGAATTAGACTTCTAAACTTTCTAAATTGCTTTTGTAACAGCTTAAAGACCATTGCTGCTTTTCTTATAATTATGACTCTGGTAACAAATATTCACTTTTTCTTTTGCAGATGCCTTTCATTTATTTAAAACTTAACTGAATTCTCATCTGAGTCTTCTCTATCAGTTCCCTCCCTTAATGTGGCATTAAAAGCACCCAGAAGCTCCACTGGCTTTGGTCTGCTTGAAGTTCTCAGTGGCTCAGTTTACACTGTGATCACTTTAGGAGGGAGAGACCCAACTTCACTATAGTTCAGAGCTATGAATCTAAAAAGTCAACAGTCAGCTTTAAAATATGTTCTCCCAGGACCGCGATTCATCTTTGCAGGGATCTACCTAGAGCTTTTCCATGTAGCAAGACACCAACAAAGACTCAAATGCAGAAGAGCCAGGTTTGGTTAGAATAAAAAACTAGAGAAATAATCTGAAACAGAGAAAGCTCAGAGAGGCCGGAGAATGCAGAGCAGAACTGAGCAGGGTTTATTAACTGTCACCCACCCACTGTATCCCTGTTACTGGGTCCTTGCATCCAGCCAGCACAACCACTTCTGAGCAACAACAAGCTCCGCTGAGTGCCCTCCCTTTCCCAGGACTGCGTTTCCTCCAAGGGGTGCCCAGGCAGACACAATTTCCCTCTCCCTCCAGAGGGACCTGCCTTACCCAGGAGCACAGATGTTTTGCAAAATATTCTGCTCTGTGGACTACAGTACCTGTGGAAAGCGATCAGCATATGAATTCCCTTCTGGAACTCCCCCTGAACTTGCCAAAACCATTAGCCCCCACTTGCCAGATTTTTTCAGAGGCAGGTATTGCCTCATACATATTTACGTATGTTTGCTGCAATAATAATTCAGTATACACAGGCAAGAACAAAAAAGAGTTGAGAAAAATATTTTCCTGTGGCAGCTCTGGCAATCTCGTAACCCACTTTCAAATGTATACCTTTGGCATGTAACATCCAGTGAAACAGGGAAGACTTCAAAGGGTGCCAAGACATTCAGAGCTAAAATACAGGGAGACAAAGCAGCAGGGACTGATTTGGGTGTGATGATTTTTAAGAAAAGGTAACACGATAATTCTATGTCTGACTAACTCGATGATTCAGGCAATAAAATATCACACAGTAATTTGTGTAGTGAAGGAATTTGCTACCTTACTTCGATGAGCACTGCCACATCCAACCAGCTGTGCTGAACTACATGTCTGTTCTAGAAAGCTCCAAAGCTCTGTTCAAAAACTTATAAATAATAGTGATAAATTTATTACTTGCTTTATTTTGTGGAACATTATTAGCACGTTACACCCACCCATAAGTATTTGTTTTGCTTTAGACCCAGCCGACGATACCCTTTTTCAATCCAAACTACAGCTCTGCAATTTTGATGGCTGTGTACAATGAACAAATCGATTAAATAATGTTAAAGAGAACTGGCCTAGCTATGGCAGTCCCAAACACAAAACAACCGATGGGCATATGATATGGGAATAAATCATTATGATGGAAAAGAGTGGCTTGGAAACCTTGTTTCTAGAATCAATGACAAAAAAGAGCTGTTCAAGGTAACGGGTCCATGATTCAACCATGTTTACATCCAGGAGCTAAGAGAAAATGCTTAACCTGTTACTACAAAGGTGGTGTGAAAATGCTTAACCTGTTGCTACAAAGGTGCCAGAATAAGGAATACAGAGGACAAATCTTGGAAGGAAGAAAGGTCCTAAATGGATGCCTCTCTTATCCTTTCATACTAATATATAGAGGCAAGCACGTGAAGGTCTCCCTAAGAGTGACTCCTACAGTCAAAATAGTCAAAAGCCTGTGACCATTAAATTACAGCCCAAGATCCTTTGGGAAATGCAAGACATCACTAGAACTACAAACACTTTATTTTCAAAGAATATTCTACTTCCTATATTTATACAGGTATTTCTATATCCATAGGACTCTTTAGAACACTTTATATAGAAATCAAATTTTCATTCATGTTTAATTAAGAATTAGTAGACCTAAGTCCTAACAATATGTCATCCTGAGAAAGGGCTTTGAAAATGCCAAATGGCAGATGTGCTAAGTTATAAATATGTGAAGTCATAAAATTCCAAATTTTCTGTTAAAAAGCCTGAAAAGAAAAAAACTAAAAGAAAATAACTTTTTTCATATATCTGCTTCAAAGAAATGTCTTGCAACTTTAATGTACACTGCTTACAAAACCCTCTGGGTTTGGAAACATTTTCCACATCTGCATCTACTGTCATCCTTTGTGCTCCAGCATTTTTACAAATCGCATCTGTAGCTCACCGTAGGGTTGACATAACATGGAAAGTTCCTGCAGCTACATTTTCTTACTGCTGTCGTTGAAGGTTACTATTAAGTTGTTCAAGGTCTCTGCTCTGAGTGACTTGTTCCTTGCTCCTTAGAAATTAATATATTTAATCACATTCTGCAACTGTCATTAAATTACATTTCAATTCATGTTTATATTTTAAAAACATAAATTCAGTTCACATCAGGTTTGGATTGCAATCCATATAAACACTACTAGCACTTTGACATACATTAAGAAGAAACTGTCTTCCACATTTTATTTTTGAAAAGCAGATGTTGGCTCAGCAGAAGTCCTTTCTAAGCTGCCTTCAGTATATACCATTTTTATCATAAATCATTCTCAAACTATGTGGCTCAGAGTTGTGCATTGCACATAGTAGATGAAAGCTATGTGTCAGCCGGTTTGTTTTCTCTCTGTGGCAGGTGAACCACCTTTATGTCCTTTGGCACGTTATTGAGCATAGATCTTTGTGGATCAATGCTTAAATTTCCTAAGTGTAGGAATATTGTGAATAAGGACCTATTAAACTAAAGAGCTTCATATTTTTGTTTGTTTATTTGTCTAACAGAGCAGTTATAACATACAAGGCATTTCTAGTGCCTAAGTTAATGTATCACATCAAGATATTAACAAAGATATTATTAGCACTGGTCTATACTTTTGACTAATTTATGCAAAAGCATAGGTATGAAGTTCCAACAGGAAATACCCTGTTACCCTATTCAGTGGTGATAGAATTCTCTGAAGGAACTTATGCACTGAATGAATAATTTATCAGATGTAAAGGGTATCAAACAGTTGGATTAACGCATGTTAACATTACTGAAGGTTAAAACTTCCTCTCCAAAATAAATAAATAAATAAATAATAGCTATCTCTCTTCTTGAACTTTGACATTCATGTGGCCGACTGTAGATGTCTACAGTATAAAAAAAAAAGTTAAAATCTACATTTAAAAAAACAACCTCCATCTCAGCTAGTCATCTTCAGTTCTGTTTATTGGCAGTAGAAAGAAATGAATACTTAAATTCCCTGTAGCTTAAGAATGTTTTTTCTTTTCCTTATCTTCAAAGGGAGGTCAAGGCAAGTAGGTCAGACGTAGGTATCAGACACAGATACTGCGCAGCAGACATCAAAAGTGAGGTGAGAGAAAATAGTCAGAGATCATGTTCCAGAACTTGTCTTGGCAAGGTGGACAGGATTTTCACGTTATACATGTCTTTAAAAAGAACAGTTATGTTCCTACATTATGTCACTGAACTGAAATATTGTATGGACTAGGTCTGGCAACAGATACCTTGCCATGAGCTCCCACCACTGTGATGTAGGTGAATCTCCACAGCGGGCAAAACAGACAAGATGTGAACCTGCACTTTACACATTTTTCCCTCCAAAATAAAAAACACGCTGAAAAAACAGATGCCATCTTTTGAGTCCAAAATGCTCATCCTGCAACTAACAGCAGTGAATAATGCCCATCTACAGAACAACAGTTCCTTCAGCATTCCCGCACTTGACACGCTTCAGGGCTTCTGCAAATCAAGCTCCTCATCATGGCATAGCCATGCTGTGTCCCAGTAAAGTTCCCGTGCTATTTATAACAAAGACATACATAAAACATATACCCAGGAGTCATCTGAACTGTCAGAGAGAACAGCAGTCTAGCTCCTACTGCTAAAGCTCTTTGTCCCATCCCTTTCACAGGCTCTCTCATCAGCAGGTTTAGCTATGTAGTGCCGCAGTCCACACGGCATCCACAACATTATCTGAGAAAATCTCTCTGTTCTTCGCACGTGGAAGTAGAGCACTACCAGCCATTTCTTCCTACTCCAAGGCTCAATTTGAGCTGCACTCTTTCTTTGTATTTTTAACTGGTGTTGTTCAACAGTATATCACACAGTGCTATTTGTATAAAGGAAAGAATTACTGTTTGTTCTTGTTTTCATTTATTCTATACACTTACTTCAATGCTTTTAAGTGGCACAAAAGAGCCAGCTGAGAAAAGCATAGGAACTTTTTTTGTATTTTATGTATTTACCTGAATAGGCATAATAAAAAACTTGCCTATTTCTAGGCAATCCTGAATTTACTTTGGGAAGTAAGGATATACTGTTATTTTTTAGATCTGCTTTTTTCACTTTCACTCTGTCAATTAATTTCCATCCCATTTTAACTAATAATTTAACAGTGCTTTAGCTGTGCTTATCACAAACCCGAGTTAAACATGTTCTTGGCACTGCAGTGAAAAGGGGCAGCATCCTATCCATGAATGTATGCTTATCTGAACATCGTATTTCACAGTTATATTCTTCATGAAAGTTGTCAGATATATTATATTGTGTTCAATAAGTACTTTATAAACATCTTATTTCAACAAGAACAATCTTTTCCTGTGTGTCTGCATAAGGTTATACATCTCAGCAAATAAAACTTCTGATTGAAAGATTATTTCCATATCTGCTTTGTTTTCCTTATGATATTAGTTCTTGAAATATTGAATTTCTTACTTCCTGTCTACAGTACTTCAACCCTACTAACAGCACAGAGAAAATTCGATTCAAACATGTTACTCCTATCTTGAAATTAACTTTCTTGAGGCAATTTCATTCTTTTTTATTTAAATACTTCCAGGCAATTCTACTCTTCATCTGGATGAAAGGAGGATTTTTGTATCATTGCCAAGTTGAAGCCTGTAACACAAATTGTCATAAATTTATGTCATAAAGACAGTACAAGTGTGACTTCTATTTCAAGATGTCAGTCAAAACATTTCTCCCCAACTTTGATTTCTACAGGTAGCATTAAAGCACAGCATGGTTTCCCCCATACAAGGCATTACATAGCGCAGCTCTAAGAATGAGCACCACAACTGTGAGCCAGTAAATCAACATTGTGACCAGCAACCGTGGATCTAATACAATGAATGCTTATAACAAATTTGTTTTAACACACTTTGGTCAGATCTGTCATTATCTAAGCCCTTTGAGCCCCATGTTGGGTGCCAAAACGCACTGTCATGGTTTGAACCCCGAAGAAAACCACATTCTGGAACATGCTGGTTCCTAGCAATAGGACCATGCTGGTTTTGAGATTTAAAGCATATAATTTGCACTAGGATAGCTCCTTACTCATTACCTGGTATAAACCCACTTCAACAGTGAACCATGTTTGTGACATGACTTGCAAATTTTTAGGGATTTCATTTGTTAGTAATCTGGATTAAGGTGTGGGTTAACAGAAGGATTAAAAAAATTGTCATTTCTATAATTTAAATAAATAATTTTTACAGTATTCCAAAACTTTTCAGCTTTTTATTTTTTTATATGGAAATACTGAATAGTGCTTGCTATCTTATTTCATTTGAATCAAGGATAATCAATGAAATTTAACACAAGGTACAACTGCATGAGCAGTTATGTTAACGATACCTAGAAATAAAGTTGGCAAACATACTCTTCCACTCCTTTGTGTGTCTTTGCAAGTAAGACTCGAGGCTTGCTTTGAATCCTCCTTCAGTCAGAGGACTTCTTTAAAGAATTTCCAAAGTGCCCAACTTTCTGCACAGACCAGAAAATGAAATCACAAATTTTATTCAGTATCTGCAGAGAATGAATATTGCACTTCACTTAACTATAGTGCAATGAATCAATTTATCTTTTAAAGAAAAATCTGGGTTTGGATATCCTTCTTTCCTCAACCTTTAAGAAAAATGTAACGATAAATTTTACAAAATTTGTCAAACACACATCTGAAATCTTAACTTCTTATTTTAAAAATGATACTGCTGGAAGCACCCGACTTATAGTACCCAGTTAATTAGGGCCTTGCATTTCAGTTAATCAGGAGCCACTTGAAATAGGGACAGTTTTTGACTGAATATGAAAATTTCTAGCTATTTTGGCATACGTGTTTCTGTTTAAAATATTCACTGTTTTTTTTGTTTCTTTAAAATTTGTTAGTGACAACATGATAATTTGATACCAGTTGTCAAAAATTCTTTCATCTAGGAAGTAGTATGACTGCTGATGGACCAAACTAAAATAACACATAATGTGCATGTTTTATGCTGATTTAATGCCAGAAGATATAGTTAAAGTTGATTCATAGTCTAACAACAGTTCCAAAAATCACAGCTCAAACTTTGAGGATAAATGTCACTCTGAGACCCTGATTATGTGGATAGCATGTACAAAACTGGTTGTCTTATATCAGGCAACTTTCCTGTCAGATACGAAGATATATCTTTGTTCTCCATTTTGATAACGGTACCTAAGTACCTAGTGATATATTCTGCAAATGTAAAAAAAAAAGAAAAAAAATAAAATCACTCAGAACTGTTTCAGTTTTACCTTTCCCCCCTTTTTTTGGCAATGTTATTGAAAAACTCAGCCAGTTTCAAAGTGATAAGTTTCAGTTGCCTCAAAACTTAATTTCTCATGGAAAAATAGTTTCTCTTTGTTTTGTAATTTGTTGTCAAACTTTGTTATTACGCTGATTCTACACTGCTTAAAAAACAGTACTCTGCAGCATGTCAGAACACGTGTATTTTGTGTGTTTAATCACTACCAGATAATTAGGCTAAATTCACAGGGGTGAGAGAAATGCCTTAAATGCATTCTGTGGGGGAAAAAAAAAAAACGAAGGGAAGATGATAGAATTAATCTGTGTTTGTATAAATGTTTCTCTAACATTTTTTTTCTTTCCTTGTGGAATGCCTACACTCTAGGAAGTCACTGAAATACCATGAGTATACTGATTCCTCAGTGTTTAAAAGCTATCAGCTGTTTTCACTCATGCACAAAAAAATGCCAGTGGAAAACAAAGAAAAAATTAAAACCAAGCACATGCAAATACTTGAAATACCAGTACCAGACACTGTTGGGCATACTGGATTGCTGACAGACTGTATGCACATGGAAATCGGCGGTACACAGCCACACTACTACGGTGACATTATTCAAAGGGGCTCAAAAAGTGCCTAGGTAAATTTATGGAAAAGAGATCTCACCCCTCAGTGGCTATTAAGCGTGATGATTCAGATGAGCCCACTAAACTGATCATTAGATGGTAATTATTCAAAACAAAACCACAGCACTTTACACTTGCTGTCATTCTTACACTCTTTATCTCCCTCTTCTGGCAACGGTTTGACGTAGGACACCAAGTGTCCTCTGGCATCGATCTTGTCTTCAGATTTAGTCGTGCTCCAAAGAACGTTTCATCTACAACTGTCAGCTTATGTATCTTCGTAATGTAATACATGACATTGTGCTTTATCTTAATTTTCCATATCAGCTCCATAAGTAAACAGTAGTCACTGTCATGAGTATGGCTTCATAAAAGTATTTAGGGGCGTATCTGGATAGATACTAAGTGATTTAAAAGGAGCGAATTCATCAAAATCTGGAATATATAATGAATTTTAGCTGAAGTCGGGCACATAATTTTTACATAAATGCCTGTATAGGTGACCTGCTTTATGCTAACCTGCTTATGAGGGGCAGTCAGACTAGATGATCTCCAGAGGCCCCTTCCAACTCCTACCATTCTGTGATTCTGTGACCATATTAAACGCCAGTTCAATTGTTAACATATATGTGTAGCTCTGTAACTCTGGTCCACATCCTCAGACAGTATGAACTCATAGATAGTAGCCACACGTGCATAGTCTCTGCGTTCTTATATTAAGAAGTCCATAAATTATTTTATTTAAAATACTTCGGGCGTGCATTAGAGAAAAAATGCTTTCAAATCTCAATACACAATACAGCACATCACATACATGTACTAGCTGTTGTTACACTCTCCTTGATTCAAAATATACTCAGCCTACAATGGCAACAGCACAAACTATGCACTATATGTTAATAATTGTCATTTATACACCAGAATTAGTACCAAAATGACACATTTGTCATTCCCAAACACCTCTACAGAAGGAAAGAAAAATTAATTTCCCTTTCTATATGCTACTTCCACTGCAGTTGATTTCAGTGAATGAGTTGAATCCTGTAGCAGTGTGTTCCTACTGCTGATTTCGGTATAGGTAATATTTAGGAGGATGGTTCATCTTTGCACCCAAATGACCAAGCCTCTGCAACCTGTTTAGAAATCGTGATGTGATTCAGGTCTTTATTTTGCAATCTGATTCAGTGTAGAATTTTTCTGTAGATTAAGAAAGCCTTTGTTTATCCAGGAGATTTCTTAACTCTTGATACTATGTGTAAATTAACATCCATTTTACAACCTCGCTGCTAATTGTAATTTGCAAAAGGATTAGTGCTCTATACCAGCAGTTGCTTTAGTTACTATATGATTATTCATTAGGATTTCATACAGAGCACCCTCAGTATTTACAGCTGCATTTCTTTATTTTGTGGCTTTGTTTTGCTGCTTTACCCATCTGTACAACTAATTGCCATATCACAATCATGTCACTATCTA
This sequence comes from Leptosomus discolor, assembly GCF_034619465.1. Classification (NCBI taxonomy): domain Eukaryota; kingdom Metazoa; phylum Chordata; class Aves; order Leptosomiformes; family Leptosomidae; genus Leptosomus; species Leptosomus discolor. Next base: position 20,401,532 of record NC_141402.1, on the reverse strand, counting down.
TGTTTTAATCACAGAATAGTTTGAGTTGGAAGGGACCTTTAAAGTCATCTAGTCCAACTCCTGCAGTGAGCTGGGACATCTTTAGCTAGATCAGGTTGCTCAGAGCCCCATCCAACCTGACCTTGGATGTTTCAAGGGATCCACTCTTTATTTTCAAATATTGTTTCATGGAACCATTCATCTTTTATAAATTGTTTATTTTATAAGATTTAGATTTATGCTTTTCTGTGTTTTCCTTAGCCATTCTTTTTTGTTTCCTCTATTAATAAACTCTGCTATCCATAATAGCTTTTCTTCTGATAGCTTTATGAGTTCACTGTTTCTTAGTCATCTGGGTTTTACACAGATATTCTTACAGTTTTTATTATTGATTTGTCCTCCTATTTCTGTTACAAAAATCTCTCTGAAAGCCTGATTTATTGAGACAAATATCAGCAATAACTACTTCATACTGTTATCCTCCTTACCCTGAATAAACGACAAACAATGCAATTGGGGAAAGCTGAGCACACCTGATAACAGAGCACCTTGATATAGAAGAAATATTACCTATAGAAACGGACAGATTTGTAGCATATGCTTCTATTCATAGATGGAGAAGTCAACTGTTCAAGAATAAACCTCCCCAGATCTGTCTAGGTTGAAACAAAGTATTTGCTGCAATTTATACCTGCACAACACATTAATTCTACTCAATCACCAAATATTACCAAAGCCACAGTAAGTAACCTTTTTAGCCATATCTTTACAGCAAACTGCTATGTTTTTACATAATAAAGCCCTGCAATACCATTTCTGTATGATTTTAACTAGCAAAAAGAAACCCTAGCTGATGAGATACACAGCTGATTTTGACAGGCTACCACGAATAAAAGCAATCTCTATCTTGATGCATACAGAATTTTACATCATGATAACTAATCCAAGACAAAGAAGTACCATAGAGAGGTTTTGATGTCAAAATCTCTCAGTAGTTTTCACTTCTCTCCAGACAGTAACCAGCAAGGTCTGTGTCCAGAGTTCAGGTACCTGCTCTCTGCCTGCGCAACATCACGAGCTCACATTCTTTTCATCTTGAAGCTGCAGCTGTTGGTGGTTTTGAGCAGCTATGATCAAATGTAAAGTGAATAAAACTAATTTCTGTGGGCCCTATACAGCTTACAGATGATATAATGAATCTTCTCAAAACTTCTGAAGTTACTTTCAAAGCTATATAAGTATCATTGCTGACATCTCAATTCATATGCCATCCCTTAAAACAATTTTTGATGTGTGGTTTCCTGCGTCTTTTGAAATGGATCATGACTATAACAACATGTCTTTTTTCCTGCCTCTAGTTGACAGCCCCAGGGCTTCAGGAGTGGAAGGTGGCAGCCCTAAGAATAGTTAATGCTTCTGGGTATTTAATGACCTGCTAATAGCAGCCTTAGAGAATTACCATGCCATATTGGCCTTTAAAAACTGTCACAGCTGAAAGTCCATAAAGTAGCTGAGAAAATTGCAGTGCATAAAACAAGCTGCTATAGATGATCATAAGAACTTTTCACTAGAAATACAACACAGGTTTTTCCCACAACAAATGTGTTAACTCGTTAGCACTGCATACAAATACAAGTTACAGTTTGTGTTCAAAATGCGCAATAGTATGTGAAGGAACACGTACATTATAGGAGCGTTATATGCTGTAATCTAGCACCTCCTCTTATGACAGAAGCAAAACATTTTATGTCAGTTTACCACTCAGGATAAACCATCTTGTAAAAGATGAGTATATATTCAAATGTGTTATGTAAAGATGAAAAGACACTCTTCTAGACTACTAAATCGTTTTTACTGTTCACCAACTCTCAGCACCAGAGAAAATTGTCACGGCAGGAGAGGCTTCATCACAGAGGTCAAGTAGAGGAAGGGAACTGAGTCACCAAATTAAAATATGTGAGACCCTTCCATGGGACAGGGTGGATGGAGTGGATCAGCTATAGGATACACTGAGACACAAACCTTCCTAAAATATTGCTATCATCCCATTGTGGCGACCTTTTTAAATCCTTCCTATCTATATCTGACTGAATAAGAGGCATGTTGTTGAGAATTAACATTACAGGAAGATATGATGAAGGAGCCTGAGGAGTGTGAGTAAGGATTAGGGATGAATCCTGGCAAATAAATTTTGGGGATTGAGAAATCAAAGTGACTGGAAGCTGTGTTGGTGACAAAACAGTGTCTACTATTTGATTACTTTCACTTCCAGTGTAAGAATTTGGTCATTTTTTTGCGAATAAAGACGATCACACCATAAAAGCTCTGGAGCGAACTACTTATTTCTAAGCCAAGCTAAAAGAGGACCACAAACACTCATGTAGTTGTGAAGTCAGATGGAAGAATTTAAAAATTATAGGTCAGTCTAAATAATTTGAAACGTGCTTAAGTATCATTAAATTAAGGTGTAAAAAAAAGCTTCAGTTCCTCTTACTGCATTTTTGTTTCTGCTTTTGGAAACTCCTGAGTCATGTGTTCAACTTTCCTCTGCAGTTAATTAAGCCTGAAAAAATGAAAGCTGAGATTCTTACATTGTCAAGAGCCCCCAGCAAGTGGAGAAATATTGCAAGACCCACCAAAAAAAAAAATCCTAAAGAGTAATTTTATATGAAATCAGAAGGGATGTGAGACTTCTATAAATTCCATTCACAGACTCAGTTGTATTCCTATTCTTCCAAAAGTCACAGATTTCTAGAGGGGAATTATTTAGAAAAATAATAATGTAGCAGCCTCACTGATATTTTCGACAATTTTCATGACCATGTAGTACACGTTTATCTATCTAGTGACACATCACAATGAGAAGACTGTTTTATTTGCTGTCTCAAATGATGTGAGAACCCTCAACAACATTTTAGCAGTACTGAAAAACAAAGCGAAGTGACAAATGTTAATTTATTCATCCATGTTACAGCAAGACATCAGAAAAACTGGCAAGGACAAAATTCAACAAACACTTGTTCATTTTATTGTGTGTATTTCCTGCATTTCCTAATGAGAAAAAATCGAGAGCTGCAATAGGAAAGAAAGACTTGGAAAGCAGAAAGCCTGCGAAACAGGAGCTTAGAAGAGTGTATCTGTGGTTCAACTTCAATGGCAATGTGGCAGGGCAACAAAAACAAAGCGGGTGCACCTATGGATAGCTCCATGAGTGGTGTGAGAGCAGCAGTCTGTTGAGGTTCTGTAATGCACTCCAAATGATGCTATCGCTCAGTAGCTGTGTGTTATTCACAAATAGGGGTGTGGGGAGGAAAAAAAAAAAAAAAGAAAACAGCAAAATATGGGAAATGATCAGCCACAGAAAGCTTAAAAGGACTGAGCATAAATCTACACAGAAATGTTAAGATTAGATATTAACCAAGCAACAACTGAACTAAGTGTGAACATAGCTGTCCAGAGATATTTTACAAGCTAACCACTTAGGAAGAAGGGGAATTGTTTAGTATGATACCTAGGGCTATAACAGCAAACAATGGGATGAAATTAGGAGGGAAGATTTAGGCCAGATATCAGCAAAACATCTCAGCAGAGCTATTGTACTGTGAAATAATCTCCCAAAGGATGCAGTTGAAACCCCATTGTACGGGAAATTGAAAACTAGCTCCAATTAGAGCTAAATATTTCAATGCAGCAAACAATACTGCCTCTGTGGAATGATGGCCTGGACTGACTTAATGGCTTTTTTTCCTATTTCTATTATATTCCATTGTAGAATGCACAATGTAAAACTGTTTTAGAGGAAGAATATTTTTCTCAACAAAAGATACTGTCTTAGCTAAGTATGCTTAACAGTTTAAACATCTATCACTCCACCAGTCATTACTATAGTATCTGAATATGCCATAAGGATATTTTTTACAAAGTGATCCTGGCCTTCAAAATTCTGTTTGATCTCCCATTTTAATAGGTGAAGCAGATCAAGTTGAAACTCCATCTGAAGAAATGATAAGGAACATTCATAATATATAGCAGCATGACAAACACAGAACAATATTACGGCCAGTTTAAAAAATGGATGCAATGTTTATCACACAAAAGATAGAAACCCTTTAGAAAGGTGGTAAACTAATTGTCGCAGTCCTACAGCGAATACGCTTTTCAAACCTACATGTGTACCAATAGTTTGCACAAAACAGCTTGTATTTGGTTTGTATTTTCTTTTGCATCGTGTACTTACATTTTCTGCAATGCCTTGCTTTGCGTCTGTGCAGAGCTCCTTGGGTGACCCTACGAGCAATAAAGCCATGTAGAAAACACTCCAAGGGGCATGATCCTTCCACACAACACGCACAAGTCAGTGGTATAATTGTTGGATGTAGTTTTTCCTCAACCTAAAACATTTCATTAAGCGCGAAATGAGAAGCAACAGTAACACTTGGTACACACAGAGTTTTCCCACATAGATATGTCTCTGACAGTATAATTTTCTTCTACTGTTCACATTTGCCTCTCATCATTCAACATTTTCTGCAGCACTGCCTCTGGCTAAACTGTGATGTGACTGCAATACAATGAGATACAGGCAAATCTCAGAAATTATTAATTATTTTACACTATGCATAAGCAACTGAAAAAATAAGAAAACACAGCAATTTCATAAAAATAGTACCAACTAGCTCGCTTCCTTTTGCTTATGGATAAAAGGACCTTTTGACTGATTTACTGACTGATTCTGAGTCCTGATAATAGCTGCAATACTAACAAACTAAACTAAATCTCCCTGAGAACAGGCAAGAGTTTTGTATCTTGACAGTCAGCCATGTTCAATAACTGGTATGGTTATAAGCAGTATCACAGAAAAGCTGAGGTGGATTTTTTTTAATAGGCACTTGAATTAATCTAGATAAACATCCTCTTTTTTGACAGTACATAAGTACACAGCGTGCATATCGCAAATTAAAATTCAGTGTAAAAAAAACCCACTTAATATTTTTCTTTACTTTAAACTGATTTTCACCTGCTTATACCACATACATATTATGTTACAACCAACACTAAATGATAATGAAAAAACAATCCACCCGATATTCTGAATATATTTTTTCCTATTGTAGCAACAGCACAAGAATAAATTGGTCTACTAAAGCACACAGTATTTACCTGTTTCTGAATGGATTCAGAAGGCTCCAGTCTGAATTAACATCTTGTCACACATTGTCCAGATTTTGAAGTCTTTCAAGAGATACATTAAATTGCAAATTTTACAGTTAAGGTATGATTTAATAGCTCCCTTATGATACAGTGTGATACAGGCAGGAGCTGTTACAGAGTCAGGGATGAAACTCTAAGCACATTTTCCATATGTGGAAGCTATTCAGCCTGGAAGAGCACTAGAAGCCACAGAATATTGTAACAACATCAAGACCTCAGCTCCCAATAGCTGCTTGTTGAAAAGCCACAAAAGCTGTGTGGACTTGCATCCCCAGATTCTAGGAAAGTTTTCTCCCTCACCCTGGCTGTTCCACGGTGTCTCGGAAGTATGCAGCTGCAGAAGGCTTTTTTAAGCTGATGAGCTGTGATCAGTGCTGTCAGCCTCCCCAGAATCCTCCCCGTGTCTGGAAACATCAGTGATTCCATGGGGCACGTTCATGACGTTCATCCCAAGTAGTGACTGCAGTCTACCAAATGCATTTGAACTAACTATAGCAAATATGTGGCATAAAGGCTGGTACAAGGCTAATATCAATGTCTTTAGACAAATCACTCAGGAAAAGCTTGCAGCTCTCTTGGGCTAAAGGTAGTTTTCACTGCCTCCAGTAGCTGTAGTCTGAGGATCCACGGAGACCTGGCAGCAGCCTTGTAATACAGGAAGGTGATTATATTCTTTTTGGCTTCTAGAAAGTAAATCCCACCATCTTCCCAGGAACAGAGAGGAGTTAAATCCATGGAAACTGCTGACACTTGCAAGAATTTGCAGAAGTGTTGTTTTCTGTTTTGAACAGAAAAACACATAGCAAGACTGAATTCAGTAGGTAGAAAACCAGTTTTCAAAGCAATGATGCTTTTGCATATATATAGCAGTTTTCACCCAAACAATTAACAACATGGTTGCTTAGATTTAACGCAGCTACAGTTTCAGGTGTTTTTTTAACTATAAATCTAGCAGTACACTTCTAATTGTATGAGAATATTGCTAAGAAACTTTTGATGGACACAAGCAGGAAGAATTTTGGTTTCACTGAACATCCAAAATGCAGGAACTGCCGTGTTAGAGTACTCTAAAACCACATTCAAAAGGGAGAGTCCCCCTCACAGATCAAAGCTTCTTGTAGTGGATAGGTCTCAACCGTTGTTTTCAGCCAATTATTATTCTGGCCTACCCCTCTCATTAATAGAATTTGCAAAAAAAAAAAAAAAAAAAGAGGACTATTTGTTTTAATTAAAAATTACGTAATTTAGTAGGATTTGAGATAGCAGTAATGCAGACAAGTTTTTACACGCATCTGTGGATACTGTGCAGCTTTAGGTTGCTAATACTGTATATTTATCACATTTATTTCCAGTAAAACCTTCGGGTTCCTATAGTAACGATGGGATATTACCTTAGCAATCCTAAAGATAATGAGCTGCCTTGCTAGAAGCAAACCTCACACCACTTTTTCTGTCCTTTAAATGTGTGGCACCTTCAGCACAGGGTCTACATACTGTTATTCACAGAATCACAGGATGGTTGAGGTTGGAAAGGACCTCTGGAGGTCACTTTGTCCAACCCACCTGTTCAAGCAGGGCCACAACCAACCAGTTGCTGAGGACCATGTCCAGGCAGCTTTTGAATATCTTCAAGGAGGAAGACTCCACAACGTCTCTGGGCAACCTGTCCTAATGCCTGACCACTCTCACAGGAAAAAAAAAGGTTTGGTTTTTTTCTTATGTTTAAACAGAATTCCCTGCATTTCGATTTGTGCCCATTGCCTCTTGTCCTGTTACCAGACACTACTAAGAAAAGTCTATGTCAATAATTGACTTTTCATGGTTCAGTTCCTTGTGTGCCTCATTTCTCATGTGAGGTTAACCCAAGACAACACATTGGCATGGGGCATGAAAGCTAACAAATAAAATCTTCATCTGTATCTAAAACAAATATTTGTGCTTCAGTTTGGAGCAGTTTAACTCTTAAAAAACCCTAAAAATTAAATCAGAAAACAAAAAGTCACATTCACAATGGACTTGAATGCCAGTTAAAAAAAGGTATCTATGAAACCTTCCTTCTCATACAACTTAGTGGCTAATGTCATTCCAAATTGCTTTGTATCTGCTTCTCCCAGCTACAGCTCTGAAAGCTCAGACCTACCTCATGTCTTTCCTTTGGTTCCCCTCTCCAAGTCAGACACAGTGAGTCAGAGGGGTATGGAAGTGCAGAGCAAACTGAGAGCAGGAAGGAGGAGACCAGTTTTCCCATTCAGAGTAAGCTGTGTCTACTGCTAGTTTCATTAGTCTTAAACTCAGGGGTTTTGGTAAATCAATCAATCACCAAGCTCTATTGAGGCACTTGTGAACAAGAAACTGTGTCCTCTTTTAAAAAAAATCTCCTTAATCCTTTTATTCCTTGTTTTTTGTTTTTAAAATGGAGACACCACCACTTGCCCCTACCTGACAAGCGTGTTATGAAAAGGAATGATGTGCTTAAAACATAATATAAGACCAGACAAGCACATCAGAAAGACAATATGGTTTGGACTAATTTATCCAAACTAAGCGTTACTTTCACTGCTTCCTTAGGAGAACTTCTCAAAATATGGCAGAAGTAATCACGGACTGTAATTCTTTAAATATACCTCTGTACATAGGAATCCGCATTCTAATCTGCTAGACTGCTAAGTATGCCAGCATACCTGCTTTTACCATTGAGGCACTTACAGTGTTTGATATGTCTGGTATCAGAGATGTTTGATATTAGAAAAAAGAAAGAAGCTTGTCACACAATAGCATCATGAAGTGATGGAGGGAAAGTGTTACCCCAATGTTTGCTGTAACTGTATTTTCATCCCAATTAAACGTCCCTAAATACACCAGGGAATTTCAAAGCAGTTTGCAGTGATTTAACTGTGCAGCTTACACTGACATTTCAGGGAGTCAGGATGATAAATCCCTTCACATTGCTCTGAAAGTTCCTCAGCATGTTGGAGGCATGCGTCAAAGTCAGGAGAGTTCTCCTAATGAGACCTGCTGCCTTTGATGTTTCTGCTGGATAGCGTTTCTGGCACTGAATGAATATTTTAGATGTCTTATGCAAAAAAAGTCAAACAATTTTCACCTTTGATAACCATACAATCTTACTTTAAAGGGCTTAACTTCTAAATAGTGGGGATGAAAGGTGATTTTTTTATGTCCTTTTTGCCATTGAGAAGTAATGCTTTTGTTATCAAAAATGAATAATGTTTCACACTTTGTAACCTTAGTATACATTAGTCAACCAATGGCATTGAGGTTAGAAATCAATATATAAAGTTAAGCAGTGCTAATGTAGCGAACAGCTCATTTCTGAATTAAAAGTGTTTTGAAACTGAAGACATTCATTTTCATGCAGTCATTTGAAAAAGGCTATGGAGAAAATATCTGGAATTTTAAGGAGATTCACCCGAGATTTTGCTGAGCCAAACTTCTCAATGCAAAATTCAATTGACATGTCTGATTTTAGCGTTCCTAAGTACAGTGTTTGCAGTTCACAGCAAACAGTAAAATTTAAAGAGAGAGCGAACATTAGCATTATGAAAATCAGTGCCTAATCGACGACATCAGGATGCACTTGCAAAGATTAGAGCAGAAAATATTCTGCCTCTTTTATGCAATTAAGGAGACATCAGAAATCCGTAGCAAAGGAAAAAGCTTGAATATATGTAAATTTAGAAGCCCTAAAGAGCAGGAAAGTTATTTCTCCCATTGCTGTTTTTGCCCCATATTTGCAAACCTTCCCTTAGTTTTAGGGGAATGAATGACAGCAAAGCTTCTCTTAGGTTTAGGAAAGAATGACAGTCCCTGAGGTTTTGAGATGGTCCTTTAAAATCTCTTTGCTGGTCTAAAAGGGTCTATGCCTTTGTTCGTTCGAGAAAGTTCAGAACTTGAAGAACTCATCAGATCAGAGTCAGCTGCAGAAAAGTCCTGAGCAGGTTATGGGTGTGTTACAACAGGAAAGCAAAATCTAACTGATCGGAAAGCACACAATAGTGCACGTCTGGGGAAGATTTTCAGATAGGTTTTTAAAGTACAAAAAGCTGATTTAGCACTCTGACACTCTAGCTCTAAGGGCAAATCTCCTTGCCCAGCTGCAGAACCAGAGCCTCTGGAGACACAGCCATGCTAACGCCAAACGGCACAAGAGCGTAACAGTATTGGTACCTTCTGACTTCTGCCCAGGCACCTACGGCAGTAAATCACATCCTAATTCTGAGCCCTGTCCAAGAAACACAACCACTACTCTAAGGAAGATTTGATCAAACAGTACATGCAGGATTTGACCTGGTGCTTTATAGTGACATCTCCTGGAGGCTATACCAAAATCCCTATAGCTATGAGCCGCTGCCTAAGGAAATGGAAACTTTTTATTACAATTTCTTTGCACTTTTTGTTCTGCCTCCGTGCGGGGCAGAGGTCTCAAAGAAAGTTTCTTTGCTCACTTTTCATGGGCAGGCGTAAGCACCATCTCACTACAGTACGTACACGAGAGTTTTTTCCAGTCTCACAGATACCTCCCATGAGAAGGCTTCCACAGGTACAGCTGAACACAAGAAAGCCTAGAAACAAGGGCTGTCCACAGGATTTGTCATTTTCAACCCTGCTCTGAGCATTACCAGCCTTATCCCACCAGCTCACTGGTATAGGCCAAACTTCCCAAAAGCACGGTCAAGGATGTGATTCTGCCACTGCTGCCCAGTCCCATGTTCATTAAAAGTTACTGATCTTGCTGATTTTATTTGAGATGTTACATTCACAGAGACACACCAAACACAGGAGTTTGCTGAGACTCTCCATCAAGTTTGGAAAGTACAGTAAAATGTTAGAAAATTATGATTTATTTTCAATTATGAGATTAATTTCTGAATGTCAAACTATTCAGCACTGAGAAGATATTATGAAAGCTAGATTTTAATGTGTGATGTGTTCTCTGACTATGTGGTGCATCCTCTCATACGTGACAGACAAGCAGAGGGGAAAATCATTCTTCTCCATCTGACAGATATTGCTAGATATACCTTTCGATATTTTAGGTACAATCTGAACTAAGTACCATTATCTATATAAGCAACCTTCTTTCCATTCTACATCCCTGAGCTCATGTTTCAGTGTCCCACTGCATCTGCGTACCTAACGAGGAGAAGCAAATGATCCAGAACGCGTTTAATGTGTTCCTCTCATGCCGAACCAAGACTGCTTTACAAACACCAACTGCATTTACATTTGGCAAGTTTCCAGCAATACACAGCACTGCCAACAAACAAGGGAAAAAATGCTGTATTCAGCAGAAACTAGAAGGGAAGGTGAACGTAAAAAGCAACTTAATACTATTATCCACCCTGGGGTTTGACAAGTACACAGGGGTCTCAAATTAAATAGAATTTCCAAAAAGTTCCGTATCATCTGACATCTGAAACAAGAAGCTTAAGCCCTGCAGCACCAGTGCAGCACAATCACTAGATTAAGAATTTTAGTATTTTTGCAGTAACAAACTCTTAAGCAGCAGTCAATAAGCATAAGAGTGGAAGACTTTCCCTGCAAGGTATTGCAATTATTGCCTTGGATTCTAACACACATTTCAAGACATTAGAAATTGAAATGAAATTTAAATAGCCACCTTTCACAGTGCCCCGTGTAGAGCCAAATGCACACATTTGGGCATAATTCCTTGATGACACATTTAGAAGAAATTAGCTTTGAATGAGAGTAATTGGGAATTCTTTGCATCACGATATCTCTAGTGGGAATACCCTGGATGACCCTTCAGTATTTGATCAAAAGCCCTGGCTTTCCTCACTGTGCTTTGTGCATAATACACTCAAAACTGTAAGAACATAAAGCTGGCACAGCTAAACTCAAGAGCTACACAATGAAAAAACTATGATTGTCAGCATACATTTTATTTGCCACTCGTTCCCTCCTTTCAGCCATCCACTCTGATGCAGTCTATAAATACATGATCTGCTATTTTTCCCACAAGACTTTGATTCATTCAATACCTGCTGAAGAAAAATTCAGCCTTAGCAGTTAACATCTGGCGACATTTTATACAACTGGCAACAGGGTTAAGCTCAAAAGAGAGCAGCAGCTCAACCTGAAATCCATTAAAATTATTGTGTTGTAATTAGCATCAAGACCACGGCAAGCTTTTAAAAACAGTCTGAGACAAAGCTGCATATGCAACAGATAATACACACGCAGTCACACTGCTTATCAGAATGAAGACTACTTCTGCTAAAACCACCAACATTCATTAAGCTGAATATTATCAAGGAAAAAAAATGCAAGGTTAGAAAATCAAGAAACTACAGTAAACAACAGTTAAATTGTTCTTATCTGCGACCTCTAATTATGTCAGCCAATGTTCATGCAACTGAGCGAAGAACACTCACTTAAACTTGAAATATTTCTCCATAAGTTTTGATAGATTCTTTTGTCAACATTTGCCTTGTTTGGTTTCTAGGACCTAAATGATTTTATGCATCCCTGTCCATTGCACGAGTTCACCAGTAAACAATGCATGGAAATATTCCATAAAAGCAGCTCCAGCTACTGTGCCGTGCTAAAAGGCTGGTCTGGGATCCTGAGCCTTTTCTATATTAAGGAGTGCTAATTTCCTTCACTGCTTTTGTGACTTGTTGAGCAAAATCAATCCTGTGGAGCAAATACCTAAAAAGCTATTGGGTTCCCCCTTTTTTAATCTCATATTATTTACATTCAATCTTGAACATCCTCTCATGGTTTAAGATTATTCAGACAATAATCTGGTTTTCTGATGTCCTCATGCAATGTTACAAAATAGGTTTAAAAACCTGAACTACTATTTTGTCATAGTAACATCCTCTTTCAAAGAGAGAAAAACATCTGAGAGCTAATGAGCTAAAGAGGAAAGCATTATTTTATTTCTGTGAAGAAGCTATTAGTTGGATGAATTAAACCAAGGAGGAAGATTGCCTACGTGTACAAAGTAAATGCAGAATTAAAATCCTCCCTGACTCTCCAAGACTGAAAAAACTCCAAGTTTAAGTAGTAGGTTGTGTGACTGGCTGTTGCTCTTATTTCTACAGCAAAGGGTTTAGCTTGGTGGGCAAGAGGAGAGCAGTGGATGTTACCAACCAGTGGATCTTCACTGACAAACTGACGGTGTACCAGGTATACAAACATTGAGCTGGACTGGTAACTGGCCAGACTGCGGGTTCAAAGGGTTGTGACCAGGACCACAAAGTCCAGATGGAGACAAGTCACTATCGGGTACTCCACGGGATCAATTCTGGGGCTGGGATTGTTTAACATCTTCATTAACGACGCAGTCAGTACATTTTGGAAAGTACTTTGTCTGGGGACAAAGTGGTTTTCTGCTATTCTCTTGAAAAAAGGGAGAGACTGAATGGGCAATGAGACTTTTGGAAGAAGAAAGCTCTGAGCTGATAAAAGCTCTAGTTATTCAACCACAGTTTTCTAACATTTTTTAAGGTTAAAAATTTCTTCTCATTATTACATCATTTGCATTTAATACAAGTGCATCTAAATTTTCAGTTCTAATTTGCAGTCACATTTTAATGTAAAACAGCTTCTGAAAAGCTGATTTTAGTTTTGCTTAAAAAGGTATAGCTAGAATTAAATTCTTTAACCCAGGATAAATCACATTTCAACTAAACTCAGATTTGCCCACTAGTTTAACTAAACTAATGTAAAATTGTACTATTTGTGAAACTTGAACAATCCTGAATGTCTGTGAGATAATTTGTGTGCCTGAATCTCAGTGAAATCTAAGGGAAGACAACGCCTAACTGACTTTTCACCTTTGGCAATTCTATCTCAGACCTTAGTTACCCTTCTAATACATGCTGTCTGGATCAAGCCTGACCAAGTGGACAAGATACTACTTGCATAGGCACACCTTTGTAGCCTGTTAAAAACTGTTAAGCCTCCTAAACATTGGATTTAATCAGAGTTGTGCTTCAGGACCCTCTTTGCCTCTAGGTAAGAAAAGCTTTTAGAAAACTGCCAAAACAGCATTTACTAAATCACTCGCCTAAAGAAGCTTTCTCTTAGTTTACCTTGCTACAGATAAGGACAAGGTCACATGCTTCAGCCCTCAAATGTTTTTTCCTTCTGTTTATTTTGACACAGGAGTTGTCAGGTTGGTTTTGGTTTACAGCCTAGTTAATCTCTGCAGCACTGGATCATCAGGTTCTTCCTCCTTCTCACTGCATCCTCCCAAATCCTTACAGCAAAACCTTACCCTAGCAGGCAGCTAAGTGCCTGCTGTAGTGGATAGTGTCAGTCAGCTTCAGCAAACATAAAATAATTCCTCTAATAAGCCAAAAGAAAGAATTTCATCTTTATATCATGTTTCTCTAACACAGCCTATTCTCAGTATTTTCATGAAAGGCCACCTACGTCTCTTTAAGCAGAGAGTATACTTTCGTGGCTGGTTGAGTGTGATTTACCTGAAAGGGAGATTTGAGTACAAGGCATGAATATGCGAGGCATCAGCAGCTGCTCACTCTTCTCAGTTTCTGAGAGTTATTTTAGTTATAGTTAGCGCTCCTTCGAAAGCTATCAAAGTCATGTAATGATCCGCTTTTACTGGGTTCCATGTCTTCAGCACCTTCGAAACTATAGCATTGCCATATTTTGGGATAATACACACCAAGAGAAGAAAGACTGAAGTCACGTTCCAAGGAGCACTCACTAGTGCTATGGACTGCATGCTAAAGATATCAGCCTCAATATTCCCCTCGGGTGTCACAGCTGATTGTCACCCGCACCCATCTTAACCAAACACAAAGGCCTTTGCAGCACCCATTAGAACTAATGATGTAGGATAAATATGAAAGAGTAGAGTCTCACTGCTACTAAGACAGATGTCAGGCACATGTTATGAGTACCTCAAGGTAATACAAAAGTGGCTATTAGTCGTTATTTCAACAACTGCTTTCTTGGCTGTGAAAAGCAGGAGTTTGCACAGAATCTAACAATTTTCTATTCTAAATCTGATTTTTAAAAGTACTTTACAGTTCCTGCAGGGATAGATCATTAAGCCACAATACCTTTAACAGACTGTGCAATGATTAAAGCCTTAAAATCTCTGCCATTTCAAGAAACTTACTGAAAATCCAGAACCTTTCCTATCACCACTCAGATGAAACTGAGACATCCTAAAATTTTCATGCCCCCCAAAAAAACAAAAGCAGAAACAAAAACAAACCCCAAACAGGAAAATATGTATTATTCTTTTACAAGCAAAAGGGTATTTGCATCTAACTGCGAGTGATCTAGTTCATGGCCTTGCTGTGACGTTTCCCTACATCACAAGTAAAATGCTTTAGGTGTCAGATTTAGGGAGGATCTTTTTCTTCTCTTCTGCCTGTTTTCTTTTTGATTGCACAATCTGGTCCAGAGATATCTTTTTTTATGACTTCCCTGCCCCATAACTGGAACATTCCCAAGCAAAGGTCTGGTTTCAATAATTCAACCATTTCTGACAAAATAAGTTTCATAGAAAACAATAATTCCTGAGCAGTTCTAGTAATGTGTGATGTAAAAAGAAATACATAAACAGACTGAAAACTTAATTACAGAATCTCCCAGGGAAAAATGGTTTCCTTCTCACAATGGGCAGAGGCCATGACTGTAAAACACTGGAGACTGCAGAGAGAACTTCTGCCATAATGGATGGGGATTCACAGGCACTCAGAATAGCTACAAATATATTTTTAAAATAGAACAAAAACATATGGAAAAAGAAAAAAAAAAAAACAAACTAATGCCGTAAAAATGTTCTTATTGAAGTTGTTTCTAAAAATGGACAAAACCATGCAAACCCAAGGTTTTCTTAGGTCACTCTACAGGTAAAGAACTTGATTCAGATTAGCCTGTGGTATAAAGAGTGCTCCAACCTGGGTCATAATTTGGTCAGTAAAAGTAATTACTAAAATATGTAAAATCACATCTTTCATCAACTCATTTTTTAGTGCTCCCTCAGGACCTGTTTGGACTCCGATATTTTCTCCAGGACCTCATTATGTGTGAGAGTTACCTGGCTAGCACTGGTCACAGGAAGAAGCATCTTCCAGAAAAAAAAAAACTGGCAATGTAAGGTCCCCACAAGAGCCCCAGTTGCTCTTTGGCTACATCTGTACCAATATATTAAAAATATTCTGAGCAGCTTTCTGTCACTGGGGCCAAATCCTCTGGAACACTCCATACAGAAATCAGTAAATCTCCAGCACTGAGCTGGCCACATCTAATATGCCTGTTGGGGATGCTCACATCAGCTCTCAAAACACTCACAGGAACTGGCGGGGAAGGCAAAGCCAAAGCTGTGTCAGGGACCCACAGAACTATTTAACAGTACCTTTAGGCAGCTATGTTCCTGTGCACGTGCCTGCAACCTGCCACTGTTTAATTTAATAAATTATATACTATAGGGGCAGCTTTTGCATATTCTTGAATTACCTGAAGTGCCACATGAATGAGTCAATGTCACAGTTTAATGGGTCACACACATATAGGAATGGAGCGTTTTACAGTTTGACAGACTTTCATGGTTCAGCCTCAGAGCTAGGTAAAATTTAAATGAACGCGTTTTTCTCAAAAACACAGATTTATGAAAATAAAACAAAGCAGCAATAAAACCAACGTAGTATTAAAACTACTTCCTACATCAGAGATTGACTCAGCTTCTCCAATGGCTCACAAAGTAGGACAAATATCTCCTACAACATACCCCTCACTCTTCTGGGAGTTAAATACTGCTTGACCCTGTTGAGAAAGAGCCCCTAGTGTGACCCTCAACATTTTTATGCAATGATGCTTCACAACCAGTCTACAGTTCCTATCCTTCAAATTCCCCCAAAAAGCATTTCCTTTCCCATAAAGGGGACACAAACAAGAGAGATAATGAGAACAAACCGGACTCTTTCTCTTACAACCAACATACTCACCCATGCTACAATGCAAAATTAGGAAACTTCTAAACTGGTGATGTTACTGATCCACCAGTTACATTACAGAGACTGAAGTTGCTCTGATACTTGTCTTGAAACTTCTGCCCATACTTTTCCATTCCTTGCCTTGAATTATTTCTATACTTGCTCTGAGCTACGGGAAACCTAAATTCCTCTTCCCAGGAGCACCGTGAGAGCTGCAGAGCTGTCACTTATTTCACAGAATTTGTTAATTGTTTGTTTAGTCTAGGGGGAAGAAGATTTTTATAACACTTTGCTTTAAAGAAGTGCTCCAGGAGAATGATTCCTTATTATGATAGTGGCTATATCACAGCTTATTGTATTTCTTATCACCTCCTTTGACAAAACAGCTTATTTTAGAATAAACCTTCTGCAGCATTGAATAGAATGCATAATCCAAGCTTCAGGGTTTGCAGAGGCTCTAGAGATCAGCAGGAATATTATTCATTGTCACAAACTGATATTAATGCAGCATTTTATTTGAGAATTTCAATGCCCAAAAGACAAAAGACATTCTTCAGCTCCCTGGGGAGGAGAAAGTTATATACTGGTGTCTGTTCTACATTTAGCACTTCGCAGTTAACATCGTTCTGACAGGCTTGTTCAGAATAGGAGCAATCAAAATGAGTACATCAAAACTTATGCTTGAAGTTGTACTTTGCAGTGCCAGAGAACAAACTTTGCTGACATACTAGATTCATACCGGTTCAAAATATTAACTCAGATTTTGCTTTGCCTTCACATACAGATCCATACTGAACGATGGAAGAGCCTAATTGGTGTCTTCCAGTTAATGGAGATTTGTTCTTAGAGGAAGCTTTACTAAGCCCACATACAAACCCAAACACCCGTGGCAGGACAAAATGAAGAGAAGGCTCTCTGCAGGGGAGAAATTCAACATCTGTGAGGATTGCTGCCCTCCTGCTGCTTTAATAACTGCCAGAGCTGACTGCAATACTCTGCCCGGCCGGTAAAGGGAAAATCCTCTTTACCTGTTAAAGAGTCATTCTCTCACATAAACAGATTACTAAGGACGTATTCTGATAGTTGTATTTGTCCCTAGTGGAGAAGACAGTATGTTTAAATGTCCAGAAAATATATTCTACCCACCTGCCTTCCTGCAATGGTTAACAAAATAAAAATCAGAATAACTACCAGTGCAAGCATCTCCAATGTTACTTACCAATAGACTTTTCAGACCCGGGGAAAGTTTTATAACCCGTGAGCCAAGAGATGGCTGAATTCCACCAGCGGCTGAATTTAAAAAAATAATCGCTTGCAAAATCCTCACAGTCAAAAAATGAATTCCTATGTTTTTTACAATAAATTTGTAATACATTTATTTATTCTTTTAATGCATCAGAAACACACTGCTTCATCACCCAAACACACCAAAGCATAGGAAGCAGCACTACTTCATAACCACTGCAAACAAAAGCCAATGCTACTCCAAAAATACCATGGGCTTTGACTTTTATTGAATTCTAAAATAACTTTTTTTTCATTTTTTTTTAATTTTGAAATCATACCAGAAACACATTACTCTAGCTTTGGAAGCCAATAGACTTTGCTTGCATGAAGGAAAAAATCTGTTTAAGGTTGTTATTTTTCCTCAGAAGAAAATGGAAACAAATAATATTGTTTCAGACCAATTAACAATTGATGGGAATACTGGAATTCCTTGCATCCCCTCCTGTGAGTCACACAGACTTCCAGTAAATTACATCGTTTTCAGCACAGCCTCAGATTGGGAATTACAAACAATACACCGACACCCTCCAGTTATCAGGTTTATAATAGTAAATATAATTTGCAGCAGATTATATTTTTCTAAACTTATATTATTTTTAGCTAAAGAATGATGTGTGCAAAATCTTTTTTTCATTTTCCTTATTCAATAGAATATGACAAAAGTCAAATAAATGCTTCACTGAGCAAACGAAGTGTATATAAAACGGCATAGAGTAATTATCTACACCAGTGTCCTAGAGAAATAACACATTTCTATTTTTGGCACTTACGGCTCTATACAAAAATGTCTTAATATGTAACCGTGATATGTCAGCCACATTCACTGACCAGATATTTGCTAGACAGCTCCCTGAAAGAATAATTCTTCTTTTTTTCTACCAACTGCCAGATTGGAATAACGTTTACAGGTTTAGACAGACACCTTACAAAATAAAATTAATGTTTGCAGAAAGTAGATAGAGCACAACTTGAAAGCAACTGAGAAGTTCTGCTCTGATCTTCAAATTAGAGCCTAGACACCTACGGAAGGTACCTTTACCATGGCTATTTAAGCATTAAAGATTGAAAACTGATTAACATAAGAACACTCTTACACTCTTTACTGGCAATCACTGATGAACGTATCTACTTCAGGGATTGCCAGCAAAGAGTGTAAGAACGACTGCATTTTTAATATCCAGAGGAAGTTACTATTTTCAGCTACCAAATATTTCCCACCAGGTTCAGTGCATCTGTTATAAGTAATGAGGACCAAGACCATAAGGCAGGGATTGCAGTCCAGAACTAGCGCTTCGGCCGTGTCTGCTATGATATTGGAAACAGACAGACAATATCTTCAATATCTTCTTCTAGATATGATTGACAAGTTTAATTTATTTGATGTACTTCACAGTTATAGGAATAGCAATAATGCAACAGAAGGATGCTGCACAGCACAGTTGCCATGGCAACAAAGCAGACAAAGTTAAGGCATGAAACATGAAGAGACTGGATACAGAGAGCGAATTCTCTCTTGGCATGGGAGGATGAGAAGTTCTACCACAAAAGGCAAATTGTAGCAATATAACATGACACTTGCCTGAGACACTGGTAGTATCTAGAATACACGGCTTTAAACATCCAACTTTACAATTCTGAACTTGTGAACACTGATAGACAGTCTGCAAATTTCGGCATCCATTTAGGAAAACCCAGAAGTTAACAGCATAAATCAACGTGATAAACCAGGACATCAGCACCCACTCTTGTGTCTTCTTGTGGCTGCAAAAACAAAACCTAGAGGAAAGCAAATTTCACCTTTTTCCTGTTACACCTCTTGCCCCACACTACACGCTCTGACACAGGTAAAATAATCAAACCACCCACTTGCTGCCAAGCTGCCAGATATTCCTCCTAAGGTTACAATAGACAAACACAATTCTCAATGCTCTCTTTCCAAAGCAAGTAGTATTTTTGACAGATGGATGCAACAGCTTCCATTTTCATTAGCTTCATAATCACTGGAAAGTGCCAGAAAAACACACTGTATTTGAGCGAGTAAATTTTCAGGGCAATATTTTTAGGCCCCACTGGAAGTTATTTCCTTGTAGCAGACGTTTCCTTTGCTTCCTTCGTTGAAAATCAAATGTTAACCAGAAATGCTGAGTTTTGCGTACTAATGACTGAGAAATAATTGAAATACAGTAGTGTTACAACAGCATAAAGTCTCAAGGACTCAGCCATCTGGAAATACTGAAATCCCCCCATGTTTCATTGGTTTGACTATCTCCATCGTGTTGCGTGGCTGCACAGGAGGGAGTCAAACCTCCCAGGAGTGTACGTCCTGGCTGAGCTTCCCGGGGTACAGTGTCAACCCAGACACAGTGACACTGCACAGGGGAAAAATTACACTGTCTCAGGGAAAAAAAAAGGACTGACCTTTTCTTGTCACCAGTGCAGCTCCACAGCGAGGCCAGACATTGGCAGATGATAAGAAATGTCACATCAGGTGGCAGCCAGATGAAAAGGAAAAAGGTCTCAACTCAGTACTACTTTTCGAGCTCCATTATACCTCATTGCATCTGTAATTTGCAACAGAACAACAGTTTGGTTTTGCTGTTTATATCTTCCTTGGAACTTTGGAATCACTTACACCTGGTATAAAGGAAACAACCACAACTGTGGCTTACAACCTAATTATTTGTGCTGTAGAATTTGTTTTCATTATAAAACATCTGCCCTGCCCTTAAGCATAAATGTGCCTTTGTTTTTGGAGCACTTCACAGAGTTTATGTAATACTACTGCTTAAGAGATCTTCTGTTCACTTTGCACACGGCTTTATGATGAGCAATAATGTCACAATTAACATTTATTCCACATATGTATTTACCAGGGTTGAAACTGGATCAATACTGTAAACTTCAGGCTGCTGCATCTCTCAATTTAATGAGTACAACAAGCTGCATTAATCACTGCATGGTCACATAGCACCCAGCATCCTTGACACGTCTCTTGATATTTAGCTACCACCATTTTGGAGGACTGTGGCATTCATTCTATAGCAGCCAACTATAGTAACCTAGTACTGAAATGAGTTGTGTGCCATACAACGGCTATTTTTTTTTTCTGTCTTTCTGTTTTCATTAGAAGCATGAAAAAATAATAGAAGCATAAATATTTGCAGTAAAATTTTTTTCAAAAAGAAAACCTGCTAAAAATAAACTTGACATTACAGCAACTGATGTAAAGGCCTAAATGTACTAAGTTAGGCTAAAATACTTATTAACAAAGCAATTTATAAAGAATTTAAGGTGTTTCTTTCCAATTACAAGTAAAACCGCAAGGCAAATACCTGTTCTTATGTCAACACAACCATTACACACTTTTCAATGTTCCGTACTATACTAGCACCTATACACACTGGTTTTGTTCTTTACAATTAAACAAATGTTAAGATACCTCTTTTTTTCAACTGGTAGTAACTACTTTCTCTTGTTTATAAAATCTTTCCTTTGGAGTTTTGGCCAGATTTTAAGATAATTACACACCTAAAATTAAAATTAACAGTCAAACAACCTGCCTTTTTTTTTTTTTTTTTTCCAAAATTTGAGTGGGACCTTACCTGTAAAAACAGAAACATTTAAGAAACATTTAATTCACTAGCTTTGGTGAATTCTTTTGTTCACTAAGTCAAAGTGAAAAATAAGTGTCATTTTTTTAAAAAACTATTTTTATTTAAATAAAGCAATTTTAGGATTAAAACGCATCTCAGTTAAATTTCTATTTGCATGCATATGGTTGGACGAATTCCAATCAAATAAAATAAAATTAAAAATAAGTGACCCACCTAATGAAAACACAAAATGCAAGCTCTAAATCTAAAGCTGCATAACTCGACATTCTCCTTAAAAGAAGCGTAACTTTGAGTATTTTTGGAAATAAACTTAAAAATTCTATGCATTGAGAAACAATCTTTACTTAGGGAAAGAAAGGATGAAGCATATACCTTTAACTAAGTTTGTAAGAACACTTTTCAGAGGAGTAATACCGATGCCCTGTGTTGGTGTACGGCAGAGCGGACTCTGAAGCCACTGGCCTCGACTGCCGTGCAGCTATGCAAGTACAATGCCAAAACCAGTTTTTTCTTACTGCAGTGTAGCAAACCTGGGAGAGTGTTTTCTTCCCTTTCATTTGGTTATGATTGAAATGTTTTTAGGAGCCCATGATCCTCCTGGCTCTGCTACACTTTCTCATAACGCAATGCTTTGGCTTTAGATGCGCAGGCAGAGGGTTACTCCTTTGAAATAGACAGTGTTTTCCTGAAAACAAAAAGAAGGGGGGGAGCGGAGGAGAGACACATCATGTGAGGCCTTTGAAAACCTCGCTTTACAGAAAGCTTAAATTACAGCCAAACTGGGTCTGAAAACATTGCTTTACCATTCCCACTTGGGAAAGTATGCCAGCTCCCAGAAACGCGAGCTGAAGCCTAAAGATAAATGAACTCCATCCTGCCAAGAGAAACCTGCAGCATTGTGTCCCTGCCTGCTTGGGCCAGCCCTGCCATTGCAGCTCCTCCAGCTGCCAAAACGGGAGGCGAGCGCACCAGTCTATCTGCTGGATAACAGAGGGATCCAGTCACAATTCCCCCACCTCTGCTCCACGCCGCCTGAGAGAGGCGTAATTGGCACTTGAGTTGAAGCATACACAAGGTCCTTTCGTATCCGCCGCTTGCTTAGCTTGAAAATTGAAAGAAGCCATTGATGGCAATTTACATGCACAAGGATGGCTGCAAGGGGAACTTGAGCATGCTAAATTGCAAGTAATAATTCAGCATTCTGTGACAGCTTAACAGAACATAATCACAAAATTTAAAAAAATAAGATTGGGAAAGAGGATGAGAGGACATCAAGTCCCTCTCTCTGCTTTTCTCACAGAGTTTCTATTCATAAGCTTTCAAATAAAACCTCTGTTTGGGGACGGGAATTTAAAAGTGCCTAAGACACTATGGTTACCTGCAGTTTCTGCGTGCAGACGTGCATTAAAACCAAATCTCTCTGCTTGTGACAGTTTAATCCAAAATCTGTATGTAAACCTAATATGATTCTCATTTCCATACTAGAGAGAATGCCACTTTGATAGAAATTACAGGCATTCAGATGGATGAAAGACTAAATTTTGTAGACTGGACTTCACTCTTTAAAAGACTTCTCTGTACCAGTAAAAAAACCCCACCGCTTCATACACTTTCTGCAGAACGTTCATATCAAGAGCTAACTACATGTTTCCCTTTTGCTCCTGTTCCAAAAATCCCATTATCTTAGGAAGGGAGTTTCCCTTCTTATCTTCAGTTGCAATTTGAAAATATTTCTTGTCCTTGTCTTTTATCTTTCAGCTTTAAATCAATTTCAGCAGCTTGAGAGAAATGTAGATACTCAGTGCAAAGATGAAGGCGTTGGTAAAAGGCTGAAAAGTCATACTGGAGAGAGCCAAGCATCTGAAGAGAGGGAGGAAAAGGAAGGAGACCAAAAGCAGAAAGGAAGACAGGCAGATGTGCACATACATTACACACACAGTTCAGGTAAAGATAAAAAACAAACCATATATAACAAGCTCTGTAGCATTTTGTGCTAAACGGAAATATGATAAGTCGTGTTCAATGGAACAAATCCCCTTTCCAGAAGCAATGCTAATCCCTAAAGCCTCAGACATCTGAGAGACTCCACACATCCCTGTTAAGCTACAACAGCAGAACAAACCAAGTCTTTAATTTTGTCTCACCCTGTATGAACAAACTAATTTAAATTGCTGATTCACTCCCTCACCGCTGCACATCCACACATGTTATTTATTTGCTTAAATCATATCATTCTCAGATGGCAAATTAAGGTTGAAAATATTTCTCACATTTGACTTCAATTCATCTCTCTTTCCTGCTCAGTTCATAAAAGCAAGAGGGAAAGAGACATTTCACCCGCTGCCTCTTGCTTATTCCTTTTAAAATGACAAACGAAACGAACTTAAATGCATTCTGGATTACTGTGCAGAAGAGAGTGCTCTTGCCACCAGTGCCCAAGCGAGACAGAAAGTATCAACAGCGAATATATTCTTAGACGAGTTTTGGTGTTACACAGGTGGTACCTCTAGTCAGTAATTAATTTGAGTGAAATAAAACATATTTTTCCCCAGTCTTGAAATGGAAATATATCAGAGGGTAAAAATCTCATCTACGGGGATTCTTTATACTCTTACAGTGAGTAGTCACTACGTATTTTACTTCATATAAAAGAGATTTTACCCACCCACTCTCTGCCTGTATTTCCAACTTCCCTCACGTAGTTGCTCCCTTACCTACTGTGATCGCAATTGGTGCCATAAAACAGTATACCAGAGAACTTATATAAGGAAATTTATTGCCAAGGGCAACAACAACAGATACTTACCAATACTGCAAGTGAAACTAATCACATTAACCCTTATAATTACTACTGACACTGAGTACAGCTGTGAGCCAAATTGATCACACAGGGGTGCCCGCAATGGCATTGTCACAGCTGGCGCCTTGCAGAGCTCACGAGGCAGGGGGGAGCGAGTGGGAAGTCACTTTGCATCCAAGTTAGCATGACGAGGATAAAATACTGTCTCCTGAGTGATGTTTGTATAAATTGAAGGAAAAACAAATCCTCAGCAAAAACTCTGAGACCTCCAGATCCAGCCAGTAAAGGAAAAGTCTGCCCAGCCTGGCTGCATAGGGTCATTAAACAGCGCTAAGCTCTTCTTCTATATCACTGCTAAGAATCTTGTCCAAAATGTTGTGTCTGACCCAGAAGCCTACACTTCATCACTTTCAACACAAGTTGAAAGACACCTTGTCTGGAGATGCACTATCTTCAGCCTAGATGCAACTGAATAAAACAGACTTCCGCAGCAGTTATTCTTTTCTGCATCAAGATATTGACTTGTGAAATAACTTCAAGTCTTTCAGGACTGATTTTCCACGGGCTAAAGCTTCTCAGAAAGATTAGCATGGCACAAAGTGAAATTACAGGGTGGATCTCCATTAGCATTTAACTTGGATGAGGAGTAGACACTTGAAACAAACCTCCTGATGGCCTCTGCTTTGGTGAGCCACTCCAGAGCACAAGATCTGAACTCCTGCCAAAGAAACTAAATTGGGAAGTGCACCCCAGCCACGAAATCGGCACTCAGACCAGAGCCTGCAGGAAAACCACAAAAAAAGTGCACAGTATGGATGTTGGATCCTTTGTGCAATTTCACTCTACGTCTGGGTCCACATGAATATACACACCCCTGGCTGCCTTTAGTTTAGTGTGGGACCAGACTCAGTTTTGAGAATGGGGGGTTCAGGCTTCCTCAGCAGCTAAGCATCCACAGGATGGTCACAAGTTAACAGTCTTGGTCTTCCATAGGCATAGTCAGTGACAACTAACTCCTTAACTACAAAGATGACCCCTGAAGGTCCAAGAGCCCTTTGCTATGGAAAGGAATGCTGTACTGCAGTATACACTACATTTACACTGAGATCAAGGATTTTCAACATCACAAGTCTCAGCATGGCAACTTTCACAAGATAAACAGGAATACAGAATCAGAGTAATAACATGTTTCCACCTTGCATACTAAGGGTTGTGGCACGTGCTTGTTGCTATTGCCTTTTGCAGGTTTTCATTTAAGTAAACTCAGAAATACTAAAAATCACCTGTGAAGAAATCATGTAATATATTCATTTCAACAAAATGTCCTTTTCAGGTCAGCATTCCAACAAATTTTATTTTATTCCATTTTAGAACTTCTTTACAATGACAATCAAAGCGCACCAGCGGGTAGAAGAACTAACAATGAAAGAACAGATTCTGCAGAATAATACTTTTATAATCTTGGAACAGCAGGTCATAATAGTATCTTAAGCACATTATAATGTATATCCTTTTATACACTTAAAATGCTCATTTACCGAGGCAAGCAGCTATTTCAGCTGAAAATTTGTAGAAATCTTAATTTTATCCATAAATTGGAATAAAGAGTTCCTATAAAAGACTGTTCCAAGGATGATAATTTTCAGTGTTCAAATCATCCCTACAGGAGATGGCTTGGACTGGAGAACACAGACTTTTTGTCTTCTAGAAGAGGAGGAGGGTGGTAAGAAGAAACCCCCAAAACTGCAGTCGGGACAGAGGCAGATTATCAGTAGCAAGCTATGGAGGCAGAGGGGACAACTCAGGAACTGACAGAAAGATGAGGTAAAGCACTGGATGTTTTGAACAAGGACAGAAGAATGTAAATATACTTTTGCAGGGCAGAAAGGGTCTATTTTCAGGCTGCTTTTGCCATGCTGGAAGTTTCCATGATGGAGAAGAAAATAGCACTGTAGCAGAAAATGATCGTGACCTCCTCAACGAGCCTGACCTCTGCTAGAGAATGTGCCAGTGTGATGAGGGAAATGAAGAATCTTAATGAGGCAAGAGGAAAGCCGGTCATCCTAATGCAGTGGGCTCCTCCCAAGAGATCAGCTAGAAAGCAGCATTCGCGCTATTTTGCAACTTTATTTGAATTCATCCTGGTTTATCTTTTTTTAAAAAAGCAAGAATATTCAGATAGTTATAATCTATTTTGTAAACTCCTTTTCCCCCCCATCACATTTTTCCTCTCAAGAATTAAAGCATACATGCAAATCTTGGCAGCTGTAGTACAACCCTGGGGCAGAAGGGTCTGAGGAGCCTGTGCAAAAGGCTGGGGACAGGCAGGGACCAGTTCAGCCTTGCAGGAGGAAGACAGGTTAACAGACGGCTCAGTATACCACCTCAACAGTGTGAGACACAATCAGGTCCCTCAGATCCATTTCTGTGGTACAGACAACTCCTGACAATCCCATGACCCCATTTCCTAATAACCTGGAGAATTAGGTTAGACAGTGCTATAACAGGATCTCCCACCTTTCTCACTCGTCTCACACCGTGCAGACCCAAATGTAAAGATTATGTCTATAGCACAAAATTAGAGGCCTTCTCTCTGCCCCTGAGGGCGTACGGCTCAGCACAGTTTGCATTCATGCATCTATGGTGTTTTTATCTCCAAAACAGGTCTCACCCATCCTACTATAAGGAGCTGTCCATCAGCGTTCACACAATTCCCCAAAACATCCGTTTACATCGACAGGGAGTTGCAAGGGTCCCAACCCTGCCAAAGAGCATACGAGTGTTTCAGTCTTATAGCTGATCACATGCCAATTCTCAAATCTGTCCTTTAGCCCTGTTTAATTTATTGGTATAGACATGGTGATGGAAACCACACAGCATGGACATTAAGTCCCTTTTCAGAAAAATAACCATAAAATTCCCACATGGACAGATTGTCCCACACATGGTTTGAGGGTGAATACAGACATTATTGTCAACATTACTATCAATTTCTCTTTTATCTATTGTTTCCTTTTTCTATGTCTCTTTCACAGGCAGGGAAGCAAATCTAAAAATAAAGCCCTTTTTCCTTGAAAAAAAGTAACTTGCTGGTAGCCTTTTTTAATCTTCTTCCTTTGTTCCCAGTGAGCTGCTCTTCTAACACAACCTGGATTTGATAAAAGAAAGCTAAGGATGGAGGATAAAACTTTCTTTGGTTTTTTTGGTGGTCTTTTGGGGTTGTTTTTTTTTTTTTTGAGAAAGCATCTTCCAGAGAATAGCTACAAAAATTGTTAGATTTCAGATGTTCCACCCAGCTGAAAGCTGGAGACGGTTGTCCTGAATAATTGCTGCTTTTTAGGTTCTTAAACTTGCTGGTTTGGTTGGGGTTATTTTTTTTGGTTTTGGTAGGGTGGGGATTTTCATGTAATTTCCAACTTGACCAGGTGAAAAATACTAAGCCATCACATTTCCTTCCCAAGCCTCACTTTCTAGCTTATGCATTTCTTTCTTAGGCTCCTGTGTGATAATTTTCTATTTATTAATAAAGGTCTTTTAATAGAATCATAGAATTGTTTAGGTTGGACAAGACGTTTAAGATCATCAAGTCCAACCATTTTTGTTTCTCATTATTCTATGAAAGAAACAGATAATTTTAAAAAATTACCAACTCATATTGTTTTAGCAGAAAGCACAAAGGGCTGATAATTCAGCAGCAGCAATTGACACTTCTGAGCCCAGAAGCTGATTTAACATGCCCTGTAGTGCAGGGGTAACAAACCAGAGGACAGCTCTGCTTACAGCATTATTCCACCCTTCTGTTCTCCCCTGGCTCTGGGGTTCAGGGAGTTCCATGAGTTTGATCAAGCACCGGTGATTCTCCCACACCATAATATTCTGTAGGACATCTTCCTACAAGAAGCTGCATAGTTTTGCAACGTTTCTTTCTCATTCTGTGCTTTTTGCACATTGAACCTACTCTGAAGTACAGAAAAGAGCACCTGGACCTTAACTTCATCTCTGCTATATTAGAAAGATTTGTTTATACAGCACAAGAATGGCACATGCAGCAGCGCTGAAGCCAGGCATGAACTGGAGTAGTCCTGATTCCCTTCCGCACAAAGATTAAAATAAGTCCAACACGTCAGCAGAGCACAATGGGAACAAGGAGAGAGACATTTGATCCTGCTTAGCTACCTCATACAGCTCCATCAGTTGCACAAGGAACAATTCAACCTTTCTATTTTGTATTTGAACTTTTTTTCTGTAGCTTCAGCAAATCCAGCGGTATGCTCTTGTGCAGATATTTTCACTTCAAGAAATTATAGTTAACAAAACCAAATGCTATATTTTAATCTTTTACAAAACAAGGTTCTGATCTGAAAACTTACAGCATATCTGTTACTCAAACAGTATATTCTCCATTCAGAGCCATGTATCCTGACGATCTAAATAGGCGAGTAATTTTAAAAGATATAAGGAAGGCCTCCAGTGGTGGTCTGTATCAGCAAATTACTGTGAGAAAAGGCTCTTTTTGGTGCAACTTGTGCTCCACCTGTACTTGGAGCCTTGTGGTGCATGCTGCAGGCAGCCCCGAACACTTCCCTGCCTGGTGAACCAGGGTGGACTCAGCAGCAGGTAACAGACACACTTAATACAGTGCAGTAGGTCACAACTTTTTGAGTCAATCTAGCAGGTAAAATACACACTGGGATCCTATGCACTGTTAACTGACAAGTCACTTGGAATATAAACTCCACAGCTGTTTTTTAAGAATATTGGACACAAAAGGTTAGGTGAGATGACTCTCACATGCCCAACTGATCACGATGATTTCAGTTTGCAGAGTTTTTACAGCATCCTGTCTCCCACAGGATGGCTGGCCAGCAGTGAAACTCCCAGTCCTCTTTACTTTTGAAAACTAGTGACGTTGCCTCTTCTTTATAAGCCAAAAATTGCTTATGTACATGCTCATAAATATCAAATGTTAAATGTCTAAGTGTCATAATATACCACCAAATCTATTTTCCTAACTTTAGGTGCCAAAAATTTTCAGCTAGATGCCTTTTATTCTTGTTGAAGAGTTAACAGACATAGGCAGAGAGTACTATTCCAGTGGGACGAATCCAGAGCCTTGAAACATGCTTAAGATGACCAAAATAAGGAAAATAACTTCTGTACTGCCTGGATTCTCGCACTTCAATCCAACAGGATCCCTACTACAGGCAATATGTCGTTGCCACACAATACAACACAGTCCCGCGGTACAAAGACATGCTGGCTACGATACATTTGTAGACATGGGCTATGGCATCCTTGAGAATCAGAAGTTTTAGGCAGATACTTAAAATTCTTCAGGAGCTCAGGGCCAGTCACACCACCTCTGAATAAAATTCTTCTCTCTGCAAACTATTCCTCACCCACAATTCTAGCATGGTATGTATGACTAGTGGACTCCAAGAAATAAAAATAACATCTTTCACAAATTTTACTGTTCTCAGCCCTGTAGAGTCACAGACAGCTCTGGAAAACAGTGGAGGAGCTCTCTGCTGCATAAACAGAATCTGTTAACCAAGTTCCAACAACAGGACCCAAAACCTACCCGCTTGTCTGTAGCTGCCATCACATTAAATCTGAAGATAATTGGCTTGAATAGATGTGTAAATCAGTATCTGACCTGCCAAATCTCTGTTATCAGTGATGTTATTCACTGCATAAAACTCAAATTGACTTTCACACTCTGGCTGAAATCTGCATTTCTGGCCATCAAAGAAACAAAATCTTTTTCATTTAATTGGAATAAATAAGGAAAAACCCATATTCCCTAAATTATCACTTTGTGCCACCAAAACCAAGTACATATAGAACAAATCTTGGAAGAGAGGAAAAACATCAACTAAGCCTGGGCATACAATGTGAAAAAACACTGTTAAGGAAAAGATTTTCAGAAGTCTTTACAGGCACCATTGCTCAAAGATGGCATTAGCGCATAAAAAGCAAAAGTGGGTATCTTGCATATCCTGGTTTTATTCATAATTAATGATGTTTCCTTATCTAGACAGTAAATGTTTAAATCACATTTTCAGTGCTAGAAAGAAAGTGGTGATTATTCTTTTCAGAACCAGCAATTTAAACCATTTCTAGCATTTCAGAAATGCTACGCTATCACACAAAGCATATGCCTCTCAAATAATCTGTTTTGCTCAACACTTGTGAAATAATTTCTGATAAACAGTCAACAAGGACCCAGGGGCACGCCTGCTTCAGCTGCTCCTCACTGCCGCAGGACAATGTATGTGTGCTGCCACGTGAGTATGGTAGGACCGGTAGCTCTGGGAGACAGAGCTATCTCACACTTCATGTTTTCCCCACTCAACAGACAAAACGCACATGGTTCCTATTTACAGAGAAGACAAGTCACGTGTTTTCAACATTCTGCACAGCAAAAGCCAAAATACATTCATATTGTTGAAAAATTTAGTGTCTTTTGCCCCCATCTACACCGTCACCTCAGCTGGGGTTTACCAGGTAGAGCTCCTACACAGCTCTTTGGCACCTAACCTAGAAAGTAGCGTATTTCTCAACAAGAAAACCCAAAATTAAGAACACCACTACCAAGCCTTTCCTACAGCCTGTAAGCCCACTTCTGGTTTCCACCATCTCTTTGCCTTCTTTAGCTCCTGAAATCAGGAGATCACATGTACCAGACAACTCAGTTTAGAAATGGCAATGTCACTCCCAGACTCTTTGAATGCAACTAATCCCAAACCAGAAGGATTTGCCTCCAAAATTTTCAGAGGGCCAAGGACAACCCCGCCTGAACACAGCAGTCTCTCGTGTAACATTTTGTTGTCTCGTTGTTAGTGTCCTTTTCTCCAGCCACAAGATACACATCTCAGTGTTATTGCCAAGGAGCTGGCACCTCATGTGAGCACATCTCCCCAGGGTGACCCACTACAACCAACTCCAGCCCCTGCAGAGCCAATGGCAGTGGCTGGTGGTGCTACTGCCCGTCAGCCACGGCTAGAAGCCAGAGAGAACTGGGTCAGGTCAGCACGAGAGTTGTTTGGTGGAGAGGGAAAGAGGGTTTGCTTGAGTGACCAGGACTTGCAGGTGTGTGTGGTAGCTGCCAGGGGCCAAGTGCAGCACCCTGGCATTGAGTAGTGGCATCTGCGTTTTAAAAGATTTAGTTCATGTGGCTCTGGGTCTACACAGTATCTGCCAAGCCTCAGCTGCCCTGAGATGCCTTCGGTGCAACCCCATCCCAGCAGGCATCCTGCTGCTGCCGAGTGTGTAACCAGCTCAGCTACAGACAGGGCTGAGCAGCTTCCCTCTGTATTTTTGAAGGAGGATGCTACGCCTGGGGGACCAGAGACTGGAGGAGAGGAGATGGTGCAGGTCATACTGCATGGTCCTGTGCACCATAGCCACCTCAGGAAGTCACAGGCAGAAATTCAGGTGCCCATGCAACCCCAAAGCCTCAAGAGCAGCAACAGCATGAGTACAAAGAATCTTTCTTTGACATGCCAGTGGGGCATTTTCAGTATCTTTCATCCATTACACCTTCCTAGCTGTGCTCCAAAGCCAACACAGCACAGACAGCAAATTCCATCACTCAGGTATCACTTAGAGTGCTTCAACAGGCTAGAATAGACCCAAGCAACCTACATCAGTCTTGTGCAACAGCCATTCATGTCAATCACAGCTACATCCATTATTTGCATAATTAAAACTACACCAGGGACTGAAATCCCAAAGGAGACATGATCTGTGTCTCCCATTGATATACTGAAAATTACCCCATTCTATTTTAATTCCATGTATCAAATTCTTACATGGGATCTAGAGCACACAATTTAAAGACCAAGAAAGTGGTTGGTGAATAATTGCAGACCAAATTTGAAGAAAATCTGTGCAAGGAAAATTTGCAAATATTAAATCCATCTCAGCTGTTGAGATCCCCCATGCTCAGGTTTTTTGACAATGGACAGACAGAAAAAAATCAAAACCATTAACCATAGAAAATGTTTCGATACAGAAGTCTTCAATCTGGCTGAATGGCTGAAGTTCATCTGAAAAGCTCTTACATAAAATATTTCTCTATGATTAATAAGTAATTACTATGCATTGTCATAAATCTAAAATGTCTTATGACGCAGGGCACAGTCCTATCAAGCTCACAGAAAATGGACTGAATCATGAAGTACTTTACACTGATTTTACACGAATTATTGTTCCAGGTTCCTTTCGATTAAATCGGTCATTCCTAGCATTGTGTTTCTTTTCCTCCCTTTAAATATCTTAATTGAAGAAAATAGGCAGAAAAGAAACCATCTTAAAGACTAAAAAACCAAATTCAGGTGAATTCACCCATTTGTTGTTTTGTTCTAACAAATTAGTCACAGTGGAATTACAGTGTCAGGGACACCAGAGTTGGAAGAGAGCTACTAAATTATTTAATATACCCTTCAATTCCTAATTGTCAAGAAACATTCACTTGTGTTAAAATATACTACCCCTACTTGGTTCAGTTTTCTCAATAATGCTTCTTCTTACATTGTGTATTTCATAAAATACCCATCTTCTTGCAGATCTTCAAATATGGGGGTTTTTTAGTACTGAATAGGAACACCAAGAGCTGTGGTCTACATTTCACCACCTGCAGTCCAGAAATTGCATTCTGCTGCCCAAGTGCTTACTTCTATTTTTTCACTTTTAAGCGACAACTATTGAAATTATTAATGGTATTTTTCTCTGGTGCTTAAATATAACTACTTTTATTCTTGAGAATGGTGGAATTAGAAGTGGGTGGATTCACTCAGTAAAAATCTTGCCTTTTATTTCCCCAAATCTTCAGAGCTGAATTACAAATCACCATTTTAATAGATGTGCTCAGTAGTTTGTCTTGGAGACAGTGATTGCTGTAGCCAAAGTGACGAGGTAAGACCAGAAAATCAGCTCTTCAGTCATCTGTAAGGGAATTTAAAATGTTTTATTTGAGCAGTGATATTCATTAATTTACTTAACTTTCTGAGTTTGACTGGCTACCGTTTCCTTACATTTTGTTTTCTTTCAATAATTTGTGTATTCCTGAGAACACCGAAAATATCAGGGCCTGTGATCAAGTCAAATCATGTCACACTCAATGAATTCAGAATTCTTGCCAATTCCTGAAATATCTTTAATCTTTAATTTGCAATTTGAGGTTAAATCCAAAGAGAAACTATTTTAAAAGAGTACTACTAAGAAAAGTATCAACTCCCTGAAGACAGAAATTTATTAATGTCACTTATTTTAAAACAAGTCTTCAAAGTTAGATATGCAAATAATGCGTAGAAATGTAGGTTTCTGAAAAAAAAAAAAAAAACAACTTTCAAAGCAAAGCAGAGATAAAGAGGTGTTGATGTAGTGCAGACACCTGCCTCTGCAACAGCAGTACATTACGGTTAAATAATACATAGCAACTGTGTAAATGCACTTTAATTATTAGCATTTTAGAGGAGCCTTTTTTGCTATGGCTGAAAACAGTTGTCATTATGTGTTAGCATAATATTTTACAGAATTTTTTAATGGATGTTTAAATGTGGACGTACAATGGTTTGTCATAGACAAATACATAAAGTAAACCACAGAAAAATACAACTGTTTTTATGATGTTCTAAGTAATAAACGTAAAATTACACATTTGAATGAGAGCTCCTTTAATCACTGCTCAGATTATTTTTCCTTACAGTAGCATGGAGAAAACTTATTGCTAAGCCCCCCCTAAATGAAGCGACTCGAACACACAGTGTACCCATAGCACAACTGACACCTAGTGCAAACCATCAACCCAGAGCTGCAGTCACTGCCAAAGAGACAAGTAGCTGGAAAAATAATTCCTGTGCCAGAAGGAGGAATGTTTCCTGTCTTTGACAAGGTGGAAGAGTAGTGCTGATCAGCTTGCTGGCAGGCAGTATATATATATATGGCGTAGATGGCCCAAAAAGGAAGCAGGGGGAGGAAAAAAAAAAATCATGTGTAAACAATTAATGCATCTGTGGCAAAGTCTCAAGTAAATGGTTTAGTCTGCCTTCTAGTACTCAATTAGTACGCTCTGTTCAGTACATACTGTGTTCCCTGTAAGCAAGGCATCCAAAGCAAATTAAAAGGAACATAATAAATCTTGCTTTTTCTCCAGTCATACAAATCTGTCTCTACCTCTGTGTACACTAATATATATACACATAGGTACATGCAGGGAGAAAGAGAAGATAACAAAGTCGCAGGAGGAAAACTGAGCAACAGCCATCATGTTCATTTCTTATATTTCTGAGAAATTAGCTTTGTAGGGCTGTGGAGCTGATGACAGCCTGCAGAAGGACCGAGCTTCGTGAATAATTCAGACCCAGTAATTTTTAGATACATCTCACAACTTCAGCATTTGTAGTTAAATGTATTTGTATCTGAGAAAGAAGCAGCAAAATGTAAACCAATTCACATAAAAGTTTACATACATCTCCATGAAAAAAATATGTGTGGCAATATATCTATTTTCTCATGTCAGTAATTTTATGACAATTATAATGCACTTCACCACTTGAAGATAAACCTTCTACCTACTAGCATCTTTGGGGTTTTTGTCTGCATTTGGCTCTAGCGGGAGCAGGCTGTAACACCTGAGTGTTTTCTTACAAGTCATCAATGCAATAATGAGAGGTTTGGGCTTCTCAGCATTAGTATCCTTGTGCTTTTCAAAATGGCCACACTGTAAAAGATGGTGCTTACCCAGCAAGGGAGAACAAACGATGCAGTATTAGGGCAGAATAGTTTATAAAAGCAATGAGAGACTTAAAGCGACACACAGCTTGTGTTTATAAAAATTCATAAGCATTTCAATTACATTCCTACAGGAATTGTGTAGATGCTGCAACAAAATATTATATAATATAATTAAACACAAAACCCTGCAATAGTAAAATAGCATTAAGGGACAGATTTTCATTGCTGTAGCAGTGGCAGATTGCAAGCAAAAATCCCATTAGAGGTAACGGGAGCTGAAGTTATAATCCACTGTGCGGTGTCAAAAATAATGTCCCTGTGGCTTTGGCTTAAACTGGCAGAGTTAAGGCAGCAATCTGATTTCTAATTCTCCCCATTGTGTGCAGAGAGCGACCCTCACAACACCCCTCTTCCTCTGCTCCCTCCCAAACACATTTCCAAGAAATCCACCTCTGAGCACCAGGAAGGGATGGAGGATCAGGCATGCTACATATAATTGAGCATTTCCTTTGCTTTTGTTGGTTTAAATCAAGCTTCTACTTTATTTTAGCATGGTTAATGGTTAGACCAAAGGGCTACCATTGAGACCTCTGATGTTTTTCACTTTGTGACCATGGGTAAATCACCTTTGGACTGGTGTCGCCAGGCCGTTACCAAGGTGAAGTAGGCTGCTCTCCCTCTCTAAAATCACCCCTCATCTCCTACAGGAATAAATTGCATCAGCCTGTGGCCAGTGCAAACCGTCAGGGACTCCACAGTGCTACGGCTGCTAGCATAATTTCTTAAATTAATTATTCCCTGGGGGGCCATTTCATACCCCCCCCACCCCAAGCTCTTCTTACCTGCTGTAACAGGATTTGCTTTGTCACTTAAGCTCTTTCAGAGGACGGTTAGATTTAAACAGACTAGATGCCCACACATAAATGCTAAAGCCTAGCTTCAACCCAAACCTGTGGGCTTGGGCTGCCTCCTATCCTCGAATCAGACCTGCCAACTCCAAAGTGCTGGAATAGAAACAATGCACATATGGAATCTGTACAAATGTGTGTAGGGTTTTTACTAATTTTAATAACTTCTAAATGCCCTACCCATGCTGAGAGAGGAAATGGGCTTTCACACCTACATGTGATCGATAGGATGGACTGCACTCTCCACAAGCTTGCAAACGACACCAAAGGGGGAGCTGAAGGGCAGGGACATCATTCAGAGGTAACTTAACAAGCTAGAGGTTAAGACCATCAAAAAATTCATGAAGTCCAAAAAAGACAGATGCAGAGCCCTGAACATGGGATGGACCAACACCATGAAACGCTACAGAGAGGAGGCTGACTAGCTGGGCAGCAGGTCTGCAGGAAATAACCTCAGCTTCCTGATGGACAGTAGATGACCTATCGCTTGAACCCCCCAGCCTAAATTTCTGTATCGTTCTGCCTTCCAACTAGCTTGCGGCAAAGCCATCTTATACCTGTAATGCAATATTTGCCCTTCTCCTCCATCCAAACACAGCAGGGAATTTATCACATTTTCTGTCAAAGAAAACAGACACATACAGACATCTGCAAACTTGTGTCTGGCTCAGCAGTAGCTCCACTGGCACCAACCACCCAGTGAATCAGTGGCAGGAGCAGAATTAGAAAACAAGAATCACTGGCTCCCAGTTCTACCCATTATCTGTTCAACCATAATGATTTTACATGAAAACCTTGTCTTGCCTGGGACAGCTTTCATGATGTGTTTTAACAGCACTGAGCATAACAGCTTTCTGGCCTACGACTGATCATTCTTGGCATCACTGTAATGCAGATTATGATAATTGTTAATAATGTGCTAGGGTATGAATAAATTACATGGAATACACAAAATTATTCTGGTGCAGAGCAATGAGTTCCAACACAACAGGAAAAAATAACTTATGGCAGAATACGTGTAATAAAGTAATAATCATCACGCAAGTGATAACCATAAGGACAAAGGTTTTGGGGAAAAAACCTGATCTTTTCTCACGTTTGTACAGAATTTAGCACTATCCACAACCAGGCCTGCTACACACTATTATCATAGAATAATTAGGTTCAAAGAGACTTCTGAGATCACCTAGTCCAACTGTTGACCTAACACCACCATGCCCAATAAACCATGTCCTGAAGTGTCGTATCTACTTGGTTTTTGAACACCACCAGGGATGGCGACTCCAACACTTCCCTGGGTAGCTTCTTCCAATGTTTGACCACTCTTTCAGTAAAGTTTTTCTAATGCCCAATCTAAACCTCCTCTGGTGCAACTTGAGGCCATTTCCTCTTGTCCTATCACTTGTTACTTGGGAGAAGAGACTGACCCCCACCTCACTACAGCCTCCTTTCAGGCAGTTGTAGAAAGCAATGAGGTCTCCCCTCAGCCTCCTCTTCTGCAGACTAAACAACCCCAGTTCCCTCGGCCACTCCTCATAAGACCTGTTCTCCAGACCCTTCACCAACTTTGTTGCCCTTCTCTGGACACGCTCCAGCACCTCAATGTCCTTCTTGCAGTGAGGAACCCAAAACTGCACACAGCATTCGAGGTGCAGCCTCACCAGTGCCGAGTGCAGGGGGACGATCACTTCCCTACTCCTGCTGGCCACGCTATTTCTGATACAGAATAGTGGTATGGGTGAAAAAATGGAAGCTGACTAAATAACTTGGGCAACAAATTCACTGAAATAAACCTCTTTTTGAGGTATTTGTCATCGTAGTTCTGACAGTCTTGTATGACTAAAAAAGGGATTGCTCACACATGCTCATCAAGCCAATCTATTACTACAGCAAATCAGTTCCCTACTCCTGCTGACAACACTATTTCTGATACAGACCAGGATGCTGTTGGCCTTCTTGACCACCTGGACACACTGCCAGCTCATGCTCAGCCAGCTGTCAACCAACAACCCCAGGTCCTTTTCTCCAGGCAGCTTTCCAGCCACTCATCCCCAAGCCTATAGCACTGCATGGGGTTGTTGTGACCAAGGTACAGGATCTGGCACTTGGTCTTGTTAAACCTCATAGCATTGGCCCCAGCCCAGCAATCCAGCCTGTCCAGATCCCTCTGCAGAGCCTTCCTACCCTCCAGCAGATCAACACTCCCACCCAATTTGGTGTCATCTGCAAACTTACTGAGGGTGCAATCACTCCCCTCATCCAGATCATCAATAAAGATATTAAACAAGACCAGTCCCAATATTAAGCCCTGAGGAACACCACCTGTAACAGGCTGCCAGCTGGATTTAACCCTGTTTACCACAATTCTCTCTGCTCAGCCATCCAGACAATTTTTAACTCAGCTTAGTGTACAGCTGTCTAGGCCATGAGCCACCAGCTTTCTTGGGAGAATGCTGTGGGAGATGGTGTCAAAGGCTTTACTGAAGTCCAGGTAGATAACATCCATAGCCTTCACCACATCAACTAGGCAGGTCACCTGGCCATAGAAGGAGATCAGGCTGGTTAAACAGGACCTGCCTTTTGTGAACCCATGCTGGCTGGGCCTGAGTCCCTGGTTGTCCTGCACCTGCCATGTGAGCGCCCTCAAAGTGAATTGCTCCATAATCTTCCCCAGTACCAAGGTCAGGCTGACAGGCCTGTAGTTCCCCAGATCCTCCTTCCAGTCCTTCTTGTAGATGGGTGTCACACTGGCAAGCCTCCAGTTATCTGGGACCTCCCCTGTTAAGCAGGACTTCTGATAAATGATGGAGAGTGGATTGGCCAGCTCCTCTGCCAGCTCCTCAGGACTCTTGGGTAGATCCCATCTGGCCCCATAGACTTGTGGATGTGCAGGTGGCCAAGCAGGTCTTTAACTGCTTCCTCATGAATTACAGGGGGGTTATTCTGCTCTCGGTCCCTGTCTTCCAGCTCAGGGGGCTGATTACCTTGCGGATTGCTTGTCTGACTATTAAAGACTGGGGCAAAGAAGGCATTAAGTACCTCAGCCTTTTCCTCATCCTTGGTGACAATGTTCCACTCCATATCCAATAGAGCATGGAGATTCTCCTCCGTTCTCTTTTTCTTGTTGACATATTTGTAGAAATGTTATGGGCCAAACAAATTGAAATTAAATTTAAAAAGACTAACAAAATTTGAGACATACAGAGACCTTGTCTCCAGCAAGGAGTCAGGGAAAAGGTGAGGAGAATCCATACAATAGGTGAAAAGACTTGCTATACCTACATGTCTTCCTCCTTTTTGATCACCTCAACTGAAAAATTTAATAACTGGGTAATCAGAATGAAAATTTCTGAATCAATATTCAATAAAACTAATGATCTTGGCTCTCAATACAAGGCGTTTGGGGATCTCGCACACTGTTCAAGTCACTCTTATACTCCCCCTATCACAAACTAATTGTAAACATCAGTGTGAATGTGACTAGGACAATAAACAGTTTTAAAGGTATTGTCCTGGCCTCAGCCATTCTGTCACTTCTAAAGGTTCACAGGCTGAACTGGTTCAGCAAATTCAAAAGCTCATTCAAAAACCAGATGTATGTGACTTAGGCTCACTTTCCAGGGAGAATACTAGGAATCCACCAAACCTGTTCGATGTCTACAGTGAAAGAATCAAGTACAAAGTTGTGTTTTACTTGAAGTTTGTTCTGTCCTAGAAAAAATTATTTTCAGATGAACTGAAAAAAAGGAAGAAAAAACCCCACAATGTCATGTGTACTAAGTCAGAGGCAAAGTCTGTAAGTATCACCCTGAAAGGATGAGAGAATTCTCTGATCTTTTCCAAGATACCTGGCATGATTATTTCACTTTCTGCATCGCTTCTGACACTGTCTGTTAATTGTTTGATTGTTCTCTGTTGTTGTCTTTTGAATTAACTTTTATTACATTCTATGCTTAATATTATAACATACAAATATGAAATACAAAGGAAGCAGTAGAAAGCAGAGTTGATGGCATAAGCTGAACAAAAATAATGTTTTTATAAATAATATTTAATACCTTTCTCAAAAAACAAGGTTTAAATCCTCCAGTAAAGCAAGGGGCAGAATGAGGCATTTTATCCCACTTTTTGGTACAGCTCCATCAGCGTGCTTCAGACATGAGAAAGAAATCTAGGTAATAAAACAGTATAAATCTTATGATCCTTTGGGTTTCTGATGGCACCTGCTAGAACAGGTTCAATAATTACGGATTACTGGGGCCTAGGTGTCTGTGATCGCATGACAGCAAGGATGACTCACAATTCATTTCATATAGAGATCTGGCAAGAAAGTAATTTTCAGCTATTGACTCTATTTTAAGCATTTCTAAAGCTTTATTCACCATAGTATCAGCAAAGAGGCTAGATTCTAAAATTGAAAGCCTTCATAGACAATCATCAATCCTCTGGGTCATTTATATTCAGGACAGCATTTATCTGTCCTGCATATAAATTATATTTATTATTATTATATTATATAGTATTTATTTTTATATACCCTATTTCCTTAGGGTGTGAAAACAATGTGGGCTCCAATCTCCATATTCAAACGTAGCTCTTAATACATACAAGTGCAGCACACGCCCAGAAAGACCATTAAACTCTTGAATCTTTAAAATGAAGAGCACTTTTCCAGCAATGACTTCAAACAGCTAAAGTCATGGAAACATATTCAAAACCGGTTCAAGTTACTAATTTTCACAGCAAATAAAATTTTTGGTTTATCCCTTAATTCAGCAGAGACCTGCTTCAAAGTTAATAATTTAATATCTCTATTAAACAGAGAGAAACCTTAAATTGTACATTTCAATAAAAGTCTAACAATTGCACATCTAGAGCTAAATCATCTGTATTGCGACAGTACCCTTTTTAATAAATTTATGTATCAACAAAAACCCATTTCACCTTTCCTTTTTTTTTTTTTTTAAGAATTAACTTATTTTTTCATAAACCTAGAGTCGTTAAGCGGATGATGGTAATTCTGTGCCCTGGAATTTTTAATAACACAAAATTAAATGCCTTGAAATATTTGCATATCTGAGAGGAAATAAAACAGGATCTTTAAACAGAAGTTAGAAAATTATTTGATTCTTATATTCTTGAGCATGGTATTATAGTTAGCAATAATAAATACCATGGTCCTACTCTGATATCAAAGTCAAGTTGTGCTAGACACTGCACAAACACACAGACTGCAAGAACTGCAAATGTGAACAGACAAATTAGCAAATAGAAAAGCAAATGCTTAAGTGATTTATCTCCTATATCATCTGCAAAGCCTGAAGCAGTCTTGATCCCCAGACCCCATTCAGTGGACTGCATTGACTCAAAGAGGGCTGGGCATCATTACAAGTTGGACTTTTACCACCACAGTGTAATTAAACTGTGATGCTGGCACTAGTCCATAAGGCAAATACAGAGTACACGGGCAGTTCTATGCCCTGAAGTGGCAAGCACTTCCACGCAATAAATATCTATGTTACAGCAGCTACTGTGAGCACTGTTAGAAGAAACCCCTCTTCGGTAAACCTCCACAATGAAAGTCTCACGCTTACAATTTATTAGCATTTCCACTACTTAGAAAAAAAAAATTGCAAGGGTATGTGCCCTTCCTCACCCTCTGTCACTTAAGTTTAGGCTAATGAAAATAAACCTGACAGCAGCAACCAATGCATCTGTAACACAGCCCAGTGCCCACCTTCCATATTTTATTATTTTAAAAAGCATCAAGAAGCAGAGGAAAAGACAAGAATATCAGCAAACCTCATTGTTCTTTGCATCAGCAAAGCAAAGGGAGACAGGTAGTTAGACAATAAACATTAAATTAAACCGCAGAGATTCATCCTCTACACTCAAAAGAGATCCTTCTAAAAACGAAACTGTCAGCATTGACTATAAATGTTTGTTTACTATTGATCATTTGGGACCTGCAGCTGTTATGAAGTACTAGAGATTGCAAACTCTCTGTATTTTGGAAATCAGGCACTGAGCAATTTGATAGCGGAAGACAGGGGAAATAATTTATTTCTTAAAAAAAATCCTTATTTTATAGCTCTCCTTTCATCAGAGCTTCACTTGAAGTTTTTAGTCTCTCTCGTATTCAAAAAAAAAGTTCTGATTCTGCAGGAAACACTGAGTGGGAGTTATCTTATAAATTAATATACAAAATTGAGGACACGTCTTGTGCAAGAGCATAATCTAGAAATAATTTATGGAAACCCAGATTAAAGACAACCAGGGGAAAAAGAAAACAGTAAGTTCTCAAAAGTGGGGAATAAGTTAAACATTAGAACAAGAAATGCTGGTTAAAAAGACTTTAATCATGTGAAACTTGTTACAGCCTCAAGCCCAGACAGAAGGTAACCAAGCTGGCTTGCAACTCTTTCACTGAACTAGAGAAAATACCTTCTTTAATGTGTACAGGATTAGATCCTCCAAAATTTTTTTCAAGCATTTATTATAAAGTTTCATCCAATTGCATTAAATAATCAGATTAAGTCTCCTGATTACGACTTGTTAGCTGGGAAGAGAGGTAATTCCACCACCTTGGATGCATCTATACTTGGGCCATGACAGGGACACTGGACCTCTCAGTTGGGAGCCAGTTTGTCTACCGGGCTGCGGAGAGTTATTTGTTCCAAAACACATTCAGGACTTTTAAAGCCAGTGACGCATTACTCTGACACTACTATTGTACATCATACATGGAAAGCTGGAACAGAAAATTAAGTAGGCATATAACTCCATGCGTTCCAGCACAGCTCATAAACCTTACTGCACTGAGCTAGAGTCAGTTTTTTTAGGAGCTTCCTTGGCACCCAAAAGCTCTCCAGGGAAAGATAAACTTTGGCAAGGACAGATCAGGATAGCACTGCTGGACAGGAACAAAAACTGCAGGGACATGAGAAGGGGTTTCTCTCCATGCTTACCAGAGTCTTCCACCATGAATCAGAGACACTCCCTGTGCAAGGGATGAATGATACTGCAAAGCAGGCTGAAAATGGAAACTAATCTCCCATCACAACGACAGACTAGCAGCCCCCTCCCAAAAACGAGCTGGTAAATAAAGGTATGCATCCTCCTTAAATCCAAGCTGATCCTCACAACATGCAAATGGAGTGGCCTCGGTTCCCAATGAATCTGTAGAAAAGCCATTTGGGAAGGAAGTCAGCCCAAGAAAGGTTGCAAATCATCCCCAACACTTGGACAGCATTTCAGGCGCCAGCGCTACAGATGGGCCCACTACCAGACATGCAAGGACTCTGACCCTGGAGGTCATGGCCTAGGAAAGCGCACAAAAGGCATCTGTGGTCCACAGCGCAATGGATATAATACTCCTCAGGATGTCAATTGGAGCTCAGTTCTCCAGAGGAAGAAGTGAGCCATGCTTGAAGGGAAGGAGGATCTCTGATGACAATGGCTGTATTCTGTATTTTGACATACATTATTTCCATTCAGCTGAAACAATAACATGTGCAAAGGCTGCAGTAGAGTGAAAGGGAGAATATGTAGCACAGGGCAGGAATTCAGTCTTTCAGATTGTTTTCATCTTTTTCCGCGGATTTACACACAGTATTTCCCAGATGGGAAGTGGTAGCTGATGCTATCCCATCCTTTGCGTCTGACTCTTGTAAATTTCTATTAGGCTAAATTCTGATTTAGTAGCTTGACATACTGTGAAATGACTATAGATTCCAGCTCTAACCAGGCAAGAAGCCAAGGTAACTGCATTGTCAGAGGGATGGGCCTTGGCTCTGCTCTTGAAAATTTAGCATATCTTAACAATTGATTTTCAAATGAAATACTCTTATGTCACATCAAAACAGAGTGGTATTAGGTTTCCTCCATACTTTGTGCTGCTTAATTCAATTGCCTCATTTGATCCTAATTGCAGTATAAATAAATAAATAAAGACAAATGGCTCCTCACATTAATAATACTCAAAAAACGGTAACTGCTTAAATTGCATCTAGCAACAAGTTGGGAGTCAGCACAAGCACTACAAACTAACTGCAATGTATATGAAGCAACAAAGAGACAGAAACCTGTATTGGTCATAACTGAAGATTTAAAGTCATCTCAAAGCATGGTATTCCCAAGCACACCCGAAGTGAAATTTTGCTGTGACAAAGCATAACTGCAGCAAAACTGGTCCCAGAAGCCTAGAACAGCCCAACAGTGGCACATGGGGAAACAGAGCCCTGCTCATCTCTAGATGTTCAGGAACATCTTACAATAAAGCTCCAAATAACAGTGAGCTCCAAATCTGAATCAAAATTCCTATATTGCAAGGCTATTCCTATCGTGTCTTACTGCTGTTTTGGAAAAAGCAAGATTACTTCTTTCTTACCCTGGGCAGCATTTTCTCATTCAGCCTCTGCCTGAAGGAATAGATCAAGCAGACAGACAGGGCCATCTCCCATCCACATACCTTCAAAACACAGAGCTCCCACCACTTCTTCAGCTTTCCTTTAACGTTTCCAAACATATATGTGACTTGTTGTGGACTAGATATTTCCAGGAAGAAAACACAACATTAACTACATTGATTTCTTTTTCCTGGAAAGACTTCATTACAACTGCTATGTTCTTTCATGATAGAAGCAACAAGCTTAAAATATATTCCCCTGTAGAAAATCTAATTATAACTACAAAAATAACAAGCCTGTTTGCTTTGATCTTCATAAT
The DNA here is from genome assembly GCF_034619465.1 of Leptosomus discolor. Classification (NCBI taxonomy): domain Eukaryota; kingdom Metazoa; phylum Chordata; class Aves; order Leptosomiformes; family Leptosomidae; genus Leptosomus; species Leptosomus discolor. The sequence goes on along the minus strand of NC_141402.1, from coordinate 20,357,305 downwards.
AGCTGTAAATTCTAAGTATCACATTAATTGTATATTCAAGCACCATGAGCAATTGTGTTTATTTCAATCATTTTTCAACTATCAAATCAATTTTCATCGTCACCTTAAAAAAAAAAAAAGTTTCTAACAAGATGCTTTGGGTATTTTAGCCTAAAATGACAAAGAAAGTTCAGATGAATAAGTATGAACCAGAATAAATTCTGACTGTAGTCTATACTTAGTAAGTTTTGCAGAAGTATTGAGGCAATAGTTACTGGAATACAGTATCACATGAAGTTCATATATACTGACAAAAGTAATATTAAAATAATATATTAGCAATAGAACACAGAACAATGAAGGTCAAATAAATAACGTTCACTTTGATTCATCTTAATGTGAATAGGACCTTGAACAATGGCATCCTTAGCTTGGAATTTCTTGACTCGTGTTTTGTATCACAATTCTAGTATCATTTAGGAAAATAATTCAAAGGTAAACTTTAGATATTACTTAATAGATTTGAGAAAACATTATAAAAATATTTATCTTTCTAATGACACAATTTATATAAATAATACTACAAGGCTTTTTAAATTAGCCTTATTTTAACGGCAATGATGAAACCAAAAATATATTGTTGCCATAAAAATAACCAAAAAGAAACAGTCTATACCCAGATACATATCTACTTTAACTTCAGAAATGAGATATAAAACAAAACCAAAATCTCATATGGTGAAAAACATACTGATTTCTAATATCAATCAGTATTAATAACTTTAACTATCTCAAGTAGCTTTTAAACCTGATTTTATTAGATATTTCACATTAAATGTGGGTCTTATACTATTTTCCAGGAGGTTTTTTTTCCCCTAGAATAAGATGATTCTAGCAAAGGATTTAAAGAGTGCAATTACATAAAAACTAAGAAATTTTACCATGTTTACAATAAGCAAAAATTTAGGTGTAAAAATTGCCACCAATAAACATATTCACTTCAAAAGGTCCATGCAATAGTGTATTTGGACTGATTATCTGGTTTTTCATTTTAATGTTTATTTGTTAACAAATGAAGTAGCAAAGGACCATCAATGTTGCATAACTTGTTCGCATGGTTGTCATCACTAGAAATGGTACAGAAAGTTATTTCTTACCATAGAATATACTCACAAGACAATTTAGGTGGGAAGAGACCACCAGAGGCCACCTAGTCCAACTGCCTGCTCAGAGCAGAGTAACAAGTGCATGCATCAGATCAAACCTTTCCTCCATCCAATACTGAATGCATCAGAAGATGAAACAAAAGATTTATGCCTAGTACATCTTGTGCAGCACTATATAAAAGCAAAAAAAAATCCTTTTGCCATTACACACAACCAGCAGAGATTCTGAGTGTTATTTGATGAACATTTTCTCCATCTTTGCAAAGTGCAGTACTGTTAACAGTCATGAACTAATTGATCATCCATCTTTTAAAGCCCAGACATCACTTCCTGCGTCTTAAAATCCACAGCAGTAATGAACACATGTTGATTTATATTACTTCTATTCAGAGTGGGAAAAACAATGCAAGATTGGGGCAAGGTTGACACAACAGGGATGTTATGACTGAAGTGTCCTTATTCTCTTGCCCTAATTCCAGAGACAGATTACTAAAAGTCAAATGACTTGGATTTCCACAGTACGTGGTGAAAGGAAGAAGTTTCTCTCTGCAGCACTTTCTGATCCCTTCACAATAAAGCACAGTAATTCAGTAAATCAACGTTCATGTTATGATCAGCAATTCAACAAAATTACTTATCCTTTCCTACCAACAAAACACACAGTCAGTATTTTGTGCAATATTCACTATACACACACACACACACAAGTGAAGTAAGGTCTGACCAGCTGTGCAGAAATACAGCTTCCAACAACTCAATTTGTGTTAATCTAGAGAGAAATGTTCCACTATTTCCTGGAGTATGCAGAGCAGCAGGATGCAGCCAAGCAGCTTCTCTTAAAGGTGACACTACTAAGGCAAACTCCATGGCTGATATTTGCAAAGCCAGACAGGAAAACGGACACTCATTTTGCATTCATTTTAAAGGTAATCTGCCATGCAGGTATTTTTCTTGCTTCTTGTCTACATTTAGCCTGTATCCAGAGCTAAACTATGGCAGTTATGATATAACCCAATGACTCCTCCCCCATTGAAAAGCAGAACTGGGAAAAAGAGAGGAGATCCAAAGGTTGAAGCAGGGACAGAGTTAATGAAACAGCAAAACAAAGTATACTAAGTTATACTCAGCCTAGAATGCCTGGCCCTCACAGTCCTCGGGAGCAGAAAAAAAGAAAGAGGAGAAGCAGGAAGAACCCCAACAGGAGCTCCCCCTCCTCAGCCAACCTTCCCCCTTTATAACGACCATGACATTACGGTGTGGGCTGCCCCTGTAGCTCACTCAGGGCAGCTGCCCTGGCTGACTCCAAACTGCTGACGGCCTGCCCAGCACGGCTGGGCTGGGATTCCATCCCAGCCAAACCAGAACACTCTGCATATCGAGAATTCTACACTCAAAAATTGCTGCTTTACAGGCTTGGAAATAAGATTCTCTTCCCTTTTTTTTTTTTTTTTTTTTTGTTGCAAAGTTATCAAGGGCCTCTTTGTTCTTACATTGTGTGGTTCATTAAAAAAGAACTTTCATTATCCTTATAATGGAAGTTGTGCCCTCACAAACTACGCACATCCCTGAAACAACCCTATGTGGAATCTCTTGATATCAGACACGTATTTCCCACAGAAACACTCTCACAGTGAAAGAGAACTAGCTTTTCATAAAAGAAACTAAAAGAACTTGAAAAGTAATACAAAACACAATAAAAGAATTTATTTCTAGCAGCGCATTTCTGAAGTATCCATCCTTTTGGAGATGTGTCACAGTTTCCTAAAGGTTTTGTAATAAAAAACACTTTAAAAATACACAGCAGGTTTCTTTAGGGATTCTATCAGACTTCATTTGTAACCGATTTTCCAGAAATGCATATTTTAATAGAAAAAAATCCTGCTACCCTAAATATTAATATCAGGTAGCAGACAAGATCCTCTACTCCAGCACTCCACTCATGTTGCACCTGAAGAGGGGAAAATTACTTGGCTCAACAGTTAGACATATTCATCTCTGCCCTCCCACCACCACCACCACCCCCCATCCCTATCGATCATTATTGAGCGAGCTGTGTGTAAAATGTATTTGCATTTCAGCGACACGTATTTTTAAGTGCATGCTAATGCTGCCCACGCTTGCTTGGACACACCACCTCCATTCACATTCAGCATGTTAAAATTGGAACTTTTCCATTAACCCTTTTTCATCACTCAATAACCCCTTCTTTTGCTAAATTTCTTATCCTTCTCGCGAACCTTTATCTAAGAAGGCTGAAGCACCAGGCTGTGCTAATAAGGACAATGTCCCTAGTGAATCCATGTCTGTTTTAATCCTTTCAGACCACTTCTTCTGCAACATATACTATTTAATTAATTTCCACATTTACTTGCCAAACTCTGTTCCATAATGAGTGAACCACCACTCTGACTTCTCTCTCTTTCTCTGTGGACTTCTATAGTACGTACCCACTCCTTTTCAGCATGTCAGAATTTCTGCCACCCAACACATCATCTGGAATTTCAACGACACTAGATCTTTGACCCATCTCTCTGCTGATAACAAGACAACTTAAGTCTTGCTTTCATCTTTCCAACATCTCATCAACATTCAGCTTCCTGTCCCAAAAATTCCACCAGTGTGTTCTTAACAGCAGCTGCTCCCCCTTGTAAGGCTTTCCCATACTGTACACAGGACTTACTCAAACTCCACGTTGCTCAAACTTCTACTCAAATTCCACCTTCTCATTCAAAAATCTTACTTCAGTATTAGTAAACGTAAAATACAAAAGGTTAGACTAGCTATTTTCCACCTCTACTTAGACTACTTTCTTATTTCAGCTCAGAATATGAATTAAGGAATAGGATCTAAAATAGCACTTGAGTAATTTCATGATTATACCAAAGATGTTTTCTCTAAGATTTAGGTAAGAGATTTTTTTTCTGCTAGACTATTCAAGCCTTGTCTGAGCCCTCACTTTTTTGCAATATTCTTCACCAGCAAAATCAAATGAGTTATTTCTCAAATTGGCTTTCCTGCAGCGCATCATTCCATTATTATTTTTTATGGAACTGAAAAACATTTAGATGACATTTGTGCGTATTCATTCTTGGATACCATTAACTAAATGTATGACTGTGTGCAAAGCCACACTGCTGGCCAGAGCAGAAGAGGATTTCAGATAATTGGGAACCAGCTAGAATGAGGTACTCAACAGCTGTACGACGTACACAGGGACCTTAAATCAAAGTCAAGATTATCTATTGCCATGCCATGCAATATTCAAGAGGGACATCTGCTGGCAATAAAAGGAAAGAGCACGATCATGACTACCATGAAAGCACTATGCATTTAATTATGCAGATATATATTTATCCATGAAAATGAACTATTCAGAGATAATTAGAAATACCCAATCTGTTGAAATCATACATTAACTTTCATTACACCATTTTCCAGATGCATCCTGTTTCATTTATGATGCATTTCATCTGTTTATGTTGGATATGATTTGCTACATTACACTGCTTCACAAATGTTGTCAGCGGAATGGATGCAGCTTAATACAAGAGGTATTTATTTACTAAAAGGATCGGGTCATACATCTGGTTTAAAGTTTGAATATGTGCTCTGAGTGCAAGGTATTTATAAATACAAGTCCTGTAATTTTAACAATCTAATGGCAGGATGCCATCCAATAACTAATTAATATGTATCAATTAATAGTGAACGATCAGGCTTTGATGATACCTTAACTAATGTCATCCGAAGCAATGGCACTGAAGCCAGAGGAAGTACAATCATTAGCACAGCACCACTGAGATGAGACTCCAGCCAGCCTTCCGGCGATGAAGCTGTTTTGCTGTAATAGGGCCAAGGGTTAGTTTTAGACAACCTTCACGTGGGCTATAAAGGAAAAAACCTCCTTAGCCAGTGTCTTAAAATGACATTTAGCTACAGTCTTGTTAGCTTGGTTTGTTTTAGCTTGTGTTTTAGGATTCATATTTCGAACTTTGTCAAGAGCCAAGGAGGAAAACGTGCTGCAGGTGTCAAAACATTTATGCCAGTCCAGCAGAGGACGTTTCAAAGAAACAGCAAGGCACAGAATTAGCCATTGCTAGTGCAATATTGCTGATGCAGCTGCCTCGGGTTTTATTCCACTTACTTTTTAAATTTTCCAGCCTTCTTTTCCCGGCTATGAAGCAATTTCTTTCAGCCCTGCTCAGGAAGGAGCCCATTGTTCCATCACCCCACTGCAAGATGGGAGAAGGTATCTGTAAGCAATAGCCACGCTGTTCCCTCTCCAGGATTTATCCTTGGGTGTCTTAGGAAAACACTTGTGATGGACTTTCAATTTTCTTTCGGAATACACCAGATTGCACGTAATATCTTATTTTTTAAAAAAAATAACAACACTCTGGAGGGGTATTTTATGCTCCTAACAGTACACCTATTCACACGGTCCTCCTCCTTGTGCCCTTCCCCCTCTTATTTCTTCATCTAGGTCATTTTCACAGACGATCGCCTCCCTTGATATTTTTCTGACCAGGTGGCAACAGCCAGCAAGTCTTCATTGTATTTGCCCTCCCTCTACCCCGAAATGTGTGCTTAAATTAGATGCCCTTTCTGCATTCTTGCTACAATTTGTTGTTAAAGTAAGAAAACAGAGAGGTGCCCCACAATCACTTGAAAGCTCGTCTTTCATTGCATTAGGGCAGTGAACTATTGTTCAAATAAGTGAACTGAAGAGATGGGAAAATAATTTTCCAAGAGGCAGCAGAAAATGGACAGTAACAAACCTGCGTAAACAGTAAAAAGCCCTAGAAAGGCTACTAATGCTTCAGGGAAAACAGATTTTAAAGAAAGTTACAGCAACGGGGCGGGGGGGGAGAATCCCCAACCATTTCCCTTTAGGAGCTTTAAACTGCTTTTGAATTGTTTTAATAACTTCAATTACATAATAATAAAAAAAAATCACTTCTATGTATGTAACTGCAAGATTCCTTCTAGGCTTCCTTTGTAATTCAGTCTTCTTATCCTAAAGAGCCCAGTCCTACTCCTCATCGTCTCTCTCCCAGGTTAGGAGAGGTTTTAACTCCTTACGGGCTCCACTCCATTGATTTCCATAGCTTTACTCCAGTTCTTTCCATCCACCATGATCCACATCATCATCACAACTACAAGAACCAGGCTCATCTAAAAGTTGTTTGTCGGAACCAACCCTTTTACATGACAACAGGCGATCCACCAGAACTGCTATTTCAGAAAGGAATACTCATCAGTTTACAATCTGTATTGTTGAGTCTGCCAATGCCTAGAGGCACAGGTAGTGTCTGAAACGCACTAACTCTAAAAGCATGGATTACAATCTGCCCACTACCGAGAGACCGAAGCTTCAATCAAGCATGCAGGTGGTTCCCAGGGAGCTAATGATTAAGGTCATCTTACATCTGCTCTTAGGAACAGCAGTACTTGGTGATCTTTTCAAACTCTTATGTTTATTAATCAGAATTGGCCTGACATGATGATGGATGGGCTCTCCTTTAAAAAAAAAAAAAGTTCTTTTGTTATTGATTTAGTGTATTGTTTTCTCCTCCACATTCTTTATATACAGGGTTAACCTCTCTGCTGGATCATTTGGGTTTTTATGATAAATTACAGAAGGAAATACACAGGAAAAACTGCCAAAATCACTGCTGCAGCAACCACCTAGCCATAAAGTTATCTTCCAGCAGAGGGAATGAGGTCACAGCAGCTGAAGATGGAACTGTACAGAATCCATTTAAACCATGATATACTATCGATATAGTCCATAAGTCCTCCAAATACTTAAACTGATGGATCTCACAAAGAAAAAAAGAAAGCAACTCAACAACAGACCGTGAACATCCCAAAAGCCTAAGACATGGCTAAAACATAGGGTCATGACTTTTCCTGAGAAAAATAATGGCCTAACTGTAAATCTGTTTAAGATTAATCTAATCTGAGCTGTTTAAAATTAAAAAAGTTAAATAATCAGTCAACATATACCACTTGCTATTCCTGTTTATGAACTATATATATATCATTTCCACACTTTAAAAAAAAAAGTCAGCCTTAAGTAGCCTCAGAGAAAATGCTACCTTTATCACAATTTCTGTTCATCAATGCATGGCGCTAGTAACGGTGAGCAGAGGCATGTTGGACTGAAATACTTGAATGACATCTTTGCTCTGAATCAGCTACGCTGTGTAATGAAAATGCCTCTTAATGAAACTCAATGTACCATTATAATACAGTTTCACTGCAATTATTGTACTTTTATGTTTGGCATGAGCCAGTCTCCATTATTCTAAGTAGTCAATGTAAGTAGTGTAGATTGTACTCGCTGATATGATTTCACATTCTTTGATAGGATGGGCTACAGCTCTGAAGAAAATTGTTAGTGAGTCAGAGACCACTCACATTCCAGTGCTGCTCTAATTAGAAACCATCTACATCTCCAAACTGTGGCAATTCTAATCCTGAGGATAACTGAAGCCTATCTTTTACAGTAACTATCGGCAACTATGAATAAAACCTGGCTTTATATACCAATAATATTTACACAGTTCTGAAAATACAATCTTACACAATGCGAACCCTTAAAGACATAACAGGGGGTTTAGCACAGTGCGTAGCCTCTAAGTAAAGTGTAAACTAATAAAATACAAAACTTATAGATCCACGCAAAGGCTTTTTCTGTTAATGCCTACTTGAATTAAGTTATGAGCATACCCATATTCACAGTAAAATCCTTCTGAATTTTAGAGTCTTTGCAAAAAATCTCCCAAATAAATGTTGAGATCTGCAGACTACATCATCATCTGAAAATGCACAGATTTATGACGGTGTCAACTCCCAACAAAGAAAAATATTTGAGTGACACATAGATTCTCTTCCAACCTCTTTCATTTCACAATAGGAAAAAACAAAATATCCAACCCATCCCAGTACTGTTAAATAAACTTTATTATTGTCAAACCTATTAGCTGAGATGAAATGGTTTTGCAATAGGAATTTGAAAAGGTGTTTGGAGCACGGCATATGAACAGCCAGGAGCAAGGTGCAAGACTGCCTCCAGGATTACTCATGAGCTCTATTATTTCAAAGCTGGCATGGATCGGGCTTTCTTTCTTTTTTTTATGTGGTGAACTGTGCCTTTTTATGCAACCTTATCTGCTGTGATGACTCACTTCATGTATGTGTGAGGTAGCACTGAACCCAGATACCGGGTCTAATGCTCAGTGGAATTCAGCTTTCCCACTCCACAGGAGGTCTCATTACTTCCTTTAGATTGTCAAGCATACTCCTAAAACAGTATGGTTTCCAGAAAAGAGACAAACTATCAAAAATAACATTTTAAAAATGAAGTCATCCTAGACATATACTTGGTGGCAAGAAGCAGCATTTGACAAAGATTCATTTAAAGAAAAAGCACCCATCATTAATTCAGATGCAAACACAGCTCATCAAAGCACTTACCTGCTCAATTAACATGCAGACATTACTCTGCTCTATCAAAATAATCTCATTCCTTCTCCATCACCCTGTGCATACTCATACACAAGATACAATGCAAAAAACCAGGCAACTTCAAAAGATCTTTTCAGAGTCTGCAGGTAGATCAGTTTTTAATGCTGCTTTTATTCCATTTATGCACCCTTCACCACTTCGGCTTTTAAAAATGTAGCATCCAAACCACTCCTGAATCCACTCTATTCCCATTCCTGACATTCCACAGAAGAACAGGACATAATGGCAAAGAGGAGAAAAACCTCAAAACATACAAAGCTCCCTGAGTTACCAGACTTAAATGTCTTTAAACAAGCAACTCTAAGTCTTCCAGACAACTTCTACCTTGTGGGTTACCTCATTTTGTGCTCTTGGAATAAGGCAGGTGTTTTGAACTCAGTAGCACAGAAATCATCAGAGAGATGCAGAGATTCACGGTCTCTCTGCCAAAATCTCCAACTTGTGTGATTGAACACACTGTAAACATGTATAACACTGAAACACTAACACTGAAAAAAAGTTTGATTTATACTTTCTGTGCGAAACAGTGTATTTTCCGATCCTAAAGATTGGGAAAGACTTACCTGAAGAGAGAATTAAAAATTCATTTCTTACACAGCTAGTGCTTTTTGCATTTCTGCTAATCAGTCCAAATTTCTATTTCAGGCACTAAGTCTCTGGCTAATTTTGTATTTCGATTGAAAAACTCGTATCTTAAAAACTTTTTAATTAGCACCTCTTTCAAGTTGTATAATTGCTAATTAGCTGCTCACTGTTAATTTTAAGTTTGCTGGCATAGTGCTTTGAGACTTTATAAATAGCCCGGTGCATATTGGTTTGTATTGTTGTAATGTGACAAACCTAGCAGACCAGACACACACATCAGGCATACTTCTGAAATTGATTTTACTAATAAATCCTACAGATTATAAACTGAAAACAGTATGAACTCAGTAAAAATAATTATATTTTATTAATAGCAAATAATATAGATTAATTTCTTGTGGTGGGCTGCCTGCCAGGTACCCACCAAAGCCATTCTATCACTCCCCCTCCTCAATTGGACAGGGGAGAGGAAAACATAACAAAAAGCTCACAGGTCAAGATAAGGACAGGGAGACATCACTCACCAATTACCATCACAGGCAAAACAGACCCGACTTGGGGAAAATAATCTAATTTATTGCCAATCTAAATCAGAGTAGGATAGTGAGAAATAAAACCAAATCTTAAAACACCTTCCCCCAGCCCTCCCTTCTTCCTGCGCTCAGCTTTCTCTACCTCCTCCGCAACAGCAGCACAGGGGGACGGGGAATGGGGGATGAGGTCAGTTCATCACACTTTGTCTCTGCTGCTCCTTCCTCCTCAAGGGGAGGACTCCTCACACTCTTCCCCTGCTCCATTGTGGGGTCCCACACAGGTCTTCCACAAACTCCAGCGCGAGTCCATGGGAAGGACAGGGTGCAGGCCTTCAGGACCAGACTGCTCCAGCGTGGGTCCCCTGCAGGGTGACAAGTCCTGCCAGCAAAACTGCTCCAGCGCGGACTCCTCTCGCTCCATGAGTCCACAGGTCCTGCCAGGAGCATGCTGCCGTGAGGACTTCTCACAGGGCTCACAGACTCCTTTGGGCATCCACCTGCCCTGGTGTGGGGTCCTCCATGGGCTGCAGGTGGAGATCTGCTCCACCGTTAACCTCCATGGGCTGCAGGGGCACAGCCTGCCTCACCGTGGTCTTCACCACAGGCCGCAGGGGAATCTCTGCTCCGGTGCCTGAGGCACCTCCACCTCCTTCTGCACTGCCCTGGGTGTCTGCAGAGTTGGTTCTCTCACACGTTCTCACTCCTCTCTCCCAGCTGCTGTTGCACGGCAGGTTTTACCCCTTCTTAAATGCGCTATCGTGGAGGCGCTACCAATGCCACTGCTTGGCTCAGCCTTGGACAGTGGCAGGACCATCTTGGAGCCAACTAGCATTGGCTCTATTGGACGTAAGGGAAGCTTCTGGCATCTTCTCACAGAAGCCACCCCTGTAGCCCCCCCCTACTACCAAAACCTTGCCACATAAACCAAATACATTTATTCAAATTATTACAATTTGCATTAATACATTGTAGTAGTAGTCACATGTCTAAATCAGGATTGGGTTGAACAGCACCAACATCTTTTCAAACACAGAGAAGAGAGTCCTTCTGGAAGGGACTCCAAACATAAAGAAACAGAAACCAGTGACAAATTAGATGCAGCACAGTAGTTCACAAGAGATGGCAGAATATCCATGCTGGAAGACCAATACAACTCTCAACTGATTGCAAAAACCTTGATTTAATAGGATATATTTTAAATAACATATTAGATGTTAAATCTAACATTTTGGCATAACTTCTCAGGTTATATTTCAGTGATGAAATACTACTTTTTTTTTTTTTTAATGCCATACAAAATCCTTTGTAAAAGTGGAAGAGCTGTAGCTTTTGTGGCTTTTACAAATTCTTAAAGCAATCTGTGTCAAAACATGAATTCACACACGTGCACACTCAACACTCTGAGTATCAGTATTTAACCCGCATATGCTGCCAGCAGCTGTAACTTTTCAAAAGGTAAATATCAAGCCAACAGAAGACACTCTCCTAGGTATCATTGAATGTAAGTATGAATGAATATACATATAAAATGCAAAATAAAAAAGTCTATATAGCTTAGATGATGACACAAGCAGTTAACAGCATCATTTATTATTCCTGCCATTTTAAACGCTAATCTTGTCACTGATGCTGCAGATTGCATTGCCTACTGCTGCTAACATGAGAATATTTTGCTGCCCTCAGCTTTCATAACTTTGACTATCTTTAACTTCTCTCAAGAGAAAAGCCTTTCAAAAAGTTTTTAAGTACTGTAGAGGATGGTGGCTGGAATACTGTCACTGCTGTCTTCGTTGGCTAGATAAGTAGAAGACTTGCTTCTCCAAAATTAACATTTTCATAAGCACTTCAAATATCAACACTTAAATACACTGAGATGAATGTGCTAAATTTATCAAATTATAGCACACTACCAAGTGTATGTATATTACTCCCTCTATTGGATCAAATCTGTATAGTTATCGCCCATATGGCAATTGCTGGCCTACAAAGCACATATATACATTTTTTGTCTCAAAACTCTGACCTTTGAATCATTTATGGTCAGTTTAGCTATACAAAGTTTCTGTCTACACGATGCATTCATTTGCATAACACAGGACTAAAGGATCCAAACTTTGGAAATAAATTTTGACTGCCAAAGATGAAGGCACATGTCTGACCATGTGTAACACTGTATAAATATGGCAAATGAACGTATCTTTCTTAAAAGCTGAGATTTTCTCACATCTCACAGCATGACAGCCTTTCTCCACCCGGCACAGCTATCCTTCCCGGCAGGCAGGCAGTTATTTCCTCTCCCTTCCCTGCCTCTTTCCAGATGTCTCACCTGCTTGCAGGAGGCAGCATCCAAAATGCAATCCTGCTTTATCATGCACTAGCTCATGCTTTAGGTAGGACCTGTGAGGACACATGAAAAGGACCTTACTCCTGAGGCCTAAGTAGAAAACAATGCACTTCTAAACTCTTTGGTTAAGCAAAGCAACAGTACTTTCTCCCATGGGACGAGTCCTACTGTAACACACATAATTGACTCTTAAGTCCTGAAGACATCAAAGAACAAAGTATATAGTCACTAATCTACCATAAAATTTGCATAAACCCTTTTGCTATTTAATACAATCTTAGGGGTTATATTAATAGCAATGCACCCCCTCAAGATGCCTGTACAATTACAAAAATAAACACTAAAAATACCTTTAGAGCATTCCTGTCAAAAAAAGGTTAGACTGTACCCCTGGAACATCATCATCTTAACGTCAAAACAGCATTACCGAGAATATTATTTGCTTCACAGTAAAGAGGCTATCATTAATGACCCATTAAGTGAGGGAGAAAGTTTTAAGAGTTACGAGAACTGGAAATCTCTGAAACCCATACTATAAAGACTAACTCTCCCTCCTGGAGCCTTTGCGCTCCTGGACATCAGCTTTATCTAATCTCTGTATCTCTAAATTCTGATTCTTGCAGCACCGTTTCTGTGCCCAGCACACACTTATCTGCATGCTGTAAAAACTCCACCAGATGGCACCTAAAGACAACATGACCCACTACTTCAGCATTAGTATGCACACTTTTTTTGCCATAAGGATTAAAAAAAGGAACCTTCACGTTCATGATTTTAGCATCTAGCATAAAAAACAATGTATTGCTGTGATTCACTAGTCCACATGTTTTAGAAAAATAGAAATGTTTATAAACTGTGTATTTGACTGATATTAAATAATGAAAAAAAAAAAAGCTAGAACACGTGTTACCAGTACCTGTGAAATTGCACCACTTATATTATGCTCTCTCCTTCAAAAATTATCCTCTTTGGTGAATGCAGGTACCTTCCTTTTACTTCTCAGCACATTTTTTCCCATTTTGCTCCTTTCAGTTGAAAAAAATCTCCATTCTCTGTGTTCTGAAAGAGTTATCTTTCTCTTTTCACTAAGATCAATCTCCAGAAACTTAGAACTGCTGCAACGGATCAGAGCCAAGACCAACCTTGACATCTCTCCTATCCCTGCTAGTTGTAACACGTGACCAAAACTTCACCGTATACACACATGTGTTAATGTATATCCACACTTCACCTCTCCCAAATTGAGTACATACACTGGCTTTAATTCTGAAAAAAAAACAGTATTAATAACCTTATCAAAATGTTTATCAATAGGCTATCCTTGTTTTCCATAAAAGGATCCTTAAAACAACATCCTTAAAAAGTTATATGGCAGAAATCCTTGTGCATCACCTATATACCAAAACATTATTTAGAGTATCTCTAGGACACTAGGACAGTATGAAGCATGCCACTACCAAAGGACAAATGACGGCTAGGACTGTCAATGCCACTTCACTAAAAATATGTATGTCAGTCATATGCGCTATTGCATACAAACACTTTTACTAAAGATTTAACCTTTTCCGATTTCTAAATTATTTTGAAAGAACTCTTTTTAATCCTTTTTTTCTCAATCCTTTTGAAAGCAAATGCTTTTCCTTATCACCCCCTAGATAAGAAATACACTACACAAATTTAAGATTGGGCTTTAAAGTCATGACAACCTTACTGCTTTTCTAAATCCCTTTCTCTTCCACCTACATACACACCTTGATATACTTACATTTTGGTTTTCCCTGCTGAATACTAACTAATAATATTTTACCTAATTTTCTTTAATAGTTAAGAGGCGGGTGTGCTTGACGGCATCATGCAACGGTGAGACAGTAGTTACTCTACTGTGGTGACAGAAAAGGCTCAGAGAAAAATACAAATCCAGTTATTCAAAGTATTACCAATTAAAAAGCATTACTAATTAAAAAGTATTACTAATTTTAAAGTATTCCAATATTACCCCAATGACAACATGAATTGTACCAATAAAAGGGAAGCTAAATTAGAGGTTAAACAATGACAGACTGAATCAGCTTCAAATCAAATAGCAGTGTGTCTGTTTGTTTTGCATGTTCACAGACAAATGGAAACTAATTTTAGGAAAGGTAAGTGGAAGCACTGGGCCTTCTGTTGGTTTCAAAAGTAGAGCTCCCTTCTGCATGAGCGCTGTTTTGCTTTCAAAAGCCACCCACAAAGACCTAGTTAAGGAAGGGTTATTGACTTTTACTATACATTCCCAAACTATCCTGGAAACAAACAAAAAAAAAGAGGCACTTTCAGGTGCTGCGTCCATCTAATGCTTGGACTCTCTCCTCATGTTGTCACGCAGAATCAACTATATTGGCGGTTCTTGTCTGATCTACTAAGAACTAGACGGGGGAAATCTTATTATCAGACTTCTCATCTGACCAGTGCTTATTTCAAATATGTGTGTTCCATTCACAAAATACACAACCTGTACTGGTATTATACTGGTACTGAAATTTTAATAACGTAAGCACACTGCATATAACGCAGTCAGTTTTGACTCTAAGTCAGAGCACATTCCCTAAATAGTGCACATGAAAATACAATACTGAATGACTCCTGCCACAGTCTCTCTGCTCCTACCACTTTTCAAGGCACTGCTGTCACTCTTGTGACAGCTAATGTATATAGACCTGCTACATTTCAAAAAAGCATTCACATCAGTATTGGTTCACAGCACAGAGCACTACAGTACACAGAAGACTGCTTCTAGAAAAAGGTAACATCAAGCTCCTCATTTTTTTCATGGGACATCTTTAAAAACTGAATTTATCCCAAAGCACACAGCAGTCCCTTAGGGGCTGTGTATTGCTGAAGTCTGCTCAAGCCTGCATTAGTACTACAGTGGGGTTTTCACCTCATTTTAAGTGAATTTACTTAAATTACTAAATTTACTTAGATCGTCACTAAGCTTCACAGCCCCTGCAGTCATCATTCCTTTACCCACAGCACTGGTACAGCACCTCTCTTATTAGGATTGTCCAGAACACCTCAAATCAGCTTAAATCCATCCCAGAAGTCCTCCTGCTGGAAGCCCAAGAGCATCTTTTCGGCCTGTTTTGAGCTCCACAAAAGTAATCAGGAATGCCCCTGCTAGCTGCCTAAGGCTGGATGGGGGTTGTCATGTTTAATGGAAACAGCTAACACCAACAGCAACCAGTCAGCCAGTATTAACGACAGGTCTCATCGTCAAACCCAAATAAAAGAATGGAAGGTTCGATGTGGGGGGACACATACAACGCACACCCACCCCACCCCCCAAACAAACCCCACCCTGTAATCCTGAATGTCAGCTATGCTGAGCATTAGCTACCCGTGAGCAAGCACCTGAAGATGAACTTTTCCCTAATCTCATCACCAACATCCTTCCATCCTGAGTATCTGGTTCCCCTATTTCACATGTAGCCTCACGATAAACTGTTAAAAGATGATTTTTAGGACAACGCTTTCCTCACCTCTGGTAACAAATGCTACTTCCAGAGCCTAAGAACCCTCTGAAACACCACGTCCCCGGCCCAGAAATAAAGCTGCTGAGTGAGACATCTGCCCTTTCGCAGGGAAACTCAGCAACGCTGTAAACACCGCCCAGAGCCGCGCCCTGCACTGCTCGGGTCGGGCGTCGGGAGGTCCCGAATTCACCCGCCGGGCCCGGGCCCGGGCCCGCCGAGGGCAGGCGGCCAGCCGGCTGCAGCCGCGGGAGAAGGGGAGGGCGGGCATGGAGCAGCCTCCGCCCGGGCGCTTGCCGCCCGCGCGGGGAGCGGGCCCGAGACGGCCGGCATGGAGGGGCCCGAGCCCAGCCCCGCCGACTCGAGGCCCGCCCGTCTCCAGGACAACCGCCGTTGGCGGCCGGGGGCTGGCGGGCGGCGCCATGGCCGAGCAGCGCCCGCCGCGGCCGCTCTACTTCTCCCACTTCCACGACCGCGCCGAGCACGTCCCACCCCCGGCCGGCGACGGCGGGCCTCGGGCCCACTGCGCAGTCATGTGCTGGCCGCCGCAGCCCCCGCCGGCTGCCGCCCGAACGCCCCGGTGGGCCGCGGGGCTGGCGCCCCTCCCCTACGAGCCGCTGCGCTTCTTCTGCCCGCCGGCAGCGGCGGAGGAGAGCGGGGGCGCGGTGCGGGGGCCCGGGGAGCTGGCGCAGCTGGAGGGGGAGATCTGCGAGCTGGGCGTCCGCCTCAAGGAGCTGGAGCTGGTGGAGCTCGTCGGTGACGGCTTCGATGCCGAGCAGTGTGCGTCCCAGCCCCCGGGGCCGGGCAGGGGCCCGGGGCCAGCCGCGGCTCCCCGCGCTCCGGAGCCACCGCTGGGCAGAGGGGAGCGGGCCGCCCGCCACCTCCGAGCACAGCGGGCTCCTCCGTCAAAACCCCCCTGAATCGGGGGGTACCTCTGCACCCACAGCGCCGTAAGGCGGCCAAGGGCCACCGCAGCGCTCCCTGGGGTCGGGGGTGAGGCTGCCCGGCTTTGGTGCCCTGCACCCGACTGTTGTCGGCCACGGGTGACTGGCGGAGCACCCGGCGGGCAGGGAGCAGAGCCGTTGTCTGGTGCCATCCACCCCGGTCACCGGTCACGGGCAACTGGCTGAGGCCACAAGTCACAGGTGGCACAAGAATATCCTGGTTTTGCACAAAGGAGCAAAACCCCTCACGTCATCAAAGCCCCAGGTCATACAGCGGTAGCAAAAAAAAACAATTGAGACACCACTCGGAGTTTGTACGTGCAAAATGCATCCACTACTAATAAGAGCCTGCGGTTGTAAGTCAGCATTGATGTAAAATAAAGGCCACTGATGACCGCAGACAGTTGGGGGCATTAAAAAAAAAAAAAAAAAAAAAAAAAAGTGAAACAAGATTGGCATTTTAAAACCTGCTGGCCGTGAAGCAAATACAGGAAATAAGATAGTTCCTCATTTCCTTCAAGGCCACAGGCTGCCAGTCACGAAACTTTCAGGAGCGCAAAGGTTAGGAGAACGCAGAAAAAATGTCTATACACGTTCAAAGGAAGATCTCAAAGAAATTCTAATAGGTAGTTGGCATACATTTACTCTTCAGAACAGGAAATTAATAGGGTTTTTTCCTTTGTTACAGCAATACATACCTTTTTCCATGTTAATACCTATTATTTTCAATACATGTGAGAAACTTTAGCTTTCGGGTATTTGCTAGACAAATTGCAAGGAATATTACTAGTTTGCTTAACACGTTATTTCAGTTTCTTAATAGTATTGTATTAATGACAAAATTAGTGACAAATTATGTTTCATTCCTCTTTAGATAAACTTCTGAGTGCACTTCAAGAAGAAAAGATAAAAGCCATGAAAGCAAGGCAGAAGCTGAAGAAATAGCCACCAACATGATGAGGATTATTTCAGCTGCTGAAATAATCTGTCACTATTGAGTTCTTTCTGTTCTGTCACTATTGAGTATTTTAATGGATCTTCAATATTATTTTTCTATTTATATGCTATTTATCTACCAAATTAAGAAAAACAGTATATTTTCTTGTTCACTTTTTTTTGTGTATTATTTGTCTGATACCAGGTACTGATAACATGACTGTGTATTTTAACTTTTTCTCTGATTTCTATAGGCAAACAGGAGGCATAATATTTTCTTCAAAAACACTAAGAAATTAACACTGCTGATGTCAGGATTCCTAGCAACCTGTTGATGATGTTCAAGATGCATGTAGCAGGGAAACACAGTAATTCCAATACAAATGTCTTTGTTTTAGTAATTCCAATACAAATTTTTTTGGTTTAGTTCTAAGTACATTAAGTAAGTGCAACTGAGGGTAAATAGATGCGGTCAAAAGTCCTGTACCTCTAAGCAAGCTTTAGAAAACTTCTTGCACATTAGCATAAAAATCTGTTACAATCAGCATGTATTATTTTATTGTCTTTAGTGTACCACAAAAATTACAGAAGTTATGGCTTGAGTTACTTTTTAACAGAACAGTCATTTAACATTGACTTTCAACTAACATTTTGTTATTATTTCAGGATTAATAGTGCTTAGGCTAAAGCCTGTGGCAGTTTTTGGAGTGACAACATCCTTGTGCTTGGAAGGCATGTCCTTTCATGAGAAAAAAATGGACAGAGGCAGCAATTACAGATTGAAGATCTGGAGAATATCTGCCATTAAAAAAGTAATGCCATATATGGCATCGAGACTAACCTAGCAGAGTAGTAAATAGGCTCGTCACACTGATAAAAAGACACTAATTACTTTTTCCTGTTCTAATTCAAAAGCAGTAGGTGGCAGCATGAAATAATAAAGTTACCAACCCTGAAGCTATCGTAGTTTGGCAAGCAGCTGTTTTTTAAAAAGAGTAATATTTTAATCTGTTTTATTAATAGTGTGTTCAAGTTGCTCAACTGTGAAGCATTTTAACAGAACAGGATATCAAAATTTTATTTCCTATTACTGTTTATTGCAGCATTCACTCTTTTACTATCTTAATCTTTCCAGCCAGATTTTGATCTACCCTACACAGAGTGTATATTAAAAAAAATCTAATTTATAACTCCCATTTGTCAATCAGCCAACAATAGTAATCACATTTTATCAGAGCAGCTAGGAGATCTTTAACAGAATCTTGCCATCTGCAATTGCTGTTGTCAGCCATGTGTCTCCACCAATATGGCAATTCACGTTTTCATCTGCTAATCCGTATGCTTTCTAACGAAACAAAGGCTGAGCAGGGCGAGGGGGGAGGGTGGTAAGGCTAGGTTTTGCCCCCCACTCTGGTGCGCCCGTGCAGAAAGCCCAGGGGCAGGATGCTGACAAGACTACCTGTAACATCGGCCCATGGAGGGTCTCACCAAGGCAGCCATAAAGCCTAGAAGCCCCCTTGCAGACATGCCTGCAATGCCGCCCAGGCCAGGGCGGGCTCCCAGGCCTCCAGGGCAGCGAGCAGGGCCAGAGGGCCCGGAGGAGGCAGTCAGGGTGCCCACGGCCTTCTGGTGGGCCCGAGGCCCTGACAGCCGCCCGGCCGCTGGGGCAGGCATACACAGGTCAAGAGTAGCTACTGTGAGCGTCCCCTTTTACACTCCAAATCCATCATTTAGTCCAATATAAACACCTTCCCTCTGTCACTTGCTTAAATACACTCTTTAGGCTCACCTTGACACCATTTAATTGTTGCTTAGCTCTTTAGAACCTAGTTAATGACATCGTGCTTCTGGATAAATATTTCTCTTTTCAGTAGTTGGCATCTTTTTAAGCTGTTTTACTCCAGAATACAGCAGGTAATTTCCAAAGTGGGCTTCTTAAACAAGGTGTTTTTACACCTGATAGGGAAATGCTCACATAACTACTGATGATTTATCTCTCTTTCTAACCACATCTTGGAGACTGAGGCAGTAAATATATAAAGGTAGATCTAGGTGCCTAAAGAACCAAATTCTTACCAAAATACCCTGGAAATATAGGCTTCACTGTTTTACAGCTCCCTCTGCAGAAATGAGGATTAAAAGTCTCTCAAAGTGTTTTGAAGATAAACCTATGAACAGATACTGAAACGGTTAATACTATGAAAATGGGAACTGTATTAGTCCCTAAACTGAATACCAGAAGACAAACTTGGACAGGACAAAAAGAGCCAATATACAGGGGCCTTCAAAGGCTTTTTTCAGAAGTAAGAGCTTTAAGTCAAGTTAGGTAGCAGAGGAACAATCTTCATTTTCCCAAATCTCAAAAATAATTTCACTCCCAAACCACTCAAGTTTTCCATGGTTATTGCAAGGGCCTACAAGGATTTCCATTACGTATGAACACTGTTTCCTATTAGTTCCCCTCACCTTTTACCAGACTTTCGCTTTGCATTCAGTTCTCATCAGCCATTATTCACACAGGTTTTCTTGGCTTAAACAGAGCTACTTTTCCCAGCACACAGTTTAAATCTTTTTCCATCTGTTGTTCAGCTTCTGTCATATGGCCTTTATGTTAAAACAACGCTTCATGTTTAATTACTGGATGATAATGCAAGGAATAACATCAATTAACATGTAATCTCAGTTAAAGTTGCCTGGGGACATGCATCCACTGAAAAAAAATCATTTGGTTCACATGCTAAATCAAGACAGGATGGTTTCCCTTGGCCAGCGTCAGCCATGGAACTCTGCTATCAGGATGCTTTGGTCAAAGTCCTTTCACTGAAGCATCTCAGCATTCCAAGAATGCACTATTAAAGGATGGTGGCTGTCTTCACTGGAAAGCCAATTTGTCCTTCTGTGTGTGAAGCAGCACCTACAAAAGTAACTTAGAAACATGGGACTTACAATGAAATATTTCTGCCTGGAAAGAATCACTGTACTTTCAGTTGGAAATACTAACGCATTCAAGTGCATGACTTTGGCAAGAGAGTAATAAGCTTGTATTAATAGCCTGGACAAACCACTAGTTAAACATCATGGCACATATGTGAATTCTCATTTGTCCATGAACATTTTATTTACCTTTATTTTTCTCCTCTGTTTCCACCTGACCTTGTTACATCCAGTAATTTGCTCTTGTCTCTATAGGCTTATGGGTTCATATCAAAACTGATCTATTTATTGTATCCTTTGTAAAAGTTAAACGTGCATTAAACAAAATAGAATGAGCATTCTCACTGCAGTTTTTTTATTCACAAAGTATATGTCATGCAATTCTTTAATTGTTTCTGCTCTCTTAGACTACTTAGGGAAGGCTAAACTTGACATTTAGATGCTGGCACTGATAAAGTGAAGTTCTCTACTTTTGTATGAATTTTGGTTTAGCTAACATTTGAATTAGGGTTGTGAAACTCTGTGAAACTTTGGGTTGTGAAACTCTGCATAGCCTGTTTGCTGATGAAAGAGGACTGTACGGAAACTGCAGGAACCCAGGAACAGCAGGAGCTCCCTCAAACCTATCTGTACATACCAGATAGACATCAAGGAGACAAAGCTATCTACACATGCCAGATGTTAAGGGGACGCCAAGGAGATGCCTAGCAAACATCTACACGACTGATTGTTATGGTTGCACAACAAACAAGAGGTTGCACCAGAAAAGGAGCCCTGGCTTATGCTCAAGAAGGAGCATTCAGCTAGAAGACATCGTGAGGAAGACAATGGACAACCATTAGAGACCAACAATCCATTTAGTCCTGCTTGGCAAAGCACGCGCAAGGGGGAAGGAACCTATCTAAAACATTTCTGGGAAATCATTAGAATAACACCGCCTTTTCAGGGAGAGATAATGAATGTACAGAGAAAGGTCTGTAAAGGTTGTAACCACGTGACCAAAAGGCACACTCACCTTTGCAAAATGATGTGCATGTGCGCTCAGCGCTGTAATAAAAGAGTGCCTTGCTTTCTAATGCCTGCAGGCTGGTCTTAGAGAGCTACTGATCTGGTATTTCGGTGAGAGCACAGCTCAGATTTCTCTCATATAGCTGCCTTATAAATCTATCCTTATTGCATTAAAGAAAGAAAAATTAGGTTACAATTTTGATTCCTGGGCCGAGATCTCAAAACATCAGTAGGTTGCTTCCATTTCCAATTCTTAACAAAGGCGGCTTCTCAAAAAGCAGTGTCACATCTCAGCCAACCTGCATGCCTGACAGCTGTCTTGCTGAAAGAGATGTGTCTACACCTACAGCGATACTCATGTGCTCCCCAAGGGTGCCCTCAGGTCTTTCACTTCTGAAACCTGAAGCAGCCTTGGCAGCTTTATGATGGGAAAAATTAGATACAAAGCCATTTGAAAACAATAATGCACTTAAGCTTGAAAGTATTTTGTACCAAACAGTTGGGACCATCAAGTTTCAGACTGCTTTATTTTAGTGTTTGCTATGTTAAAATTCTCCAGATACTCAGCCTTATTACAATAGATCATTAGAATGTAAATTAATCTTCAAGTAAAGCTGCCTTAATTAGCTCAGGGACAGATAACAGAGGAAATCCAAAAGCACTAAGCTATCATAAAATGATTTTTCTGTTTTCAGCAGTGAATACTGCATGATAGATTCACCTGTCCTGAAAATTCAGAGCTAATATCTCAACATAAAGTAGGGAAATCAAGAGCAGCACTTAACTCTAGGAAACTTGTCCTCTTTTGTTTGTTGGGGAGGTAGTGTTTCTTAAGATCACTGACATCTAGATACTGAATGAAAGAGGTGCCATAAGAGGTGCTAATCAGAAAGCAGTCACTAAGTGGTGCATTTGGCCTTTCTAAGGAAATTATTAATAACACTAGTCAGTTGTTTAATGTTGCACACTAAAATCATACATTTGCAAAATAGGCTGAGATTTTCGTATATCTTAAGAGAAGCCAGAACAAACCCTTGAGGCAGTTGAAGCACTCACAGTCACAACTTATATATATATACACACACACACACACACACACACACATATATATATATATATATTTGAGAAGATCCTTTCCTGCCTCTTTTTTTCTCTGAAACTACAAAGAGAGGGAGGAAGGATTAGATGTGTTCCTTGTAGTAAAATGAACTTTTTATTCATCATAAATTACACAAAAGCAGTACTGTCACAAGCACATAGCTGCATTTTCCTTTTTTTTTTTTTTTTTTCTTCTTTCATTCCACTTCAGACTTACAGCAGGAAACTTAGGCCTCGTAAATACCAATAAAAACCCCAGTAACTGACTGAA
Source organism: Leptosomus discolor (assembly GCF_034619465.1). Taxonomy (NCBI): domain Eukaryota; kingdom Metazoa; phylum Chordata; class Aves; order Leptosomiformes; family Leptosomidae; genus Leptosomus; species Leptosomus discolor. The sequence continues at coordinate 20,334,465 of NC_141402.1, read as the reverse complement.
TAATAGGGAAAGGCATAGAGGACATTAAGGTGAGAACAAAAATTCACAAAGGAAACACAGGATCACAAGATGTCCTCACAAACCCATGGGCTTGCTGGTTACTGTCCTGCTCACCTCTGTAAGTTAGGCAAACACCATTCTTCTGAGGGAATGCTACCACTGAAATACATGGGTTTACCTTGTGGAGTTCTTAAAACTCCTTTCCTGTCCTTTGCCAGGTTCTGTCTTGAGACTATGAGCAGTGGGACCCTTACACAGCCCAGGAGCCTGGCAACTCCAAGGGAAAAGCATGCTCGTGCTTTAAAGCAGCTGATCTAAAGAAAAGGACACGGCAGCCACAACCAATAAGTAGCAACACAGATTTTAAGACATGTTTTATTTAATGTGCAAAATTGCCAAGAAAAGACATGTAGTACAACAACTAAGCTATAGCCACTAACACGAAAGAAACTATTGTACGTACTCGTAAGCTTCATTTCTAGAATCACCCTATAGTTCAGAGTAAAAACACAGCCATTTGGTAATGACCCAGAACATTTTAAATGCCTTCTTTTCAGTGATAAGTAAAATTCTACCATTAGTATGGTTTGACATTTGTAATTGCAAAAGGAATCAATCTTGGAGATTTCCCTTCAGATTGCATAGTATAAAATTTTAATTAATTTTTTTCTTCCTCTTTCGGTTTAATCCCCAGAATTTGCTTTACAAATCACTCTCTATTTTGCAGCTCTAACTGGCTTCAGAAAAATAATTTTCCCATTTACAGCTGAAACACAAATTTTGCGCAATTTTCACAGACACAGCCATTACAGTTTAGTTGAATCAAGCTGTGAACAAAGATAACGTGGATATTTGTAATCATGCAGAGCTAGTCCTTTCCATAATTCAAAGACGTAAGAAAAGTTTATATTCATAAGATCTGTTGCATGGGAAGTGAGACGATTTATTGATACAACATCTCTGTAAAAAAGTGTAGAAGCTATTATTGGGAAGGCTTCCTAGAACATACTGAAATAGTACCAGGAGGTGAGGGTTTTTTCTTGTAAATTCATGTATATTTTAATGCTACCAGAGGAACAGGTAATTTATAGTCTTGAACAATTACCAAGATCCATTAAATAATAAATAGTGCTTCATACTAAAGTATCCACTTGCACTCCGGGCTTTCAGTGTTTCTAACATTATCAGTTAGTTCAGCCTCCCACCAGCGGTGCGAGGAGAGGCAGTCCCTTCACTCTGCTTTACTGATGGGGACACTGAGGCATAGTCAGATCAAGTGCCTTGCCCAGGACAAATCCAGAAGTCTGAAGAAGGGTCAACTGACCTCGGATCTCCTAATTCCCAGCTACCTAGAACCAGACAGCATCCTTCCTCTCTTTGCACAATTTTAAGATACTTGTGATGGCTAATTCAATAAGAGAATACCGGAGCAGTCCTGCGCTCCTTGAATTGTGCAGGCGTTTTGCCAATAACTTCAGTGGAAGACGTTAAGTGTTTTCATGTTTTGCCTTAATACTAATATGACATATGTAGGTATCACAAAGCAGAACATGTGCCAAAGCCACACAGTCCCATAGCTAATTAAAAATTATATCATGTATGTTGGTTACTACTTCTATCACACCAGCAGTATGTCAGCGAGCTAAAGAGTACACCTCTTTGTGTACACCAATGTAAAAGTCAAATTCAGAATGTGCAGCAATGGCAAGGAAGACATTACATGAAAATAAAAAGTCAAAGAACATAGGAATACCTGCACTGTACACGTCCTTTCTAACCAACCCAAAGAACTGCCCAGAACAGACCCTTTGTTGGGTCTGAACTGTGTCTGCTGGGTTGATGAATACTAAACTAAAATTCAAGCTTCAGTAAGATGGGCTTATTTTCCAAAATTTTTGGCTTTGCTGTCATTTTTTTCTATCAAATATGACTCAACACAGTTTGAAGAACCCAACACCCAACATGAAATGAAAAAAAGCCTTCCCAGTCTCTCTGTCATAGACAGAAATATTAGAATTAATTTGGTGGAGGGTGAAGCATTGTGGGTTTTTTCCTACCTGCAGTGTTGAAAGTAGTAGATAAAGGCAAGGACAAAGAATAAACCTCATGTTTACTTACATTCAGATCTCCCATGTTCATAACTCTGAAATAGAATACGCTGTTAATGTTGCTATTTTTGCACTGTTTTAACAAATGAAGACATCAAAAGCAAGCCAAATGCATAAAATTGATTCCAAGCAGTTAACACTCTTTGATCTGCCATAGTAATCAATTCATAATTACCTAGCGTCCATCCACTGCTGAAACAGAAGGTTTACCACATATTCTTCTACTACAGTCATTTGCTTTTTAGATCCTGGTGAATCCCTGGCATAGGTTGTTGTATTCTGCTGCACCACATCGCATGGTATCTATTGGTTAAGTTTGCAGGTGATGCAGGACCTAAAAGCCACTGATTCCTAAAAGCCAGAGTTAAGAACCCACAAATTTCTGGTTTAATAGTTTACAATATTAGTCATATACACAGGCACTCTTTACAAGGGTTCACTGGAGGCTGCTGAAGTCAGTGCTCCTTGCCAGATATATGAGATTATAACTAATGCCAGTGTGTGCTACGGTGTTTAGACATTGGTTTACAAAGCATAGAAATGCATTGAGCTGCAGTGCAGAGGGACATACTTCAGAAGAAAATTTCACCTCCTAACTGTTGTACTCAGTAGAATCAATTTTCTGTATGATTTACAATCCTTTGGAACACATTATTGCCTAGTACGTAAGTGTGTATTTATAGAGTTACAAAACTATTTACAGAATGTAATATAGTTTCAAGCTACTCCTTGGGAATTAATTGAGCATGGAAATTCATGAAAAGTCAGGCACTTCTTAAAACAAGAATTATTTTTAACAAATGCGAAAAAAAAAAATCAAATTCCTGAAACACCTCTTTATGGTATTTGTAATTATTTTTGAGACATCTGCTGTGCATTTGGCCATCTAAATATTTAAAACCCATTTCTCATCTTCATAACAGAAAATTTCTGGGAAGTCTTCATTACTGCCTCTCTACACCTTAAGGAACCCAAAATGGATGGGGACAAACAGATTGATAGAAAAACTAGTTTTAAAAAAAAATATTTCTGGACATATATATATATATATATATATATGAGTATGATATCAAATTCCTCAAGGATTTTCGATAGGAATACGGTCTCAAGGTGATTTTAAAAACAGGAAATATTATGTGATTTTGGGGCATCTCAACAGTGTTAAAAATCAGGACGTAAACCACCTTTCTGCTGCATCACTTTCCTGTCTGTAGTTTTTACATCTGTTGGTATCAAGGGCCACCTGAAGGCAAATGTGTTACATAGGGTAGCCTGTCCACTGCAGAGCCCCATCGAAACCCCTGTCTTATCTCCAATGTGTTGTACACAGCCCAAGCAAAAATCTTCCCTAATAACAGGAATCACCAGAGGCACAGTTTTCTGACTGCTTTTCACTCATTGGGCATGGCACAACATTTTTGACCAAGGATGTGCAATACAGTTATTCTCAATAGAGATTCTCCAGTATTAACCAGGTTTGCCTTTATGACTTGGCTATCTTGAAACTTTCTGTCAGACAGCAAGTCACACAGTTCATTTACTGACCTATGTAAATCTCGTTTCCACAAGTCACTTTTGCATTATTTATTTATGAGAGAAAAGCAAGAGTTAAAAAAAGCATTCTAAATGAGAACTCTTATCCTCATTTTGCATGCCTACCCTTTAAAATGGAAAAATTTAATGTTGAAAAATTTTGATAAGCAAAAAACAGTAAATCTTACTCAGTCCTGAAGTTAATAACCGATGAAAAGACAGTCTAGCACAGAAAGTGTAAGTTGCCACTTGTCATACTGATACCATATAGCACTGTTACAAAGTCTACACACTATGTTTAAATAACATTCTAGTAAACAAGCTTCAGCTAATTCATTTCTCTTTGAACACACACTGCTTTCTAAAAATTGCTTAGCAGACTAGTAATGCATCTGGAGTGATCACAGAGGACTAGATGTTATCTACCCCATATACTTGCTTTCAAAATTAAATCTGTCTTACTCAAAACAGCAGAGTGCTTGTACCCTTTTATGAAGGGGCAATAAGTACTGAGAGAGGAGAGACTGGCTTCATCAGCCACAGCAGCACACTGAGCAGGAGGGGGCTGTTGCCTTGCACACACTCTGACTAGTGAACAGTCCTGATCTCAGCAGAAAAAACTCTCACTTTTTCACAAAGCCTTTAAAAGAAAGGCTAATGGTATTAATATACTAACATACTGTATGATCATGTCTCCCCCCCCCCCCCCCCGCTCCAGATGTCATAAAATATATATAAGATGCCATACAACTTGGTGGTTTATAACAAGAGATTACTCTGAGTAACTGGAAACCACTCGTGTTAGTTATACCACTCTCTTAGGTAGAGCTGCACAGAGAATGCATATGGCTTACGCAAAGGGTTGGAAGCATGAATCGATACGCTCTCTTGCGATAGGGCTGAGTCTTAATTTATACATATTGCAAACTGGTCACTGGCAACGAAAGGAATGCACCTTGCTGAGGACAGCTACCAAACACAACCATTTTCTAGTAGGTATGAGTTAACATGCAACAGAAGATCCATGACTTCCAGACCATTAAGGTACTCCTGACGTGTTGATAGCCTTCATATTATCTCACAGTTGTTCTCTTCCTGTCCCATTTCATGTCAATGATGTATGGGAAGCCACTGGAATTTGTTTATGTACAAGAAATGCAAGGTCAGGACCATAATTGATTTACAGCATCCTTGGACACAGTACTCAGAGCTGCTCAGACGTGTACAGGATGAACAAGGTCAGCAAAACGAAGTGACTTCTGCTATCTCAGAAAACTTGCTGCTTTCAAGCTTCCTCAGACTTTTAGAAGCTGGCAGTTAGCTCTTATATTTGCAATGCAGGACTAAAAAAAGTACATTAAAATGTAATTAATTCTTTAACAGCCAGACATCTCAAAACATAACAAAAACTAGTTAGCTTTGTATGTATCATCCCTTAAACAAGACAGTTCTGCCACTCGATCCAATGTTGCTTTTTCTACCTGCCTCACATTTTTATCTTACGTTTCGTAAATGACTGACCTTTTCAAAGTTAATCTGAAAAAGAAATGAACATTACTTATGATAGTTTCCCCATTTCTCTTTACAGGATTTACATGCACTTCTATCAAGTTCTACCCATAATCTTATTAGATACAAATATTATTTGTATTTCTAGACTGAGTGCTAGAGCTTCTCTGAAATCCGGATAATATGTTTTTCTCAAAAAATTACTGTCAAAGACTACCCTCTTATCCTCTTAAAGTTAGTGCTCTGCTGATGTTGATAAATGTCACACATAATATACCTACTGAAAGTGGTCATTATGCACATCCAAGAAGTAATTTTGTGTGAGTTTCATTTGCAGATGTTTCTACGGATGAATTACAAATCTGAAGACAAATAGTGGTCAGAACATCAACATTTTTGTACACAGAAAACAGTATTTTCACCTAAACATTTAACATAATTTTGAAGAAAATTGGGGTATTTAGTAGAAAAATGTTAATGACTAAGTTTTTAATCAGTAAAAATGCCATTAATATTTTCTGATGAGGTTGTAACTTTAAACAGGTATACTTTGTTCTTTGAAATCATATTGAAAAACTATATTGAAATTATAGCCATACAAAATGTTTATTATATTACAAATTATTTGTACACTATATTTTCACTTTATCATTGCTTTGTGCTCAGACAATATAAATATTACAGCATGATGTTTCTTTCCCAGGAATGTCCTTACTGTCTTGATATAATCTTACTTTGTACTTAAAAAAAAAAAAATACAGAAACGTATTACAAACAGGATAAAAAGCCATTATGAATGAAGAATGTAAGATGTCTTTGTGAATAAAGTGCACCACAATGGTTTCAGAGTGATGGTTCAGGAAATATAGACTGCACATCGTTCATACAATAACAAACAAAATTAATTTTGAAAGTCTAACAGGTCTTCCTCAGTAGTACGAAGAGTACTTTGTTTAACTTTACTGAAATGTTTTTTCTTTCTAGAAGGCTATTTAAATTTTTTATTTGGGGTTTTTCTATTTGTTCATTTTGTTTGCATGTTGGCATTCAAACCCTGTACATCTACATCATTTCCAAGCATTTTAATTTCCAGTATGGCAAGATATATGCTGCATCATATCAGATACATGAGGCTTTACCCTCACACGTTTTTCAACAGAACCATTAAATTGCTTAAATTTAAGAATGGGTACAGATTTACAAACAGAGCTGAGTGTCCCAAAGATGCTGTTTAAATCTGGTACATCCTACCTCCTGTGACTCTTCTGGGAATATGTCATAACATTACCCTTCCCAGCTATATGGCTTCAGCACTCCCATCCATGTGATTACTGTTGCTTCATACTTGCAGCTTTTGGATAACTCTGCAAAACTGGAGTCTAAGATACAGAAATTTATTTCACAGCACGTTTGATTCCCATTGCACAAAAGGGCCTATCTACTTGCAAAATTTCACTGGGCTGAACAGAAGAATCATTCAAAAACTGAGGTAATATAGCTGATGCAAAATGTGGCTGGCACGATTTAGTGTAGATTCCACTTACCAAGTTAGGCTAAGCCAGTTATGAACCAGCTTAGGCTAAATAAAAGTAAGCTGCTCTTCGGTTTGTCTGCACTTATGTTACAGTGATTTAAATAACTGAAAAATAAGCAGAATATTTTTCAAGGGATTCTAGTGAAACTTGGACGTGTAGACAAATCCTGTTTCTCTGTTAGAAACTCAGGCTTGCTCTCTGACTGAAGTTCCTACTGAATCCAACCAGAACTAATCTTTTTATGGCATACTGAGTTTGGCCCGGTATTTTTTAGTTTAAAGTGTGATATTCTTAGGCAGCTATTAATTCAACACAACTTGGATGTATTGTATTACACTGATAAGATCAGTATTAGTTAGCTGACAGGTAACTGAAACAGCAGTCTGTCTTTAGTAGACTTGTGTTTATATGAAAGATTGAGTTTCTTTGGTTGTTTGGTATCCAAGTCACTCAAATGTAATTTGTGTACTCCAGTCATAGGCTGTTTATATTGATCATTAAAATTACTTAGGGTTTTTTTCTCTTTTTTTCCTTTTTTTTTTTTTGCACTTGGTTTATGGAAATTTTCTGACTATAGCAGACTAGACACTTATATAAATATACAGCACATATATACATAGAAATTACAAAAATACATTTTATTTATATCTGATTTTTAAATAATAAAAATGAAATTTCACATTTGTTGAAAGATCAGCTAGCATTCCAAAAGCTTCTGCAATATTTAAGATATTGGAGCAGAAGATATCTGTATGTTCTAGAAGAACTATGTATCACAATTTCAGTCAGGGTTTATAATATAATTATTTTGAGGAAAAAAAAATAGCTCTGCTTTAGAAGTTTGTGCTTCATCAATTTCTTCTTCTATCCCCTATTCTAGTCTCCTCTCTCCTTCTCTCATTTTCCTGATGGCCAAAAAGCTAAACCAAGTTCCCTTTCTCACTTCAGTAAAGACCAAGAAACTCAGGGAAATGAAATGATCAGACAAAACAGCATAAGCAATTGAGGATAACTAAATAACTTACTGAAATGAAGGACATATTACCTTTAACTCCAGTTGACACCAAACATGCCCAACACAACAAATTTTGCAACAACTTCAGTTCCCAAGGTAATTGCTGAAGGAACTGAAAACAATTGTTCATGATCTCCGACTAGTTTGTACAACTGCAAAAGATAAACTACTGTGCCATTGGACTGGTTTGATTTTCTTTTGGGATTGGTTTCATACAACAACGCAATTTAACAATTGGTGACCTTTATCTTGCACAATATAAAAAGTCAGCATAATTTCTGGAAATGCTCTCTTCTTCACAGAACATTAGTATTTTTGTTAATCCATGTAACTGTTACTTATTTACACATCAATGTAATAATCAGGTCCTCTACATTTAGAACTTCCTAGGTGTGCATTCACTGTTCCAGCATAATCAAAATCAACTGCAGCGTCAGGTAGCATCCTCTGCATCACTTTAGTAGATATCATTGTTTGACAAAGAGAAAAAAACACTGTGTTAAACAGAGATTTTCTTGTCCAGCAGGCGTATTCATTATTCCACGTTGGAAATCCTTGCTCAAAGGCCTCAGTTTACCAGCTTCACATGCATTCAGAGTGAAAAGTCTGAATATAGAGCAAACGTGAATAACCCTTTTTCATTCTGCTGGAAGCTTCTAGCACCAATATCCTTTGTTGGCTCTTCGTGCATTGTATTCTCTCACGCTGAAAAAACCTCCTCCATAACTCATCAGTGGCATTAAGGGACAAGGTAGCGACCGATTATCAAAATACCATTCACCTTCTTCAGTCTTCTCTTCTTTCCCTTCTTTATACTGTTAATAGGTTGAGGAGAATCAGAGCTATTTACAGGACATTTATTTGTATTACTTACTCATCTCAAATTCTTTTGGTTTCAATACACTGTCTAGAATGAAAAGGCTGAATGACTCTGCATTGCTGAAATCAGCATCCTTTATACAATGTCCTGCAGCAAATGACTGACATGGCCACTGCCACACCTGCTGTGGCCTTTAGCTCACCATGTTCTACTGTATTTTCATCTCTAATCAAATTTTTGACATGCAGAAGTTATTTTCAGTAGCTCTGCCTTTAGGCCTGCAAATGAAATGTCGTGTGGCACAGACATGTCCAGCAGCATCTCTAGTGACGATGGGTCATAATATGAGAGCTAAGTGACAACTGCATATGATCAAACTTATCTGTATTGAACAGTTACCTGGCAGCATTTCCTTAGCTGGCAAGCAGAATTATGTATCTTCAGAGTCCTGTTGCTCTTACTTTCAGTCATTTCATAGTGTTGACTTTTCAGACAGAGAAAAATGCCATCAGTTTGGCACAATTCACAGAAAGTTTGTAACTGAAAATTAAAGAAGTCGCTTTCTTGGCTATCCCAGGTTGCATGATACAAATATTGTGCACAAAAGATACTAGACCTGGAACTCAAACATATCTGTTTGCTTCTTGGCCAGTTTAGCAACTTCTTCTCTTATTGCCTTTACAAGGGCAGCTGTAGAAATGTTGGTGAGAGGAGCATCAGACGGGTCATTTTCTGTCAGGCTCTGCTGAGAAGCTGCAGTGGACGGCAAAGGAGCTTGTTCCAGGCTGGGATGCATGCTCGCTTGCTGGCTGTATTGGCGAGGAAGTCGCGAAGGAGAATTATGTTGGTAGCGGGGCCGTGGATAAGCCTCGATGTATCCAGGTAGTGGTACCTGTAGAGCATCGTAAATATGCAAAACAGAATTATACAGAACAATTGATCTGTAGTGCCACCTGCCAGGTAACACTAACACACTAACAGACACAGAATCACAGAATGGCAGGCGTTGGAAGGGACCTCTGGAGATCATCTAGCCCAGCCCCTCTGCCAGAGCAGGATCAAACCTCCCTGGGGCAGAATAAGATGTAACAGATAGCACCATATGAAGAGAATGTAAACATCATACTCCTAAGCATCTGTTTACAAATGTCTATCCTGACATGTGCCATTTATGCATATATGTCAACGTACCAGGTCCTCCACTCCCCAGACTACGGCAGGAAAAACACCTAGCAGGGGAAACATTGCATGTCCTAATTTATCATCACAGCAAAAAGTCAAAGGGAGAAGGCTTTTCTGAAAGTGTGTCCTCTGCTTACTACTCCTCCTAAACACTTCAGTCTTAAACAGACAGCACCACTATGTTTCAGGACACTAAAAAGCCTAGAACAGGAAAGTAGAGTTTGCTGATCTGCAGCCACTGTCTAATCCAAGTCAGCCACATCTCTCTTACTGTTCCTAAGAAAAACTCACTAGATCCAGACAACTGGGATAACGTCAGGTGTGCCAACCTGGAAATCAACACTGACTTCTCAGAAGTATCAGGATTTCTGGCCACATTTAACAGAATCACATGGGGGAGTCACAGTTTTACTCTGTTGTAACTTCACTGATTTCAGCCCCACATTACACTGGCTAAAACTAAAATAATAATGTAGGCCCTTTAGTCAATGTAAGATACTAAATTTCCTTCCGAAATCCATGAACCATGATACCAGTCTTCATAGTCCTCAGAAGTTTTTAATGCATCAAATAAAAATAATATTTATTTCTGTTTTGCAAAAGTCTGTAAAACAGGAATCTACGTTTTGAAGAAGGCTTTATGTTGTTACAGAAGGCAACCATAACCTATTATTAGGACAAGATAATGTCTCCTTGAGAAAAAGCTGATCATTCTAGTCCATGCCAATGACAAGTAAGGCAAGTTCAGTGATGCTTTTTTATGAACTGAGTGACTCAGAAAACTATACTTATCTACACTATACTCAGAATACTATACTTATAAGTTAATCGATAAATTTCCACAATGTTTAATTACTAAAAAGTTAACTTCGTAATTCTTTTTGCTGTAAATGGGAAAAACACATGGTTTTTTACTTTCCAAATACAATAAGGTTTATGTAAGTGTATAATACTGTTGGCTAGGCAGGCATCTCTGCTAATTTTTGGATTTCAGTCAGGCTGAGGTGTAAGGCGCTTTACCTACGAGGGCTAAGGCTTTGGTCACTATGCTGGAAGCAGATCTTCAGAATTTTAGGTGTCTGCAAGCAGACTGAAATGTCAAGATGTGAAACATCTGCCAATTTTATATACCTTCTGGGGAACATGGGACCTCAGCATGGATTTCAGAATGAGGCGCTTTGTAATTTCGCTTCAATCCCATTTTAGCTCTGGCCCTGTGAGAGTTTAACCCTTTGGGTGCTTTTTAAAATCTTACCACTTTGGGCATCTAAGAACCTATGAAAACCTGACCACCAGGATTTACACATGCTGTATACGATCTTGGATATCCATCAAGCAATGCAGTGAACGCCAAATATGTTCAGCATGGTGTGATGAGACAAACATAGGAACCAGGCATGATATGAAAGTGATCGTTAAATGCAGTTGCATCTGTTTAGTTTACAATAGATTAATCAAAAGACAAACGTTTTAGTAGTACAGGATGTGAACACACCACTAGAGGCCACCAGGTTTCTACTTTCACTAAGCAGAATCTAGCAATTTGAAAAATAAATGCTTTGTCAGATACAGTTCCCTTCTCCCACAAACCTTAGTACTTCAACACTTACCTTTTAACTGTGAAAATAGTACATTACAGTAAATTGAGCTTATAAGATAATTCTTTGTTGTCAAATCTCGAGTTTCCTACGTCCTCCTGTTTACAGTCCAGCTAGTGGAAATCCATGAAAAGTACAGTATTTCAATTTTCATCTCATTGATATTAAGCCTCTGTTCTTACTAATTGTCAAGAAAACCTTGGAAGCATGATTGAGCTATAATCTAGAGGCTCAGAAACCAGCAAGCACCCCGAAACTCAAACTCGTGAGTACTACTTTAGATAATTTTTTTCTCCAGTTTTATTCAGGTTTTCTGACTGTATTATGTTACTAACACTATTACTAGTTCCTCTAGTAATTATTTTCAAATAAAGACAATTTCTTGACAGATTTGTAGTCATTCTGAGGTGCAAATTCATTGTAGAAACTGAAGTGGTTTGGTTTTACATTTTTTCTTCTTCTCCTGCAAAGCCACAGGAGGGCTAAAAATCTGAGTAAGAAGAAGTTGTTAAAGTTCTGTAATGGGTAAGTGAAGTTAAAAGGAATATTTGTTTCCTTTGAATTCTATATTGCCACAGTTATTTTTCAGACAGCTTCTTGCAATTCTCTCCGTTCCTTTGTGTACAGTCCATTGTCACTAACTGCTCTTCCCACTTCCTTCCCTGAAGACAGGGAAACCCACAAAAGGGTTACACTCTTCTTCTTCCAGAGGAAGGAGCTGGGGGCTGGAGACTTGTGTTCCAGTTTTGTCATGTTTGTTTTCAGTCTCCCCTTTTGATAAGTGATATCTGACACTATTCATGGGACTGCAGCCACGGAATATGGATACAAAAGGGAAAAAGAATGGAAAACAAGTAAAATACTTTTCCTGTTTTGTTTTGTTTTTTTTTTTTCTTCTTCTTAAAGTTTAAAATGATTGCTCAGACACAACGGGCCTCCTGGATTTAAAATGTCAGTTGGGTTAAAAACAGCCAAAAAACCCCCCAAAACCAACAAATAAACAAAACAGTGGGAATAAAAAAAAGGTTTTCCATGCTTTAAAGTGCAGCTCTGGGAAGGGAATCTGTACTACGGCATCAAAAGCCTCCAGGTGTCAGAGGCAGATCAGCAGATGTGCTAACCTTACAGATGAACTTTTTTTTTTCTTGACATTTCAGCCTACAAATTCAGACTTGCATCTGACAGTCAAACTGATTTATTTTCCTTGCAGGCATCAGGAGCAGTAATAAAGATTTGGCAACAAAGAGCCGCCCCCATTTATATGACTGTGCTGTCTCTTGCTTAGCTGCTCAAAGCCAACTATTAGACTCCAATCACAATTCATTAAATTTTTCTGTTGTTGAAATGCACAAGGAAATAGAATCCATCTCCCAGTTTGTTTAGTTGAATTGGTTTTGCATAAATACCAGATGTGAGCTCAAGCAGAAGAACTGATCTTTTCTTCCCTAGTAGAAAAAGCACTCTAAATTTTAGAAATTGTTTCAAACATGATAAACTACTGCAATTCATTTTAGGATGTCTCAACTTTATTTCTTTGAAATATAGGTATATGTTGGGCTAAAAATTACATCTGTCCCAGACTAGGATTGTGCAATTAATTATTTAATCTATGATCTGTCACTGCGGCCTGCAGGAGGACTTACAACATTGTGCAGCAGGGCTGTGTCAGAGCCGGGAGCTAGGATTCAGGAGCTAGGCTGTCTTGAGAGAAGCCTCCAGGAGGTAAAGATGCTCCCCAGCTTCCAAACAGCACAAGGCCACTTGAGAGGCAGCATCACCTACTCCTGCCACGTGCCTATCCAAATATTTAACCTCTGTCTTGAGAAATAAAAAAGGTACCTAACCCATCAACTTTGAATGGGTGCCAGCCCCTAACCTAGCGAATGATGTAGCTCTCTAAAAGACCTTACTTACAGTTCATGGGACGGACAGCTAAGGTATCTATGCCCCCTCTCATAACTTTTCACTACAAGAGATTATTACCATTCAAGGAAGAATTATCTTGCTCAGATTCTTTGCTGATCACTTAGCATTGCTTAAAACCCCTCCTCTGCTAAATCACAGAAAATACATGTAGTTAGAAAAGCCAGGATGCTTACTGAGTCTGCCCACTGCCCTGGTAATTCATTCTCTCCAGCATAGGGCATCCAGGCTTGGTTCCTGTATGCAGTGGGTGGTGTTGGGATAAAATAGCCTGTGAAGCCAGGTCGGTTTGCTGCTGGTATGGCAAACACTGCTGGTACGGTATTTCCTATTAAGGAAGAAAGTAGATGTAGTTAATAGCTGACATTTTCAGTTATAAATTAGAAGATAATGCTTATGAGGTAACTGGCCTCAGTCATTTATTTATTTTTATTGGTGAGAGTGTGATTACCATCAGTTGGATGTAAGGCTCCCACCATCCAACAAGAACATCTCTATAATGCTGGGAAATACTGGAGAAGGGAAGATTTGCAGTGTCTAATCATGCACAGCCTTCATATAAAGATACGAGGACTTAGTCCTTAGGACTTGATCCTTGTAACAACTGATCTTCATCAAAACTGAATCATTAGGAAAAAAAGGCTTTTCTTCCTCTTGCATTTGCTTCCTTTTATTCAATTCTTAGCTGTTGTTACCATGGGTTTCACAGTAGTGCACCTTTTTTTTTCCAACAGCAGGTTATACAGCATTTGGTTTACACAGTGAAACTGTCTTAATATCTCTAGGCATAAAACCTACAAAAATGAGCGAGGGATACATTTAAAAGTCTGTAATGTCAACAACCCCATCATAAAACTTCAATGCTTCCATAAAAAATACCACAGCTCCTTTTCCAGGAACAGTCTATGACTGCAATAAATTATGCAGCTACAACTTAAATATTTCCAAGGAAACTTGTCGACACCAAATCTGTTTTATCACATCTTGATCAAGATGCATGCATAGGGATGTCCAGGAAGCCTTCTACTAAAATTCCACTGTCATACTCCAAGTTGGGTGGGCAAAACCAGCATTCCTATTATGAGGTTCAGCCAAATCTCTGGATATGGTTACATCTGCTCGTTCAGGCAGGGTTTATAACTGTGGCTCACAGAGATGCAAAGAACAACGTGGTTCTTGCTGCAATGACTCAGATTACTCACAAGATATAACTAAGCTGTCTGGAAGACCAGCATCTTATAGCACGTTCCCACTATTTCCCTTGAGAGAAGCCATCATAACTCCATGTGTTTGCCAAGTTTAGAATAAAATACAAACTTGTCCAGTAAGACCGACAAAGCTTGTCCAGCAAGACTTCCTTCCTCTAGTATCTATTTACATGCGAAGACAGACACCAGCAGTGTACCACAGCAACATTAATGTCACAGAATCGACATTCCTAAATCCTGGATGGGAAAGCTCTGTATCATCTTTATCAGGTAGTATCCAAAGCATGTGGACAGTGATGTTTTGAATACTAGTTATAATACATGAACATGTATTTCACTTTTCAGATTCACAGAATATAGCAAAAATAACATCATTTATGTGAAAGCAGAAGAGCCAGTAATCACCGTAAGAGCACGAAGTACAACTCAAGCATGTTCACTGAGAAATGGAAGTGAAGTGACATCGGATAGATGGGCACCAGCTCTATACTAGTCAATACAGAGAAAATACGCTACTTCTCCCTTCCAACCCCACATCATTTGAATATTTTCTCTAATTGCCCTCAGTAGATACAATGCTACTGCGTAAGACATGCCAATAAAATGGCAAGACATGGGCATTCCCCTGAATTTCATACAGAGAATAAGTGATGGAAATTAGCATCACTTACTGGCTACTTCAAATATCTGCAACCCAGAATTTCATTTACAGCCCTTACACATCCTTGCTCCTGAACATTCTGCAAGAGGGCTCTGTGCCTACTCTGGTAGATGCTGGGAACACTGCACAGGCACATCCACAGAAAGACTTGAACAGTGACACCCATCCCCAAAGCAGTCTCCGTAAAAATGGCAATTTATAAGTTCTCAATGACTGCCCCCCCATGCAGTCCTAGGCCAGAAGGGCTATGGATATAATCAGGGCTTGTGAAGAGGAGAAAAGTATATTTAATAGCACAATTCTCTCCAGAGCGGAAGTGTTTCAACACTGTCTCAAAATAAATTTAAAAAAAAAAAAAAAAAAAAAAAAAGAAGAAAAATGAGGGATATGTCATCCAAAATAAGGACTAAAAACTTCTATGTTATGCTTGACATCTACACAGTGTCTTCTACTGTTAGGGATTAAGTTGTAGCTTTCATTTTGACATGGGGTTGTAGTGCCTTTTCACGTATGTCAGGGAAGATGCGGGAGTCACACAGCCCTCAGAGAACGCTGTGGACTAGTGGGATCTATGATGCACACCTGCACGGCCTTTAGCCACAGGTATCTCACAGTGCCTCTATCCTAGTTCCTCCAGCCCCTTGGTTTGGAAGCAGGTGGGCTAAGAGAAGAGCTGTGGGCTATCTTCGTTCTTCCCAGGTCACAGACAGCAAAAGGTTTGCTATTTTAAATTAGTGAGGAAGGCTGGAAATAAGTATTCTTGACATGTACAGAGAAGAAAGTGCTGCTCCCGTATTTAACACATGGCTTCTACACCAAAATACTCTTTTAATTTAACCACACCAAAAGGAGCTACTATTAAAAATGTACACTCAATTAGCTGATGTAATACCTTATCCCAATTTGTACTGCAACATCGTTATCTTAGAGCTGATGTTGATGGGCTGCACGAGAGCAACATTAGGCCGTTTCATGCCAAATCGGCACCTGCAGGAATGTTTCTTCATGCATTGAGACAATAAAAAATTATTTTCCTATCTGAACATTAGAAATCCTTGTATTACAGTTGCAGGTTTCTCACAACTCTCCTTGTCTTTCCCTGTATTACACCCTTTTGTAGCATCCATGTACTATATACTACCCCCAATTATTCCGGCAAACTTCACAATGAACACAAAGGTCACTTTGTCTCTTTTGAAATGCAGCCACTCTTCAGCGGTAACAAAACATACCTGTTTTTAACATACAGCAATAAAATCTCCACATCACTGGAGATTATAAAAAAGCATATCACACAGAACACATTACTGCAGACATGAAGAAAATGCTCATGGCAGTGTGGCATATTTTATATCTTGAAATGCTTCAAAATGAAAGGGTGAGCATCTGTTCTTCAGATTCACATGCACCGTTTGCAGAAGGTATGACAAGAAGTGAGAGTAGAATAGATCCTTCAAACCTACTATATTTAATTAATTGCCAACAGATTTGCATATCTACATTATTATTCTCAGTAGAAATTGTTGAATACAACGCAGATAACTCTTCGTTACTTCTGAGAAAGCCAAGAAAGAAATTCTTCTGGCAGATTAACAGACAAATGTCTAATAAACCTACTAATTTCAAAACTTTGAACTGACAACGTAAAATTTTTTAATCATGTAAGCCCTTTTCTATAGCTCTTCAAGAAAACATATTTTGCCAATGAGAAGCTATTTCAAATGTTTTTTCAGCAAAATGTTATCCAGATGCCATCAAAACAGTGTATCAGCTTCATCTCATGATTAAATCAATTCACTCATAAACAAAATTCATATCAAAAGGACAAGGAACTCGCTAGGCCTTTAAAACTGGGACATTTAGACCCAAAAAGTTCTGCACTTGAGCAGGAATTACCTTCTCCAGAACATAAGGGAAGACAAGCTAGCGGATTACCTTTGACTATACAAAAGCAGTACAGCCTTGTGTTTTGAAGGGAAGGGGGCACATATCTTCAACTTGCCTCCCTCAGCAGCCCACTGTTGTGACAAGATTAGGGGTTAAGTTTCTCAAGAGGAAATAGGGAGTCATAAAACTCATCCCACAGTCAGGTTGGAAAACCTCAGTGTTGCACACACTGTTCTTCATGTGCGCTTGTTTTTCCTCCCTTTCCTTACAAACCAAGCAGAGCTGAATGCCTTCCCTCTGCAGTACTACTTACAGTTCCATTGTACTTACTCTGCTTTCAAGCACTTGGCCTGATAGTCTTGACTGATGAAATTATGGAAGGATCCACCTCATTTCTCCATGCCCCTCAGAACCCCGTTACCCATCTCTCCCGCTTTGGTTGTTTCTGTACATGGTGCAACACAACGTGCGGGTCACGCAGCAGTTCCAATATGGCAATTTCTGCTTTTGCCAGCTGACACCCTCTGTACAACCCTAAAAAATCCACTAGATTTTGTGGTACAGATGAACTGTTTTACTGGGCTTTAATAATTCAGAGTCCTTATCAGTGAGCCAGCAGAATGCCATACTTGAAAACAAAGACCATCTGGTACGTTACTACTGGATCTTACCTTCAGAAATGACCATTTCCTGGTGCTTCTGCAGGACGAGTGGTATTTTATAACACAGCTGATGCTGCATTTACAAAGGAGCAATCCTTCTTATGTCTCCTTCAGTTGCACCAGAACAAAACACCTAATACAGTCTTTCTCCAAATAATCATCTGTATTTTATATACCCTATACATTCATTTATATGCAAAATAAATTGTGAGGCTCTCAAAGCTGCAAGTTGGGTCTGCACTATTTTTTCACCTGAGTGAAAAGCTGACTGATCAAGTGGACCAACAGACATTGGAGCTCTCGAACCAGGTGCAAAAGATGCCTGATCATGATGCTGGGCCTGATCTGCCCCACTGGATTCAGGTATTCTCACTTTGCTGCCAATATCTGATGTAGACCTGTGCATTAAGAAAGAAAAAAAAATATAAACTTTTGTCATTCTGACAGATAGATGAAATTCATA
Organism: Leptosomus discolor; assembly: GCF_034619465.1. Taxonomy (NCBI): domain Eukaryota; kingdom Metazoa; phylum Chordata; class Aves; order Leptosomiformes; family Leptosomidae; genus Leptosomus; species Leptosomus discolor. The sequence continues at coordinate 20,316,361 of NC_141402.1, read as the reverse complement.
GCCATATACATGCCTATCAGCTACAGTATGACAAGCCAGCTAGGAATGAGCTATCTGATTTTGCTCTGGCATGACAGAAGTTTGGAGAACAACTAGAGAACAGAAGTCTGGAGAAATGTGAGAACAACTTCTTTAGCCTGGTCGCTACTTTGCCAAAGCATGTTGTAACCATTGCATGGTGCCTTTGCTTGCTGCTTCAAACAAATGCCCGTGATATGCAACACAAAAACCAGAGCTTTACCATAGTTCATCAACACAAGACTGTAGACAATACCATATTACTACAGTATATATGACCTGGTATCATACAGAGGAGAATACTATGATAAGTAACATTAACTGCACTTGGGAAGTACTAACATCTTTTGAAATGGTGTGTCCCAGGTGCTTTAGAGCTAAAATGTAATGGATGAACAAGAATACATCAACAGACAGTGTACATATCCTGAATATTTGGACGCAGTTATGATATCATTAGCAGCCACTCAGAAAAGTTTCCTTTGGCCGCGGTGCTCCACAGCCACTCTCAGCAGGCCTGCGGTGCCTTGAACTGCAGTTGGCACCAGGCAGTATCTAACAGCACAGCACTGAAGGCTAAATGAGTTCATTCACCACAGAAGTGTAAAAATTCCTTGAAATGCATTTTATAGAGTGCCTTACTGTGAGGAAGAGACGAAATGTATGCACTGAGCTAAGGCAATCAGGCTTTTGCATGTATTTCGGTTCAGAAATGCAGGTATGAGATATCTAAAAGATAGGCAGAAATCCCCGGACCCAGGGTACTGAGAAACATCTTACAATTCATCCATAACCTGTTGCAAGTCCTTACAATAGAGGACAGCAGGGAGAATGACAGTGTGAGCTACCTACGACACATCTGCAATACAATATGCCACTATGCAAGTCGAGGCAAAGTATGTCTTGAAATCGGAGCCTGGATTTCCTAATTTTATTGAAACTGACTACCTAATAGAAGGGAAACTTCATTGTTATTCCTTTCCTCTTCCTGTTAGAATGAAATAAAAACAACATGTTTCTAATTTCATTAATGTGTCTTTTTAAGTGCCTTGTCAGTGCCCCTTCAGGGTTTGCCTGAGTTCTTATTACAACACTGGTTTTAGAGATCATACCTAACAAAACCCAACAGATAAATACCTCCTGAGAGAGGCAACAGCCACAGGACCTGTTCTGGGAGGGACAGGAGGAGGAGGAGAACCCATTACCATCTCAGGAAGCTGAGAAAATCTGTAAGCCTGTAAAGGAGAAAAAGAAGTATTTTCTGAAACACCAACAGATCTCAGTCAAACTAAAAACCAAAAGAAAGTCAGAAATTAAATACCTGCTTCGCATGCCAGCCCAAGAGGAAGCTAACTTTTTGTGACATCAATAGTAATTGCATTTTATTTGAGAATTTACAGTGCTTGGGTGATTTTGGGATGTAGAAGAAGACATAAACAAATTAGTTCAGAGCCAAGATGAGGTCAATTAAAATAAAATGTATTAAACACTGTCTCTGTGACATTTGTAACCTTGCTGACAAAGCAGATCTGTTATGATTATGTGAGACTCAACAGCTGCTTTGGACCCACAGGAAAAAGATCTCAGTATTTTCACTTCCTCAAGAAACAAAGCATTTTAAAGATCCAGAAAGCATCCTCAGAGAAGCATCTAGTGAAGTGAAGCTGCCTGTGAGCAATGCGTATTTCAACCTCTTCCTTTCAGCCTTGAAGAGATGAAAAGAAAATTCTTCACAAAAACCCTGAGCTCTGTAACTTTCTAAAGCAATAATGAAGGTCTCAAACGTTTCTGACAAAGCAGAGTAATTCAGAGCAATGCAGGACCAACCCACTAAGTCACAAAATTAAGCATCTTGCCCATAGTAATTCTGGATTTCATCACTAATGCATGTGAAGGACAAGTAATCCTGTGCGTGAAAACCATGGCACCCAAGAAATGACATGCAGGACAAAATTTCTCTTCTAAATTCTTTGTACTGCTACAGATTAGAGGGCATAATTTTGCTAAATATAAAGACAGAGGGATCTCTCTCTAGAACTTCATTGACACTTCTTCAACACTGTGTTTTGAGGTTGCTTGTTGGTTTTAACTACGCTTTTATTGACGCTGCTTCAGAGTAATGCACTGGACTAAAGATAAAATCAGAATAACAGCAAATAACAAATTATGGGGAGGCTGTGCAGTACGAAGACATAGGCATTTTGACAAAAACTAGGGTCAGAAGTCCAATGGTGGGACTTTGGCCCTCTACACAAGAAGTATCTGGTTTAGCCAGAGAAACTCCCTCGACAAACAGCAGAGAAAGCTAGAAACACGTTGCCATGGGATGAGTCACTCTCTATCTCCTGCCTGTAGAAAGAGCCTACAGGATTTACGTGATTAGCTCTGACTTAACACCTACCTTTAGGTTTGAATTTGGCAATTTAAATCCCACACTAAATATCAAAACCCACTTTCAGTAACCATCTTTAAAAATTACACATTTAGACAGTGTTCCAATACCTTCTTTCTCAAATAGCTGCCAAACTGGGTTAACATAGAGGAAAGGTAAGTGATCAGATACTGACTTTTGATGTCAGTGTCTCTAAGGGAAAAGCAATACAGACCAAGGATCTTTCTCCCACCTCTCTGCCACCCCTTTTAAAGTAGGGTAGAGTCCCTCTCAAAGGCACATCTATGAAAACTCTTTTTCTTTTATGCCACCTACAAAGTCTCCTAATATTTACTTTCACCATGCTACAATGGTATTTAAAGTATTACTATATTTAGGTGGGGAAAAAAAATAATCTAAAAAGGCAATGGTGCATTTCCTGGCCAGGGGCTGGAAATACTGATTTTTAATGAAACAACTGTGTAGAAAAAAACAAATGCTATTTGCATCAAAGAAAACCTCAATTAGATTTCTCCTAACAGCGCTGAACTTGAAATGGTCCACAGTGCCTCTTCTGTGTCTGAAAAACTGGTAGTGCTCTCACGGGCCAAACCGAATACTTCCTTCTGGCTCCACAAGCCTTTCACCCCACATCTTGCTCTCAAGCATGCATTTGTACCAAGTATGAAATCCTTTCCCCCACCCCTATTTTAAAGGAAGAGCACACGAGCTAATGTTTCAGAGTGGTTGGTGACTCCAGATACTGTTTGATTATAACAGGGTAGACAGAGCCACAGAGGGTTTTCTCTTGTGTATTAGTAGATGTGCTTTGGAATATGGACATCAAAGGAGGCATTTTAAGGGAGTGTAAAGAACAGTTCACAAATGTGCTGCAACTTGCACTGAAAATTTTGGGGAAAAAAGTAAAATAGAAAATTGAAGCACTTATTTTGCTGCTTAGGAGATGAATCACTTTGAGTGAGTGACAGTATTTTGCTAATGACTAGGCACAGGGAATCTAAGGTGAAAAATCCCGTTAGAAGATCTGCTACACCATGCCCAGGAACAGTCCATCCTGTGGGATGGCAGCCAGTCCTCTTTGTGCTGAGCTTCCGCAGACACCAAAATGGTTACGAGAGGGAACTCCAATAAAATTTCTAGAATTTCTCCTACGGGCTGGGGCATTAGTGTTTTCCTGCATGCAAAAAAATATTCAGAGGCTAAATTAAACCAAAGTTTTCCTTTAGAGGCCTGTCTGTTGTAGATTTAGACGAGCCCTTAGGTTCTAGGCTAACTGGCATGATTGTAGAAATAAAGTCACTTCACCAAAACTCCTATCTACTGCTGTAAATCTAATCAGAAAAAACACCCCAACAGTTGATTTCAGGGAAAATTTGCCTAATTTTGTCCTTCAAAATTACTTTATCTTTTAAAAAAAAAGTTGCATTGCTTTTGTTGCTCAAGAAAAAAAAACAGAACAACAACAAAAAAACCCAAACAAACAACACCCCCACCCCCCTCAAAACAAAACAACTTAAATGAGAAACATACTGCGTGGATACCAAACTCTATTTTGTTGAAAAATGAGGACTTGTATAATACAAAGGCTATAACAATCACTGGCAGAAGTCATCAAATTTGATTCAGGACAGACTGCACAGGTACCAGACTGCAGACCCCACACCACCCTTTCAGGAAGAAAGGCCAGTGAAGGAGTCTGTTGTGGCTAAAACACTGACAATTTATAACAAAAACCAGTGAAGAATTTTAAAAAGTAGTAAGTGCAGTTTAGCAGAGAAACGTCAGCCTATGGGCCCAGGAGATATACAAGACTGGAAGATGAAGTCCAGCCACCAGCAGACACCTGCATCAGTGTCTTCTACAACCCACAAAAGTCTAAGGTCAGGATGCTAGAAAGAAAAGTTAAATCAGCACACAATAACTAAAGTCTAAAGGAGAAACTGCAATTAGCTTTAAGGCCACATTGTCCTGGTTACAGTATTAAATTTTTACCACATCCAACTTACAGATTTGTCTTGGGTGAAATTATTCAATGCTGCCTTCTAATTACAGAAATATCCCTCTCCTTACATCTCACCAGAGGAATTAAAAGGTCAGCATCTGTTTACTCATTGAATGATTTAACTAATTTGATTATTAAATTGCAATCCAGGAATAATACAAACTTACTGATTTCAGCTGGATTTGGCTTTGCTTTGGTAGCTGTCCTGTTTTATACTTAGTTTAGTAACTGTTATTGAAACTAGCTGAACTTCGGCAAAATACCCTCGCTTTACCGCTGTTAAAATGAAGAGAAGCTTCAAGGTCTTGGATAAATTACAAGTCACTCAGCCTGCAAGTCTGTCCATCAGTGCCTGTTGTACCGTACTAGGTCTCACCTTGGGACCCAGAGCTCTGTTACTTTCAGTCCTCTTTCCAGAGCACTAGAGAGGAGAGATGGGAACTGGTCCAGCCTTGTAATAAAGAGGCTTTTTCCCCCTGGCCATAGCGCTCTGCTCAACCCAGTTGTGCAGATTTCTAAAGCAGTAACCTGCTCTGCCAAGGCACAACGCTGGTGGTCAGGCTTGTGTTACACACTAGATGCTATGACTCCATCCTCCAGTCATAGTATACCAGCTGGATGACAAGGAGCCAGTCAAGTATTGCTCATCCTGTGTTTTGAGGCTTCAGAACAACACTAGGAGTTAGCATTTTACTACCTCTTCTCTGCCAGGAGAAGGCACAAGCCCCATGTGAAGGAATCCTGTTATTACAGGTCATCCATGGGCAGTTTGGCAAACAGGCATTCCCTCACAAAAGCAAGAGATAATTTAGGTATTAATATTAGCATGTAAAAAAAACACAGAGTGCCTCAAAAGTGAAAAGAAAAAGGAAAAGGAAAAAGGAGATGCATGCATGCTCTGGAGAGATACACAACTGTTTGATTGTGGGACTAGCCAAGAAGCTGACTGCAAAAAATCAAAGTTCCATAACTTGGAGGAGATCTAAAGAATGGTACTGGTCCCCTGAAAGCGTATGGCACAAATACTTAAGAACAGGAGCAAACACTTGAGATGCAGATTTGCACGAAGATTTTTGCTGCTTTGCCTCAGTCTACCATTCGTGCTTTATAAAGGTAGAGCATGTCTGTGCTAGAAATCATATCCAGCACTCGTATCACCTATGAAATGCCTTTGCATTAGGTCTCATAAAACCTAAAGCTGCACTGAAGTTACTCAAAAGTTTGTGGGATCTTGTAAAAAGTTTAGTCTAGTGAAACTGGACTGCAAAGAGCCAGATCTCAGAAGAGACTGATAGACTGAAGATCCCTATACTTGCCTTGTATCTAAAGATGCAACGGTAAAGTCAATGTCTGCATTTGTTCCATCTAAGCAGGAAAATGCTCTTGAATCCCAGTTTTGAATTTTAATAGCATTGTTAATGATGACTTTTAATTGCCACTAAGAACTGAATTTTAAGAAAGGGCAAAAATAAACAATTCTTGATTTGCAGAGGTAACATCTTCCCTCATATAGCAAACATCCCAGTCCTCAGGTACCTCTTATCCCCAAAGCTGCTGGAGGCTGCTTACTCACGCCTCAGCTCACTGAGCCCAAACACCTTCTCTACGTGTCAGCCAACCCACTCCTGAGCACTCCCCGCCACAGCGTCTCACCCCAGAGCTGCTGAGCAGAGGTATCCTGAGCAGGCAAACAGCTAAGAGCAGTAATTCTTCCGTGGTTTTCCTACCCACGGGTCACTTCCCACACACATCTCGGCTGGATAGTTTCCATTCCAATCCTGTGTCCTCATTTGTGAACAAACCAGTAAATAGTTTGTTCTCAAATGGTGGCTAAAGTACAGCTCATATTCGTGAAACTAATGCGCAGAAAACTATGAATTAACAGCCCTTATCCAAAGTCCAGCAGCCTGTGCCTATCCAAACCTGTGGCGATCAACTATCTTCAGGGAATTTTTTAACTCTATCTTCAAAACACCAGAAAGATAAGAAAATGCTTAAAGGTCCTAAGCATGCAGATGACTTAGAAGAGTAATAAGTCTTAGAAAGAAAACAGTGAAGCATTCACTGAAAAAGTATGGCTATTACATTTGTTTTAGAAACTGTCGCCATACAATATTTTATTTTCATTTTAGAAAGACTCTCTGAAGTGTCAAAGTAATTTGACTACCCATTAGCTGTCTCTTAAGATTGTAATCGAATTTTAACCATAAAATATGATTATATGCTGCATGAAGTTCATCGGACCAATTTCAAAGTGCCAGAAATAACCTTTAGCATGATTTAAATAGCACCAGCCTGAACCTTTGCAGGCACTGCCATTGGCTTTCAAATATGTTCAGAACAGTTCAGAAGCAGCATCCCTGAATATTTTTTTTATTGCCATATTATCCTCATTTTCTAGCAAGAGTAAGGAACTCAATTCAAAACGCATTCTTTCAAAAAGATATTCATTTCAGACCAAAAAAAAAGCCTTAAAATGAACAACTTTTTGCACTGATACTGATAGAGAGGCTATTTCTCATCTGAAAGCAATTATCTCTGGTTTAGATTTGTACCTGACATAAAAGAAGGAAAATATGTTGTTGAGTTTTACAATACCGTATGTGGAAATTCAGGGATAGTTTCACATGTTGAGGGTGTGCACAGAGCTACTGTCTAGGTACCTACAAAATTTCCATTAATAATTTCCAAGCATGGATTTGAGTTCTTAATTCATTTATTGCTTCTGTGAGGTAAGGACATGTTAGCTGCAGTTTGAGGCTAGAAAATGAAGGATAAAAGAGCGACTTACATAAGATCAACCAAGAAACCCATAGAATTAAGACATCTCCAGAGTCTCAAGTCAATAGCTATAACTACAACATTGTCAGTAACAGCCCACATTTCAGGTCACTCTGATTATTACACTTGGTTCAGTCTCTTGCAATGATGCTCTTCAGTGATGGACCTCATGCAGAAGTGTTGACCGTTTCATATCCAGCTGCCTACATAGTTGTTCTATAAAACCAGATTGCTTCCTAATACGCATTCAGTGAATAGGATGAGACATGCAAACAAGTACTTGATCTGTGGAACAGCCTGGAGCTTAGTGCAGCCTATGCTTTCAAGCACAATTTAGACACGACAACCTTGCTGCTAAAATAGTCTTCCTACAAGAGACAGGTATGGGTAAGCATACGTACATCCACCCCACTACCCATGCTTATTTACCTTAAGCATGGCTTTACATCTGGTTTTAAGCATGTAAACGGGGCTACTTCTTTAAAAATATGTGTCTCGAGTAGCAATATCTTTATGATCTTACAGTATACTAAAGAGAAGTTTCACTTACTGGTCTTGGTAAACTGTACTGATACATTTCTGGTCTGTATGTGGGTACCCACTGTACCCCCCCTCTAGTTCGGGTCATGGTACCAGGAGCACTGGTCACAACCTCCGAGTAGGGCAAGTGTGGTGCTGAGCTGTACGCCTCCTGCCTGCTCTGTCCTCCATGGCCCGCAGAGGCCAGGCTGAAAGCCTCTTCCAAGAGCATATGCATCTGCTGTCGAACCTCATCAATGGAGGGCTGAGAACTTAAAGTGGAGGTCTCCGAGTGGCCTTTGGCCTGACGGGACCTGGCGTAACTCCGAGGCTCATTGACACGGTCAACATTTGTTTCTTCTATAATTTCAGGCTCAGTCTGTTGGATGGAATAAAAGCACGTATATGTAAAAAGCTTTACAGGACAGTATTTGTGCTGCTTCACACAAAACATTCTCAAACACAGATGTAACAGATACAAAGTCAGGAATTGTGACAATATAGATGCATGACAAATATTGGAAAGGAGTGATATGGTGCAGGCGAGTATAATAGACTCTTATATCCTACATTGTTTTCTGTGAAAACTATCAGGGACACTCTGTAGCAGATTAAATTGTCAATGATCCACTTTAAAACAATTAGAACTAATGTTTAAATTCTTTCTTACTTGTTAGCACCAATGGGAGTACAACTGTGCCAGGAGGAGTATGGCTCTCTAAGTAGTACCACCACTATGAAGGACCCCTTACAAGAGACTGCTTGTTTCAGCTACAGAGACTGAAATTCCTTTGTCCATTCTCACATGTTGATTTCAGAATTTAGGTTTAGGAGTTTTCCTGAACTTTCCAATCCAGTGAGGACCACTGATGATGACACCACAAACTAGGTCCTGTCCCACCTCAGTCATCTTACCTAGCTACGAAACAGTTGTTACATAGAAATTTAACCAAAACTAATGTGGGAACAGTGAATGAAGCATGTACTCTAACAAGTAGATAGTACTCGTGCAACTTAACTTGAAGGTTTACCCCTAGGGTAATTCCTTCTGTACAAGTAAGTACAATCAGAAATCACCTCCCTGACTTTTTTGCCTGTAACTCCAAGACAGAAAAAATCATCATATTTTAAGAACTTGACAGTGAAATACTCAACTTCGTCTATATTCTGTAAGATTAGCTTTACATCCTATAGTTTTAAAAAATACGTTTTAAACAGGCAACCTGAAAAAGCAAACAATTCCTTATAATTCTTTAAATATCAGTAAAATCCATTTAAGATGCTAGGATAGCTGGAATGAAGACTAGGATATGTACCTCCTTCTATATATAGCATGTGGTTAGAACTGTGTAGCATTTAAAATAGCCACAAATAAAATAATAGAACAGGATGTTCTTCTTAAAAGTTCCAGCACTATCCTGATAATTTCTTTGACTGCTCTGTAGCACACTTTGTTCACTATGTAATAGTGCGTTTCTGTAGCTGACTAGGCAAGCAACTGTGCCCTCAACCTTTCGCAAGCTATGTATGGTCATCTGTCCTACAGGACAGTCATAGTACATATTTCTTCATTAGCAGAGGAAAAAAATCAAACCGACTTTCTTTGTCTGTTATCAGTCATTCAGAGAAGAGTTACATGGTTAGCCTAAAAACTGTCAATTAATTTAAATAAAAGATCTAATTTGTTTTCTCTCTTAGCTATTACAAATATAGCTATATTTTGTACTTAATGAAAATACAGCAATAAAAAATAAAAATTAAGACAATAATTAATCATTTGCATATTAGAATTTAACCATAATCTATATGGTTATAGTTATATGATCTATTATCCCAATTCAAAACCACAAACCCAACTTCATGCTTTTCAATGGGAAACACATCAGATTGGGGGAGGAAGACGTAACTGCACAAAGTTATCTTAAACTGAAAAACTTTGTAGGAAATCCTCAACTAAATAGTTCCCCTTAACATGCTTCATGCATTTTGATTCCATTATTATATGTGTTGTTACAGTAAATAAAAATCAGGTACATTTTGGAAGCTTGACTATGAAATGCAATGGTAGTTTGTGTAAGTGCAACCAAAGACCCTCTGAAATCATACTGTCCCAACTAGGTGATTAATAACCATGGTTCTATTTCTATATATTGAAACAAGTATCATAAATAGATGCCATTATACGTTAACTTCATTATAAAAATCCAGATATTGTTCATACACAGTTACTGTACAATACAAGGAACTAAAAGGGCGTGAAGAAGAAAAAGAAAATCCTGTATTGAGAGACAGACTTTATACACTTCTGGCATAACTCTGCTGCTGCAACTGTATCAATAACATTCTTCATGTGAACATTAATCCATAATATTTTTGAGGAGTTGCATTAATTTAACTATATCAACAAAATTATACCAGTAAATTCTTTCTTATACTGAGCTCTTAGATATGTATAATAAGGTCATTTTCTCCCTTTTACACCGAAACTACCTAAATATTTTCTGCCCTAGTATAAAGCTTATTAGCAGTCTAGAGGTTCTATATTCTTTCATTATAGCATTTGCTCTACTCACAATTGCCAGTGAACATGAAATAATAAACATTTTAATAAACTCTCCTTAATCTACTTCCTAGGTGAAGGTGTTGATAGCAAACCCTGTCGGGGTTATTTAAAATTGAAAGATAGGTACTGTTCAATAATAATCCATTTATAAAACATGCTATAGAGGCAAATTATATACCCAGAACATCAAACAGTACACTCCAAAATGCACACTCCAAAATGTACACTCCAAAATAATACAAAATACAAAACCCCTACAAATTCTATACAGACAGGCATGTAACTATTGACCTCATACCCTGACCAGTTTTTAGCTCTGAGAAACAGAACCATGATTCAGAGCAATATCACAAAAATCATTATAGGGAATGAAATATTTTTAGAAAACCATAATTGAAATACTAGAAATTTGATATGTAAGGGGAACCAAAAATACATAAATAAAATATCAGTAGTGTGGAATGGCAGATTTCCGAGCTCTTGCTTCCCTCTGCTATTTAAAGGACAAAGCAAAATCATGCAGATCATAAACTCTCATCATTTGGTTGCGCATATGAGTCTAGCAGTTCTTAAGAATCTAGGGGATCTTAGTCTCTTTTCTTAAAATAAAACAAAACAAAACAAATTAAAATTTATCATTGTTGGGAAGGTAGCCTCAACATATAACCTGGGCATACTGGTAACAGATCAAAAAAAAAAAAAAAGGCAATTTGTTAATTTGTAAAAAATTTCATGACTCGCAGATACTATGAGCTATTTGATTCATGAATTTAAGTATTTGGAAATGCTTATAAAATACAAATTTCACTGTTCTTTGGCAGGACTTGCTGCTAAATAACATACTGGGAGGAAGAGGGTAGCAGGTGTCTGAGAAGGCTGGAACCTTCAGAACGACAAAGGGGATGTCAAAAAATGGTACCAGATGTTACTAGATAAAAAAGAAAGGACACAAGATATAAACCAGCCCTTTTTCAGAGCCCTTTTTCACCCATTTCCAGAGGTCAGACTTACAGAGGTGTTCAGTTGCACCACTGGTGAGCTCCATATGGATTCCAGGCATAAATATAGATATGCCTGCCTGTGGGTATCCTGGGAGACCAAGCCTGTCAGCCGCCCGGCGCAGCTCTGAGAACCTCAAACAGGAGTGAGGAGAACCAGCCCACGCTGCAAGCTGAGGCTGGGGAACTAAATTTCAATATCCTGTCCCATTTTCCCCTGGCATTTTTCTGCTTTCAGATGGGAAATACATTCAGAGCTAGAAGAGATGCAGATTCACTGCGGTGCATTGGGCAAAAGGAATTTTATGTAACTTATCGGTAAAAGAGGCTGTGCCTCTGACAGCTCATCCAACCACAACATCAGAAGACAGGCAAAAGCAAACTTGTGTGTGATGTGCACAGATCTCAGAGTTTATAATTACTTTTAGGACATTTCAGAATCCGCATAAGCTCATTAATCTACTTTCAAGGTTTTTAACAGATTTTCTTTAGAACATATTTTATATACAGTATTCACAATATATTAAAATGTATTTTAAAAATCTGCTAACTACTTACGGCATGTTAATTTTGAACTAATAGCAGGAGGCCATGCCTGCCCCCAGAATGTTTTCAACATTCATTTCAGGAAAATATCACCTATGAAAAACTAGCTTTTATTAGCCTATTGAAAAAATTCCTTGCTTTCTTTTTTTTCAGGATACTGAGGGAAAGCTTACTTGGCAATGTTTTTATCTAAAATGTCAAAAATACACAAAACCTTTTGCAGGGGGGTAGGTATCTTCTTTTTGCAAAATGTAAAACCTATTTCAACAGGTTATACTTTCTTTTTCCAGGCTACAGCAATGTATAATAATGCCTCAGAAAGCAGCGAACCAGTCATCCCACTTACGTGGCACAACATGACTCATGCAATCTGATGGGAAGTGTCCAAATGCAGGAAATCGTTTCAGAAATCTGACACCTACAACATGCCCTGCAGAATTCCCTAAAAGAATTAAACTTCCCCAAACACATCCCCTGACCTTGGTACCTTCCTTCACCTTGCTAAAACTGCATCCCTGGCAGCTGAGTTGTCAATTAAGACCCGCACAAAATGCTTGTCATCTACAGAGTTTAGAGTATGAACAACCACCAGATGAACTTCCTTAATTTCCAGAACGGTTTAGACCTTTTCTAGGGACTGATCTTCAGCTGTAGGTGAGCTACAGCATTTTGTACACGTGACAAAGGACTGAAAAATTCTACACTACCGCAGTGTTGGGGCTATTTTTATCCAAAATTCTGGGTGCACGCAGTGTCAACTCACACCCAGTGTACGTTCAAGACTGCACAAGACAACTCATCTGCCTCGTGTTGGCTGCGTGAGTTCCTTGAACCATAAACCAGCATCTCCTCTGGCTGGTTTTGACATTTACCTGTGCAAAACTCTCCCTGTTCTGATGTAGTAAAAGAACATTATCTGTTCCTAGGGGATTTCCACAAAACACTGACATCTGGACTTAAGTGAAATTCCCAGAAGTCGGTTGTTTATTCTTCTGAATCAAGAAAGCAGCACTGGGGGTACAGAACAGTGGATTTTAATTGCAATGAAAAAAAGCTCAGTATCAAGTGGTCGCATACTTAGAAGAACTATCTAAATTCAAAATGCAATCCTTTGGCAAATAATGAGTTTCAGGGCAAATGTTTTGTTTGCATTTCAGACTGTAAAATTATGTACAGCTAAAAAGTACATGAAAGAGTCTGTGCACTGAGTATCCTGAACTTTTTTCAGGATGCTGAGTGCACATGAAATACTGTAATGTTAAATACCCAACGGCACTCTGACTTGTAGTTTTATCAATAGTTTCCTGGGTTTGGGGGTAAGTTAAGACTTTGCTGAGCAAATTTCACTGCATATATCTGATAAACTTACGTCATATCCACTGTTACGGATTCCACGTCTAGGTCTTTCTCGAGTCACAAGAAGATCCATCTCAGTCTCTCCTGGGCTAGGACTGTTCAAAGACTGCCGGCTTCTGTAAACTGAGTTCTTCATCGGTTGCCTAGAAAACAAGAAAACAGTGTAATGAAAACAAAAAAAAATAACAGGCAGCAGTTTTCAATACTTACCTCTATTCTAAAATGATGAGGCTCAATAAAAATGCCACTTTATTATAGGATATTCTTTCTAGTTATATTGAAGTGCTAGAAATCAGTAACATTATTAAGAGATCAATAATTTTACTTACTGTTAAAGAAAATAAAGCTACAATAAAGACATGGTCATCATACGTGGGAGCTTATCAGATGAAATATGTCCCAAGAAGATATCAGAACCCTTTTAACCTCATCCAATATGATTCAAATTCATAAAAAATAAATAGGTGCTATTATTGAAAAATAGGACCTCCCATGCACTCAGATGGGAAACAGAGATTTTGGTTGCTGATCCTGAACCACAAGAGAGAAGTGGAATAACACTCCACTGAAACAAACACCCAGCAAAGTGAACAGGAAGAGAGATAGGAGTGGGAGGGAACTGCTTGCAAGATGCTGTTTTTAAATAGCCAGTTTGGTAACTGGCCACAACTTTGTCAGAGAGCTGTACTCCCTGGGATTCAACCGCTTCCAGTATAGCTCTGAGCAGCACTGAGGCGTTGAGCTTTCACCACTGTGTGCAAGGGGAAGCAAACGTAACAGAAAGACAGCAGGTAACTCAATAACCAAAATATCCTGTAATCTGTCCAATGCAACCATTTCTTTCCTTGTTATCGGTTATACCAAAACCAAATATAGCATTCCTCTGTAAGATACAGAACATATCTGTACGTAAACTCTTCAGGAGTGGTTGCCAAGTCATGGCAATTCAGGAAATTCATGCTTCATGAAGCTGCATCTTTTAAGGCGGCTACATCTAAATCAGAAAAGTTTAGAGGATGTTCTCGTAATGTATCTGGCCATTAGGCATTTCCCAGAGAAGTGCTCCTCCCACTGTAGATCAATACCAGATCAAATAATGGCATGCCAGTTTCATCTATTAACGCAGTAATTACGCTGTTATTAGAGCCCGATATAAAGTTATCTTTGCCTAGTCATGTTATTTTTCTGCTTTAGGCAATTATTCAATTCAAAATATTAAAAGTAAATCAGGTCATCTAACATGTCTGCACATTGCTCATTTACGGGGCACCTGACAATGTTCATAGTGAAGTAGGAGAAGTTGCCCTATTATATCTGAATTCACGCGTTCAGTCTCTGTTTGCAAGGTAAGATTTACCCCTGAAAACTTGCATCGTGCTGTCAGATGAGCTGGGGCCCACTGAACCAGCCCTGGTCGCTATGCTCAGCAGACAACAGTAAGAGATATAGCGAAGGTGTAACAACACAGATTTTGAAGTGACCTGATTCTTCAGTGTCTGCGCTTAGGTCAGATGGACAGCTATCCATACCTGCTGGGGTATATTGTCCCTTCCTCTGGCACTGGGAGTCAGCAGTTCTCAGCTAACCCTCATAGACTGACTGGAAACACACACTTATACCTTATTTTCCTAAGGTTGTCTTGGGTAGCTAGTACAGCCCAAGAGGTGATGTTGTGGTAACATTGTGTGACCACAACATTATTTTCCTCAGTTATTAGTGAGAAAGTAAAAACACCCTTAGCGTATCACATTCGCCCAAATACACCTGCACATTAGAAAAGTAAAAAATGACAAGCATGTTCTGGCCTCGAATCAAATCTTAGCCAAAGATTGCTGCTGTCGTAGGGGGTTCAACACAGTGGTGGGATGATTTTGAGGCCACAGCAAGGCAGGGTTTTAAAGGCAATAAACATCAGTCAGAGCACAACAGGCTTTCAGCCATGACTGATAAATTTGTGAGAACCAGAGAACAGTTGAAAGCAGAAATTTGGAAGGGGGCTATTGAAGGGAGAAGACTTGGGTGACTTTTCCAACATTCTCCTATGCTTGCCAGGTAACAAGATAAAATGCAATCTTGTGCTCAGATTTGATTGAAGGCCGAAAAATGCTTGTATTAAAGTTAAGTAAGGCTGTGGCTGAGAGCTCTACTTGATTTAACAAGTGGTGTAAAAACAAGGTCTCCAGAATTTGAAATTTTTGGGACTGCCTGAACTGATTACAAAGAGATCCATTTGAGATCTTGAAAAGCCTAGGTCCATTTCTGTAAGGGACATAACAGGAAACCATCTTAAGCAGCCTGTTCCATTCAGCAGTTACAAAGACTTCATGTTTTAACATCTCAAGACCCATCAATGAAATGAAAAGACAACACAGTCCAAATGAATTCATTGATAAGAAGAAATAATTCTTCAGGTACTACAGATCTGGTTAACAGAACTTTTTGCCTTGACAGATTAGAGCAGCAGAAACTGGTTTGCAGAAAGCCAGACATTTATGTGATCAGACAGGGTAAAAGGCAGGACAAAAAATATCAATTTCACACTTCTGCTTAAACTAAGTACTCAGGCACGTCCTTGATTTTCAGGCATCTTTCAAAAACTTCTGTGTGACTTTTAATTACAAAGCTCCACGCGCATGTTTGAAAGTCACAAATGCACTGCCAAAGCAGAAGACAAGCAGAGGTTTGGGAATAAATTTCCCCTATAAAAATAATATTGAATTATAAGTCTCTTCTCTTTTTTCTTCCGGGACTATACTGCTGGTCCTACTAGAAAACATGGGGAACAGGTTTGCTAAGGCTAATCGGATCTGACAATCTTTATGTTCCTACATTAAAGGTCTCTAAAATTTCATACATGTTTTACAATAGGTCCATAAATACTTAGTTGATGCAGTTGTGATGTATTTTCTAAGGGACTCAAATATATGGCGCTCTAATACATGTAGATTCTTGACCTGATTACAAACTATTAAAGAAAATCCCAGAACAGTGCATATTATTGGTAGGCTCTTAAAAATTGCCTTCAGATTGCAAATTATCTCATTTAAGAAAGTTTTACTAATGAGAAAGGAGGTATGAACACTAACAACTGGCATTCAAATGGGTTAGCAAGTGCCTTCTGGGAACACAACTGGAACATTTTAAAACATGAATTTTATGGTACAGAAGACTCAAAGGTACTACAAGCACAAAGCTGGTTGTTCTTGAACAAATCAAATTATTTAGTAGCAATGCTTTGTAAACCACTTTTAGATACAATTTAAAACAAATAAAAAATGTAAAGGTGATCTTGAGTAATGTAATCAACTGCATCTTTATTTTCTGATGTATTTAGGAAACACTGTAATAATGTGATTTAAGTTAGTGGAATATATACAAAACAGAAAAGGGTGGAATAGACCTTTTCCGTAGAAACTCTGAAATCTTTGTCTTACTCCTAAGTGATACTATTTTTTAAAAAACAAAATATGCAGTTTTTCAGTTTTTAATTGCTGCAACTATAATGGTATAAACAAAGATTCAAAGCAGAAAAAGTTAGAAATCAAATCTTTTCACTTTTACACTAACCTAGATTGCTTTAAGAGCAATTTTATTTCATTACGGAAATACATTTATATTGATTCATTTATCAATAACCAAAGCACACATTAACTTGTAGTATTAGTCAAGGTTTTCCTCCAGCAGTATGCCATTTTAGCTATCTTATTTTTAGTTAGAAAAACGAAGACAAGAATGCTGTCATATGTGTTGCAGCACATCAAGTTCAGTTCCAGTTCTTAGTATGGAAATTTTAGCATAGACTTTGGAGTTGGTTTCTCTGCAAACATCTGCAACATCTGTGAAGTCCATTAAATGCTTTGTGTCTTTACAGAAAGTGCATCAGATATGGTTCTTCTCTCTTCCCAGGTAGAAGTAGGGATATAGACTATATATTTAACAAGTAAATCTGGCAGTCAACCTTTTATGGTTCAGCTGCACAATGAAATCATTCCTCTACAGCAGTATACCTGCCTTCAAGCACTTTATATCATGCCAGTAATCACTATCTCAAATAGACTATGACAGGTTTACACAACACACTAGAAAACACTTAGAAAAAAAATGTATTCTGGGACCTTTCAGCACATTGGCACATGAACAAACAAACATCAGGATATTTAACAAAAAGCAGATGGCTAGCATTAAAGCTTTGTGTGAAGTGTTTTAAACATTGTCTGCATGGCATGTGACACGTAATAAACATCCAAAGTAACGCCTCAGTCCTTCAGTATACGTACAGCACACAGTCGTATCAGTGTTTCTACTGTTCCATCTGTATCTTCTGGACAGACTGAGCAGACGGAGCAGGACTCCTTTGTACTGACGGTTCAGTATCTTACCTTTTCAGTGCTCTTGGAGCAATTTATTCCTCCCTCACTGGAAAACTGCACAAGGAAATGATGCCCCAGACCCTCTGGCAAGGACATACCATACAGTTAAGTCAGTCGACCAGTGCAACCCTGGGAAACAGCCCACCGGGGGCAGTATCCCTCACTCAATTAACTCTAGACCTTTAAATCCAGAAATCCATCTGATCACAGCTTTTTCCCATATTCTGAGCCAACACTGCTTTTATGTTTCCCACTACAGTCTTTTTCATTTCCGTACCCCACAGATAATTGCTGAAGTTGTTCTGTGTGCAAAGGCTGTGTCACCACCAATGCTTTGACTGTAGTCATGATTTATGCTCATAGGAACTTCGGCCTGAACTTTCCAGGAGATGGGATGCGAGATGGCACCTCCAGACATGAGGGCCATTTCCAGAGGAAATGTACTTCAGTATCCCTTTTTTTCTCGTGGATCAACTGCTGCTGGTGCCTGATTACAGTAAGAACCAGAGCCCTTGTGGTGCGAGGTGCAATGGCAAACACACTCTCTTATAATCCTTCACACCTCCACCACCCCTAAGGACAGGGAATCTGCATACCGTGCCATTCCTGGGGTAGGACTGGTGTGATCTCCTCTTTTTAATGTGTCAACTTGTGTTTCAGAGAGCACCAGCAACACAGCAGGTCCACCCACCCACAGTAGGCTCAGGCATGTACACCCCCATCTCATTTCTAAAATGGGGAGATGACTATTACTGGTGTGCCATCCTCAAGAGACACTGAAGTGTTAATCAAATGTTAGTTACACAATTTGCCAGCTCCACATCACAGATTATGAATTTCTCTGTTAAAGGCACATGAGGATCACCAATAACAGGACTTACTGAAATACATGGACAACGTACCGGTTGTGTTATCTTATGCCTACTGCAATAGTTATATTCAGATAAAAATAATGACAAAATAATAACAGCATTGAACTTTGGAAAAGAAAAATTCAAATGCCAACTTCCTGGCTTAAGTCCACTCTCAGTATTACGAAAAAAATTGCTACCACTTTTTCCATTTACCTTACTTGGAAAATGACTCCCAAGAACTTGCAACAGTCTCTTCCCTTATATTTCTGTCTTTACATTTCTTTCTTTAACTACATTGCAGTTTTACCAAATGACATAATTTCATAAATAATCATGGGCTATACGAATTTTCTTCATAAAGTAGGAGGAGCAAGCTGACCATACAACAAACAGTTGGCTCATTAAGAACAGCCCCTTTGATTCCCTACAAGCCCTGGACATCAAATTCCCTCCCAAAGAACTGCATATAAAAAAGTCTCACCTGCTCTTATGGTCAGCAAACGGAGACGAGACATCTGCATCTGGATCCAAAATATGGTCAAGTTCTTTCTGGTTTTTTTCATACATTCTTTTTCTCTCTGTCAGCCCCTTGTTGTTATCAACCTGCGGGAAATCATAGTAGCCCTTCCTCTTGGCTTTCAAACGCAGCTTGTTGCGGTAATGTTCTATATCGGACTTCTGCTTCAAAGCCTTGTTCACCTAAAAGGCAAAAAGATGTTTGAAGGATGGTACTGGGCTGGCTACTTCCAACCGATATTGTCAGAGCGTGTTTGATGCACTGCATGTGTCATTTTACAGAGTGCATTTTGTACCACACCATGCCATCTGTAAGCACCAAGGAACTGTAAGTGAACAGAGTCGCTGCATTTTTATGGCTTGGCAGATGGTTAAATAATTTTAGCCTAAAAACTATGTACCATTACAACACTGACTCAGATACACCCACCGAGGAAAAACACTGATGATGTTAGCCAATTGTCGTGACCCAACACCGGGCTTTCTTTTGGGTATCACAGGGAGAACTCACTGATGAAAACTCTTCTAAAGTCCTGTAAGTACAGAGACATCGCCCCTGACTACACAAAACCTTACATAAGTCATGACTGATGACTGGGGAAGAATTCTGGTGAAATATCATCATATGTGCCTTTTGTTTATATGCTTCCTTACAAATCTGTTATAGGCCCTTGTTAGAGACAGGATCTTTAAATAAACAGGTGTTTAGTCTGACCTGGTACACTTCAGGTCCCATGGATGCTCCTAAGTATTGAGAAAATTTCCTCCTCCTTCAAATTGTCAGTTAGATGGAAATGAGCAATTTTCTTGGGCTTTTTGCTTCCAGAGTCAAATTCTACAGTCTTCTCACAAATTTCAAGAAATGTATGTACAAAAGAGCACAGAGCACCAGGAGTGCCATCCTGTTGACTTACAGAAAATAGATGTTGAAAGTTAAATAAGCTTTTCTCTGAGGTTGGAAACTACGTGGCACATCAGGGCTTAAAATACAAGTACGAAATGGAGCACAACAGACTGCTCTAATCCAGGCCCACGTGGGAAGCCTGATGACACTGTCTTTTACTGTGCCTCTGGCAGCAGCCCTCCCTGTTGCTTTTAAACAGTGTCAGGGGGATTCTGGCTGATCTTTAAATGACTGTTGCAGTGTGAGTTTGCAAACAAGACACATCTCTGGCTTGTCCTCATCACGTTTAACAACTGTATGGAGGTTTCAGTCCTTTGTAAATGGACCAGTCTTGATTAAATCTACATAAAAACATGAATTACCATATCAACAAGTGGTGGAGCCAAAGCATAGTTTTGGCCAGCACCTGGATCAGATACTTGTGCCATCCCACTACGTTCCCAGGAAACACTGCATCCTCTGTGCACAGACTGGCGTGCAGACTGAGAAACACGATGGTCCTGTTTCGTCGCTTCTTGCTCCGAATGAGATGCATTGCTCAGTATAGAAAGATCAGCTTGGCACCCAGATGATCTATACACATTTCCATGCTCAGCCACAGAATTCATGTAGACAAAAGATTTATTCTGCTCTCTGCCTTAACTACTCATTTTGTTAAAACAAATATGATAGAAGACAAGGATATTGGGAAGGTAGGAATACAGAAAATTGCCTCTTCCAAGGTTGCATGCATTCATAGGTGCACTATGAAGGAGTAAATCTTAAATTCTCAGACCTCTGAGCCCACAATGCTAATTGGACTTCATATAGCCTCAGCGTGAATAACTCCTACCGGTCCTCAACTCCAACAGGCTTAAGACTGTTCCACCTGTGGATGTAGCCAAGGAAACAGCTGAAGACATTATCAGACAGTCCTTACCTCTCCATTAATGATGGCAGATTCCTGGCTCCTATCTGATGCAGCATGAACAGCAGGTAGTGCCACGGGTTTAATAGCTATCAGCTGTACCGATCCAGACGAGGTGTCGAAGGGGTCAATGGCAGATTTGGCAATGTTATCAAAAAGAATGCCTCCTTCCTCTTCGTCACTTATGGGCACTAAAGCACATCAGACTTACTCAGCATAAAGATACACGTATTTTTACTACATGTTCAAGGTGAAATTCAGTGAGCACATGATTTAGATTAATGATGTGCTCAGTACATTCCAGGAGCAGACCTGGAAGACCTTTATACTAGAATAAAATCCCATTAGATTACAGATAACATTAGGTATTCAAAGCATTATCTGGCACTCCCCCAAAGAAGGCTGATTTCCAATCTGCACTAATAAGATGGAAAAAAAAGGAGAAAGATAGACATAGAAAATTGTATGAAAATTATAATGAAAGTCAAAGTACATTTTTTCCTAGGTTTCACATGGAAAAGAATTATGTGCACACACGCACACACACACATCTCTACATGCCAAGGCGTTAGTAGTTACATCTGATGTAACCCAAGAGTGCAACTTTTTTTGTGTCACACTGCGAGAGCATGGGCATTCTCAAAACTTGGAAACTGATTTTAGCAAAAGTTATCAATGCTAAAAATGCCATCTGTTAAAACAAAAGAATTACTGTAGTATGTCAAAAACACTCAAGAAACTAATGGTGTTCAAGTTTATGCTTTTTTTTTTTTTGCTTTGCAAAGCAGTACCTCAGGTGGCTGTAAAGTTAAATCATTAAAATTTCTTGAGAGACAGAAGAAGGCTTCTGAAAATCTTTAGATTAAATAGCATGGTCAAGCATCCTTAGTTTTAGATTTCTATATAAATGGATAACCCTTTCACATCAATTGGGCCCTTTCTCCTCCAATTTTGTTTGTAAACCTGCATCACCTTGTCAGCTGTTGAATCTTAAACCTTTTATCCTCATTTTGGAATAAAAAAATTACTCTAAAGCATGAGCACAAATTCTACAAAGAGATCCTTGCAAACATTTTTGAATAATTATGCTATTACAGGGAATAATGTTTGCTCCATCTCCTAACTGACAGGAGCAGAGATCCTCTGCTAAAGAACAAAGTGGTCTGCTCTAAATTTATTTCCTCTGAAAATACACTCTGGTTTAATATTTAATCACTGCACAAATTACAATGGACTTGTATAAACTCAGCAGTTTAGACAGCCAATGATTTTGGTAAGAAAATATTTGACAGTGGTAACATAAAATATGAACCCACTGAGTAAGCTCATTATCTTGCTGTCTGCACTCAGTGTGGACTGGAGTTGACACTACTTGAGCTTTTAATATATGGGTTAAGTCACTCTGTCATTAAATATCGTCCCTCTGGCTCCACGGAACTGTCCAAATATGACTGAGTCTTTAGGGGGTCTGAGTGGGTCCCCTCATCCCTCCTAGGGCTGTTCAAACACTCTGAATTTGTAAGCTCACCGGAGCAAGCAGATCACAAGCCTGGTTCGCTGAAATTAACTGCTGGACACCCACTGACAACCAT
This sequence comes from Leptosomus discolor, assembly GCF_034619465.1. Classification (NCBI taxonomy): domain Eukaryota; kingdom Metazoa; phylum Chordata; class Aves; order Leptosomiformes; family Leptosomidae; genus Leptosomus; species Leptosomus discolor. The sequence goes on along the minus strand of NC_141402.1, from coordinate 20,294,043 downwards.
GCTGCCAGGACACCACACCATCAATATCAGATGAACGAAGAGATACTTGCCCCTCACAGAATGCACTTGAACAGGAATGCATTTACATTACAACATAAATGTAACAAAAAAAATGAAGCATGAATGTTTTTCCCTCAGGGTTGTTGTGACACAGCTATGTCCAAGAGAGAAAAAGTTTGTCTGAATTGTATTTTTCACCGACAAAGATGGTCTTTCATGATGATTACAGCTCAGGTGAGCCTGGATAGTATCTCGGCAGCGGTTCAAGTACCAAGAAGTTCTGGAAGGCCCTCTCTTTGGCTGCCTGTCTCAGCATTTGCCTGAGCCAGGCAAGCCCAAAAACCCTGGCTAAGCATCAACTTGCAAAACATGATTCTTTCCAAACATCCTCTGTGTACCCTGCTTCAAGCAGAAAGCACCAAGAAGTGCAGCTGCATTTCCACCCCAGTGTTTCAGAAGGACTGCGTTTGCTGAGACTCAGCAGTGATCTCCAGGCAGCCACAGAGAACATGACTAGCCACAGATGTGTGGGTTGTCTCCTCAGACCTTGTTTCAGGATCAGAAACCAAGAGTTTTGCTTATATAAACAGAATTCCTCTGGTTCAAAGACTCATTAAAGAAAAGAAAAATTAAGGGTAAAGAAAATCAGGAATCACAGACAACAGCTACTTCTGATGCTAACAGCAAAGAGCACCCTCAGTATCATCCCTCTCACTGGTGAGCACATCTCCCCCATCTACTGCATGCTATTGGCATGGAAATAACAGCCAAATGGGACTAGAAATTGGAAATCCACCTTGGTTTAGCATTTGTTCACTAATTAGCATTTATACTACAAAAGTACTTTTTTCCCCGTTGCTCTTTTTTTCACCAATGAGTGATGAAGAGAGTCTGTGACCTGCAGTTCCAGGCACACTGCTGTAGTTCGTATGGGCAGTGAACCGTTAGCAAGTACTGTGGGAATTTTAATATTTCCTCCTATCCATCTCTTTCTGAGAGAATTTACAGCAGGCATTTCTAACACTATTGAACCATAGCAATGTCTAAACTTTAAAAAACAAACCAAAGGGGGCCCAGAGAAAAGTGGGAGTCTTGGGAGTGTTTGTTTCTCCTGTGCAGAGCTGGCCCCAGGCCAGTCCACCCATCCGAATGCCTCAGCTGGGCGAGCGACTGATGGGAGTGGGAAACTTCAGAAAACTGCCCAGATATTCTTTATAGTCACTCACAATAAGCACATTTACTTATTATAATTAGCCGCATAGATTTAAAGCAATGCTTTTAATTTCTGTTTTTAAACAGAAGCATACCAACATTACGGAGTCATTGTTTTACTCTTGCTTGCGCTGCCTGCGTGCACACATAGCAAGACTTAGACATTCAGCAGCAGAACAAGACAAAAAACTGACTTAACCACCTACTTAACAGTAATTTCCCATTTCTAAAATATCTTGTGTTGGGTAACTCATGCACCATGATCCATTGAGATTGAATTACTCCTAATCCTCCTGTGACTGAAGTACAAGAAGACACATCCGAAGCAATTCATTTACTCAGGTTGAGGGCCAACTGCAGTGAAGATCAGCACGGCACCGGGTGTTTGAAGAGCAGGACCACTGCCGAAGCTCTATCTCCGCATCACTGGGGTGATTAGTGTACAAGACGTGCCAGATCAAGGCTGCTCCGGGGATGCTAGCCGCCAGGCTCGGTGCAGCTCTGTGGGGTTTCCAGCCAGTGGTGCCCACTCATGCTGCCAGTCCTCCAGCCGATGGGGAAGGGGCTGAGCAACAGCAGCTCTGCCCAGTTAAGAAGCAGTTAGCCAGGTGGCATATTCTGGTTTTATCTAGCTACTAGTTTATATTAAAAAATAAAAAGTTATATTTTTGTCAGCCTAAGATTTCGATATGAAGGCAAGACAAGATTTCTTCTCCCTCTCTCTTTCCCTCCACCTTGTCTTTTCTCCCCTCTCCCAAATCAAAATACACTGGAAGGGAGAAAAGGAAGACTGAAATACTTACCTGTAAAAAAAAAAAAAAAAGTAAGGAAATTTAAGTTACCCGTGGATCAGGTAACCTTACAGCAAAATACTTAGAACACAGATATGTGCTGTCCTGCTCAGCAGCAACCATTTGCCGATTTTGGAAGGCCTCAGAAAAACAATGGCATCGATGAAGAAAAACACATAAAGCCAAAACCTGGGAAACACAAGCAGGTAGACATGTTCTGCCTTTTTTTAGGTCATTCAATGAAGCCTTGAAAATTTTCAAAGATTTATTTTGTATGAAGGGCATGCAAACATTATAACCATACCTATAGTGTATACACCTATAGTTTGATAAAGCATGAACTATGCCACAGATCTAAAAGACTAACTCCTTAGGAAAGAGCCTGTGAATCGGTATTTCAAACAGAAATCCTGACTCCTGAATGTAAATTAATAAAGGAGAAATAATTTTAATTTTGGAGAAAAATCTCTATATAAAAAAATTAGAATTTTTCTACATCATCTAAATCATTCCATCTGCCAGCTGACTATCTCCATACAGGTAGGACACAAGAGGAAAAAAAAAAAACATACGCTTCTGAAGGAGTTTATAAGCCTACAAGTAAAATATGAGCTTCCCAACATCAGTATCTGAACTTATTCAGGGGCTGAAATACCTCTCTATAAAATACTGCAGTGTAACAGAAAACATACTTGAGTACAAACACACCCTTTCCAAAATATACCCGACTGTGAGACAGTGTGACTCTAAGCCTTTCATGAACAGCACAAATATTGTATTTTCAGAGAAGCAGATAGCTTACAGACTAATGGAAGCAGCCCATGATTCCTCCTGGATGTTATTTTCTCAAACTCTGCTAAATGCCAGGCCATGTGTCTGAGATGGTGCAGTCCTGGGTTTGCCTGGGATCCTCAAATAGGAGTTATCTGAGCACGTTGTTTGAGATCTCTAAAATGGTATTTGCAGGTTTTTTTATGAAACTGTATACATGGGGTGTCTACTCTTCTATTAACTTCTTGTTCGGTTCACTTTCTGTGAAGGTTTCTTGGCCTCACAAGCAGAGGCAAGGATATCTCTCTCTGTGGTTATGTCTTCTCCTCCAACTGCATATGCCTCATCTATTTAATTATTGAAGTCTTTCAATAAGAGTCCATGCACTTCATACTGTTTGTAGATAATCCATCAGCCCCTTTTCTTGGCTGGCACTTCTGTAATAGCATCCTAGGCATGTCCAATAATTAAAAAAAAAAAAAAATAAACTGACAAGGATGATGACTATACAAAGAATACAGGTAAGGCATGAGAACCTACAATAGAAGCCAGTTCTTTAAGAAAGTAGTGCTCTACGAGTTTTAAAAAGCTTTGCAGAAATAGTTTTCTGTTTGCACAATAAAACCATACATTTGTCGTCTTCAATGCTGACATATTAGTGAAAGATCACAACCATCCAGACTGCCACTGGATCTGATGGCATGAACATCTACACACTCTTCACACTGTTGCTTGGATGAAAACTGCTGTCAGACTCAATTAGTGGCAAAGTAAAGCTCATCCAGAGGGGAAGGCAGATGTGAATTAAGAAATACTTAAAGAAATGCTGCAACCGCCTGCAGGTCTCAGTTCCTTCAGAGGTCTGCTGCAACAGGCATCTTAGCAACACAGCATAAGATATTTTCTTGCCGTGAGAAAAGCATCAAAAATACATGCTCAAAAGAAAAAAAAAAAAAAAAAAAAAGGCAAGCCGAATTAGCCATGCTGACCGGAGAACCGGAAAGAGGCCAAACAGAAAGTATTTTCCAGTTACTCTATGCAAGTTCTACCACGCCTGTGAACACAGCACCTGGGTGGCCCCACTCACACAGTATGGACAGCTTGGAGATGTTGTTTTTCTCCCACTCTCTCTCCAGGGAAAGAGGCGGTGGAGCACTGGCACCTTTTTGCTTTTGTAGGAGTGTGAAGAGGCTCAGAAACGTGGCTCAGAAGTTCATAGAATTGGTTACAACACTTGGCTGCCTCTTGCAAACCAAAACCAAGCGAAAAAGCAGCAGGAAATGGTATTGGCTATGTCTGAAGAAACAAAGGGTTCACTGTCACCAGCAGGAATGCTAGCAGGGTCACAGTGCTCTCTACATTTAAACCAGACACACACAAAAGAAAAAGACAGTGGAAGAAATGGAAATATGGTGAAATATTAGGCTATGTCACACGAGCTGAAATCTTTGGAGAAAAGAGAAAAAAAACAAGTGTAAAGCTTCTGGGAGGCTCAGGGAGAACTGTAACTGGTGCCAGTATGAGGCATTTCAGCTGAACAAGTAGATTTTGTTAAATGTCTGTACTCCAGAAAAGCCTAGGAGTTTACTGTGAGGCAGTGAAGAATTAGATAAAGATCCCCACTAATACTGTTTCTGGGGCAAATGAAGCTAGTGCTTCAGGATGCGGGAATGAATGATGAAAAGAATGGACTCCTCTCTTTCACCATAAATTCTACCTAGCACTTTGACTTCTCAGTCTTTCAGAGACACAGGCATCATGGAAGGGAAGTATCTCACTTCAAATCTGCACATATGCTCAAATGCAGTTGTCAGGGCTCCTTCCTCACTGGAAAGAGAAGGGCGAGTTCCTCCAGAGCAGAGACATCTGTCCCAATTAGCTGTGACCCTCTGGAGTCACTAGGAAGCCTACCTGGTTAGGTTAGATTAAAAAGCCAATTTTAAAAGACAAAAATTTGGCAAGATGATGCCCTTTCCACTCCAACTTGTATTTCACCCCACCCAGCACAGAAAAGGCAGATGAAGGATGCTGGAAGTTTGCTGGGATACAGAGTTAGCTGGAGGATCTTGTGTATCAAAGCAGACTGCTACATCACTGCTACTGGATTCAATTGCTGTTGCCATATTTCACTTTAATTGGAGTCACTACAGACAACTGCTCAGAAATTCAGAAAAGCTGGCTCTGACGCTGAGCTGCTGCATTGGACAGTGTGAAAACTGGTGGCCCACACTTCTGTAGAATAAAGGAAGCAGCGTATCATAGCTTGGCTGAGTTACATTCAAAAATCCCTTTGCTTTTAGCTAAGCCAATAATACAGCCAAGTTTTCCTCCCCTGTACTTTGTTCCTGATTTTCAGATATCCCTACAAAGAACAGAGGGAAAAGAGAACTAAAAATTTATATGACATCTTCTGCCTGGACAGAGAAAATGATAGTCTTAAGAGACTGGCATTTTTAAAAGTAGTGAGGTCCTTGACTGAACGACTTCTGAAAAGTTACATCTATTTTTAAAGACAATGCCCAAATGCTCAGAAGATGAGAAGAAGTGTTCCAGCTGGGATTCCTAGGAGGAGGAAAGGAAGGTTTCTTACACAAGGAAGTTTGAATCTTTGGGAATGCTGCTTGTGCATCTCTACCTGTGATGTGTCCTTTCATGATGATGATGTTCAGGTACAAAATTGGGCTCAACTATACAGGTCCTCAGCCCAAAAGGTATGGAGGCATATGCTTCATTAAGAACTGCTAGGAAACTAAAGCTTCTGTTTTTCTCAAAATAAAAAAAGCAACCATGCCCTCTCAAAGATGCTAATGGGAAGGTTGCAAGATCAAACAAAGGCTGGAAAAACAGCCTATATAACTTTCTCTGGCTACATTTTGTGAGGAGCTAATGAAATGAAAGGTTTTACTGTAGGCTGCTATAGTTCTTTAGGTACTTAAGCGTTCATCCATTTTCTTCTCCCTGAATGATGTTCAGCCTGACAAAACAATGCGTGAAAGTGCCAATATCCTGTTGTTCTCTTCCACACTCTTACAAACCTGTCTTGGAAATTGTCAGTACCTCTGTTGGCAGATTCATTCATCTCACAGTCCTCTAACATACACAATTTGGCACTTTAAAAAAAAAAAGGTTTAATTTTTTTTTTTTAATGCCCAAAGTAAATGAAAGCACAACTCATCAACTTTCAGAATGGAAATTTACTATTAAAATACTAATTAGTGTTTTCCAAGAAAAACAAAAGGGAAAAAATGTAATTATCTTACCTAAGTTTATCATTATTGTAATACAAATAGATATTTTATTCATGTTTCTTGTAGAAATAAGGCTTAGCTGAAGGGTTCTCCTGATTCTCCCAAACATCAAGTCCTTAAGCCAAGCCTGTCAGTCTATGCTGGTTTCACATTGTTCACTCTCAGCCCTGACACACTCCATTTAGAGTCAATTTTGATACAAGCCATATAGAGTTTGTGTACTGAGGTAACATCCAGTGCTGTCATTTTTCTGTGTAACCAAATGTCAGCAAGAAATAGAATCTAAAATTGGTCTGTAACTATGGCAACTAATGAGCCATTCTAACTTGGAGTTCCCAAATCAAACATGTGACCATCAAGGGATTCATTCCAGTTTTAAGATGCTGCTTTTCAGAGAAGAAAATATGCTGCTGCTTTTGCTGACATGCGCATTAGAGGCATCAGCCTACAGCCAAGATAGAGAGCTGGAGCAGATTCAAACAAACAACTAGGAGAAAAGAGGCTTCTCTCTTAAACTGGAAGGAAAAACAGCCAACATATCCTATTGATGCTAATCATGCTGGATAAAGACAAAACCCTGCAAAAAGAACAAAATATCAGGTATAACAACAGTGTTTGCAATCATAGCACTGGGGAACAAAGCGTCAGCTCCATGATGAAAAGTAGTGGGTGCCTTGATTTTTAGTTTTTAATTTCAACTTCAATAGGCATTTTGGATCATACAACCCAAAAGTCAAAACCACATCTGTACATGCTTATGAGAATAAATGTGGGGCTAGCTGTGTAATTCTGGTAAGGGGAAGGCCATTTCATCTCCCATGACCGTGTCTTCCTTCTCAGAAGCTATTCTGAAAGGGTTGTATCAGGAAACTCTCCTAGACATATCTTAAGAGATATGCCTGGGGCTAAAAAGTCCCCATCTCTTCTACCAGGGAAGACTGTATTTATTCCCTTTCACATCTGTGCCTGGACACTACCAGGCAATGGCAGTTGAGTAAGGAAGTTCCTCAAGAAGTAGCTGAAGTCTCTACCAGGAGGGCTCTCCAAATAGGGTCTTTCACCCACAGGTTGCTTCAAAGCCAGAACAGTCAGATGGAAACAGTCTGTTTCATATTTTGTATATATGCTGTACCACTACTTTTAAAATGGGCAAATTCTGCTTGTCCTTTCTGTCACAGAAGCTGAAGATCTCACTGCCAGCACACAGTAAAAACAAATGACAAGGATCCATAGTGTGAATGGGGCACACACGAAAGATGTTTTCCCTGCGATGCTAGAACTAGAAATCATTTAGCTGCTTTGAACAAGGAGCACATTGACCATATTAAGTAACATCATTATTCAGGCTTTTTTTTTTCAGAACACAGAAGAAAGAAGGTAAGATAAATATGTCAATAAAACAGTTACTAGTTTTCCAGCATAGTATGAAAAGTGCATAGTTATTGTTGTCACATAAGTTGAAGCTAATATTACAATGAAATTAAGATTTAAAATAAAGGGTCAGTTTTTCCTTATACTACATTGAAAGATTTCTTTAAGTAGTATGTGTATGTTCTAGGAATGCACTACAGTCCAGATCAGAAGAAAGAATGTTAGGTGTTAGTCAATTCTTTAACAAAGAAACTGGAAGTTCTTACCAATTTTCTTGGGAGATTTAAAACCTAACAAAACAAAACAATACCTTCACTAAGTTATTTTTCCTATGCATGTAAACCTCACCTGATGCTGGTTTTGAATATTGCCTTTCCTGGGTAGGGAAGAAAAAAAAAAAAAATCAAACAGCTTTTAACTCTGGAAACCATAACTTTCGTTGTCTCGTAAAATGTGCTACATTTGGAACAGTGGAAAAAATAATTATGACCCTTGAAACTTAGAACCATGAAATATTGTTATGCTGTCTATGAAAAAAAAAGCCAGAATACTTATTATTACAGGTCTGGAGTAATCAGTAAAGTGACAGGTCTGTCAGAAGAAAGCAGTACTGGTGAAAAACACATAACAAAAGAAAATTAACAACTTCACTTCTCTATGAATTTGCAGATGTGCACAAATCCCAGTGAAGCAAGTTTAAAAACAGAGCACTACAGTTACATCGATTATACCACCCCCACAAGATGCAGTAGTCTATGGTACATGAACGGAAAGAACAGAGGACACTTGAACAACAGTATGATTTTGCCGTACAGACCAGAGGCCATCTCTGGTGCTTTGTATCTGATCCTGTATCGCACTGTATTCCTGCTAAAGCAGCAAAGTCTTTGTGTGACACTTTAGTATTAAGCACAACAATCATCAAGAGATTATATGATCTGATGTGATACCAGGGTTGCCATCAGAATGCTCCACAGAGGTTACTCAGGTGGTTTACTGGAAAAAGAGAAGATCTACACTAAGATTTTCTCTTTATCCGAGTCTTTCCATCAACACTTACTTTTTGACAAACAAGAATTATGGACTTGTGTTCATGATAGAATCTGATGAGACCACACTGAGTTTAATTCCCTCCCTTTAGAAGGAAATGATCAATTGGTTCAGCCACAGTGTTTTCTATTCATATGAAAAATATAGCTATGGAAGCAAAACCATAACTCAGGAGAAATAAGCAGAGGCACAGACAAGAGAAAAGCAAGGAAGAAAGGGGATTCTCCTCACATGTTCCTGATACATCTCAAGTCACAAGGTCACCACCATTAACCAAGGGCTTGGGAGAAATATCCAGCGTTAACATCCTAGGTGCATCAGGAAAAGCTGCCAGTAAGTGTTAGTAACAAAAAGGTATGACAAGGATGATAAGAGATGGAAAGTTAAGGCCTGGACATCTCATACTTTCTCAAATTAATTTTTACCTAATTAATTCATCTCACTCAGATCGAGGCCAGCTTAGCAACAGCAGTAATGGAAATTAGGGCTCTACACCAAAGAAAACCTGTAAACCCTGTCCACCTACTAAGCAGCATCATGTTTTCCTTAGTTTACTGGTATTTAAAGAAAAAAAAGAAAAAGGAAACTTGCAAAGGCCCACACAAAGAGTAAACACCACACTGTTTCATGTGAGGTCGAGAAACAGTTATAGCAGTAAAGGGGAAGGAAAAAAAAAAATCAAACCAGCTACAGCAGAAAATGCCTAAGTACTGCTGAAGGTACAGGAAGATGTTTCTGACATAGCTAGTGCCTGGGTGGGTACGGCTACAGGGGCGACTGCAAGCAGCTTTCATCAAGAAACACTTCTCACCGTTTCTTTTCCTTCCTTCGTCTTTTGTCACTTTTTGTGGTGCCATTACTTTCTGGAGGGAGCTCCGGCCGGAGCTGGGCTTTCCCGACCCGTTACTGATGATGGAGCCGTTCTGACTCGGGGACCGGCTGCAAGTAACCATAGCAACAAGGGAGGCTGTGAGCTCTTCCTCATAAACCTCATTTCAAGGTTATTTCATTCGCACAGTTTGCATCACTGAGTTTTCAAGTCTGATTTTGTACAAAAAGGAGACAGAATATAAACTGCACACAGAAACACAGTAAAGGCAGGAACAGAGCGATGGCAGAACACAACTTCCCAATTATCTCAGCGCTGATAGGCATCTTAGTGGCATCGAAAGCAAACACCTCTCATGCGCAACCCCCACAATGACAGAAGCGGCAGAGGACAAAAAATCCTGTTATCAATTCAGTGTCATTTACACAGCTAAAATAAAGCAGTTCTTTGTTTTAATATATGTGGCTAAACTAATTCTTTTATTATTTCGTCTGCATTTACACTCAACTGGTCAGCCACAATGAAAATTCACTCACTCATTTTACACGTACACACACACAACATAATAAGAAAATTCTCCTTTTTTCCTTTTTGCACATAACCTGGTTTAATCAGCACCATTACTTGCTGAAACTCCTGCGAAAATGCTTGTTTTACTGAGCCATTGCATATCCTTGCCCTGAAACCAGTCCCTGCAGAGAGTGAGGAGGACGGGCAGAGCAGAACCACTGTGAGTGTTCAGTCCCAATGAGGAACAAGGACAGAAATGAGCAGCATAACTCTGGGCTGCACTGGGAGCAAGCTTTCAGCAGAAGTTCTCATCTTTTTGGAGTGAGTAAATTAACCAAATCCTAATGCACAAGTTGGGAAAAGCAGGTCAAAGTAGAAAATGTTAAATTTGGTGCTATTCCACACGCAAACACGGTGTCACATTGTTTCTACATGCAAAACTTACCACGATAGCAATAACAACTATCTACAAGAACTGTATAGTTCCTCATGCACCTATCTGCAACCTGTCACTGAATTGTGGCCAACAACATGGTAACATAAAGAGGTTGCATCAAAGGAAAAAAATGGACCTAGTCACAAGGACTTTCATTTACAAAGAAAAAAATCAAGTTCTATTGCTGTCACAATGGCTTTACATCCAGAAAATGGTACTACAGCAAAGCAACCGTAAAAAAACATCCTGTAAATTATTGCCAATACTGTATTGCCAGCTTGAAACACTCATTTGCCTCCAGTTCTGACTGCCCTGTGTGGTGTAAGCAGAGACAATTTACGGTTGTGAGAACAGGAAAGGACAAGTATGGGAAAGGTAATTCTTAGGGACCCTCTTTTGAAGATAGCCTAGGTGGAAACATATATAATGTGAGACAGGCTCTTTCCAGCTACAGGGCTTTAGGAGAACTCAGCATGCAATCCAGCTCAGCTCAGTCCAGCCTGAGGATTTTCTTGCAAAATTCTATTGAGAATAAATATACTTGAAAAGTCATATTTCTCCCCAATAAACCTGTCTGTCAGTGCTAATGAATAATCCCAGCCCAGTAAAAAAATTCATCCAGGGACAGACCAACACCTGAAGAAAATCCGCTCCACTTGGGAACAAGGAAAAGAAGCAAGCACAGATAGCTTGCACAATAATTTCTGCTGCCACTAATCTAAATATTCATGCTTTTTAAGTGGCCATCGTATCATTTACTGTGAAGTTTCCTTCAGCAATAATATCGGAGAAGATATTCTGATCAGTTACCAGCCACTTTATGGCAGTCTGATTTAAATTGACCTTTCTAGGCTGCAAAGTAGCCTGGATCAAAAAGCAAATACATAAAGGTCAAGAAATATTTCTTCATCTTCAGAAACCATTAAATTCCATCCCCAGACACAGATCCCGGAAATGGAAAAAGGCTAAAATTCTGCATGTTCTCACTTACTCAAGTAATCAGCCTGAAGGAGGGAAAACTAACTCTTAGATATTTGTTTAGAAAGGGACCAAGGTTCAACACATTTTATAATGAGAATAACTTTCCTGTGAATTCCTGGATTAAGTTTGCTTATCAACATTTGTTTAAAATTGTGCCGATTAAGTAGAGGGGGATTTTTGTGCTCATTCAAAGGACTGAGTGAAGTGCTTAATCACTTTTGTTAGAGGATTAATTAATAGGGGGGGTTACATTTTTTGTCTGTGTTTACACATGGCTTTGGAGAAGCTTCAAAACATCTTAAAGAACAGTTCCTGCAAAGACTTGACCTGTGGTGGCCCAGCACCAGCAGCCACAGCCAGCATCATGCTGATCTTCCATTTGCCATTTCAGCAGAGGACAGAAGATTTTAAAAGGGACAAGTGCTGTTTGGGTCACATGGACTATAAAAACCTGACTCTCATGGTTTGAGTGATTTGTGGTGTAAACAACACATTGCTGACATTAAAGGGCAGAATAACAGTTTACACCCAAACCCAGCAAAGCAACTGCAGGAACCAGGGGAGTTCTCAGCTGGCTTGCTCTTCTCTATTGGTACTCCTTGCAGACAGCTCTCTCCATATTCCTGGTGATTTACTGTACAACCAGAGAAGTATTCCAAACCAGGCACCAGTTCAGGATCCTTCTACTTCCATTTTTCTGTAGGGAAAACCTCAGGTTCTGACCCACGGGGAGGTCTGCCCACCATGAACAGCAGCAGCGTTGGGTCCTCCAGCCCTGCATTGTGCGGCACCTCCCGCAGCTGCAGATGGCTCCAGTGTGTCCCTGTCACAGCACACAGCAACATTGTGCTGAGTTTTCCAAGCCTTCCTGCTCCAAAGGGGCAAATATCATTGTGCATTGACAAGTACAAGATGAGGTGACTCAGCTATGAAGATCTGATTTTCTATAGAATTTCTCTGCACTAGCTGGATAATCTTCGTTTATGTTATCACGTCCCTTCAAGAGGCAAGGGCTGTGTAATGCCAGTGAACTAGACAGCAGCTGTTACTGATGTTCAGGCTGTTTACCTAACAGTTTTATTTTCCTTTCTTCCCTTCAGTATCATTCTTCAGCAATAAAAAGTTGATGATCCTCCCCTCTAAATTAATTTCAAGGAGAGCGGGTCAAGGAAAAATAGAACTGAAGCATGCAAAACAGCTAGGGTAAAGGGATTATCTGCTTTCCTTGCCCGAGACAAGAAATCATGACCTTCAGCTATTCTGATGATGACTGAGGGTAGACATCAGGTAAAACTTCTAACAGGAAAGGTAGTCAAGAATAGATTGCTTGAGGAGGCTGTGATCATCCCACCACTGGAAGATTTTTTAAAAAGTAGATGAAGTTGAGTTAGGGGGGTATTTGACCCTGCAGTGGAGAAGAGGAAGAGCCAGATAGCTTCCTGTGGGATTTCTAATCTGTGATCCTACAACCCTGTAGACTTACTACGAAGAAACAGCAAACCGGGGTCGCTTTATCCTAGACACTGTCTAGTCTGTTCTCACATTCTCAAAAGTTTTGTCCTGCTGTAGATACTTTGGATCTAGAGGTCTTCTATAATTTAGTGGATGTTTAGAGTTTGCCCTTCTGCTAATGGAACTACAGCAACTTACAGTGGCTGAGGTACTGTCTTTTGTTTGAGAAATGATCGGTGTTCACACTCCAGATCCCACGTTTCGTGTGGGTTCACCTCTTGTACAACACCAGCATGCATATGAGAGCCACCTCCTGTTTACCTCCTCTATGCGTGTGCAATCTGTGAAGAGCTCCCTTTATTTTACCTTGTACTTTGCAGCAATCTTACACATCCAGCGCAGACCAGTGTTATGCCAATAGATCATGGAGAAACCATCTGCCACACAGAGAGCCTGGGTGCCAATCCTTACAGTTTTTTCCTAAGCAACTAGCAGCACGTACCCTATTCCACCCCTCTATGGAAACATGCCAGTCTGTACCTTTTCCTTGTTTCATTGGATTTGGCAGTTTTGATGGTGCTCCCATCCTGAGTAATTTCTCTCTCCTGGGAGGCGGGAGCATCTCTAACCGGAAGTGGAAGTACCACAGTCTCCTGAGTTACAGGTAAAACCTCATCTTCAGCTCCCTGCTGACCTAAGTGTTGCTTGGCATAGTCAAAGCCTTGTACTGGCTGCAAATAAAGTGGGAGAGAAAAAAAAAAAAAAAGAAGACATTTCCAGCATGCATCACTATGTTAATATAAAATTTCCACTTTAATATAAAATTTTCCACTACCCCTTAACAACTTTAATTATGTAAGCAACAGGTAAAAATATGTAGATTGCCATATGAATGCCCAACAAACCAATTTTCTGATGAGATCTCCGTTCCACATATTTTAAATATCATTAGTTAGTATAAAATTGATCTTGGCTAGCCTTTCTAACCCTGCCGTAACACTCCCAGGAATTCCTTTAACAGACAATGGAAGAATGAGCAGACAGGAAAAAAAATTAGGAAGGAGAAAAATAAGACCATACAGAAAATGGAAAACTTTCTCTGACAAAAGTCTTCCAAAGAGGGTGGGAGTAATTTATTCCAAATCAAAACAAAGTAAAAAAGGCACACATCAAAGTTTCATGGGCAACATTTTCCAGAAAAGCATCTTTCTCAGATCAGTGGAATTCTATTTCCCCTGTCTTGCCAGTTGCCTACTGGGAAGGTTGTTATTGACTTCACTTATTTCTCTTGGGAAGTGGCTTTCGCAAGAGCCCTGCTGCAAGGCAGCCGAGGGCAGTGTGCCCGGCCTCTGCCCAAGCATAGCCGGGCTTTGGGCTTTCCCTGCTGCTTCTGCAAGGAACAAGTAGAACTGACACATGCCTTCTGGGCAAAGCAGCCACCAAAAGGTGGATTCTCCTAATGGAAAAATTAAAGCATTTAAGCAAAACTTAACTTTCCAAACTGCATTTTCTATTAGAAAAAAGAGAAGAAAAAAGAATTTGAAAAATAAATCATACAAAGAAATTCCTGACCATGTTTGGAAAAAACACAAAACATAAAATAAAACCCAGTAAAAACCATACAAAGGCTCTTGCTACACCAAACTGAATTAATTCACCAAAAACTGGAAGGATGCCCTTCCTGAAGTACAAAGACTACTGACAGAATGCTAAAAAAGCACCATGAAGCACTTCAAAGGTGAGCAATGGTGATTTTAACACTCCAACCTACTTTGGAAAACACATCAGAATTAGACAGTTAATAACTGAATGGTCTGTCTCAGGTTCCTATCACATTGTCATTGAATATTTTAGTTCCGGAAGAAAATCAGCTGGATAAAAAAATTTGCTGATGGCACAGAAAAAGGACAAGCTCTGAAAAAACATTTTCTCTTGTTCTGTCCCTTACTAAATCTAGGCTACAGCTATAAATACAGATGAATTTCACAGGCGTCTCAGTCTGAAAATAATGGGGCTGTCTTCTCTTTTTTAAAACAAAACACAACATGCTTTTTGTTTAACGGGAATCTGCATTGTGTTCCCAATCTCCTGTTTGAACTGAGGCTGACGATTTCTCATGTGCTCCCGGTACTTCAGTATTCCTCTGGTAAGTAGCTCCAGTGCATTAAGGAGATGCTAACTGGGCTAATGCTGATTTGGGAGAGCAGATTTCTCCGCACATTACCACAACGGAACTTGCAACCTATCAGAGAAATTCCAATTCACCATCACACCCCATGGCCAGTCACGACAATATGGCCCCTGACGCAGCCTTCTGCTTGCCCTCTTCTGAAGGCAGGGTACCACAAAAGCAGCCACCAAATTAGCTACAAAGGGAGGAAATTAAGAAAGAGAAGGGAAAGAAGAAAGGGGAAGCAGAAGCTGTGTGAAGGACAGCTAGGAAGAACTACTGCCCAACATCCTAGATAGTAATATTTTTTAACCAAAATAATGTTTTTCAAGCTTGTTATCTGTATTAAGTGTTAGTCAAGACCATCCTAGATATTCTGCAAAAAAGGTTACAAAAGAGAAGAGCTGCATAAATCACTTATTTCTCCTTCCATGCCTTTGAAAGAGTAGAAAAAGTTACAACTTATACTTCTTATTTAAAAAACAAAACAAAACAAACAAACTGGAAACAAATAAAACCAAACCAGAAGCAGCAGAACACGAGAATTACTAAAGAACTCTGCAGAGTCCCAGCTTGGATCTGTCGAAGAAAGAAAATGAAGGTTTATTTTAATCTGAGTTCTACTTACCACCATGTCTGGAGACAAACTGCAGTAAAAGAAGAGCTGAAAAAGCCATCCTCATCAGCGGACATATTGCGTTAAATAAAATTTGATCTTGGAACCCTGCTCTGTAAAAGCCCACAGGAGCAGATGGCTTTACCACCCCTGAAGGGAACTGGCAAGATTAAATCGCGATCGGGCACTGCTGAAGCACTGCAAGCGTAGATGTCCAATACAGCTAAAATACTGAGACAGATCGAAGGACTGGGATTTGAATATTGCTTTTGAAATAATAAACGAATTACAAGACCATTAAATTACATTGCCTGGTAAAGGGCGGTCTGAACATAGGGAGTTGTTTCTGGGCCTTTTTTTCCTTGTAATGATCACGAAAAAGACACATAGTTTAAAAAAAAAAAAAAAAAGAAAGAAAAAAACAAAGAAAAAGAAAAGAAAAAAGAAAAAAGGATGATCAGCCCCTCCCCTCTACATGTACACTCGTGTACATAGGCAGTTTCTCTGATCTCTTTTTTCCAAGCCCTTTATCAAATTGATAGTGGTTGTTTTCTTATGGCCTGCAGTATTTGCTTTTGCTCGTGTGTCTTAGACTGCAGATCTTATCTCTGTTTACCTGCAAGCTTATGCTTTCATGCTCTAAAACAAAGAAAAGGTGACAAATCAGATTACAGTCTTTAAAAAAGCATGCTGTGAATTAGAAAGCAAGGGAGAGAAAAGCTAACATCTATCCAAAACCTCAAATAAAACAGATGCTTAAAATAAAAACAGCATTGAAGGAACATTAAAATAAATTCCCATCAGAATTTCACTGGTTTGAATTTATACTTCTTTTAATTTTACAACTGGAGAGCCAATTGAAAAAAACGGTAACAGTCCCTTTTTCCCCTGCAACTTAGTCCAGATGTCTCCAACTGCTAAGGCAATTCAGAACAGCAACTCAATTCCTACGAAAGACACTATAAACTACACTATGTATGAGAGATCATTTTTTAAACTTAATTTATGTAGCCTTCAGTCTGTTATAACAACAAAGTCATTCCTTAATTACCAGGCACAGGCAGCAATCCTGCTGTTACGTTACATCACCTCCCCCAGCTGCAGAAGGACATTTAAGGCTAAATGTCTCATTACTCCTCCGTGCTGTGTTCGTGCATCCTATCCCGTGGGCACGGGACGGAGGCTCTGGAGGGACGTGGCAGGCAGCTCTGCTCTGCGAGGACCTGCAGCCTCTGCTGCTCCCAGCAGCAATTCGACTGCAGTGATGCACAAGCAGCTCTGCCCTGCCAGTCCCCTTGGTACAGGACTTTTGGAATCCAAACACAAAAGATGGCACCACTACGAACAAACCCAGCTGAAATCCAAGGCTTCTTTTCCTCTCTATACAGTTTGCTGGATATTCAAAAGGTATCAAAAAACCACTCCAGTGATTCAACAGCAAATCTCAGATGCACAGAAACAAAATACTAAAGCTGCTTCTTAAACTAAAAATCTCTCTGCTGTGACTCCACGTACAGAACAGGTTCAGCATCAATCAAGCATTCTCAGGCACTTTTCTAAGCCATGAAATACAATACATTCATTTTAAATGTGATCTAGGTATGTGTTCATCAGCTATTTGTATTGCCAAACTGCATGAAATGTAGCAATTACAGTTCAAGTAATTATGACTATTCCTGATATCCCTAATGCTGGAATTAAAAATTAAAGTAAAACTGCTCTTTTCAAAATAACCTTATTTTGTTATCTTCTCAAAATACATTTCTTAGCTTTATTTAATTAAAGACGCTGAAATCAGGAATGACAAAACCAGTCCATTCCCAATCCCGCTGCAGAATTTATCTTCCACAGTCCATATACCAGCATATACTCTAAACTAGACTTGGCTGAACATTTTTGATGGAACTATCATTGTGAAACTAAACAGAAAGCAATCTGGCCTTCCTTTGAAATGCATCACTTTTCATATAATGAAATTAAATTGAATTTTATGGAGTCTCAAAATATACCAAAAAGGGGAAATGCACTGTAGAAGTGGACCTCCTGCACTCCAGCTGCAAATGTGAGCAAGTCTGCAGGAAAATCTGAAACGAGTGCAGTGTGGATGCTGGGAGCTCGGCACCAGTTGTTTTGTTCTGCAGATCCATCATCTGTCTGATGACACTGCTGATGCAAATGTAACCTGACTGAATAGGTTTTAACCTGACCATGTATCTTATAGTCTGATGAAATCTGATTTCTCAGGAAAAGTAAAAATTCACTTTCTCTTTCTTTTTGGAATGACAGCTATGGATTAAAATATTAAAATACTTTCAAGTTTTTTCTGTGCTGTAGATTCAACCAGCAGTGTTTGTTTTTAAATATCAACTTCCTTAATAAATAGCTAGCTGTAAAGCATCCCATAATCATGACCAGCTCCAAACAATGTACAAATTTAGTCTCATTTAGTACTTTAGCTGGGACTAAGATTACATATAAGAAGAAGATTACATATAAGAAGGTGCACAGTATTTGCAACAGCCCCTAATAAAGCATGATTTGCATGTTAGAGGTTTCAGTGGGAACTTACGTGATATCCCTGCAGTGGTATTAATTTTGTGTTTGTTGTATTGCTTGTTTCACTTTTGCAGACCTAGTCTTAACACTAGTTTGATAACACCAGATAAATGAGCATACTGGAACAAAAATGAAAATGTCTTTTTCGCATCATTTTTGATACAAATGTCTTTTTCCAACTGGCACCAGCTGCACCCATCTGCAACTAACCTAAGATGAGAAGAGAGCTGTCACATGCATCATGCCTCCCTCCAATCTGCATTTTTCAGCAGAAGCAACAGAGCTGAAATCGCAATAATCCTGCTGTCTGTAGCATTAAGAAACCAAAGAAAAAATTTATCATTTCAATCCCATGCCAATGGAGAAGAACAAAGCCAGATAAAAGGGCAAAGGAATAGCATGACTTACACACAGGCTCCGTAGGCTAAAAACTCCTAACTTTGGGTGGCCCTGTAAGAGCCATTTAAGAGCAGCACTGAGAAGGCAGACTTTTTTCACTACAGAGACAAATCTGCATTCTGTGACATTTTTCTGTTGGAGACAGAGAATCAAACTTCGAATGCATTTGATTTTGGAAAAAAACATCCTGTAATTGATACAGATTTGTAACTTTAAGGAAAATACAATGGTTTGAACCCAACCAAAAATATCCCCAAGTAAATTAGAAAGTTCAAAACATCTAAAAGAAGGATAGCAGTGGGAGAAAATTTCTGAAAAAAAAAAAAAAAATCAAATATTGGCTTTTCCGATTAGCAGTTCGGTGGAGAACTTCTGGTAAGAACCAGGTCTGAACTGCTGCCAAAGACCAGAGCTTCAGCCATTGCCACTTGCAGCACGCAGGAGCAGCTCAGGCCGTGGGTTTGAGAATGAGGTCCTATGGAAGACGTGCTGCTGACAGGTCCTAGGCATAATTCCTATTTCCTCAGCTTTATGAAGGAAGCAACTGCCCTGAGTAAAGCCTACTCAGACCTAATGGCTCAGGGCCTTACCTCACTGTGTAACGGTTATTCTGTCACTGCTACCTATGTGGCAAGGGACAAGCCGTAACAGGAGTTGATGAGTTCTGAGTAAACCAGAAGGGTAATTGCTGTGGCCAGTGGTATCAAGGACAGAGAAGTGCAAAGATCCAGCCTGTGAGTAACGACCATTTCAATTCCAAACATCCTTCAACTACATCTAGCAGAGAAACGCAGTTAAAGCCTCAGAAAGCAAATGGACATCCTCAGTCTACAGACTGGTCACTCACTTTAGCTCTCTGGGGCAGGTTCATCATGGTGTCTGGTTTGAAATCGTTCTTGTTCTTTCTGCACAGAACCGCTGTGATGATGATGATGATAACCGTAACCACAGCAATGGGAGCCAGCACCGCTGCAATGATCCACAGGTTGTTTGGGGGGTTCTTCACCACAGCTACAGAAAATGGGAGAGCAGCATTGGCAAGTTTCACTGTGCAAACGTGAGATTTCAATTGCTTCCAACACGGTCTTCAACTGTCTCCATACAATAATTAGTATTAAAGGGTTGGTAGTAAACTAGCTATACCTTTGTATTCCTTAAGTAAAAAAAAAATTAATAATAATAAAAAATGAATCAGCAACACAGTTCAATTCACAAATCCCTGGGCCCTCTTCTCTTTCTTAGTTATAGCCAGCTGCAAAGGCAGCCATCAGCTCTCAAGTCAAGTTAGATGCCATATTAGATATCACTCCAACAGTTCATTTACAGAATAAATATAAAAGGTGCAAGTAATACAACCTTAATTATTTTTCAAACAAAAGAAGAGCTTATGTAAGGTAGCATGTGTGTTAAAACTATACACATGGAGTCCATATCTGGTGTCAAAGACTTATTGGCTAAGCAAGAGTAAACTGACTTTAAAAAAAAATATCTCTTTCCAGAGCTTTTTCAAAACCAATGAAGCTAAGCACACTAATAGTTATTATCAATAAGGCAGTAAGAAAATGCTTCTCTTGAGCTCTGGAAATACTTTATCATAGTTAACATCAAAATGAATCCATCATTTCTGAAAAAGGGGAAATGATGAGGTTGGAAAGAGCTACTTGCAGATATATTAATGACACCAGGAAAAGGGTACCATTTCAGAAATGCAGTGATGCTAAAATGTTTTAGATTCCATTTTATCAGAATAAAGTCCCTTAGTGTCAACCTTCAACTTGTACACTCATAAAAGATCCTCCTGTGACACATCCCCGGTTCTTTCATTTTATTCCCTTCTGGAAAAACACCAGATAATCTCCTTGTGATGTTGTGTTTTGTTTTAGTGAAATATTGTGTGGACTTCATCATGCTATCTCTATTTATTTTCCTACGCCACTGGTTGCTGGTGTGGACAGGCAATTGTGAGAATACCAGCATTAAGCAGCCTTTCCCATTTCCTAGGGGACTAGCGCTTTCAAATGTCATTGAGCTTATTAGCTGTCAGAGGCACTCAGCTCAGGCTCAGACTTCAAATGCATGCCATCTTGTTCAGCAGCAGTTACAAAAGCCAGCTGAATGTCTGAAGCTTGAGCCTGTTTCCTTTGTAGATCTACAACTTTTTGCAAAGCCAATGTAGTTTGTTGGGTGATGTAGGAATGGCACCATTAGGTACATATCTTGTGCACAGTGTAACGGTAACCACATGCTTAAAGACTGTCCAAAAAGCCAGGCTGAAGCTTTCAAGGTTCACTTTTCAATGGACTTGCACGACTCTAAGTTATTGACTTTGACATTGAGTTTGGGGATGAAAGGGCTGTGGGAAAGGAAACTGTATCTGAATTTTACCAGATAACAGTAACTTTAATTATAGACTGCTGTTGTAGGAGCAACAAACAATTGTTGAAAAATTATACTCATTCTTTCTAGGGAATGCAGAAGGAACTATGACCTTACCGCTACTAGAACAGACATTTAGGAATCCTGGTTTACATCTTAAATTCAGTTACCAGCTTCTAATGTGACCTTGAATAAGTCAATCCACAGTTCATTCAGCTCAATAAGACTTCAGTGGATTTTGAAGCAAGCCTTTCATTTTCCTATAGCTCAGTCCCTCACTTATAAAACGGGAACATCCATATTTTTTGTTATTATTCATCTGTCTTGTCTAACCAGACTGTGAACTCCTGAGGGTAGATGTCTTTTCTTACTGCATTTTGACACAGAACTTTTCATTCTGCTATAACAGAAATTATAATGAGTAAAAATGAAGTGCACACAAAGTATTTTCTTTGGGAATACAAAGACAGTCTACAAATACCATGTCCAAAATGAAAGAAATTGATTTTTTTCTATAATAAGGTATAAAGATAGAACTATCTCCTACATTTCAAATACCCTAGCTTTAGAATCTCAGTTACCCAGGGTCATAATTTCAATTTCTGTATATTCTCTTCTTACAGTATTCTGTGCATATTTAACTTGTATAAAAAAAATCTACAGATGAACAAGGCTGCCTTATCAGATGATGAAAGTACAAAGTTAGATGATGAGCAGCAGATGTCATAATTACCTAAATACCCATATAAATCACAAAACTGTGTGAAGAGCTGGGAAACTGCTATGTATTATCTATAGATGCTTTACTAAAAATTACATTAAAAATAAAAAATATTCTCATGGAAAACAAATAAATTTAGAATTTAAATGCTAGACTTTATGGCAGCAGGAATGGAGACCCCTGGTTTCAGTCCAATTAAAGTCAGTAACAGACCATGATCAAACCAAAAACCAGGTACAGTGTATAGTGCATTCTCTGAAAATTAAACGATACTTTTAACTCAATCATATGTTTATGGATGATACATCAGTTATTTATTACAGTGGTCCCTCCTTTTTCTATCAGTGTTACATGTAATTATTTCAACATCACTGTCCTTCAGGCAGAAATAATGGCACCAGGGAGTCCCATTTTATATGCTGTTTAGTGAGTAAAGGGATCCAGTACAGAAGTCCACTATATAATTTTAATTCCATCTGGATAAATACCTTGGCAAAGCGGAGAGTTTCAATTAAAGCATCAATTCACACATTAAGCTGTTACTGCACAAAAAACCCTCTAAGCTCCACCACAGTTGTGGGTCAATTACATAGGAATATAAGAAAAAAAATTTAAGAAAACACCTGCGCCCACAATCACTCAGTAACTGATGCAAGTCTTAAAAGAGAAATTTGAAAACACATTACTTTTCAAGAATGGATTACTTTTTTGCCCACATTATTCTGAATGATACTACCATATCTTGAATCTGAAAATTGTCCATACACACCGGTAGTTCTGTTCAACTTCACTTTTCTGATTTGTGTCTAAACAATATCTTCAACAACCATGTCGTGCACTTTACAAAGTTCTTGGTGAAAATTATTATTTAAAAAAAATAAAATCCCTTTGAGATAGAAATACTCTACATTATTTTGTACAAGTCAAAAATAAGGGACTTCTTGATAGCCCCCACATTTTACTTTGGGCCAATTTATCTGAATAGCAATTTAGCCCCAGGAGTCATTAGCATCAGAATTCTGAATTTACAGTTCCATACAGTTGTTCAGCTCACAGAACTGTATGTGTGTAAAAGTAGTTGAACAGTAGAGTTTACAGTGATCAGCTAAATAACAGTTAGTATATAGCTTTGATTTAGTATGATAAAAGATTAGTCTGTCTTCCATAGGAAAAAGAGCAGCCTGACTTAAGCAGCTGCTCAGAAAGATGCAGCTGAAATTTCTCTCTGTGATCAATGGAGGCTCCCCACACTCACACTGGTATTTTCACAAAGAAAGAAATAAAGGACTAAACGAGAGAATTTTTAAAAGAACTCTTACGATCAGCTTGAACTTGAATAACATAACCTAGTGTCAAGGCCATCCGCTGGGAGTCAACAGTACTCAAAATTTTGGCAGCTGCAGTGCCCAGCAAAGGTTTCCCGTTGTACAAAGTATAGTATGTCAGTTCGGCCGGCTCCTTGGGTCCTGGAATACGTTGGATTTTTACCATCTTTCAGGAAAAAAAAAAAATTAAAAAAAAAAGAGAGGAAGAGAAAGAAACTGTGTTTGTATTATACCATCGCAAAACCTGGCAGGAACTACTTGAAGGCAGAGCACACAGGGAACGCCTTCAAGACCCCATATAAGCATAAGCTCCATGCAAATATTCTCACAGGATCAGAGCTTCTCCCATTCATAGCCTAGGCTATTAAGATTAGTGAGGACTGACTGCCTTAAATTTTTTTAAACATAATCCTAAGGTAAAACCCTATACTAAGAAAAGCATGCAGTAAAAAGGAGGAAAGGATCAAGCGTTGGACATTACAGTCCTCTGTAAAGAGGGGATTCTTAATATCTGTCCTAATATTGACAATTATATTTTACTGGCATATTGTAGTTGAAATATTCCCTCACATTTTACTTCTATACTCATTATTTTTGATCCCAGGCTGACCATAAAGGCAACCATGCTTTTTTCATTTCATTCTGCAGAATTTTTACATTGTACCTCTATCTTTCCTGAGAGTACAGGAACTGTCAAACACCTCTAATGATGAGAGGAAAAAGGAGTTTTGTAATTCTTCTCCATTATGTTATAGACTAAAATGTGTCATGTTTTCATGGAAAATTTTACGAAGGTTCACACTTCTGGCAAGTAAAAACGTGTTCCTTCTTTTAAATTCCCTCAGTGGGAAAACACACAGAATTGTGGGTAAACAAAAAAGTAGTAATTTCGTTTTATATCTCACAACAAGCAATTCTTGAAAAACATCATGTTTTTTATGCAAACTTGTCATACAATTTTTGACGACAGAGCATCAGCTGGCTAAATTTGTGAGAAAACAAAATACGATAATTTCAAAATACTGAATGGGCAATGTTGCTAAATAAGAGAAAGACGATTAATAAATTACTCAGGACTGAAAACTCTACTTCATAATGTGATCTGTGGCCACATGATTGGTGACTAACCCTGTATAAAGTCTGCTTCAAAAATTTTTTTTCCAACAAAAAGAAAAAAGAAGCCCTAGCTTTACTGAGTTACCTAGGAAAGGAAGACCTAGGAAACTTTCTTTATGAACAACAGGTTGGAACTCTTCATTATGCTGAATACAAGACTTTACACTAAATTATGTACTTTGCACCAATCCTCATAGCAACTGAAGAGAAAATATTTATTAACACTGATTAACTAACGACAATTTCTAGCAGATGAGAGGCATGCAAACACGGCTGACTGCAGAAAAAGAAACCCATTAGTAATGCCACGCATTTTGCACTCGCTGCTTTGATATCCATGAAAAAAAGACAGGAAATCTCAACCCAGTTAACTTTTTTTTTCTCCTTAAACACACCAATTGAGGCAGGACACACGCAAACAAAGCCCTTTTTTCAACACATATCTAGGTGCAACCGGTGTCGCAGTGACCACCTGCACAGTGTAGCTGCCCACAGTAGTGGCCCGTTTAAATCGTCTTCCTTGCTGGTGGGACATCATAAACAGCGGGGCCAAACGCTGCTCCATTAATCTTGCAAAGCTCTGATTGTTCAGTCCCAGTAATGCAATATCAACCCCTTGAATAACTGCGGGAATGGAGAAAAATCACACATCAGCACATCTTACACGGACAGATAAAGTAACATGTGGTCTGCAGGACAGTTTGGGGCAGGGATGTATTAAGTAGCTTAGGAAAAAAAATAGCTGGATAGTGTTACACCCCCTAGTAATTCCCAACGGGTTATAACATGCTTCTGTTTCAGCCCCTGCACTGTTCTCAAATAATGTCAATGATGTTTCAGAGTACATAATCCTCCAAAAACTTTCTTGGGCCTTTAGTTTACCAAAATGGCTCTGGGGAGCACCTAATCTATGATCTTCAATGTAAAAAGTAAGCTAAAACCTATTTGAGAGCTGCCTGGTTTTATGCTTATTGCCAGATGCCCCTGTTAACTGAACCACAGTTTTTCATCCAGCACTTTCGAAATTTGAAGTTAGGATTTTGTACAACTCAGTTTGAAACAAAACATTGCATGTCTGAGAGCACTGAAAATTGAATAAACATTTCCTAAGTATAAATGAATGTAAAATTAAAAAGACACTGAATTAACATAAAGTTCAAAAAAAGAGATATGGCATGCTAATTTAATTCATACATATTTATGATTTTTCAATTTTATTTCAAAAAGTCTTTTGGGACCACCATGATTTTTTTTGAAAACAGTGTTTCCATTGTAATATCAATTTTACCCCATTGCAGTAAGTGTACAAAGGCAATAAATGGAGTATCAGGTTCACAGCACCCAAAGCGGGAGGAGCTGTACCACTCCTTCAGAGGACCAGAAAATAAAAGGTTATGCAGAGGTTCCCTCAGGTATATGTAACAGGTACAAAATCACCCTGGCTTTTGGAAGAGGAGTGTAAGGTTTAGTCCGTTTTCTCTTGCTCTCCTGAGCATTAAAGTCCAGGTACAGACACACCAATTAGAAAGGCTTTGGTATCTACTCACTCAAAGATGTCTGGGGGAAAGGATCACTGGACCAGTGATCACTTCTAAAGTCAAAACAATTGTGAATGAGAATGTGATACCAGCGAAACGACTGTGAAAAAAGCATTTTGAAGCCTAATAGCATTCTCTGAACTTTCTATTGGTGGAAAAGGTGGTGATGTGCTTAATGCTTTGGGTGAAAGATGCAAAAATTCCTGGACCCAGACAGTCAGCAAATCATAACAAACTTCCTCGATTTAAGAGATCACCTTTCTCCCTGGGTTATATCTATAAGCCTCTTTTGAGATTTAAATCCAAGTCACAGGAAAGTAAACCCAAGATATTTGGGTTTTAAAACTCTGAGACAGTAACGCTGCTCTCAAAAGTGCTTAAACCAAAGCGGCATAAATTCTGAGGCAGGTGTCGGATGCAGGAGACCTCTCTGTTCAAGATGACAAATCACAGTTATGCCCCAGATTAACTTTAAATAAATTTGCCCAGTTGAATGCAATAGGAAGGTTCAGTGGGCAGACACTTTTCTTGGGTAAAGTTACTGCACCAATGTGTTTATATAAATGAGCACTAAAAATTATTATCTGAAGTGCTTGGAGGAGGGAAGGAGATTAAAAAGTACCTGTTATCACCCAGTAGTCTCTAGTTGACTCTGAGACATCAAGGTTTGGATACTCCAAAGCTTTAAAAACAAAAGTTGAAGTTATGTCATAATATTCCAACATCCTACACACTGTATGTCCCAAAACTGGTTAACCAGACAGTGAAAAATAAAATTGAACTATGGCCCAGGAGGAGATCTAGAGGCATAATCTTCAGGGTCACAACTTCTCTTCAGTCTGAAAAAGGACACCAAGTGTAAACAGTAGAAGCACTGCTGTACAAAGCAGAACACACATCTTCTGTTGCCAAAATATTGACTGATATATTGTCTGGGGCAAAGCCCAGGATTGCCCATTACTAAAAATGATAGCTAATATGCCCGTGTCTACTACGTTATATACATTTCTGCTGCTTTGTCTCTGTGAGTAATCCCCTGGGGAAAGCAAGACAAGATTCTAAGGTGATTCTGTGATTTAATCCTTAGTTAACCCAGACTACCTTTTTAACCTAAAATAGTATTTAAATAAACCACGATCAGATTCCACTAAGCACAGAGTGCAGTTCCACATGAATTACAAACAAGACTAACGAAACTGTGAACACACCTTAGACTGTGGTACTCTCACTCTGCACTATTTAAGGTATTACTACCATATGTGTTTACATCTGTGAGAAACTGATGTTTGCTGGTTTGATGCCTTTTGTTAGCTTTTCCGTCTCCAAAGTGCATTAGGCTGTAAAGTTCAATATGCTGTTAATTCCTTATACAGCTCAGCATTTTTTCAATAGATTTATGCAATGTGGAAAGCATTAACACTTGGCACTTAATTCAGAAAATATCCAAACTTTGCACGTTGATACACTGCTATTGAGTTACCTTGATTTTTAAACTCCAAAGTGGCTTGAAATAGTAAACGCTGTAAAGGATCTAATTACACACAGTAACTGCTTTTGAGGAGGTATTTCACGGTGTGTCCTGAGCTATGCATTTCCATGACAGACTGCAAAGGCTCTGGAGGAGCCGCTGGAGTCTACTGGGAAATAACATACTGAGAACAGCCGCAGTATTTGTTTGATAAACTGAAAGAACTACACTGCCATGTGAATAAGCATCAAACACTTTTCAAAGTAAACATTTTCACAAGACACACTATCAGTCTGAAGGCACAAACACTACGTCCACATTAAGTTCATGAGTTTGCAGTATACCTGCTGCACTGGGAATAAAACCAAAAACTCCAAAATGAAATATAAGCCGTTAGTTGTTAAATGAGCACTAGCTAAAGACTTTATCAGGTCAGTTCATCATGTGCGGGGATCAGCAGCGACCACATGAGGCTCTTACTGTGTGACAAATAGCTTTCACAGCTCCTGACTACCAAGCATATGCCTATATTGCCTTTGTGAGAAGCACCATAAGCCTTCTCCTATGCAATAGGCCTATTTTGGAGGCCAAAGACTTGAACTGAACACAGCCATCATCAAAACTTCCTCAGGCTTTCTCCTTGTGCTCCTGGATGCCCCATGAAGACAAGTCCTGCACACAGGGCACTCTTCGGACAGGCTCACCCACCAGCCACGAAAAAGGAGCCTGTGTGATGATGAATGGTCCCCAAGTACCCTTTGTCAACAGCCTCCCTCCACCTCCCCTTGCCTGCGGAAAGACTTGTTGAAAACACAAGCCAACCTAGAGACATGTCTCTTACCCTGTGACAGAAAGTCTAATTCAAAAGTGCACAAATGCAGTGCAAGAACTCATCATTGGGCATTTTCACCTATTCGTTTGCAAATATCTAATTTAGACAGGTAATGCCTCAAGAATAATATACACTCTCTTTTTCAAAGATTTGCACAATCACCAGAGTTAGCTGTGATTCCTGACTGCCTTGCACCGGGGAGTGAACACTTACCCCACAGACAGGTCATTGTGCAAGTAATTGATAAAGAATTGCACCAGATGATTACTCTACTGTTGGGCTGTTTGCAAGTAAAATGGACTGACAAAACAGGTAACTTCTGTTTTCCCCTGTCCTCACTTTCCAGCAGCCTGGTTCTGCTTTTTCTCAGAGTCAGAAAATGAACAGGCACCTTAATAATTTTACCTAAAGTTACAAATCCACTCAGCTCAGTGTTCTGAACATATTTGGCTCTACCCGTAGATGCCCAAATATGTCAATATTTGTGAAATGAAAAATTACAAACTACTCCATCACTGGTTTAGCCTTATCAGTGAGTTCAATAGCTACCAGAAGCTTAACCAGATCTTTACTGGTATTTGAGCACAGTATTTCAAATTCAACAAGCATCTCATGAAGATTCACACACAGTGAGATCAGCTGAAACCTGTCCTTCCTTAGCCAGAGTCCATCACCGTGCACTGACGTGCAGGTTACCGTGACAGCATATATGTGTTTTTCTTAGTTATCTGCCAGTGTTCCTAGCACAGAAAACACTGAACCCAGAAAATCTCCCACTTAATCCCCACTCTTTGTTTTTCTTTTTTTTTCAAAAAACAACAACAACAACAAAAAAAAACACCAACAAAAAAAAAACAGTTTGAAAAGTAGGCAGCAAATACACCTACAATCTGTGAGCTTGATGACAAAGCTTATGGTGCTTGCAAAGCAAAAGCCCTACGCTGGCTAATCGTAAGGAGCTGTGTGCTGGGAAGCACATACTTACATTCTGCAATGGTGAGAGGCGGGTAGGTCAGGTAGAAACCCACCAGCTCAGCTGACAGCTGATTAAGAAGGTTGCTGGAAATAGTGCCATTTAGAGTTGTGCTTTGATTGTTCACTACATAAAACAGAGTGACAGCTTGGGAGACATTGGAGGTATTCAAAATCTGAAACAGAGGTAAAGAAATAATATGTAGCTGTGCTTCAGCTCAGTTTAAAAAAAAAAAAAACAACAAAAAAACAAAAAAAAAAACCCACCCAAAAACCAAACTAAAGAAAGCCCCAGAAAAACAACCAACCGAACCAGTGCAAACAAATCGGGGGACTGTTAACTTGAACAATGGATTACGTACAATTCACTCAACAGGATGTGTAAAACTTTACTTGTGTGATACTTTAACAACACTACTTTAGCACATGCAGACTTACTGGAAGACAGCAGCAGGCAGAAAAGGTGCAGTCAGGACTGAAAAAATACTTTTCCCTGTTTTTACCAGGAAATGTAAGATGAGGGAGAGGATGCTTATTAGAAAAAATGTTCAGTGTTTGCTGCAGAGGAATTAGACCTGTATGTCTCACTCTCTTTGCTGCCTTCCTAGTACAGTTATCTAGACCTACACCTTTTGCCTATGAAATAACGGGATATCATATCTCTTCTATTCCTAGCATCATATGATTACCTGCTCTCCTCCCCACTCTAGCTCTATGCCAGTCTCCTCCTGAGCCCAAATCTGATGGCTGCATTTAAGGACCAATTCTATTTAGTGAGTACTGGATCAGACCTTCAAATGCCAGTTTTATGCAGGAAGCAGAGATGCAAAGGCAGGGCAGGAACGGCAAAGACCTATGTTCTCAGAAAACTCATGCCCTAGGACAAGACGGATGGTTTTTGGCTACTGATACTATGGGTAGGGCCAACAGCATCCAGCATTCATGGATGTTATTTAAATACCCCATTTTTATAATTCAGATCACTAAAAACATAAGACATGGTATAACAAAAGCACTAGAAGAGTTCAAGGTCAGACCAACGGTCTGCCTAGCTGATGTCCACTTACAAATGGCCAGGAGCAGATATTTGGAGAATGAACACAAGGGAAGAGGAGAGGACTGGTTTTTGCAGCATAAGGTTAACGCACAGCTACAGTCTGAGCTGTAAACTATATGCTGGGTTTAAAAAGAGTTGATGAGTTTTTATTCTATGTGTTTGGCCAATTTTTGTAACTTCCATGCTACTTCTCCAGTTTCATCCGGACATCTTATTACCCAAGATCTTATTACCCGCTGTGTGAAAGGATTCTTTTTTTTATTTAAACCTGAGTGGCTGTTACAGAAAACTCCAAACGATCACTCCTGATTCACTGCACCACTCATGGTTGGAGAACCATGGCCAACTTCATTTCTCCTTTTGTGGAAGTTGTTTTGTGCCTTTTACCCATCTTGCTGCTCTTCCCTCTACCCTTGTAGAGCAGCAACACCTTTTCTGAATCAGCTCTGTCTGCTACAGAACTGTTCTTCAGTTTTTAATTAATCTAAAAGCCTCGTACTATTTTCTGTTGCACTGACTTAGCCCTTTCATGGTACTGGAATAATTTAATAAAAATTTATCATGAAGACTATACCCTTGAGCCTCTTACTTCCCAGTTTATATCTTGCCTTCAAGACCTCCATCCTATCATTTTCTAAGTTGACAACACCCACAAAACCCATAACTACTAGCTTCTTCTAGGGCTCTTTAAAAAATTGCCTAGGTGCTTCGTGAGATCTGCCATTTCTGCCCTAGCAAATTAGCCACCATGAAGTTCCACTCAGCATCACGGGTCCAGCTGGTGAAAAGCTTGACAATCACTTTACCTACTACAGTAAGTCATCTCTTGCCATGCACTTTTCCGCCTCTCTGAGCTCCTCCAGTCTGAACACAAGCTCACAAGAAACAGTACCAAAGTAACTAAGCAGAGCTCTGATGACCAATTTTCTCCTTCTGGTGAGATACGCAGAAACTATTCCGAGGAGCACAAGTCCATACACAGAGTTTTATCGTAAGTCACATACACATCATAAAATCACTCAGATGATAATTTCTGTATTCCTGAAGTATGGCACAGAGCATAAGGGTGCTGGCCCCACTACACATATAAAAGTCTGCAAAAATCAGGCCCTTAACAGTGAATTTGGGTCTGTGAGTATGGAATTGGAATGCACATAAAAAAGAAGAAAGAGATACATTCCATTAGTTCAGATCTTACAAACAGCTACGCATCTCACCATCTCTCTACCTGAGTAGCCTCACTGAAAGTAACTAATGTGTCAGAATAACATATTCAGTAAAAATGTAACTTTGGAAGAATATTTTTATATATTTATTTTTACTTGAATTTCACTTAAATGATTTAACTGCAAACAGAAAACTCAAATTCATGAAAATAACAGTAACAGTCTTCTAGAAATCATGCATGTAGAAGTTTTCCTGCAATACATAAAACAATCTTATTGCAGATGAAAGCATATACTTCCATAGTGGCTATCAAAGGCATTATGTTGAAATACAAGCATACACATAGCAAAGAATAACCCAAAGAGCTTGGCAACAGGCTCTGGCAAAGCACACAACACTGTACCTGGACTGTTAAGTTGTTGCTGGTGTTTAAGACCTTTCTTTCAGCATCCTGAAAGGCTCTCTGTAATCGTTGCTCCATGGTCTGAACAAATTTGCATGACTGTATATTGTCTGTTTGACCCACAAACTGCAGCTCTGCAAAAGGAACAACGTATTTGCACGTGGACAAAATACTCCTGGTTGCATAACTCCTGTAATGCCTGACAGCAAACCGATCAATTTCCAAATTAAGCAGGTGACAATAATAAGATCAGTTTATGTCATTCAAGCACTGCACTAAACTAGCCTTAATTAAGACAAAACGTAAGAATTAAATTGCATTATTAGAGCTCATACTATCCACAAAGAAATGGAGATTGATGGTAAGACTAGTTCACTGTACATTTACTTACTCAGAGCCAGGCAGTAAGTGAAATCATTCTAAAACACAACCGATGCTCTTAAATCTTGCAGATCATTTGCTCTTGCAAGACATAATCAATCATAATATTGATTCTCATTCTGTTTGTGCTAGGAAAAAACATACTTAACTGGGTAATTGCAATACGTATGTGTAGATGTAAGCATACACATAAGAAATCTTTCTTACAGTTGAATATGCTGTTTTACAGCACTCTCTGTCCTCTCGTAGCTTATACCGCTCTGCTGCGCTGCAACTGCTCTGCAGTGATGCTTCCCACAGTGCAGAGGGGTTACACAGTGACCCTGGGTCAGACAGCTGGAACCCAAGCCAAATCCAACGGGTCCAGCCAGAACAATATATACATGTGTCATACAGTCCTCTCTCTCATCGGATCGTTCTCAAAAGAAACACAGGTTACTGCACAACCCGGCGATTAAAGTCCATTTTAACCACACACCAAGTCAGCCAAGAGGGATGGCGTGACTCGTCCCTGACGCAACGCCACCCCGTTTCACAGCGGTGCTGACAGAGGTGACAGCAGAGCACCACGCAGGGCAGGGATGCACCCACCGGCTGTCCTGCTTCTGCCGGGAACATCCACACGGGAAACCAAAGGAGAGCAGGGGCGCAGGCAGGGCGGCAAAGGGGCAGAGGAGCACCGTCCCCGTGCACCGAACCGGTACACACCACCACCCCCCCGGGCGCGGGCAGGCAGGACCTCGCTCACCTGTTTTCAGCTGGAAGTGGTACGCGGGAAGGGGCTTCCATGGCAAGGCCAGGGCCGCCACAGACTGGAGATGCGAGACGTGCTGCTTTATGTCTGCTGTGGCGTTGCTAATGCCGTATGCCAGAAGCCTTTCAATTACAGCAGCTGGCATGAAAACCAGTCGCCCCCGTGTAACGTAGTAACCAACTGTTACATTATTTGATTGCTCCAGGATTTCAACCTAAAACACACAGGGAAACATTTTTTTTTTTTTTTTTTTTAATTTTGTTTGCAGTTCAACCACTATTTGATGGGACTTCTCATCCTGAATATAGCTCCCTTGCAGCGTTTTTATCCTGTAATCCCCTATAAACCCTACAGGATCAGTTAGTGTCATATCAGACATGGTATTAGCAGAACTGCTCAGGGAGCTTTAGACCCAAGCCCATGCAAAATGTCTTCCAAATTGAAGCAGTGCAGTACTGCTACCACAGCTCACATACCTCCAATTTAGATTAGGGCTTCATTCATGTATATATACTGGGGCACTTCATTTACGAGTGTAAAAACACAGAGAATCCAGAGAATGTTCAGCTCCTACTTCATACCTGAAGTTCACTGACTTTGTGCATGAGTCTGTCATTGCAGGTTTGGAGACAGGTTTTTGAAAGACAAAAGTTTCCAATATTTGATTCTTCAACCTCAACTGCCTCTTCTATACTATTTTTCCTATACTGTCCCAGATGGTTAAGCTATCATCTAGATGAGCAGAAATGACAAACCACAAAATTAAACACATTGTGAGACAAAATATGAGTTGATTTTTACATCAAAATTCTGTATTTTCCAAAAAGTTTAAGCCCTGGAACTGGTCCTTCACACTGTTTTAGCTGGTTTCCTCCATTAGACAAAGGCCACTTCTCTCAGGTTTTCAAGAAGGTGGGGAACTAAACCTGACAGTTTTCACTGCCGCTGCTGAGATTCAGGAACGTACAATTCCCAAACCAACTAACATCAACAAACTTGCAGCAATAGAGCATGGGGACAAAAGTCAGCCTGATGCCCTCTATTTTGAGCAAAATTGCTTCTTTCCTTCCCATTGGCTTGGTAAGTATAACTCATAATAGCCTTGGACTCAGCACAAACCCCTGCCTAAATGCACAGGAACTTGTGTTGCAGAGAAGAGCGCCCCAGCGATTCACCTAAGCCTGCTCTTACATGCAGCAACGCGGAGGTTCGTGCAATTTAGCTGCAAAGTGATGAACACGTCTCTCTCATTTATTTTCAATGAAACATGCTTTCTCCCTACTCAGGATTTTCATCCCTGTGGAATTGCACTTGTCAGATACTCAGTTTTCAAACCAGGGAGAGGACTGACAGCAGCGACACCCCATTTACCAGCCCTGCTCTTGCAATTGATCCAGGCTGAGCACAGCAGCACTTGGCTGACTGTGAACCAGAATCATTGCTGAGCTGCAGAGGGTGGAAGAAACTGCTGTCAGTAGTTGTTTCCTAGAACATACCAAAACCAAATTTGCATTTCTCCCTTCTACTTCATCAAATAAAGCGGTAAAAGCTTTGGAGCAGTCCTTATATTTTTAGACCCCAAAGTGCTGCCACCTATGCCTGCTTTCCATGGGAAAAGCTCGGTTCTCCCCTCCAAGAGGTTTCCTACATCCAGAGACACCACTGGCGCTGCAGCCAGCTGGATTCTCTTGGTGGGAGAGCTGTTTTGGTGAGACCATGCAGACAAGCCAAGCATGCTTACCTGAGCACTGACGTTTTGGTTGAAAGCTTGTCTCAGCACTTGGTTGAGTCCTTTTCTCACGCTCTCCTTGAAGGGATTGCTGATCAGCATCCTCCTTGTGTTCAGAAACAGAACTGTGGAACAACAAAAGCCACATGTTGGTTTGAGACATTACCATGCTACTGTTTGCTTTTTTTGATTGTTTTACGTTGGGCTAGCTGGGTGGAGATCATCAAAGCAGCTAGGATTTGCAGCAGCTCCAACGGCAGCAAGAACTGCAGGGGCTCAGCTGCGTCCCCGAGTTCCCTACCCATCCCATGGCAATAGCCCATTGCTTCCAGAATGAGGTCTAACAAATGCAATTTCTTTAGCAACAAGTCTTTGCCATGCTGCCTTTCTCGGTGAGGTACGATGCCACTTGATCGCCTGCAGACAGACTGCTGCAGCATTCCCAGGGGACTGAGCTGATGCTGCACAGGCAGGCCTACATAAAGGACGTGTTCTTCGTACCTTCACAGCCAGAATTAAATAAACAAAGAAATGTGTTATTCCACTGCTATCGTTATTTTCCATTTAGGAAGTGTTTGTACTCTTTCTTTATTAACTTCACGAGCTTTTTCTTTTTCTCTTATAATTTGCAAATTTTTACAGCTGCACTTAAGTACTTTCAATCATACACTGTATACAAGCTACTGCTATCTTTAGGAATAGTTGTTGTACTCATTGTGCTACTGATGTAGATAGTCAGCAGCTACTAAACACACATTAGGTCCAAAAGGTGCTTATTTCATTGTCCCCAGAATCATTCAGGTCTATACAAGGTCATAAACTCTTTTACGTAACTACTCTTCTTTGCTGAGATCTCCAAGATACACATCTTCTGGTGCTGTGCTATCATAAGGAGTCCATGTGAAGCCTGGGCAAGGGACCTCTCTGGACCCATTTGGAGTTCTTACTACGGAAAAGCTGTCTGAAAAAACAGCTAGAGCCAGAAGTGGTACTGTGCACAAAGAAAGCTCAAAATCCTCCCATTTTGAAGTGTACAACTCTAAATATTAAACATTATTTTCAAATGATTCTTTACTGATAGGTGTTCATATAAAAACAGAACTAGATATTCATATGTAAACAGTGTCAAAGACTGAGGCAGATTACTGTACAGTCTTCTTCAGTGACAGACTCCTTACTGCAAAGCAGAGACCAAACCATCATGTCATACAGGGTTGTCTCTCCACTTGGTAGTTCTGCCTGATCCCTGCAGTGACCCACTGAACTTCAGAACACCTGATCTCACTGCTTCATTTGACACATTCATTGCAAAATCCAAGCTACAAATATAGCTAATGTCATTTCTATCTAGCAACCCTGCTTTTATCTGTCGGGTTTGCCAGGGCAGCAGCCTTGTCCCCATATTAGTCACTAAAGCCCCTATGTTCTTCAACACTTGACTGTATTTCCCACTCATCACCAGTTGCCCCTCACAGACAAGCGAGGTCTTTTCAGCAAATTCAGTGGCCCCACATACCTGTTTTAACCAAAAGGTTCCTGGAGAGCCGGCAATCCAGGGGAGGAGCTGCTGTCATGTTAGCGAAAGTGGCTGCTGCTGTGGTTTCAGAAGGAGCAGAGGTGTTTTCCACTGGAGTAGGGGGAAGCCTAGTTGTTTTCGCTGATGCTGTAATAGATGTCAAAGCTGCTGTAATTGTCAGTGGATACGGGGTTGACGTTTTGGTGATTTCTGAGCTTGGGAACTTCTGGGTGTTAGTTACTGTTGTTTCTATCTGCCTTGGTACATGTGCTGTGGGTGCAAGTGTGGAAGCTGTGACTGTGTTGCTTTTAAGGGTTATGAGCATGGCTGTCATGTCCACGGGTGCTGCCGCTGTGTTTCTTGTTACAAAAGGAAAATCCGTATGTGCTCCTACTGAGCTTAGGTCTGATGCCAATTTTGTGGCAGTGTTATTTTTTGTTAGTGTCAGTATCGGTGTGCTTAAGGCCATCACAGACGGCAAAGGTGTATTTTCAGTGCCTAGAGAAAAGAAGGAAGAAGCTGGCACTGGTGAAGCTGGAGATGACTTTCTTGTTAGTGGTTTTGCTTCTGAAGTTCCTACTGTAGGTATTGCACCAGAAGATACTCCAGATAACACTGTAATGACAGAATGGGTAGAGTTGGTTGTTGACAAAAAAGAAGTTAGTTGTGTTGGTGATGCATGGACAGAAGTTATGATGACTGACTGCAGAGCACTGGTGGTAGGGGTTTGCAATGGGATGCCCTTGGTAGGCTTGTTAGATATATATATACCGGGAACTAGACTACGTCTTGTAGCACTCATCTCCCACTCCTCCACACTAAATGTAGCTGGATTTTTATCGAACATAACCAAATAACCAGAGGACTCTAATCGGTTATCTGCAAATTCTGGCAAATTTCCAGGTCATCTTCTGTAATAAAACTGTGTAAGAGAGTTGTGCTGGAAGGCTTGGTTACAGGAGAGGGGGACTCTGTTGGCAGTATGCTGTGGATGGCACCATTTTCATTGCTGGCTGAGAGAGTCGAGCTGTCAGTGAGCTGAAAAGCCAACGTTGGTGTTGTGCCTAAGGTTTTTGTCGGTAAAGTAATCTTTCCAGCATCAGTTTGTGATTCTGGAGAGCTAGGGAAAGCACCTGTGTCGTTAACAGAAGGCACATGTCAACTGAGAGGTGCTTCATAGTGTGTGCTGATACTAATGTCCCCAACAGTAAAGAAATTAGCAACGCTTTCAGCCGTGCTTCCGTGATTTTTTTTGCAGGGGATCAGGCACTGTCAAAGTGCTAGCAAGGGATGAATTCTGAACAGGAGATGTTTTCAGGGCAAATGCATCTACATCAAATTCTGGAAAACTATTTGACTTCATTCCAGAAAAGGGTGAATTTGAAACATTTTGACTAGCGTTTGCATATGTATAGTTTGCTGAAAGGGTGGAGAAGAGCGGCTGCTTATTTGTATTAAATTTCTTTTGCAGACTTGAAACTACTGAGTATGGTGCATGGTACTCAGTTTCCAATGGAGAAATACTTAGAGGAACTTCTCTTATTGCCATTTGACTGACATTTTTACTGCAGGAATACTAATGCCAGCTGAACACAACAATGCCGTATTGGTCCACGTAGAAGCCAGAGTTGCAACTTCAGGCGAGCTGACAGGACGAAATTGCTTTCAGAGTCCACATTCAAAATCCCAGAAAAGCCAGAGCTGTGGCTGTCTCTCACCGTTGTCATAGAAATGAGTGATGCCAGCATACCCCCCGCTGTAGGCACGACAGAGGCAAGCAGCTTTCTATCAACTGAACGTGAAGTCTGATCAGAGGTAAAATGATTTAAAGCTCTTTGAGGTGAATATTCTGCATGTGGGCTCACAGCAGTGGGTACTCTCACATGCCTGTCTTCATCTGCAGTTACATTTGGACTTTCTCCATCTCCAGGTGGAAGATGTGCAGTCACAAAGATACTGGTAGCAGATGTATTTGTGACAGCAGGTTCAGGTTTTGAAAGACGTGTGGTGGAAGTAAGTAACAGCACTGCAGCTAGATCAGGACTGCTCATGGCTGTTTTCAAAACTGTGCCTAGTATCTTCGATACTTTAGGGAGTTTACTGGTTTGGATATCTGGAGAAACTCTGGAAATCTGAGATCCATCAGGCAGAATACTATTAGCCTTAAAGTTCATGGACGTCTTTGCTGTCACCCCTCTTGCGAAAGGCTGTCGAGCTGTTCCTGCCATGGGAAAGCCATCAGAAGTTGGGAGAGCACGTGCAGAAGCAGTTGGCAATCGCATGCCGTTCCCCTGATAAGCTTCATCAGTGAGGTCTTCTACAAAAGTCTGATTCAGAGTCATCACCGAGTGCTGCAAGGAAACAGTCAAAGGGATTTGCAAAGTATCCTCATCAGCTGCTGCTGCACTGGGACTGTTTGCGCGTGCTGTCTCAGTAACGGTGTCATTTGTCTCAGTTAGCAAGGGAGACCTTGTGCTTGTTGAAGAGGAGCGTGTTGCATTTCTAAAGAGAAAATCTGTTTCGCTTCTAAATGGTCGTACTGGCAGCACTGCATTGCGAGTGTGCTTTGCATCTGGAATAAGCGATTTTGGCAATGAAAGGGAAGACACGCTCTCTGTTGAGGTGGAGACCTCAGCCAGTCTCTCAGAAACTGATGACACGAAAGTTGCACTGGTAGAGCCTGTAGTGCAATTAGTCAGTGCTGTGGAAGACTGAGGATGGCTCATTTGGGGTATTAGAAGTGGAGTACCCACAGGACGGAAGACTGATGTAGGAACCTCTGCTTTATCCTGAAAAACTGGTGGTGACAGAGGAGTGATATCACTGTTTCTGTCAGTCAACGCTGCCTTAAATGGCTGAATGTTTGGTTTTACTCCAGTAGAAGACACATTATACATACTCTCATTAGGAAACTGTGACAGGCTCATGGAAGCTACTGGCAGGGAAGACTGATATGTTTTTGACACAGGAATATGAGAGTACACAGACAAAAAAGAGGTCCTTTCTGAAAAAGACCCTTCTCCCACTATTTCTGTGAAATTCACTGATGTTGCTCCAAAGAGATTGAAAGGCATGGTACCCATAAACAACTCTGGACCCTTTCTGTGATTTACCATACCCGTACGTACTACAGTGACTGTGCTTAGAGGACTATTTCTGGTGTCACTAACCTGCGAGCTGGCTGAATCTGTGTTGAAGAAGCCTTCAGGATCTGCAGACAAAGGCACTTTGATGGGCAGTACAGCTGGGTTAGAAAAATTAATGGTATGAGGTGACTGAATTATCAATGAGGAGAATGATGGTGATGGAACAGCAGCAAGTATGTCTGATCCTGATGTGCTTTCTTTTGAAATGGAGGGTGTTTCTAATGGTGTTAGCTGAAATGGCACAGCTGTACTCGAATGTGTCACTGACGGTGTAGTGGACAATGTGGCAAACATATCAAGTTGCAGCAAACCTGGTACAGCAGCTGTTTCATCTGCATCTTGAGACGATGACCTCAGAGGTGACTCAGCTGAAACTTCAGCAGGTTCCTGGGATGCACTGTTTCCACTGCCTTGATAAAGCATGGGTGACAGATGAGCTTCATCCAAAGCCCTGGTACGCGTGCCAGTCAGTGTCGTTTTTATCATCTGAAGCAAGTTTGCATTCTCCAAAGTCTGTCCCATAGAAATATCAGCTATTGAGGAAGTCTTACTTTCTGTGGAAGGCCGTGTTGGTGATAGTATAGATCTCCAATTAGGAAAAGATCCTGTAGAAGGAGCAACATTGATATGCTGTTGCCTGATACCTGTAAAATAATAAGTAAAATAAGTATACTCTTCCCCAAAAGGAAGAGGAGTTGTTGTTGCAACAAATCACAAGACAACATGTGTCATGTTTAGTAAAATTAGTGAACTTTTTTGTATACAAAAGGCATAAAAATTCAGAGAAAGTTTAAAAAAAACCCCAAAACTCTACAAAAAACCAGTGAAAGGTACAACGTGACAGATGATAAACCCCTCAAGTTGTTTTATCTGGCAGAAGAATAAGGAAAGCTTCCTAGCCTGTTCTATTTCAAAATGCTACTTTTAACTAGGGTGGTTCAACATGCTAAAAGAGACCTCCTTAAGCTTGGGACAATTCTTGAGGTTATCATCAGTCACTCTGTGTCAAAATATTATGTGAGAAGATGGATTTAGAAGCAGTGCAGAAAGAGAATAGATTTTGACAACCAAGCTTGACTGACTTGGCACGCAGTCTGACATGGGAATAGAGTCAGCATTGGCTGGGTTCCGGTAGGATGCATCTGGAGGTGCTCATCTTGCCAGTTCTAATAATGCATGCAATTATAGACACAAAAGCAAGAAAATAAAACAGGGATGAACATGAGGAAAGGGGGGCAAGATCCAAAACAAATTAGGAAATTAGACTCCTTTTTTGATATGTGCAGATGTACAACGCATCATTTAAACCGCCAGTTTACTCTACACCCAACACCATAATGTTCCTAGGCTTTGTTTTCTTAAAATGATTACTGTTATTCTACAATTGTAGCACGGGAAATCTCACATTCTTACTAATTTAAAGATTAAGATTCACTCAAGAGTAAAATTTCCAGGGCTTTTTTTCCCTTCCCCTTGTCAAGATAATAGATCAAAACTCAGTACTGGCACTTGCTACCACGCCAAGCTGTGCCCCCTTGCATAGCTAAACAGAGGCACAATAGGACCTAGTTCCTGCCCTCCAACTGTGGCGCATCTGGATCAGACACAGAGGATGCCAACCTCCTCCATACCCCTATGAATAACTCCAGCGTAATAGTGTGGAAGAACAGGCAGGGGCAGACCTTGAGATACATGGTTATAAAATGGGCTGGACCTGAATTCCAGCCACCCACGAACCCAAGGGGCAACAGAGCCAACAGCACCAAAGGGGAGCAGCCCACAGAAACAGGAGCCAGCAGCACAACACCATGCAGTGCAAGAGAGGAAAACGGGTCACGCTGCACCTATTTAAAGCTACGTTTCTTTCTTGTGGTACTCTCGTGCTATACCACCCATCGTCCACAGGCGCAGGCCAAAGTAGATGATTAGGCTAGCTCCTTCAGGCTCCTGTGTGCATTCAACAGGAATGTGTTGGAATTATAATTATGCTTAGCATGGCATTTACACTCAAAAAAAACCCCAAAACAAACAAACAAACAAACAACAAAACCCACCAAAAAACCAAACAAACAAACTACAGATCTTCCCCTTTATCCCTGTATTTAAGAGATTTATTAAGCCGTAGTGAAGAACAGCCATTATTATCTTTCCTCTACTGAAATGCAAGAATGAATATAGAATCCAGGAGCAATTTGCTTTAGGGGAGAAGCTCCAGGATGGGTAACAGAACAGAGCTCTGCCCTCCTAGCAACCAAAAAAGTCCCCAGATCTTTCACTTAACACAGGCTAACTTGCCCACTAGCATTTTGGAGAAAAGCTAAGGTAAGCAGACACAGGGCTACCTACAGCAACAAGAGCTAAGCAGGCTAAAGGGAAGCCCAGTCAGCCTTTATGAAGCTGCACCAGAAGATCAGCAGGCTGGACAGAAGGCTGCAGAGTACCCCAGGGAGCCTGACCCACCAGGAGAGGTTTGCAGCACAAAAGCAACGCTTTTGTATTTGCACTGTGGCTGCTGATGTGTCATTCAGGGACCAAAGACCTAATTGACTTGTGTGGCCTTATTTCTGATATCTGCATGCTCCACCATACGTTGGGAGGCACACTGTCATTCAGACTGTGTTTTGGTGGCTTTTCCTCCTCTGTTACAGGCAGACAGCTTTTTAACAGAAGGCAGGAAAGATGATGACATGTATTTTGCTCAACTAGAATGTATTCAAACATATGCTTGAAATTAAGAACTAGATGATGTGCTTTGCAAAGTCAGGCCTTAGGCAACCTGCAGTTTAAATTTCTGTGTGGTCATCTCAGCTGATAAAGTCATTATTGCCCGATTTGTTACACCTCAAACTGTCTTGTTTGAAGAACAAGAAAGGCTGAACTGAAAAGTGAATGCAAAGCCTCCACATGGCATTTCTTCCAGCATTTAGCAAATGCAAGTCCTAAAGGGGGATTAAACAAGTCAATGTTTTCTTGCTTTCTAAAATAGCAAAGTCTGTCAACATCAATCCGCACACAGTTTGCACCATTCCTCATGTATTTCTTCACACTTTGGTTTAATGAGAATGATTACGAGCAGAGAGACAATATAAACCTGAAAAAAGCACTGAATTGATGTTACCACATTTTGACAAGCAGTAAAGGAAAGCTCAAATAACACAAAGATGATAAAACACGGAATAAAAATGTTCTCTAATCACTGCTTAATTCTAGTCCTTCAGTTCTTGTTTCTTCCACTTCCATACAAACTGCCAGTTTTTCTGTTTATGTCCATTAATGAAGTAAAGCTCTTGAGCTACTGAAGATTTTAAGAAGTTACACAATATTCTGCAACCGATACACAATACTGGCATTCCACTGCAGCAAATTTTCTTTGATTCTACATTTATGGAAAGATACTATCAGTATCTAGTTCAAACTTCTGCCACAACTTCAAGATCCTGATAGTAACCGGACACACCATGCAAAGGCAAAATTATCCTCCCAGTACATGGAGTTTAAACTGAACTACGTACTCGCTACTTCAGAACTGGTAGGATAGTATCAACAACTACAGATCCTTATCAAATACAAACCAAGACTCTACCATGGAAAAAGGGTGGATGTGGGAAAATATTTCACTTCTAATCTATCAACAACTGAAAACACTTGATAAAAGGAGAAGACAACCAATTCAAATGAACATAAAAGTCACAATGAGAGCTCCACCTGGTGTGCATTGTGCACCGAGCCA
Source organism: Leptosomus discolor (assembly GCF_034619465.1). Classification (NCBI taxonomy): domain Eukaryota; kingdom Metazoa; phylum Chordata; class Aves; order Leptosomiformes; family Leptosomidae; genus Leptosomus; species Leptosomus discolor. Next base: position 20,251,420 of record NC_141402.1, on the reverse strand, counting down.
TTGCTTGTACATACCAGTAGCTGTTTCTTGTGTGTAAGGATTACCTGTTATTCTTCCAAACTTCAGCCTATTGACTAACCACCACCTCTGACAATCCCCAAACCCATTTAGCAGTAACTTCACTATACAACCACCATTGGTTAGGGATCTTGTCATTTGCAGTAATGAGAAACATGACCAATATGCCACAGCAGGAAGTTAAAAATTGATCCAGTTTAGAGAAAAATCATGGCTTTATCATTTCTGAGCCCTTTCGTGCACACCTAAAGGAGTAACAGGGACCAAAGAAGAGCACAGAGGTGACCAAGATGAAGATCATCATCTCCCCTCATCCCCCTCTAATAAAGTAAAAGGGATAGTGCATTAGCGTAGGCAATCTGTGCCTGTCCAAAGGTGACACACACATCTAATTAACGTGCAACATAAAAAAAGGGATAGTAAACTGTGCACCTCTGGAGCAAGAGTCTCACTTATTGTCCAACTTCTGCCCCTGCTCCTGAGACACCGCAGTTGCATGGTATTCTTCACATAGGTTTGGTTATTTCTAGTGAGACAACTAGTTGGTAAGCAAATCTCCCCTGGAAAAAAAAACAGTGGCTAATGAGAATGACTGTATTTGGCATGGCCCTATTTCCTGTATTTCACAGAATCATAGAAAATCTCAAATTGGGAGGGATCCATAAGGATCATCAAGTCCAACTCCCTGCTCCTCGCAGGACTACGTTAAACTAAACCATAAACTTAAGAGTGTTGTCCAGACACTCCTTGAACTCTGACAGGCTTGGTGCCATGACCGCTTCCCTGGGGAGTCTGTTCCAGTGACGGAGCACCTTCTCCGTGAAGAACCTTTCCTAACTTCCAATCTGAACTTCCCCTGATGCAGCTTCATTCCATTTCCTCCTGTCCTATTCACTGGTCACCAGAGAGAGAAGATCAGCACCTCCTCCTCCGCTGCCCCTGTGAGGAACTGGTAGACTGTGATGAGGTCACCCCCTCAGCCTTCTCTTCTCCAAGCTGAACAAACCAAGTGACCTCATTTGCTCCTCATAGGTCTTGCCCTCAGGGCACTTCACTGTCTGTCGCCCTACTCTGGACACACTCTAATAGTTTGACATCCTTCTTATATTCAGGTGAACAAAACTGCACACAGTGCTGGAGGTGGGGACGCACCAGTGCAGTGCATGAAGAGATCAAACTGCTTATGAGTGCGGCTAATATTTGAAACCACGGTCTGCTTTATGCTATAAGGTGGCAAAGATCTATCATGAGCAATGTGAGCATTCTGTGGATGCTGCAGCATGTACAGTCATCTGTCCTGCCTGCCTGCTGGAAGGCAACCAGCAAAAGTAGCAGCCATGGAGAAGCCTGTAGGACCCCAACAGCAGAGCCCCTCTCAGGACAGATGAGAAGAAGAACATACTCACAAAATTAATTCAGCTCCAACTGAATTAAACAGGAAAAAAATACAGTCAGGATTCAAACATTTCCCTCCATAAAAAGGAAAAAAAAAACAAAACAAAACAAAAGGCGTTTGAGAACCCCAGCTGAATATCAGCCTACAACTCTACCAAAGGAAACACAATGACTACCTAGAGCTTCCCTCACTGCCATGGCAGCAGAGAAATATTGTTTTGCCACTTCTGAGCCACTACAACATAACAACTCAAAGCTATCTTCAACAACAGAATTTTTGTTGTCTTGACTTCCATTTCATTACTCACAGATCATCTGGATTACTAACATTTAAGAGTGAAGCTGAGAAAGAGGACACTTGGAAATTTTATTGTATGACTGACCGAGATATCTTCCCATTATATGTCAGGTATGTATCTTTTCGTGACTTTCAGCATATTGAAGACAGAATTTCTCACATTAATTTGCTTTAATTGTTAATTTCTGAGAAAAAAAAATATGACTAAAAATAATTCTCAACTGCTATTAACTCTGGTAAAGGTTAAATTTTAATAATACAATAGTATCTGTATAAGAGTAACTATAGCCACCTAAAGCACAGCAGAAATCCAAACATTAAAGTACATAAGCAATCCGGATTTTATACAGGTCTAAATCAATCAGCCCTAAAGCAAAGTGATTCCAAAGATAACTTGGAAAAAAAAAAAAATCAGCTTGTGATAAACAGAATTACTTACAAACACACATGAAAATAACAATCTACTTACAAGATAAGTACTGCTGCAAGAGACCATTTACCACTTTACTCCAGTCTACCCAGTAACAGCACTATCCTAGGGCTGCATCAACTCTTAAAAACAATGCCACTATTATATTAAAAAAAACACTTTTTTTTTTTCCTTTTCACAAGTATGATCTTTCATGCTAATTATTTTTTTACTGTGAGACACTGACTGATCAGATGTGACTGGTATGGGATGCGATGGGGAAATGAACAGAAGAAGAATCCCTGTTACACCAGTGGAAAAAAGCACCTTTCTACTCACAGGGTTATGCAATTTAATTCCATTGAAGAATATTAAGCCTACACAGTATGATGATAGCATCGACATGCATGTTATCTGAGCCACTTCAAAGTTTCTTAAAATGATTTTTTTATATTCCTTAAGAGTTTACAATTTGAAAATGGCACGAGGAAGGCAGATTTCACGACTCAAAGGATATTAAATATGCTACCAATAAAAGACTCTGCAAAGCATTTATAAAAATAGCTATGTAGCACACCAAAAAATTACTCTTACTCACTATGCAGACTGGTAAAACTCAATTACGCCTTCATAATATGTTATTCCAGCCGCACATTGATGAAATGATGACATCACAACCTCTGCATCCCATACATCACACTTTTGGCACCATTCCACAGAGACATCTGCAGCTTAATTTCACACCTTTTTGCGTAACATCTAACCTGTAAGGGATTTCTAGCCGTGCAAAAAATCCTACCCACAAACACGCACTCTGAGCCCCGGTTCCCACACCCTGAGCCATGCCTGCGTCCACAGTTGGTAGGGTTTGGGTCTGCTCCTGGAGGATCCTGCCCAGAGGGAGAGCCAGGCTCAGCCCGTGCACTGGGAAGTAGAGCACGCAAATACACGCGGTTTTGGCAGCTGCCAACCCACAGCCACTACGGCAGGAATGGATGGTGGAGAGGTGGAGAAGGCTGCTTCCTTGGGATTGCACCAACTTTCTCAAAAGAGCAAAGATAAATAAATCAGAAAAAAAAAAAAAATCCAGTTCTGTGACCTCCTTAATACCAATTCCTTTATGCAGATTCTGAGAAAAGTTTACAGTAATTCAGTAGACTGACTCTTACATTTGTTTCGGTTGTAACTTTTCCCAAATTAGATACTGACCTTCCAAATCCAAAATTCTGACCTGGAGGATTAAGACACAAACCTTCCCAGCACCTGAGGCTGTTCACATCCTAGTTTCTATTTACCTGCATTAGTCAACAGCTACAAGAGCCAGCCATCAAAAACAAGCATCATCTCCCACCAACAAAAGCCCTCTTCCCAGTGATCTTAAAAAATGGTATCTGAAAACTATTATTAATTTATTTTTGACAATCAGGAAAAATATTTTTTCCCCATACCACCAGAATTCTGTTTAAACTACGCAGTTTATCACTGAGAAAAACCTGTATGAAAAGGTACTATACTGCACAAAGTTTTCTTCTCAAACAAAAGTTTGGACTTCATAATAAATCATGGAAAAATGTTTGGACACAACATTCAGTCATTTCAATTGCACAGCCATATTTTTGCTCACGTGAAAATCAAAGTAGCTATCTCTTCTGTTAGGAACATTTATGCACCTTCCCCTCTCTCTTGGGTACCCAGGGAAATGCACCAGCAGCAAAGCTCTGCGTTGAGGACAACCTTTTAGCTATGAATAAAAATATAGGGCCGCGATGAAAACGTACTTCTCTCCTGCTTTCAACATGTCCTGCCTTCATCGCTTACCCAGCCCAAACGTAAGCTGGCTGGGATTCGGGAGAGCAGAGCCGAGCTGAGCCTGCAAACGCTTCACGGCTGTCACCAATATTGCTTCAGGAACTGACAGACTGGTGCGACTTGTACCAAGTGCCAGCCTTGCCTGGGGGTGAAACGTGTCTCCTTCGCCACACAGGCAGCTTGGCCGGGATGCTTTAATTGCGTCCAGCAAGCGGGGATGGAGGTGAAGAGCAGTACAAGAGACAATAGATTAGGCAGGGTAAAATAACACACTCCTGTCGTCGAGAAAACAATTCTGCCACCGGCAACTCCAGCTGCATCATCTGCATGTTGTATTCACAGAGCAGATGCTCAGCTGGATCATTAGGAAATGCAGGAAAGAAGAGCGTGGCAGAGGAGGATTTCACTGCCACGTGGTGCTGCGGGATAATTGCGCATAATCATACAGAAACCAGAATGTGCTATGGGGGCTCTTGTCCTTGCTCCCACTGAATGTACCTGTTAGCATTTCTGCTTGAATTTATCAGATTATTCACAGAATTTAAGTGAATGAATGACATATATATTTTTTATTTTATTTTCATTTTTATTGCTTATTCAGCAACACTTTTAGGATCAATGCTTTTGTGAGCCTGACAGCCTGCTTTAGCACACTGCTTATCTATTTATTTGTAAACACACATTTACACAAACTTTTGTAAAGGACTTGTGTTTATTCAGGGAAGTTTATATAGACACTGTTAGCATCAGCATAAACTATTTAATGAACAATGTAGAAAAAAATTCAAGGTCATTTTGGAATGTGCAATACCAAACCTGCCACTTGTTACGATTTTACCTTGAGTCTTACAATATTTGAGAGGCTTTTTTATGGAAGGAAAAAAAAAAAAATACCCATCCCTTAAGTGAAACAGACAGTATTACTATTTCAGCTTTCATTCTTCACACAAAAATTCTGAATTCTTGTGGTCATGGGATAAAAGAAAATGAAAGTATTTTAAAATCCCATGATTTTTAAGCAAATCAGATTTTCAGAGCACTAATTTCTTTTTTTCGTTTTAAATTTCTGGAGCTAGGACAGATTGTAAAGGTGGTACCAAATTCTGAATGAGCATGAGAAGGGTTTTGGGGCCAAACTCTATCTGCTTAGAATCTTTGTGAGTTAGGCAGCAAAGTACAGGAAATGTGGACTCAGCTTAGTTTTTCCACTAGTAGTTACAAGTCAGCAATAGAACAGCTTTCTTATTATACGTAATAAAAATTTATTTTCTTAACTACAAGTTACTCCCTTAATAAAGCTTTTGGAGTTTAACCTTCCTTGCAAAATCAAATACAAGCAGAGACTGAAGAGAATCCCTGCTAAAAGCCACACAGATTATTCTACAAAGCAAAAAAAAAAAAAAAAAAAGTTATTGTTTCCAGAACTTTTTCAAAGAAATGATGTGCTTTCAAAAGGTTGAACTGTGCACCAAATTACATAAGACGATATATTTTGACATGCTGGTTGAGTAATTGTGAATGTTCCCTTGAGCCAAAAAGCTTTCTGCTCACCAAGGCAAGCACATCTTCAAGAGAATCTTTTTTGCACATCACATTTGGGGACGCAAGCTGTGAGTGAAGACCCTCTGGACTACGCTCTGCCACTCACTTAATCCACTGCACCTTCTGCCAGCTTGCGGAACCTCCACTCCCCCGCCGGAGGGGAGACACTAACATCGGGGCTCAGCAGCAGTCTGAGCTAGGACACCAACACACTGACATGCAGGTGCATATTGCCCTGGCGCTGCAGGCGCGGGAGCCTCCAGCAGAGAGCCGGTAACAAGCAGGTTGGCGGCGCGAGCACCTTCAGCCACTGCTGCTGTTAACTGAGCGCAAGAGCGTTACTCATTTTACAGACGAGCAAGCCTAGGAGCACAGAGAGCTTGGATTACTGCACGTTACAGACCAAAGCAGTTTCAGAGAAGAAAATGAAATCCAAGAATTGCTGATTATCGCAGCATCAGCTTTACCTCATACATATATGTACTAGAGGCATCAGCTATGAAAGGGTACATTACGTGGCTGTAGCTAAGCAGTGTGCAACCCAAATGCCTGACACCGTGTCCAGACAATCCTAAAACTTCTTAATTTCAATCCATCTCAGAGTTTTGAAATTACAGTCACCAGATGCGACACACATGCAAGCACCAAGGCCAGGGTGGATGAGCTCTCTGTGCTTCCCAGTGACTATCTGAGGCCAAGACACGAAGGTCAGACAGGGGGCTGTGCCCTGGGCACCCCTCCTGCCCAGGAGGACATGGAGGCAGACCCTCTGTGGGGTCTATCCCAGCAAGGTAACCAGGAGAGAAGTTAATCCTTTCTAAGGAGAGATATGGTCTCAGAGGTGCCCCATATACAGGATCAATACAAGGACAGAGGTTTCCACAATGTCTTTTACTACTCTAAAGTTCTTTCCACTGCCTGTGGCCTCTGACTGTAATGAAGGATAAAGAGGTGAAGACCAGGAAAAAAAAATGTAGGTCAGGCACAAAAGCATTCTGATTTCTTGGTCTGCACAGTGTTCGGTACTGCCCCACGGATGATGCTTTCAAAGTGTGAAAGTCACTGCTCTTAAATAAAATAAAAAATATATTATTGATTTTTAGATTAGAAAAATTTCTGATCACACTGAAGAGTGTCTGAAAAGACCACCCAACATTTGAAGCAGAGTAAATAACAAACCTTTTTTAAAAAAATGCAACAAAACGATAATCAAGTCCAAATTCTATTCTCTCTTCAAGACTTGCACCAAATAACCAGTGTTCATCCACCCCAGTATAAATGCAATTTCTGAATCCAAAAAAGCAAAGTCTATCACTCAACCCCAGAACACATGAAGGTTAAATCAGTGAATGTATAAGATCCACTACCATGAGTGAGCTAATAGGCAAATACTGAGTTGAAACACGGCACATCCTTCTTTCAAGGGGACTCGTCGTTATGTCAACGAATGAGAGTACAAACATAAGCTCTTGCTGAGAAAGATGGTAAAATGGATGGTTTTTCCTTAGATTGGAAAAATTCTTTTCCTGAGCAGACTTGACAGCACTGAAGGTAAGGGACACCATGGAGAGCTGCATTTTAAGGCTTTCAGGTTTTCTCCTCTCCCTCCACTTAAAAAGAGGACAGGAACTAGATGATACACATCATCTTAATTTGTTCTTTCTTACGTACTGACTTTTCAGAAATTATCAATTTAAAGGTAATCTCTCTTAAAAAAAAAATCTGTTTGGGTTTTTTTTTTTTTGTCATTCAATATCGCCCTTTGACTCCTACCTTTTACAACTGGAGTAAGGGCCCTCTCTCAATTGGAGAAAACCACTTTCCTATGAAGGAAAATTTCAGCTTCCAGGGAGAGCTTCCTGAGGTCAAGTCAGGACAGCAGAGCAGCAACTAAATTCTTCTAAAGAGCAAATCAACCTGCAACTTTGCTATGACCTGCAGTAGATATTCAACATGAAGTGCGATATATATTACAATTAAAAATTACATCTTAATGAACTATGCATATCAACTAGGAAATTAATTCTTAAGCACCTTGTCTGCTCTACAGTAGATGAGGACTTGGCTCAGGATAGAAACTATCATGCAAATGTTTAAAAATTATTTCCATTTTCTATGACTTTCACTGTGTTTTGCACAGCTCATTAGCCTTTACTTTCAGGATCTCTTCTTTGCTGCATAAAAGTAGCAATATTTCAAGTTTATAGCAATATGTCGCTTCATTTCACTTTCTTGCCTCTCGGAAATCACTGCAAATACCTGTCTGACACACCACCATTACTGCCAGTCACAAAAAAAAAAAAAAAAAAAAATCAGGCACCCCTGTTGACAGAGTACAAGAGCAGAAAGGGGCAGTCCCTGGTGGTAAAAAGGTTAAATAACCGCCCAGTCAAATGTAACTCTCCAGTCATGAATTAAAATCCGGAAGAAATGTTATACGAAAGCAAATACATGACATCTGCTTCTGCACCTGAAAAATAAACAGTAACATTGGCAGACTGGGGTTCCCAAGAATGCTGGAGAAATACCCAGCTCCAGGCTCCCCTATGAGCAATGCACGCTCATACCACCAGCTGGATGCAGGTGCCTGCATCAGCTCCTCACCTATTTCCCTGCAAAAGCGATGGACCTCTCTGCACCGCTCGGGAAGCCCCGTCCCTCATACAGGGAGCTCAGTCCTATATCAGCTGTACCCCTGCACTTCTCTGACACGTTCAGATGCAAGTCAGACATTCTACAGTGGCTCAGTACTTAATTTACAGGCATCAGTATATGAGTACAGGCACCAAACATAGCAAACCCAAAGCCCATGAAGACCCAAACACAGGGATAAAGCAGATGGATGTACTTACAAGACTGTAGCTCTGCTCTTGCATTGGATGCCTAAACACAGAAATTGTCAGTACTAATCAGTGATTTGGTATTAAAAAGTTGATGCTTTTCCCTAAGATAAAGGTATTGGCATTTTCTGTCAAGTAATTAGACAACATCTTCCCTGTGAAATGACAGGAGTCCTAGAAAATATCATACCAAAAAAAAGCAGAGTCACTGCTACAGGCACCATCATTTTTTATTAATAGCTGAAGTCACTTTTAATTGTAAAAACAGTTAATAGTTAACAGTTACCAAAGTGAGCAGCTGGTTTCTCAAAAATAAGATGTGCTGCCTGGAACAAAGGGCATTATTAGAAAGAAAATATGCTGCTGTTGCTATCTCCAAACAGTGCCTGAACAGCACTGCACAAGTTGGTGAACCTCTTAAATTAAATCTCCAAAGTCCTATAGAAAGGTTTGGGGCTCATGATAGAAAATAATTAAAATATTCCCTCTGAAAAGTTTAAAACAAGGCAAATAAGATGTATTTTCTCCTCCATAGCAGTATGGTTTGCTTGGTTGTTTTCTGCTGTGCTTTAGTTCAGAGGACTCATGTGCTCTGTCACGTTCCACCTTACAGAATAGTAAAAATGGCTCTGGTAAGAAGGCAACTGAAAAGGCTTCCCCCTTGGATATCCAACTGAAATCTATCTTTCTAACTTCTAATTTAACTCAGAACTAAACCCTGAAAAAGCCTGGCTCTGTGACCCACTTTGGGTACCATCACGACACTTCTTGCCACTTGATTGCTGTTCTTTTTGCTAAAGTTTTGTAAGATTTTGTTCTCTAAAAATTTCTGGAAGCTATTTCCAAAAACAGCCTCTAACCAAACCAGACCCTAATTTCTTTTCAACCACTCAGTTAATCTTTAGAGACATGTGTGGTCACTTTTAACAAAAAAGAGAAAGATGATGCCCTACTCAGACAGGCTTTTCCTTTGTACATACACGATGCAAACATTGTGCATTTATGTAAGTATAACTGAATATCTGGATTTTAAAGCTCTCAGGCTAACCAGGATTTTAGGAGCATTACTACTAGACTATCAAACACATGTACTGTGTAGCATTTAAGAAGGTTTTCCATTAACTTGCTCTATGCTGGTATTGCTATTGAAATGAGATAATTCAAATGAGATAGGGATAGCTGGGTGAAACTACTGAATATAGAGTATTTTTTTTAAATGAAAGAAAGAGCTACAAAGAGAAAACGCATGAAGGAAGGAGGTGACAAAACTGCCAGGTCATGCAGTCACTCATTACTCTTTCTCATGTACTGTGTAGCATTTAAGAAGGTTTTCCATTAACTTGCTCTATGCTGGTATTGCTATTGAAATGAGATAATTCAAATGAGATAGGGATAGCTGGGTGAAACTACTGAATATAGAGTATTTTTTTTAAATGAAAGAAAGAGCTACAAAGAGAAAACGCATGAAGGAAGGAGGTGACAAAACTGCCAGGTCATGCAGTCACTCATTACTCTTTCTCAATTGTTGCTCGGGTGTCAATACACCAGCGTTAAGACCCAAGTGCCTGATGCTACCAAAAAGAAATTCCTGGCCACCCAAGGCTTTGCTCCAGGTAAGATCAGAAGCGTAAGGTGGAAGTTTCTTCCCATAACCTTCCTGACAGGAGACTTATTGCACAGATCAGGGCAGCGCTTAAGAAAATTCCTGAAGTCAGATTTATGCCACTTCCAGGTACTTTTTCAGCACACGGCCTTCCTCGCTGTCAAGATTTACTGGCTTGGATGCCAGGTAAATGGGAACTGTGTGCACAAACATAGCCACAGAGGTGACACGTCACACTGAGAACTAATTTTCATTCAAAGGCTGCTGCTCTTCTTTCACACTGTTACAGCAAACTGGTGACTTCATGGATGAACCACTATTAAGTAGAAGTAAAAATTGAGTACAGTAAAGAGTTAAAGTGTGGATGCTGAACATACAAAAAAAAAAAAAAAAAAAAAAATCAGAAGAGGCTTATGACACTTCCACAAGCAGAAAAAAGGCTGTAAATTATTTTTGCAAATATCCATTTGGCTCAGATACTTTCACCTTGCGATTTTTAAAATGAATGGTGCTGCTTTGCCACCTTCTCCTCCATGATCCGTCCATCCCTGCAAGTCCCAAAAGGAACAGCAGCACAAGCTGTGGGACCTAACCTGCTCCCCAACAGCTCTCACACTACATCTACTGCAGCTCTGTCTGCTTTTCTGCCCCTTTGTAATGCTCTAAGAGTCCCATGTAGGAGCTTGGGTCACCTGCAGTGCAAAGGCGAGCCAGCACAGAGAGTTAATACAGAATTAGAGCTTCATTGGCCAAAAGTTAGAAAGGAGAGGTTTTTTTTGCACAATGCCAAACAGGCTACCTTGAAAGAGCAAAGGAAAGCGGCTGGGAGGGGAAAGAAAAAAACAATATTAAAGAATCAAGGCAAATTCTGGCTTCATGATCATTTATACCAGTTCAGACCTGAGTGGCAGCAATGGATCCCCAAGGAACACCCAAAATGCTCCTTTGCACCTGTGTAACAAGAGCACGACAAGGAGAACAACACTGTCAAGGCAGTTGCTCAACCTGCTGGAGACTCCTCTGGCCTCACGAGGAGAGGGACACACAAGAGACCCCCCTACATTAGTGTCTGGGCCAAAAGGCAGGTGCTATTTTGAGCTACCTTAAACTGAAGGCAAATGCTTTATTTGGAGGAAAGGGCAGAAATGAGATTGTAAATTCTGGTCACAGTCTAAAGGTTTGTCTTGTTGACTTTCACATTAATTTTTTTCATGGTTTTACTAAAACTGATTTGAATCTTAAATAAAGACTAATAATTCATTTCATTCTTCACTGACTACTGCTTTCTCATTAACAGGTGATACTTAAAATAGTACAAGGAATGTATCCAGAATTCCAATTAAAAAACGAAATCATAACAATTTTCTGCATGAATCAAAGATTTGTTATCTCAGAAATTGTAATTTCAACGTGATAAATAGTCATCAGTCACATTCCCTTTCTGGAAACCACCAGGCACCATGTTTTTCATCCAAAAGCTCCTTTTATTGCAGCAATTACTTAAAACTCTGCCTAGACATATTAAAATGTTGACAATAACAAAAATAAATTTTGACAACAAAACGCAGTATATTACATGACTTAACAGCATCAGTCACAGAATCTCAGCTTGCAGCTATCACAATAAGGCTGCGTTGCTATGAAATAAGATGGTTTGTTGGCAGTACAAAATTTCACTTGCAGCTAAAAAAATTAATATTGCATTTATCACATTTATCCCCATGATAAAGAAACAATGCTATAGCATGGCAGTGGGTTAAAAAGGGAGCCTATACTACAGGGTGAGCCAGGATGCATTTAAGCTCTGTCTGCCTGTATGTGACTAGCTGTGTTCTATCATGAAAACACAATTTTCTTATTGTAAGTAAGGTTTTGCACAGCAGAAGAGGGGAAAAAAAAAAAAAAAAAAAAAAGAGTTGATCCAAGCTGTCATTTTAATTCATTTATGAGAACTATTTCAATTGAAATATGGCCTGCTTTCTTCTTACTCAATTTTTTTTAATTAATTACATAAATACATTCCAACCTGTTGTAAGCACAGTAAATCTAACCCTCACTGCTCTGAGCCTAATGTTACCATTTGCATTTTTGTAAAGTAAGCACAAAGCTCATTTAAACTCAGGTCACTTAATACCACCTCATCGCAGGAGGGGACTGAAAGTGCGGGCACTAAATCTTGACTCCTGTTTTAAAGCCCATCTTTTCTACACCAGCTGTATAAATCAGCCTTAATGCAAATAAGAAAACACACTCATCCTGATCCAACAGCATTTTGAACTCGCTCTGCACAGCTGCAAAAGCAGGAGGGCAGCGATGAATCGGGCCCCTGTGACTGTACACGCTTCAGCAATTCACTGCATCTCAAACCCAGTGAGCGAGTGGCAGGATGCGCTCTTGAGAATTTGTGGTATTTTTTTAAAACACCATAAAAATACCTCAGAAATCAACCATTTTATTATTTTATTATTTTTACCCGGGTTTTTGTTTGCTTTGTGGTTTTATTTCATTTTATCTTTTAATTTTTGGTCACCAGTTTTCCCAGGGATTCAAAGGTAATGAGAAATGGAAAGTCTAAATGAGAAATCTGAGAAATCACTCAGCAGTACCTTCAGTCAAGCCAGGTGTAAAAACAATAGAAAGCAGTACACGGATACCACTGCAGGCAAGTTATACATTCTGAATTCTGATAAGAAATACGTTAATTTTTATTTATTTATTTATTGTTAAGTTCCTGGCTGTAACATTTTTCCTGTAAGCTACTGTCTTAAAATCACCTTCATTCTCCAGGTATCACCATCATATGGAAAGAAATATGTTAAGAATCAGTAACAAAGGGTACTCCATATATGCAAGTAATCTAGGCACGGAAAAATACCCAATTTAAATAGGATACTCAGTAGATCAAAATACAGTATGTGGAAAAGGTATTGAGCAGGTTACAGACATCAAGTTAAAATGGGAGGCTACACCTCTGCTCAGGCCAACTCAGGAAATCTAATTTACCAGGAACAACATAATGGATGCAGTATAATTACTGTAACTGTTAACATCAAAGTCTTTGAAATCTCTTGGCACTATCATATGAAAAAAAAAAATTCAGAAACTTTATTTAATTGTAGATGCACATTAGTCACGCTGTCACACTGCGCCTGGTATCACACAATGTGCCTAGAGGTACGCATTTCAGTTATTCGAGAAATACCACAGCAAGCTAAGTGAAAACAACATTTGGGAGGCAAATATCATTCAGTGGGTCCCCTCAGAGTGGCGAAGGACTCTAAGATTAAAAATAAATTAGCATGCTCAGTCTTCCATAGGAGTTCAGGCATTACATGCTGTGCCGATTCAACCTCTGAGCCGACCTGCAGCTAAACCATGTCTGCTGGGGGAAATTAGAGGAACAGTCACCAGTGACTTGACTACACCTGTCCTCAGACTCCAGCAAAATCAGTCCTTGCTGGCCTATGGCTTCCTTACAAAAATGTGATCTCTTTAAACAAAGACAAATAAGTGCTGGGGTAAGGTTTGTACCAATGCTGAGAATAACATTGCTTCCTACTTACAAGATACAATGCCAAAAAAAAAAAAAAAGGCACGCCATTTAGACAAATATCCTGAATATAATATCATTCCTTGAGAAGAACAGGCAGAGGAGGAATCTGTGTTCAGCTATCAGTGACCTCTGGTAAATGACCCGCTGCTTAGCTACCAGCTAGCTCACAATTCAACAAGCAGGCTTGCCTGTAGACGAGCCATTTCTTTAAAAAAATTTTAAAAACCCAGCCCTGCATTTTCAGGTAGATAATCGATAATGTTTCTTTGTAGAGTTTATTATATATTTAATTATATACATATATATAATTGCTTAGGTAAACTGAAATACAACAACACTTCAACATCCAGGTGAGTCGTAAAGAATCATCAAGAAAGTCTCTATCCAAAATATTGAGTATCTACTTTAACTGAGCAGTAATTTATTTTACTAAGAAACAACTCAGTTACCCAAACTTCACTTTCCTGTGGCATGCTGATTTCCCCTCCACCTTCTCTGCTGTTTCTAGAAGGGTTTCAGACCCAGCCTTGCATGCCAGACATCCTAGGCAAACTGCTGTTGACCACAAACCTCACAGAGGCACCAGCCTGCAGCAGCGGTTTGGACCCTGTGGGCAGCCCACTCTTACCAAACCCATGTTTGCTGCAAATCGTTTCCCTACTGGGGCAAATCCCATCTCCACACTCATCCACAATTACTGGCTTGTGAACACCTTCCCTTAGAAAGGACATGATGAGTGAGCAGAGACATGTAGATCCGTGGTCATGTAGCAATTTCCATGAAGATATTTATCCTCTCTGTGGGAAGAAGGTGGTTATACAAAAGCATTAGTGAATTCTGTGCTCAATCAGCCTTTCTCCATATTTTCAATGCACGTACTGATCTTGAAAGATAAGCTGTTTCCACACAGATAGCTAACTGCAGAATTTGCTTCCCAAAAGTAAGACCCCCAAACACAGGCCTTTCAGCTATTTAGCCTAAAGTATATTTGTTGCCGAACAGAGACAAATTAATTTCTAAGAAAATAAAAATATAAACAGAGAAACCCAGAATTAAGAATATTGCATTCCTGTGAGATTTCTTCTCACCATCTCTCTACAATGAGGCCACTAAACAGTAATTTAAAGTTTTATGCATGTACATAACATTAAAGATTCATACGGGAGCTTGGTCTCCAGCTTCTAAAATACATAAATACAAAGTATTCTCAGAGATTTATCATAGTTCTAGGGGCTTTGAAAGTGGGTTTTGGGGTTTTTTCCCCTCCCACCAGCCTCACAAGGCCCAGATGAAGAGCTGGAAAACCCAGTTACTATCAAGGCAGCTGAAGCCCTTCTGGTACTTCAGAGGCACAGAGCAGCCAAGCTCCCACGGAAAATGCCACCACGCTGCCATTAAAGGCCAGGCGGGAAATATCGAAACACAGAATCTATGGAAGAGGGCTGAGATGATGACAACTGGAAGGCAACGAGGAGCAAAGCGATGGCACGGGAAAGGGAGCACCCAGCGGTGTGAGCAGCGGATGGAGCACATCAGGCAACCACGCCCATCATCCAAAGAAAAGGCAAAATGCCCGGGGGGCTTCTGGCGGCATAAAGCAAGGCATAAAACTAGAAAGCTTTGCTGATTATTTTAGACTCACTCAAGTCACTCTTGATGTCTCAAAACCTGGCTCATGGATTTTGAAAGCGCAGGAACAGCAGTTATGCACATATACCTCATATATTCTTCAAAAGAGAGCCTCAGTTTGCCAGCTACCCATCAGCTGAAGCACCTGAAAATAATTTTATAAACATCTAATAACTACTTAGCATTTACAAGCTGCCAGCCACACAGCAGTCACCATTTTCATGCAGAGTATGGGCATTTACCCTCTGTGATCTGCCCTTTCAAAAACAGTATTAAATTAAAAATAAATTTGAAAATCAAAATTTATATATTGTGCTAGTCATTTCAAGGATTAATTAATTTTTACCGTAAAGAATCTACTTTGAACAGATGAGTATTTTTGAGAAAGGTGAAATTTAGCCATTTACAGAAATAAATACACTTGATTTCTAAGCTTACACTGATCTAAATGGTGCTAGAATTAAAATAAGAGCAGAAGAAAACCAGGGTCTGATTCCAAACCAGCTGAAGACAACGGAGAAAAATTTTATTTTATTTTAAATATTTCCATTAAAAAGGCATTCATTTAATCTATTGAAGCATTTTGATATAAAAGCCTCACAAAGAAATATTTCCAAAGACAAAGTATTTCAAATTTTCATTTTTTAATAAAACACTAATTTTTTAGACGTGCTTAGAGACTACATAATAAAAACATTTAGTTAAATATTTTGTTGCACATCAATCTGAAACATGTGTGAGAGGGCTGATTAACTTCCTCAACATCTCTGTTTTGAGTCAGTCTGAAGAAAAAGACTTTTTTCTGGTTTGGCCAGAGTAAAACCAAAAGGCCTTCTAGGGCACTTTGATTAGCTTGTTTGCTCTTGTATAAATGTTGTATATTTCTCACTAAGTCAAGACAATTAAAATAATCAATCTCTGAATGCAGAACCTCCATTTGCTGTAAACAGTATTTATTGGCAAGGTCGAACATGGGACTGTTGTTGCTGTAGGCTCTCACCTGTAGCCTGAGGAACATGGAAGAGAAGTACCAGCCAGGCAGCAAAAGGCCATACGCACCAGTCACACCTTGAGCCAGTCTTTCAAAATGTCCTAGCTTAAAAACACTCAGCATTTGTAACCACAGCCTTGTTCTGCCCTTGGCTCAGACCCCAGCACCTTCCCTGTGTTCCAGGGACCTGCACAGCAACATCTCCTGGAAGACTTCTCACTTCTGTCCCCAGCTGAGAGGGCGCACGGCTGCCCTGAAAGACTGGCCCTTAAAGGACTCTGTCCTACCACACCTTACAGAGTAGTTCTGCTTTTCCAGAACGTTTGGCTCCCATAGCAAGGGAAGATAAGGGCTTGCAATTGGCATCTCAAGTCAGCCCACAGACCCAACAGAGCTAGAAGAAACCAGACCACGTCTAAGCAAGTAAATGTAAACTGCAGTGCCAGACGCTAAACATGGTAATGAATTTGAAACAGTGGCAAGAAAGAGTACTACATATTGTTAATGGGGCAAGATACGCAGTTAATGGACCATCAGGTTAACACCCTACTAAATGTGAAGGTTTCGAGCGTAATCTTTGCAAACACACCGAAATGCACCAGTCCCAGTTAAATGAAGGCATAAAGCTGCCACCACTGCTGGGGCCGTAATTAACCACAGTCACACAGAAGACGGGACGTACATAACACAACTGCCATGGGGCACAGTGCAGTAGGCACATGCTTTGGGGCCACCCACTTCAAATCCCCAAGCCTGCCAGCAGCGTTGGGTGCCTGCGGCCAAGCACGCTCCAGCAGCCGCTGCTGACCCCCAGCCTCCGGGTGAACCCAAGCGCTCTCCTACCCCTCCACCCGCGAAGGTACTCACTACGCTTGGCTGTGCCTGTTAACTGCAACACAAACAAGCCCGACCTTTGTTCCCCTCCCAGGGACAGCTTCAAGCAAACAATATGCAAATCGCCTAATTGTTATAAATGGAGTTTTAGGCAGCTTGTTGACACCTAAATAGACTCACAGAAGGGCAATTACCTATTTCTATACAGAATCTCTCTGACTTGGATGCTCATTTCAGATACAATTTACTAAAAAAACCCCACAAACTATCAAAACAGATGCTTTTGTACTCTAGAAATAAAAGCAGACCATTCTTAGAAAAGGGTTAGGCTGAGAGAAAACAAATATTTTCTTCTCACAGTAATGGAACAAAGTCACTGTATTTCCAATGAGACCAAGAACAACCTTTCTTGCACAGAAGGGCAAGATTTTACAAAGTGTTCACCCAGGACTAATGTCACAGTACTTATTCCCAGTGGCTGCTCATTAAAATATCACAGCATATAAAAGACAGAGCATAAAATACACATTTTCCTAAATTCTTCAAATGCCAGCAGATGAAGAAATGTCTCTCAGGATCTCACTCAAGAGAGACTTACAACTAGAAAACAAACAGGACAGGCTTTCTTTGCAAATTGGTGAGCCCAAACAAGCTTGCACCACCCAGGCTCTTTAGTTTGGATTTGGTGACTGCCCGAGTCCTGAGCTGGATGAAGCAGTCATGGACAAGCCTGGTGCCTGTGCAGCAGGCAAAGGGGGACAATTTCCCTGCTTGTCTATTCCAGCACATTTTTTTTTTTTCTAATTTAACAAGATAATTATTTTACCCAGAACCACAAGAAAAAAAACAGTATCTTCTTTACATGACAAGGAGAGAGTCCTGCACGTGTGCCCAGTCCTCTTGAAACGTTCCTGTGAAAGACCCAGAACAGAGCAGACATACACGCCTTTTTATGTAGCACCGCATCCCTCTGGCAATCGGCTCCGTAAATTCTGACCAGGGTTTAACAGAGTTTATGCTGGTTTTCTGCCATGTGCTCTCATCCATCTGCTCTCCAGTGCAGATTTTGATTAACTTTAAAACCAATACTGTGCCACGAATGAAGTCACGGTCAGATAATTTGCATGGCTCTGGAGAGAAATGGTTTGGTATTTTTTACCCCTGTCCCTAGCTAAGCAACCCAGCCTTCTCTCAGCATCTGCTTCACACTGCAATGACCGTTTTTCTCCTGCTAGTTCATACTGCAAAACAAATTTCTCCTCTAGGACAGATACTTTTCCAGCCTGAAACGCTACATATGTTCTCAAAGCGCCAGCAGAAGCCCTCTAGCGAGGTGTCAGATTGGCCAAAATCTATGGGTCCAACACCCCTCCAGCAGGCATAAATCAGCCTGAAATGAAAAAAAGGAAGAAAATCAGGTCACACCAATAAAAGCAATATTTAACTTTATTTCAGATCTGGTCTACACAACCTGCTGTCTTCAATCTAGCAGAAAATTCAGCCTTTACTAAAAACAGGTCATTTCTTTCAGGGGGTAGGAGTGGAGAGTGTGGCACCATGTAAATACACAGAGAGGGGTTTCTTTTCAGACCATCACTGTGACAGTCCCAGAGACCAGGCAGCCATAGGCAGTGCTGCTGTAACCTTGAAAGGAGCATTGGCAGACTACAGCACCTGCTTCTCCTGATTAATAGCCCTGCCCTCAACTACTCGGTGGCAAACATTTACAACAAGGCAGCTAATTATGGGAGTTGTGAAAGAGGAGGCAAATCATCCTCAGGGGGCAACTGACCTTCTTGCCTTGATGAAGCTTACTAGTAAGTTTAGAAGGTTACTATTAAAAAGATTTTCTATGTGAGGGATTTTCTTTATAATCCACAGTCCCAGGACACACAGAAAACACACTTTTCCAATTAGCTAATAACCAACATTTTATTTTTCAAACTGCGTAAGTAGGCACAGGACGATAAAAATATGCATTAAACGATTCATTTATGCTCACATACCTGCTTCTACAGGACATCCCACAGCAGAATCCTACAGAATGAGCACACCAAAATGACATGAAAGGGAACTTTAAGAGTCAGAAGCCCAATTTTGCTCTAATTCAAGACAAGGAAAATTTACAGCTCAAACCTCTAGGCACTTAGAAGGTCAAGTACATTTATATTTATCACCTCCCATCCCCTGTTTCCTCACTGAAAGCTAGCTGTTGCTTTTATCAGTTGAAAAGCAAAGTGATACAATACATTCTTACCATATTTTCTTCTAAATGAAAGTACATTTTTCATAACTTACTTCAAAAGAATATACAATGCACACATTTCTTGCATGTATCATTACTATGAATCCACAAATAATTGCAGATTGATAGGTCCTAAGAAAAAGTATCTCAAATTCCTCGAAAAAAAGGAAGAAGAGCAAAGCATATGGCAAATGAAAAACTCAAAAAATGTTTAAAATTTTGATCGTTCTTTTCAATTTACCAGGCATAATGCATGCCAATTCATTAGGCAGAAGTAGGCTTGTTTTCCCATTGTCATCAATACATCTGCATGATTCCTGAACAATTTAAAAGTAATTGAAAAAATTACCTGCCACTCGTATTGGCAAAACAATATAAGAAAGTAGCAAATACTTTAGAAACCGCTTTTCTAGAGAGAAGTAGTTTCATTTTAGACACACTGATTGACTGTTGTGCACATGCAGAGGCCTAAGCGCATTCCTCTGTGAAGCACCAATACATGCTGACAGTGGTTTACATTCTTGTTTTTCTTAAAATCTCCAGAAACTTCAGGACAAACAGATCCACGCAACTCTGACGTGAAGTGGTTATACAAACCTGAACTGTCAGCATCACAAGACCATCCCCTCAGCCTTTTGCTTCTTCTATCAGTTCATCAGTGCAACTCCGCAGTGGGGCACTTTTAAAAATTTTTTTACAACTCCAGGTAGAGTTTTCACTATTCTACTAATTCAAAGAAATAATGGGAAATCGATTCTCTTCTATGCTTAGACCAAAGACCAAGAGGTGCTCAAGTGTCACTAGTTCAAAGCATAGTAGTGTCACCCACATTTCAGGCAGACAACCTGAAACCCTCAGTCATGGCATTAAACGCACCTTTGTGCAGAGGTGGTACATTTAATGCTTGATTGACTAAATATCCCAAAACATGTTTTACTCTTAAATATTATTTCTTTACCTTTTTAATTAGCAGTCATATCAATATATAAAAACTTTAAAAATAACATCTCGGATGGAACGGTGATTTGACTTGCAGGACAATGATGTGTTCCTTTTTATTCCCTGACTGCAAGTCACACAGAACACGTCTCCCCTTCATCTAGAGAAGAGAGCATTGAAAGTCGTAAAATCTCTATGATGATAAAATCCGGGAGCTTGCCCCAACTCTTCTCCCTTCAAAACTGCCACAAGAGATGTATGGATCTCACCAGCTGTTTGCACACACTCCAGCCCTCTCCTCCCACCTGACCCTCAGGAGGCTGCAGGAACCAGAGCTTCATATCTCAGAGGCTGCATCTCACGTTTCACGGTCGGAGAGAGAAGAGGAAGATCACAAAGGGTTTTCTAAGGAGGACAAAGAAACTGGAGATCTGTGGAGCCAATAAGTGGTCACTGCCCTTCTCCACCAAACACAGAGACCAGGCAGGTCCCACTCCCAAGACCAGCACCTCTTCACAGCAGCTTTGCTGAATGCAAAAAAGATGACCTGTGCTACCGAGGTGCACACGAGGTTCATATTTATTTATCGTAGAATGAGAAAAGATACAGCATAAGGAGTAAATGCTAAAGATATGTACCATGCCAGAAATGGAACTCATATCCAATGCCAATCTCCTGCCAAACCTTTTAAATGCTCCCTCTTCCCTCACGTATCTGGGCCACTCCCATTAATTCTTTTCCGACAGCTACTTCTACAGGGCACAGCCCCAAATGTGAAAAATGCTGTGCTTTATCAGCCATGCTATGCTGTCACCTTAGGGACACTGCAAGGTCACAGCAAACACATTTGCCATGCTGTAGCCACAGTTTAACACCGCTCAACATGAGGCTTCAGGGCAGAGTGATTTTAAGATTATATTATTTTAAAACCAAAACAGATTTCACTTGCTCACTCTGTCCGACCCACACCCCCACCTGCACCGAGAGGAGTGGGCCCAGGCACACTGCCCCACGGCCGGGCACCAAGGAGCACAGCCGAGCCACGCTGTCGGGACCGGGCTGCCTCACAGCAATGCTGGGGAAAAGCCCCATCAATCCCCCAGCCTCTTCCCAGTACTGGGTTTGGGTGTCCTTTTTGGAGCTGACACTAGGCTAAGATTTCTGTCTTTCTGGGGGCTTCAGCCTTGTTCTTCATGTTCCTGCAACCACCTCTTGATAAAGACCTCAGTGATTCCCTGTTTGCAGTTTGTCCTTCGTGTTAGTCTGGGTGCAGGCTCCTCCTGATTGGAGTGTCCTGAGATGGGTTTCAGTCTGACACTCTTTCTGCCATCCCTTCCATTCCTTCTGCATTCAGACATCCCCACTCGCTCCCTGTGCGCACAAACCTCACCATTCCCACCAAACCTCGCTGCAAAGGAGTACCGTGAAAAAGTGTTCTGCGTTTACAGTTTTAACAGTGCCATTCATTACACAATACTCTATGATGCATTTTGCTTCAGGCCACTTAATACCTTTTCCAGCATAAATCCTAAAAAAAACAAGGAAATGCCAAGCAAGTGGAAGCTTTCTAGTAGGTGTTTCACCTCTAGCAGTGATTCCTACACTGTTATAAAGAACTTTTCAGCCCTCGTGTGACATGAAAACACACATTATGCCATACACCATCTTACTAATAGCATGACATACTTTAATAATTACCTCATCAGCAAGATTAGCACAAATGAGGACTGATAGCCTAACTCAAGTGAACAACTTGCTGGAGAAGGATGAAGTGATAACAGTCTTAGAAATGGATTGCCAATCAGGTCACAAAAAAAAAAACAACGGACTTTACAGAGTTTCCTCAATTATCACTTACTTAATGGCCTGCCAGACTTACAGGCCATACAAAGACAGGCTTACTGTGAAAAGATGCTGCCTTAGAGAATGGCCTGAGAGTATTCCTGGTCATTATAACCAGCCGTCTCAAAGAGGTTGCCATCCTGTGTCACAGCAACACAGCAACAGAAAGCTTAGCAAAAGCATTCTCCTCATTGATAGAAAAAGGATCTTTAATCTTGTCTGGCAGCTTCAAAACAATTACAAATTAAGAAAACTGACAATTTGATTAAAGTAAAGTTAATGTCAATATAATGTAAAAGTGGTAGTACATCTGATTAGATTCTCTCAAAGGTACATCTGATGTTACCTGCCAATGATTTTAGTATTTAGGAAGCCTGAAGGAGAGCAAACCAGCCATTTAGCAGCAAAACCCTCCCAGCTTTAGTGCACAGAAGATCATAAAGCAATAGATTTAGTTCATGTGCTTCAAAAACATTTTTCTCAAATAAATATGATGAAAATATACTGTGATTTAACACAGATCAAAAAATTGGATAGTGACATTTAAGGTAGGTGAAAAATTGAATGAAACTTCAATATCCTAATAGAAATGGTTCCATGATTAGTATTTAAGTGTTCTTTTATTTTTTACATGCCCTGTGATGATATTTCACAAAGAAAATCAAGAAGTGGTGAACTCAATAATTATGTTGTATGCCAAATGAAGCAGAGCTTAATCTAATAAAGTCTTCATCTATATGCAATGCAAAGCTGATTTCACAAACTGAAATTTTCAAATGTAAACTACCATTACAAAATCCTGTTATTTCATGATGCATTAAGTGCCCTATTTTACAAAATCACCTGCCTCAGGGAAGCTGAGACAGAGCTGGTATTGTAACTTCTCAAGGGTCTCACAAGTCAGAGGACACGTGCAACACCAGTCAGAAGCCTTCACTCAAAGTCCTGCATTTGAGAACACCATGTTCTCCCTTTCTATTATTTTTACTGACATAACATAAAGATTTTGCACAACAGTGCTGAATATCCCATTTAATCAAAAACTAAAACCTGATGCTATAAATGTTACTCAGATTGGAAAGTCAAGTATTCCAAAATTAGAAAATGTTCCTCCCCAACAGCCTTTGATTGCACACAGACATGCCACCCTTTCCTCCAAATCCTTGCCTTATTCAGCAGAGGGACTGGATAGCAATCAGGAATTAAGATGTCTGTTCACTTTTTTTTTTTTAATCATCCTCTTCATACCATATCTTTCCCATATTTGCTGTGTGCATCAGATTTTAGTTAGGAGTTCTTGTTTCATGTTTATCACTGAGTATGCTGTCCCTATCAGAACTCAATTGTCTCATCTATTCCCCAAATAAATAAAAAAGATGAGTTTTCACATCAGAGGTCTGAGGCACAGGAAAATTAACGCCAAGCTTTGTCAACCCCTCCCTGCTTTTGGATATAAATTTGAAATCCCAAGAACCTGATTCTTCAGAGTATATTGCATACTCAGAGTCCAAACCAGATAGAAATTACTTCATTTTCTGTACTGTCTTTTGAAGGAAGCAAGTATCTGATAGACAAAAAACATAAATAGAAAGATAACTGACATCTGTAAGTACATGGTATCAGGAGTTCAAGGATTCAAACTCTGTACTAGTCATACATTTTTCACATCCTTACAAAGCAATCTACCTCTTTCTCTTTCTTCTCTGGTAACATTCCCAAAGATATTTTAATTCATACTTTAACTATACTCTGAGCACTGGTATTCATGCATTTAGCTTTCAAAGCTGCTGCTTTTCTTTCAGATTTGGAAGATAAAGAAAGGCTTGCGCATCTAAAACATGCAATTTTGCCAACTCTGCAAGTTGTTGCTAACGGAACATCTCATCTCCTCCTACAAGCATTGTCCTCTTTACATCCCTAAACCATCCCAGCTACTGCAGTGCCATTAACAAGGTGAGCTGAAAAAGAACAAGGCTCACTACAAAGGAATAAATTAATCTCGATTTCACTTCTCTACTGAAGATCTTCTCTGCGAGATGACTTTTTCTCATCCATCCCCTTTGGAGGTTTTCTGTGTGTGGTATGCACCAAAGCGTAAGCAGAACATGTACAAACACTAAACCTTAATAAGCCAAAGAGACGGGGAGCGGTATCTGAACGAACTCACAATTTATCCAGATCTGAATAGATAGCAAAGCCAAAGACACTTCACACTGAGTCTGTGAATTACAAAACATCAAAGTCATATTGCAAATAACCCTAGGATTTGCATTCTTTAAAAAAAGTCTTAAAATTGTCAATATGGAGAGCAATATGCTCTGCAGCCATTTCCAGTGGAGTTAGTGCTAGACAGAAAGGTGTAATCATTTCTGCTGAATTAGGAAAAAATGAGCTATTGATTACAAGGGGTTAAAAATAGCTGAATCAAAATCATTAGAATTTGTATTTTCCTTTGTTCCTGTTGAATACAACAAACATCTCCTTTAGCAGAAATATTCATGGTTAAAAGAGTATTTCTCTGCAGAAGAAATTCAGATAAATGGCATATTTTTAACAAATGCTTTTAATTTACAGAATGGGTTTTGATGTGCCTCCAATTATCTGTATTTCTGGCTTGCCCCTAGTTACAGAGAGATCAGTAACTAGAGGAGGCTGACTTGGTATATATGCTTCATTTTTTTTTTTATACCATTCAGCACTAAATCAGGAGGCATGATTGTTATCCATCTCTTCAAAAGACTGTATAAATGAAAGCAATACATTCATTTAAATAATATTAAAAAGTGTTTATCAAGTAGTTTGCTTATAATGCAAGCCAATAGCATATTTGGTACCGTTAAATTAAATGTAGAGTTACCTCTGATTCACACACTGAAACCAAGAGAGTCAGGAGCAGGTTCAATGCTTCACTGAAATGTGTATAAATCACACTAAGTCAAACTGGTCAGTTTTTATCATCTATAAATCAATGTAAATCCACCGACGTAGCAGTCAAATCATGCCAGGGAAAGATCCATGCACTTCAATACTGTTTCATAATCACTTAAGGAAGTACATAGTCTTAACGGAAGCAAGCGCATAAAGTCCTCTTGCAGTTATTTAGAATTTTAATGATTTTGTTATTTGTGATCAGCTTGCTCAGAAAGTATTATTTTAAGAGAGAACTTGTGATTTCTCTGTGGAATGGATTTAAATGCTTAGAAAAAGAACAGCGATCCCCTTGGAGTAAACACTGACTGTAGTACTTGAGTCGCACCTGCGGCATGCCCAGTGTGGTTACCGTCCCTTTCGAGACTCCGAACAAAAAGAGCTTCCACAAAAAGCAGGCAGAGGCCATGCCCAGCCGAAGGAAGCCTTCGTGAGCCACAGCAGGGGGATGCGGGTAGGACGGGCAGGCCAGAAGGAGATCAGTAGTAGGGAGGTGGTGTGTGCCAGCAGGAGAAGCGTGAGAAAAGAATCAACGCGATGGGCTCATAAAAGTGAAAATTATGCATCCACACATTTTATGCAGATTGTTTCCAAGTACAAGCTGAAGTAATGCTTCGTATATGCAATGTGACATTAGAGCCCTAAACCCAATCTTACTGGGTGGACAACAATGAAATATGAAGAAAGATTTAGGCTGAAATTGGCAAGCAGAAGAAGGACTATAGTGCCCTCTGACATCGGATGATAGATTTATTAAGTGAATGGATCAAATGAATGAAACTTAAAAAAGCAGCCAACAGCGCATGTGAGAAAGAGTAGGATTTTTTTTTAAGCCTACCTAAAAGGGAAGTAGACATTTTCACAAAATGTATAGACATAATACAAAAAAAAAAGAACCGCTATTAAAATACTCATTATAGAAATATAAGCTAAATCAGAATGTGAAGAGACTCAGCATTTCCTCTAAAAATAAGGCTGTAAGATGAAGGTGTTCAGGGCAGTAGCTTGGGTTGCATTTTGACAGAGCAAACAGATACTCACCTGAATGTTACCAGCTAAAAGGCAATGCGCTGCAGTTCTATTCCACTTAGAAAGGTGTTTTTTAAATGGGTGTCTGACGCAGGTAAGTGAGTTTCTAAGTCACAGAATGCTTCAGTACTGCAACAGCCTCTGCAATGTATAACCTTGCCACGTTGTTATATCAGCTCCTACAAACCCAAGACTCACAAATCAAAATTCCGGTATGTTTTCTACAAACTACAAACAGTCGTTAATTAAGCATGTGGTAGTTAAATCAGAGATCAAAGATACTTTCATTTCTTATATCCTGTATATTCAGCACTCAAGGGAATTGTGTGAGGGATTTCTGCAACTCTGAAATGGATTCAGGACTCCAGGGCTCAGCTTTTGACAATAATTGATTGTGTGAGCCTCTGGAAGGTATTTAAACTCTCCATGCTTTTGTGCCCCACTTGCAGCACGTGTAAAAAGTGATCATTTGAGAGACAGTTGTCTCATCTGAATTAATTTAACGTTTACAGCAGTTCAGTGAATTTCTTGAATAAAGAGATGACCAGCAGAATAGGAAATACTGTCACTGTTTCCCTTCTTAAGAAAACCGCAAGGGGCGTTGGCATACACCCTTTCCAACAAGGGTTGTGATAGTACAACACACCAAATGAGAAAGCGGTAAAAAAGAAAATCCTAAACCTGTAAAATAATTAGCTTTCAATGTTACTGTAGAAATGTGTACAAATTCACAGGTACAAAACTCAGATCATGGTTTAGATGTTCTAGAGGGTTTCAATTTACCAGAGCAGCCCAGATGATCAGTTAGTATAGCAAACACTTCGATGCAGTTCCCTGGAAAGCAGCTCACAGTGATAAATAAGGCACAAAATAAATATATCTCATAGGAAACTCACTCACAACACACTCAGTTTTAGAGCTGCTATTATAAACCCAATGCAAACAGCAGAAGCTCCCATCAGCCAAAAAGAATATGCCTGAAGCACCTGGAGTCTGCAGGAGGCTATAGGAGGTCTGTTGTGATGAGATTAACAACCCAGGTCTTTTCTCTCAGATTTGTTGCTCTGAATATTTGTGTCATCAAAAAATGTAAACTGGGTCTTTGAAGCAGTCTTCCTAAAGTGAACCTCACTGGTTTTTAACCAAAGGGTATAGAAACTGCAACACACACACTTTTAAAAATTAGTGTGTATTTGGACCCTTGATGCTGTGACTGAGCCAACAGTATTCACTGCTCTAGAGAAAGTAATAATTTAGTATTGGAAGGCATGGAAAGGCTCATTCTACAGCATGCAGGATCTAAGCAAAACTGTGATGAATTATTTTATAGCCTTAAATAATGAAATATTGAGTAACTAAAGAAATTAACATTTTTTAGATTTCATTTTCAAAGCAACTTCGAAATGGTTATTCTTTAGGTTTGCTGTAATGGAATTGTTCCTGAATAAGAATTGTCAGTAGCATCAGCTACTGACAAGAGGTGGAGTCAAGATCCCTGTCAAGAAGATGCAGAACTTTGTTTCACTCCAATCCCATGGCTAAGAAAATATTTTTATTGAGTAAGCTGTTCTGGGCAAAGAGCTCTGAATTTTCTCCCCTTCCAGTGCAAGCAAGCCTTACAGATGGCAATGAAAAATACTGAATTATGGGTCTGGACCCCATCAACCATAAGCTCAGTTGTGCAGCAGGATTCACCTGTTTGGGTAGAGAAGGAACGTCAGTTTGTCTGTACTTCCAACCATTCAGTCACAATGCTCATCAGATACCGTTTCAAAGCGGTAAGAAGGGAAGTGAAGCCAGTGATTCCTTTCAAGTCTCTTGTAACTTAAAGCTTGTACCAAAGTAGTCCATGGATTAATGAAGTTTTATAATGCCACTGAACTTTTTTTGGCTGCTGTTCTGCTCACAAGGTCCCCCTATTGGTAAATATGGTCTGGAAATTATTGATTGTATGTATATCACAAAACAATACTATGTATGGTAATAAAGTTGTATTCATCTATTCTGTGGAGGAAAAAAAAATCTACAGCAATAAAAGACATTAAAGACAAAAAGTTGTGCTAACATAGACTTACTACTTCCCATGAGCACCAAGGGTAACTGGTGAGTGGGAGGCTGCCTAATAGGCAACAGCAAGTGAGTTGGTAGATGTTTCACTAGAGCTACATCAGCATCTCTACAATGAAAAGATTAGATACTGGTTACATTTTGTCAGTATTTCCCAAAGGCCTTATAGCTCTTTTCCTGTCCCCAGGCTAGTACGTAATCATCATCCAGTCAGAAAATCTGCATTATGTGGTGCACTGGCATGTATCCACAGTGGGATGGAGAAACCTGTGTTAGCCATACCACAGAAAATGCATCTGTAAGATAAAAGTAAGTTGTGAACAGACTCATGAGTTAAGAGCAATAAATAAAGTGATTGTTCTGGTACCAAACACTGATTCATTCTTCTAAACCTCTCTACATTATCAAAATTACTACTACAGGCAACAAATGCAGAAGCAGCATTAGATAATACCCTCTCAGGCACTATAATAATATACCTTTCTCATCATAAGTTGGCAGCAGAAGGAGCTCTGAGGTTTTTTTTTGTTTAGAGCAATGAATTTGTCAGGCTATCCAGACAGAAATGTATCCGCAACTCCATGTTTTTCTTTACAACCCAGCTTTCTTACACCAGTTCCTTCCGCTCCCTTTCGATTGCATTCAAATAATGTTACGTTTTCACACACGCAGACACACCACCTCTGTTCTCATGTTGTGAAGTGTTTGCAGGACTGATTTCATGGGCTGTGCCTACCACAATCAGATGTGCTTTCCAGATAACTTCTGCATTAGCCTCCAGAAGATGCACTGCTTTTCTCAGTTCATAAGGTATGAGAACAGCTGTTCTAGGAGATGGATCTTCACATGACAAGCGATTTTTTGTAATTCCAAAAACAAAAGCAGTAGACAGGACACGGTAATAGTTTTTTCTACCTAGACAAAGCTTAGGACTCAGCAAGCACTTTGAATGGACGCACTCAGTGTTTCCACTGACCCGAATACCCTTAGCATGATCACACTGGGAACAAATACAAATATGTTTAAAATAAAATACAGAATGAGGCCAAGAAATTTAACAGCTAAGCTATTCCATCGTACAACAAGTATCTAAAGAGAAGCAAAAAGCCTATGCTAAGATTATAGCAGACTACTCTTATAGTCTGGTTTAATGGGATTACTGAACACAGTTCATCTTAATCGTGAAGGTCCAAGTTGTATATATTTTTCCTGTCCCATTTCCAGCCCTGGATTTTATACGTTTCGCATAAAGCATTTGCAACACAGAATTTCTTAGGAGTTTCTTGCTGTTCTACAACTACACTATAATGTATGTGCCATTTTTCACTTAAATGCATCAGATTTTCTTGCAATTTATTTTATTTACAACAAAATCTGAAAACATTTGACATATTCAAGCATAAATATACCTATACTGACTGGAAAGGATTCTCTGTAGATCTTATGAGTGATGTCAAATGATCAAATTAGGATTTCCTGACAGTAACAGATACTGAATCGGACTATAGGGTCTATAGGACATTTCACAGAAACAAAGTGAGAATCAATTACTGCTTCTTGCACACCATGGAGAAGGAAGTTTGAGGTTCTGTGCTGATTCACTTCTGGAAGGCAGTAACTTAAATATGACTGCGGTTAAAAAAGACTTCCCACCACTGTGGAAGGACAGATAAGTACAGCCAAAGATTTCTCAAGCTCTAAGTAAGCTATAAGATATATGCCCCTCCTCTCCAACCTCACACTAAACAGCCAGCAAATATTGTGGAAAAGTAAATTACCTGGCAAAAACGTAATTTTGGGTTGAGTGAAACAGTTAACAAGTTCAATCAGTCATTTCAGAGAACATTTTGTTAAGCGTATTGAAAGTTCCAACGTTTCTCGCCACAACCACGTTAGTTGAATTTTCCTGCTGCTAGCAGTTCATCTAAGAACACACTGTTTTGGAACAAGTAAATAACAAGTGACAGGTATGACTCAGCCAGCTCTAACTAAAACTGAAGCATTACATTAGCTATTGACAGATTGAGGGGGAAAATGGGAGAAAGTAGAGTTACTGTAATGGTCTCAACTTAAGAGTCCTAGGGATAGTTACACGGTCAGCAGATTGACTGATTAGTCAGGTCTAATTCACAGTAGGCCCATGAGCAGCAAAGGAATAGGTGTGCAAGAAAGAAAGACAAGGCTATGTCAAGATTTTTTCACTGTGCCTGACCGCCGTATAATCAGTCCTGGCCAGTAACAACACCATCACCTGTCACACAAATACCTGTATTTTATTCCTAATGTGAAATTGGAACCTTTCAGATGCACACAGTGAAAAACCCTGACAAATCTTAAGTATTAAAGGAGTCCACAGTATTATGTAGTCATTTCAAAATAAGCCTAGCTCAAGAAATTCTTGGTGCAGCTTGAAAAGGACATCCTGATTAGGCTCCAGGATTGCACACGCTGGTCAGCATCATCTCATGTTTCCTCTGTTGTCTACTGGAGTTCTTCTGATACTTCATGCAATTTTGTTCCCGTAGACCAACTGATCCAATATTTCAGTTGATTTAAGAATTACAACTGACATTTTATCTTGTCAAAGAGCACTTGCCTCTTGAAGAAAGTCAAAACTGGAAAGAAGGTACCAGAGGGAGATTACTTCAGTGCCCCTGAAGCAGGGAGGCCTGCAGGCTGCAAAACCCTTGATATCACTTGACATCCTAAGGACAATCACAAAAGAGAAAGAGATATGGAAGCCAGGAAAAATGCCAACAAAAATGGAGACCCTCCATCAGGTCAAGTGTGCTGTATCAATAAAGAACAGATTTTGACCAAGAAGGCCACCGCTCTGCAGCAGAGGAGAGCTAAGCTACCAGAGCAGGCATAAGAGTTTGTGACACTGACAAACCACATAAGGTATCACTCACTACTGCCACTGGAAATAATGGCTTCAGAAAACTGCAGTACACCAAAAAATTCAAAACCAAACACACACCTTACCTCCTGAGAAGATCACTCACAACAGCAATACAATTCCATTAGCAAAACAAACCCAAAACTTTGGACACCTTGCAGAGGGGAGTCTGGAAGCAGCTGTGGGCTGAATCCTGTGAGCAGCATCACAAAACGCCCAAGCTGCGCAGAGCCAATTTACTGCAAAGCATTTTGCTGCAAGGCAGCAAGAACATCTACCTTCCTCCTCTCCCTTCTCAGTTTTGCTGATAATAGTTTTTATGTGCTACTGGATCACTATGTAATGACCCATGTTGAAATCATTAGGAGACAGTTCAGGTTTTTCTACACTGACGACTGACACAATAAACTGTGTCTTATTTAACTGCTCCATTGTCAGAGCTTACAAAGGCAGCTCTGAAAAGTTACATTTATTTTTCACTACATTTATTTCTAATGGCCTTGGCCAGATCACAAGGGAATACTTCCAGTGTGAATTAGAAACTTAATTATTCTCTGGCATAATTCTGACATGCATATGGATGGTGAAAATGGAGCTATAAGGCCAAATTTTACCTCCGTGTACCTGCATAGGACGCAAGGTGACTCAATTTAAACCACTAGGAGTGGCTGAATTTGAATGCATCTACTCATTATTTATGGAGTTGTTCTATAAAACGTTACCTTTCTTTGGGCTAATCATATCTAACAGCGGAGTCCATAATAATATAATCATATATGTCCAGTCTCAGATCTCCATTTCAGTCTAGCAGTCCTAATAACATACCTTTGACCTGCTCCACGTTCAAAGTACCAATTAAGGAACCTTGGGTTTCAAGCTTAGATCCTGTACTCTTCCCTTTGTCCCCATCCATGAGGAAGGGGGTTGGTGGCAGGCTGGGAGTCAAGCACTAATGACGACAAACAGCGCTATCCCTTCCAAAACAAAAGAGAAGAGCCACCAGCTTCCAGGGCTGCATTAGGCAGTGCATTGCCAGCAGGTCTAGGAAGGTGATCCTTCCCCTCTCTGGTACCTGCTGGGGAAGTGAAGAAGATAGAGCCAGACTCTTCTCAGTGGTGCCCAGTAACAGGATAAGATGCTACGGGCACAGACTGAAACACTGGAAATTCCATTTAAACATAAGAAAAAACTTTTTTACTGTCAGGGTGGTCAAACACTCCGTTTGCCCAGAGAGGCTTTGCAGCCTCCATCAGTAAAGCTAGCTGTCCAACCTGGTGCACTAATACTTCAAGTATTAGTTTGCCAGACCCCTGAACCCTGCACAGAGCCCACCTGAACCAGGCTTGCAGTACCTGGTTAAACACACCATGAAGTCCCCCTGCCCGTAGCTGTCCTCCATCTGTACCATCAACATGACTTGCCTCATTGCAGGGAAGGGGCACGGGCAGCTCAGCCTCAAAAGTGTAATCTCAGACTGTGAAACTGGAGAGGACCCTGACGTATACAGTTTTAGACAGCAGATCACGCTGGTGAACATGAACGTTTTCTTGCTGCTTCACGTTCCACGTAGTTCCCAGGAACAGGCAGTGAAGGAAGGACAGGTTTGGGTGACACAATGGCTGCTGGGTTAGCTAGGGGACCAGCTTCATTGCTGTGGATTGTTTGCAGCTTCCTCATTTAGGGATTCCAAACACACCAAACTGAGATTAAGCACCAGGCAAGGAAATCGTAATTTCTCTTCTCTGATGTAGGACTTGAATACTGCCTTCTGGGAATGAAGCAAACCATAAACAGACATGTTAAATATAATTTTGCTAATAATTTCACAAAGTGCTAAGGAGGGATTCTTGTCTTTGCAGCAACTCTGTGATTTTAAGTTTCATATACTGTGTCATTATATTTTGCAGGTGACCTCCAATTCCGCAAAGGCTTTTAGATGCACTGTTATAAATTTAAGTCTGAAATGAGCTGACCTGCTTAATTAGGATGTCTATAGAGTTTAATGAAACAATTTAGTGCTTTAGTTTTTTTCATGCAAAAGGACGCCGATTTCTCACATCTACAGACATCTAAACTCAAATTGCAACTTATAATGCTGTTTTAAAAAAATCATCGGTGTAATTTAGCCATATCTACAAAGCCTGTTTCCCACAGTTCCATTCATTTAGTGGAAACCTTGCTTTTCTATTTTCCTGATATATCCTGCAAATTATTCTGTCTCCCCACGCTTTGGGAGTAAGGAAATGTATTTGGCAACCTTGGGTCATCACAAAATAGTGGTCCTGGTTTCACTGCACAGCAGCACCTGCAGTGGCTGGTGCATTGACAAGAGAAGGCGTAACTTTCACTTGTGTAGCGCAGGGGCTAGCTCCTGGCAGGGAAAGAAAAAACAAGTAGGTGGTCCATATGTTTCTGAACAATCTTTAATTCAGTTCTTTCTTGCTGGTAGATGCAACCTCCTCTAAAGGACGCCATCTTGGACAAAAGCTTCTGTTATTCATGTGCTAACTATTTTTTTCCACCTCTATCTCCTGCTATCTGCTGTTTTCATAAGCCTTTTTGAAGGTGCTTCTTCACTACTGCTTCCTTCCAAGCAAGGCAGCGGCAGCCACAGCGTTGTGGCTGAGAACAGGTCCCAGTACCCCACAGGGTGTCCATGGTTGAGACCATCGCTGATTGCATGATAAAGTTTCTCCTTCCTGAAGGGGCTTAGTAAATGTAATGGGTCTGCATGGCGAGGTTTTGGTAGCAGGGGGGTTACAGGGGTGGCTTCTGTACAAAGCTGCTAGAACTTTCCCCTGTGTCAGATATAGCCAACGCCAGCCAGCTTTAAGACGGACTCGCCGCTGGCCAAGGCCGAGCCCATCAGCGACAGCGTTTTTCGCCTCTGAGATAACGTATGTAAGAGAGTGAAAAAGTTGTTGTGCAGCAGGAATTGCTGCGAGTGAGAGGAGTGAGAATACGGGAGAGAAACATCCCGCAGACACCCAGGTCAGTGCAGAAGGAGGGGCAGGAGATGCTCCAGGCGCCGGAGCAGCGATTCCCCTGCGGCCTGTGGTGAAGACCACGGTGACGCAGGCTGTGCCCCTGCAGCCCGTGGGCGGGGGAGCAGATGACTGCCTGCACCCCGGGGAGGGCCCCCACACCGGAGGAGGTGGATGCCTGAAGGAGGCTGTGACCCCGTGGGAAGCCTGCACCGGAGCAGGCTCCTGGCAGGACCTGTGGCCCATGGAGAGAGCAGCCCCCGCTGGAGCAGGTTTGCTGCTGGTGACCCCGTGAGGGGGCTCACGCTGGAGCAGTCGGTTCCTGAAGGACGGCACCCATGGAGGAGACCCACGCTGGAGCAGTTCATGAAGGACTGAACCCGTGGGAAGACTCACATTGGAGAAGTCATGGAGGACTTTCTCCCGTGAGGGGGACCCCACACTGGAGCAGGGGAAACGTGTGAGGAGACCTCCCCTGGAGGAGGAAGAAGCAGCAGAAAACAACAGTGTGATGAGCCGACCCCAACCCCCATTCCCTGTTTTCCCCCTGTGCCGCTGGGGGGAGGAGGGAGGAAAATCAGGATCAAAGTTACACCCGGGAAATGAGGGAGGGGTGGGGGGAAGGTGTTTTAAGATTTGGATTTATTTCTCATTACTCCTCTCTGAGTTAATTGGTAATAAATCACATTTCCTTTCAGTTGAGTCTGTTTTGCCCGTGACGGTAACTGCTGAGTGATCTCCCCGTCCTTATCTCAACCCCACAAGCCTGTTGGTTTTTTTTTCCTCTCCTCTCTCCTGTCCAGTTAAGGAGGGGGAGTGATAGAGCGGCTTTGGTGGGCACCTGGCATTTTGGCCAGGGTCAGCCCACCACAGTAAATCGTTGCCTCAGACTCTGTGTAATGTCGCAGCACAGAGTTATAGTGCGGGTTTGTTATCCTTGGCAATGGGAATGAAACAGGAAAGAGTACAGCTTGTTTTCATTTCAGTGCCTTTTAGAAAAAGAAGTGTTAAAAGGTCATTATTAGCATGGTGAAGGGCTCCTCTGAAGTCACACACAGGTACAGCATTAACTGTGCCACTGTACATATAGGAATTAGGACACAGGGGACACTCGTCTCTACCTGTTGGTCAATAACTGGATGACTGATGCTGGGCCAGTTCACATCTATGGGACCTACGAGCAGCGGGTCACCTCCCAACATGGATCTTGCGCATTGGAGCACAATACACTGGGACCCTGCTCTGCTCAGTGGAGTGCCCTGCAGGAGTAGGCTGGTAAGGGGAACAGGCAGCCCTTGGTTCAGCACAGATAAAACCTGGAATTCTATGTCAATGCAGTGACTCCACAGATTATCTTTAGTCACTATTTAAGTACTAATATTCTTTAGAGCCCGAGAGAGAAAGGATTGCTGTTCAGGAGAGTAAGGTTGTGGATCTGTCATGATAGACAGAGTTGTTATGAAGACATTTGAGTCTGAGAGTAATCACAGGTCTCTGCAGATCCCATAGAACAGACCCTGGCATTTTATTCCCTTACTATGGTTCCAGTTGTGTACCTGTGTGGTAACTGGAAGAGGAACACCTTAGAGAAAGTCATACAGAACGGATGAGGCTGGCAGGCACCTCTGGAGGCCATGGAGTCCAGCACTGCCCATTAAAGCAGGGTCAGCCAGACTAGGTTGCTCAGGGCCACGTCCAGTCAGGTTTTAAACATCTCCAAGGATGGGGACTCCATAGCTTCCATGCGTAAAGCTGGAGTGTTTGATGACCTTTACAGTGAAAAAGGTTTTTCTGCCAAAGGGAATGACACTTTGGCACAACAAATAAGCTGATGTTATAAACTATTCTTTTATGGTAAGATACTATCAAATTCAACAGAGAATGATCTGTTTTCTATAGAACTCTTAAATGGCCGTATCAGAATCCACCGAGTGCTCTCTGCCAAGCTGTGGAGGTTTTTAAAAGAAGGTTAATTTCTGTAAAACCCACTGATTCCACCCTTCTAAAATTCTACATGCCTATTCTCCTGGGGTTCATTATCCCAGAAATCCAGGTCAAGAGCAGTGTTCATCTACCGCTTACTCCAAACCTCAAAACTAACTGGAATAGGTACCACATAATGTCTGCAAATTGCATGCCTCTCCACAGGATATTCCGCAGCTGAACAGATGCCCTGATCAGCATTAGCGCTACCGCTGCAAGCACTGCAGGTGATATTCAGATTTTTGTTTCTATAACTAACAAAAACAACCTAATCAGAGAATAGCAAACTGCCACCGTAGAACTGTTCACTATGAACTAGGCATTTTCAAAATAGACAAAGCTAAAAACTCACTTAATTTTTGCTGTATATTAATAGACTTTCAAAAATGGCTGATGTAAGCTCTTGATGTACCAGGAAGTTTGATAGGTCAAGCGCAGCCAAAATCACAGCTGCATTTGTGGTGCTAACTCTAGTCACTCATGCCACAAAAACACAGGAGGAGCATTTTCCAAGCAGGAAAGGACAGCATTTCTGTTCCTCTGTTTATTGCACCAGTGGCTGAGTCATCACAACCTCAACAAATATTCTGTAATTAGAGTTGTTCATTTTAACAATACTAAAGAGCTCCAGAGAAATAGCTGTAAATATTTATTACCATTTCAAGACTGAAATATGTCCACCACACTGTATCCTGCCAGGTAACCTCCTTGGCAGCTCATTTAGAGGGGAATGAAAGTTTCCCTCTAAAAGAAGAGCTAACACTGTGAAGCCCTTTTTATAAATCATCATGAACCACAACCAATTGAAGAGTTAAAATGAAGGAAAGGCCAGAAATATCCCACTGCTGGTGTACTAGACTGGGACTCAGGACAAGTGACTTCAACCCCCAGATCTCTTCTACAGCTTTGATCTTGACACAGTCAATGTGACAGGCGGTGCTGTATCAGAGGCATCACTGGCGTGGACTCCTGTAGCTGAGGTTGCTGAATTCTTTCCATAACACCCTATTTTCACTTCCTTGTATGTTTGCTAAACTGGAATATTCAAAGAGGAGGTTTTATACATAGATGATTATTAAATCAAACTTGGAGACATAGGGAAGTGGATTTTCAATAAAACAGATTACAGGTTCTTTGGAAAACAAAATTAGGGAGGAAATCTGCTATTTTGTCCTCTGAAAAATTACTGCGGCTCTTTCTTTGAGAAATATAAGCATACAGATGCTTTTGAGCTGGGGTGTGAAATACAGAAATGGAGCTATCTTACAGCACGAAATGTGTCATTTTACTGTCCCTATGACTATCCAGCCAAATCTCATTACAAGCCTCTGAAAAATGACAGTTCACTCATTCTAAAGACCTGTTAGAATTTGGCAGCATTGTCAAAACTCCCTCTTCTCAACACATATTCAAAATCGGGCCTTAGATTTCTCAAGCTAGACACTGAGAAAAAGAAAAGCCTCAAATTTGATTTAAATTATTTGCATTAGCATCACGAACAAGCTCTCTTGTGTTCACTCTTTACATTCAAAAGCACAAAGCCTGTCTTGGCTGCCTTGTCCTAAGGGACCTTTCCCTTTCCACAGTTCATTGTCCACAGCAGAAAGCATCTTCCAAATCCCACAACTGAGGCAGTGGTCTCACAGATAACAACCCTCATGCATTCCTAGTGCTTGATCCATTCTTTACTGAAAGAGATAAAAGCTTTCAAGGGCTTAAAAAATAAATAAGAGACTACTAAATTAAAGACTGTTCAGTAAGCATTCAAAAGGCAACATTAGCCTGTCTATTTCCAGACTTCTGCACCCTCTTTGCAACGTCATTGCTATGTCAGTGCCATTACTCCAGTTAGACACCAATAAAACAACAGCAAGAACAGCTTCCCCCTGCCACCAAACAGTTTTCAAGTCTGAACATCATACATTAAGGTAACAGCATTTGTTCTTTCCAAAGACGTGACTATAAAGCGGCAGGTGAATCACACAAGGGTAAAAATGGATAGTACCGTTGTAATGCATTAATACATCACTTTACATTTTACAACCCTACCGGTCAGGCCACTATAAATTTCATAGGACATACACATAATAAGCAATCTACTAAATAAATAAATTATTTTAAACTAACTGTAAAACAATCCTTACTTCCACACATAACACATCAAATAAAATACTAATTTCACATTAAATAAAATAGTAATTTCTAGAAATGAAGACCTTTAAAGATAGATCTAGTTAAACTATTTTACTCCACAATTTGAAATGCCATCTAGTAGTACTATGCAAGCAAGGGGGAAAAAAAAATAATAATCCAAGCAACTATTAAAGGCTCCTTATCTTGGCTATAACTAGTGCAGTTTAGTGTAAGCTGTAAATTGTACTGGTTACATTTGCAACTTAAAATCCAGTCACCCCACCACTTAATTACCAAGAGAAATAGTTTACTATTCAATTTCTATAATAGAATTCTGCTAAACGTGTAAAGACGACAATAGTTAGTAAATCATGATGTGTCATTGTAGTGCTGGACCATGATGTGTCATTGTAGTGCTGGGACCAAACTGGAGTGCTGTCAACAGCAATTCAATAAAAACAGTAACATGGAGGCTTCTATCTTGATCAGCAATATTTAGCAGTTTTCAGAAAATTAACAGCAAATGAATTCTGCTTGTGCTGCAGAAACTCTCCACACTGGGCACACTTCAACTGGTGAGAAGTTGCAGGCAAGGTGCTTCACATGCTTCACCCCACTGACTCTCTCCACCCACTGAGCCCATCCACATCTGCCATGAGAAACAAGCTGCTCTAGAGGTTCAAAGAAGCCCGTGCAAAAACAGGTATCGGATGCCAAGTCAAAAAATCATCAAGTGTCAAGTTCAGATTTCCTAATGCAATAAACCACTTAAAATAGTAACACTATCAATGTACACCCTGAGGCATCAGTGTAAACAACTCATACCATAAGTGACACTAATGGCACAGTGAGTACACTGAAGGTGAGAAAAATCAACACTGCTATGAAATCAGTAAGAGATTTCATAGCTGTATTTAGAAATGAACTCATTAGAGATGCAAAAAATGTAATGACTAGTGCTACACTACGCAGGATTTTCCATTTTGATATGAATATGAGTTTATTATGCTGCATTTATAGTCCAAGCATCTCCCATAGAAATTTGATATAATTGTTTTCCTGTTAATTTCATTAAATTACTTTCAGTGCTATAACTAATAAAATGCTGACTCCATTTCACTGCTGACAGACACCGCTCAATGTATCTCATTCACTACCAAGATTTAAACTACAGTTTAAAAGCTCTGAAAGCCCTAAGCCAGCAGAAATGAATATGTTTCCTGAGGATCAGTAACCGCCTACCTTCATGTCGTGTTTTACAATATCTATTCAGAATTCAGGAGTCTCCCAAAAATCAGGAATGTTTGAAAAATAGTTTACAGAATAAATTCAAAGAGGTTTAATTAAAAAAATATTAGCTTAGCAGAACAGAAAGCATTTTTAGAGAACCTTCCTGTACTATCTCTCCTTTATGTTTGCACAATGATAATTGGAAAACAACCCAAAGCCATCCAGTTCAGTGCCCATGATCTTAATCACGTAATGCAACTTCAACATTTATGGAAAAGATTAATTAAAAAATGTCCCATGCAGTTCTCCAAAATAAATTGGTTATAGTTTCAGCTAGGAAACGTTTCCACATTTTCTCACTTGCAAATGCTGTCATCACCAAAGCATCACTGGGGAAAGGGAACAAAAAAAATCAGTTTTGTGGTGCCAGAAGTAAGATGTCCACATTTTATTCTGAACACCTGATTTAGGAAATACGTTAGCTGGATGGCACAAAATATCCATAGAATCATTTGGGAATTTGAGCACAAGAGAAGAGGAAAACTAGTCCAGCCTAAACTCAAAGCAGTGAAGAAGAGTTTGCACCATCAGCAGCAGACTGAACAGGACACAGAAGCATTATGAGCCGTTGGGGAAGGACTACCTTTTAGTTTGGTATTTGTACAGCAATTGGCGGTAAGAAGCCCAGGTTTAGAGAGATCTCTAATAAATAAATACAAATAAACTAATATAGTCAGTAATTATTCTCTATCCACTACCATGATCACTTCCATGAATGACAATTCACGATTTGAAAAGTCTCCCTTCAGTCACCTTTTTCAGGCTGAAGAATTTCAATACCTTTCTTCCTCATGAAGCAAAGGCCATCACCCAAGGATGATAACAGTGATGGAGACATACAGAGAGTTGAGCAGACAGGATAAACAGAAGTTCATCTATCTCCTCTAACAAACATGTCGCCGTTCCCATGTTCCGGTCACATTAATTCCATTACTGAGCACCAAGGCAAGACGTATTAGGAGGCACAGG
The DNA here is from genome assembly GCF_034619465.1 of Leptosomus discolor. Lineage (NCBI taxonomy): Eukaryota > Metazoa > Chordata > Aves > Leptosomiformes > Leptosomidae > Leptosomus > Leptosomus discolor. The sequence goes on along the minus strand of NC_141402.1, from coordinate 20,211,191 downwards.
GGACTACCAGGTAAATGTACACATCCCTCCTGTGGCAATGCACTGGCTAAAGCACACATGCAAGTGTGCATGACACCTGCGGTACGAAATACCGCAGCATCTGCGGTACACTGCTGCGCATTGCATACACAGGAGCATCAACACCAGCTCTGGCTGCGTGCGTGTGTGCACACGCGATGCACGCAGGGAGCTGCAGCTGGAAGGCTTTTGCAATTCTTTCAAGTTTTGCAAAATAATTTTTGTGAAAGGGCAAGCTGGCATGATTATTTCCAGGTATTCTGCCCAATTCTTGCTGGGCAGATGCCTAATGCAGTTGTGCGCAGAGGAAATAAAGGATAGGTTGGAAGTAAGGCAACGAAGTCTGGAAAAGCAAAGGAGGAGTATGAGGTTAAATATCCTGATAAAACAAAGAAATCCTACAGACAGTTTAATTTAATACCCCAAATCAATGTCTTGCAGAGATGTAACCCTTTCAGCATCCACTGGCCAACCTGGGAGAACAGCCTTGCTTCCCCTCGCAGGGTGAAAGGCAAACATACATCCACACATCGCGAGCCAGGAGGAAACTGCTCCATGCACAGCTGCTGCATAGTCATCCGCAGTTACAGTGGCAACCTCGGTATAACCAGACTGTGTGAAGCAGTGTGGGTGGCTCTGAAGTCAAATGCAAATCATGAGTGAAGACAAATTTGAGGAAATAAAGACAGAAAGAGCTAGTTTCCATCTCTTTCATATATTCTGAAATTGCAGTGATTGTTAATCCGTTAATATATGTCACAGATCTGGGCACCTTTTATCAGATCAAATATTCACAAAACCAACCACTTTAAAGCTATCACCTTGAGATGACACGGATACTGGCCTCACAGAAACACAGGAAAAAAAAAAAAAAAGGAGGGACACAGAGAAATATATTTGCATACAAGCAATACATTTACATACAAACAAACGCATGCATTTACTTAAGACGCCAGTCTATCAAAGCTGCCAAAACATCCATTGCCATATGAAAGAGTAAGAAATACATATGGGCACATGCATGGGGCAAAGATTCTTCTCACCTATAAAAAGGCATTTGTGCACCATCTCCAGAGCTGTAGGTCTGAGACAAAGCAGCAAGCAGCAGTCTTTGCTCACAGGCAGTACTGAATAACCCACATATTGTATCAACTCTGCCTAACAACTGCAAAATCAATGTTTTGTGCCAACTATTTTTAATTCTTCAGTATTAGCAACATGAAGGGCTGGTGCTTTTAGTATTTAACGCTAAAGGCAGATACAAATACTTTAAGCTGAACAAAAGCTACTAAAAGAATAACCTGCAATACATAACCTTGCAAACAAGATCGGAGGAGCCAGTGCCTGCATGGATGACAAAACAAACAGGAAACTAATACAGCACTTGGAACAATTCATCACAAGTGCCTCAGGGGCAGATTTACAAATGATGCATGTAAGTGCCTGGTAAGACTTGCAGGAGCTGCCAGCTATGAGAGCTGCCTAACACCTACTCACTTGAGAAGCCACCAGCCCCTTGAAAAAGCAGTGCAATTTCTGTGCCTAAATTACTCCAGTGATCTTGCTGGCTCCCGCCTGCAACCATAGGCACCTAAACACCTTTGTACCTCTCACCAGTCAGCGCTCTGGTACCTACTGTCTCACCGAAAATTGCTGCGCGCTGCTGCCTGAAGTACCTATGGTCCTTTTAAAGCTGAGCCTTAGAGATCCTCAGGTACTTCAGAGCATTTTTTTCCTTTGGCAAAAGGCCAAAAAGGACAAATCAAAGAAGAGATAGGATATCGTAAAACCACAGCTTATGGCCCACGAGAGCCTTGATGTAAATCTTAGTTGTAAAGCTGTACCCACTAATGAATAGTATTACTCCAATATCTGAAGCATCTATCATCAGGACACAGGGAGTAGCACCATGGGTTACCACATCCGTTTGCCACATCACAAGAATTACACAGGTATTTCAGTAAATTCAAAAAAGGAATGATTTCTTACTGGCACCCTCCCTTTTCTCTCTTGTAGCCATGGGAGCACCTTCACAAGCCCTGACCCAGCTACCAGGTAATGATAAGAAGGTCTTCATTTCATTCCAGGAGATAGCACCTGGGATGAGCAAAGGAAAAAGGCTTCTAAGAGCCTGACCAGCTATTTACTTTAAAGTATTTTATGCAATCTCCAACTGGAACATATTGCTATTTTTGCACCAAAGTTTATGCTAATTTCATCTTGTTTTACCATAAAAATTTTAAATCACACTTTGTTATAATGTAAATCACTGCTCTGAAAACCACACACTGGAGTGCGTCCTCTTTTTTTTCCTCTCTCCAAAGAAAAGGCTGAGCACCAGTGATCTGCATCACCTCTTTATGGGATTAACCCATAAACTTGATACGGGTTAGGAACTTCTGAATAATCCCTCCGAGGAAAAAAAAAAACCCAAACAAAACAAACTTATTTTCAGAAAGCTACTGAGTGTTTGACATTTGGTATCTTGACTGCAAGGTATCTGGGAATACAGAACATAATTTTCTGTCTTCTTTAAAAATCTGCACTGAGGTTTTTATATGTTTGGGGGTTTTGTCAATAGCATTGTGGAAAACTGCTGAAAAGTTTCAATTACTGCCACAGGGATAAATACAGGACCTAGAGCTGCAAATGAGTACTCAGCAGGATAATACACATGGAATACAACAGGGCTATTGCATGTATATATGTGTCTGCGTAAACAAGACCATGTGCTGACAGGATTTTTGTTTCAAGTAAGAAAAGCCTGGAGAAATAGGTCAGACCTTTTAAGAGCTAATTTGTATTTCTTGGTACCTTCTGTTGGCTGAATGAATCAACAACTGCATTTATAATGTCTTTCCAGTTGCACTTACAGAGGTTGGTTCCATGGAAGGGGGGACAGATGTTTGTCTATTGATTTCTGTCCCTAAGCCCAGAAGCAGCTCACGGCTCCCTACCCAGCGCCAAGGCAAAACTCAGGTTTGCTTGCCAGGGTCAGGGCCAGGACCCTCCTGCCCACAATGAAGCAGGAGCTGCTGAGGAAGGCAGGCATTACCAGCACAGTAATCCCAGCTCCCCCCACACCACACACCCTCAGAAGCCCCATTCCCTCTTCTCACCGGGCCCTCCCATGCTGCCGGATCCCACTGCCCACGCCTCCAAGCCCCACAGCGTACCCCAGAAAACCCAACTCTTCACCTGTGTTTGGGCAGCAGCTCCCCACCTGCCTCCCAAGACAGCTGGCTCCACCACACACCTACGCTGCTTGGGAGCATCGCGAAACGGCAGGTAAGAGCAGAGGGTTTGTCATCAGCTCCCTTCCTTCTTTGCAGGCACAGATTTCTACAAAAGCAGGAAGAACTGGAGACAGCAGACCTCTGACAAACCTGGTGGAAACTGGCCAAAGGATTAAAAAGTTACTGAGGAGGGTTGGAGGTTGTCAGTCTTTGAAATGGACTGAGAAAAGAAAGTAAAGTAAAGGCCATTGCTTTAGTTTTGTTTCCCTAGGTAAGCAAGGAAAAATATTACAAAATGTTGGGTAGTGTTTCTTGCACATTACTTTTCAAATTGTAACGAAAATCGATGCATTTACAAAATACAACAGAAGTCAGTATTTTTGTTAAATATTTCTGCCAGCACCATCGCTTAGTGAACTGACTAAGGGGAGATAACCGTGTATCAGAGGGCTCTAGGCAGGCTCTGCAACACATCCCCGGTTGTTTGAGTACACCAAAATTCAGGGTCAGCGCTCCCACCCTTTCTCAATGGGTTTTGTGCCAACAACTAAGCAGCAGAATCCAAATGTAACTCAAGACTAAAATGCTACATTTGTTTTGATCACATTAAAGTCAGAAGGAGCTATTAAAAGAAGTTGTAGCAGATGACTGGGTCCCAAAGAACCACAGGCAATAAATTCACGTGGCAGTTTTGTTTCATAACTTAAGTTCTACTTCTTTCTTTGTCTATTCTAATTACTCCCTGATACGGAATTAATGTAGAAATCAAATTAAATGCTCAGGAAAATGTACGGATCAGCTGGCCTGAAAAAAACAACTATTAAAAACAATTAGGTAAATAAGTCAATTTAGAAATGCACAACATGTTTCTGCCTGAGTGAATGTACAAACACAAAGCTGAAATGGAGACTCATGATGCCAAGAAGGGAGCAGCTTCTCTGGGTCTTACAGAGGTGTTTGATATCACCGTGCTGGTGGCCAGGTCTTGGTGGCCCACTGCCTTCAGAGAGCATCGCCGCTCGCAGGTGGTGCTGAGGAGAAATACATTCAGATCTGTATTGCGCCTTTTCTGCAAAACCTCAGTGCTATTACACTGGGAAGGCTAACAGCGTAAATTTATAGTGAGGATACAGCACAGGGACTACACCGATCGTTAACTTTGGTCAACTTAGTTTAGACAAAGTGGAGATGAAAAACTGATGTTTTACAGAGATTAACTCAGCAAAAGCAAACATGGGTAGAGAAATAAGTCACAGTAAAATGGATAGGTGACTTCTCTCTCCTCTGGATTTGCAGTGAGAGAACTATCCCATGATAACCGCTTCACCATAAACACAAAGAAAATAAATTATTTTCAATACAGCAAGATCTGATGCTCTCACAATTCATGAAATTTTGGAAGCAAAATCTGTAATAACATGGATTTTAAGACTCTGAGTTCATTGAATGTAAATAGTGCTGTCAATGCAGTGACGACAAATGCTAGTTAAAGGAAATTAATTCTTTAAAGCTGATGGTACAAGTCCACATCTTTTTATCTCTTAGAGTCTCTGTAATCAGGAGCCATGCAACAAAGCCCAAGCAGACAACAGAAGCAGTGTAACTGATACCCTTCAGACACTTGCCCAACTCCAGTAAAGACCACGAACTGTTTGACATGGGCTGATACAGTACCTGAGGACCAGTGAGCAGGCATTCAATACAGAAAGTACTTACTATATGGAAGCCCCACAAAACTAAATGCATAGCACACGCGGCACAATTTCCAACATGGAAACATCACAGAAGAGGGATCAGACAAACCAACAAACCACTGTGCCACAGGACACTGCCCGTTTCTGGGTCGCAGACCAGCTCTGGCCACGGCCTGTCCAACCTCTGGCGCAGCAGCACCAAGCCCAGGCACAGGGGGGACACGCTTAGCACGGGCTGGAGGACAGCATCTGCTGGTGCTTCACTTGGGACTTGCAGGTGCTTCATCGGGGACTTGCTCATTCGCCTCAGCGGTTTGCTCCGGCGGCAGAAAGGCTCCCTTACACTATGTGTCAGTACCACACAAAGACAGTTAAAGAATGGAAGTGAGAACTGCAGGTTTAAACATAAGGTCCAGTATTTTTTAAAAAAGGAGATACTACCCTGCAAATTCTGTTTATATTAAATTTTTATTCCAAAATATTGGAAGAATATTTACTATTTCTTCAAGAAGCTGAAGAACCCCCCTGGTTTCCCAGCTGAGAGAACACAAACCCTCTACAAATCCTGGGGGAGCCACAGGAGGCACTTGTTTAAATGACTTCACTATCTCTTCTTGAATATTACTATGTTTTCTCTAACTAAGATAGAAGTATTTTTAGGCTCACTGATTAAGCCAAGAACAACTTTTACCACACAATGGGATACATACACATTGGCAAGGACTTAAAAATAATCCCTATTATACCGCATTGACAAAAACATGTGCCAGAAACCTCATCCAAATGCCACTCCATCAACACTGTCAGTAAGCATTTTAAGAACGAAAAATAAACCCAGTGCGTAAAACTCCATTTCATCCAAGTTTTCCAAATCATATCGCCACCTCAGCTATAAGACCCCAGTTGTATAAAACGGAAAACAAAGTACATTCTTTGCTCTGAAGTGATATTGCGTTTCCCTTGTAGACATGGAAATTATCAAAGGTGCAGTGGTAATATTTGTAAAAAGTAGTTTCCTTAAGGAGACTGGGGCATCAGCTAGAATAGCAATCCTTCAGTTGTTTACAAGAATAAATGCCAATATTATCATCAACAGGTGCGCCAATATAACAAAAGGGTTGACGTTACTCTGATGGGAATAAGACTTACTTCATACAGGAACAGAGTAATAAAAAAGCCTCAACAGCAGAGTAGTCCTCAAGAGCAGGGAGAAGCCAGAGGAAGAACAGGAAAAATCCCAGCAGGAACCCCACAGGAGCTCCCCCTCCTCAGCTAACCTTCCCCCTTTATAACGACCATGACATTACGGTGTGGGCTGCCCCTGTAGCTCACTCAGGGCAGCTGCCCGGGCTGACTCCAAACTGCTGACGGCCTGCCCAGCATGGCTGGGCTGGGATTCCATCCCAGCCAAACCAGGACAAGGAGAAACAGCCTGTACTTCTGACCCAACTCGCAGATCAGGGGCTCAGACCACTGAGGTCCCTGATTCCTCCTATTGCTTCCCACGCGAGCAGGACCAGACCAGATCTGAAAGCTAAGATACCCACGGCTAAACCTAATTAGTCACAGAAATACCCAAACAGGTTAAACAATCCAACACCAATATAGTGAATTCAGGCTGGCTACAATGATGTTAAGAATTTTTCTGCGCGTGCCCAGGCAGATAGCATTGATTTCGGCAATAATTACCAAGAAAGACAATTTTAGAATCAAATTAGCAGTTAAATAATTGTAGAAATTATACAGAGAGATTTCCTTGATTGGACACTTGTAATAATAGCTACAGAAATCTATCCTACATATATCCTTCATAATACGCTACATTATCGTAGCCTACAGTTAATATTGCTGAAAACAAACTGCATTCTGAGAATATGTTCCTGTAAGTTTATAGCTTTGGGGTGATTTTAATTATCTGCATTACACTAAAAATATTGGATATATTAAAATATCTGATAAACTTTGAATATTCCATACTTTATTATCTCAGTCCTGTTGCCATTATCTACTACTTTTAATTTATCACTGATTTTTCGAATGAGCTGTTGGCTTTTCAACAAAATATACAACGCCCAGCCAGTTCCTCTAACAGGGATCAGCATTCTGCAGCGTGTTGCAGGACTGCAGTCTAATTTCAGATAAGTATTATATGTGCTTCCCTTCGAGCATTCGAAGAGTTTCATTAATTGCAGTGGCTGGCTTGGCGCCTTTTCGAGGACAAAAAGGAGATTAAGATTAAAACGCCATTCCAGTCTCCTACCTAGGACACTGAGACCCACGCTGCAAAAAGAAGGAAGCCAGAGTCATCATGAAAGGAAAATAAACCAAGCGAAATCCCATTCACATGAAAACCAGCAGTAGAGTTTCTGCGGGCTCCACCCAGGCCAGGATTTTCAGCAGTGTATTTCCAGCTCCCAAATAAATTACAGCAAGAAGCACAAAAGGTCAAACCTTATCTAATACAACCCTAGTACCCCAAATCTTTAGATGCATGCAAGGAATGAAGTCTTAACAGTGTTCACCTAGCATCCCATTACCTCTGCCTTAAATGCCTGCAAAGCAAAGAATATTAGACACTTTGCAGCTGGAAAGACTCTTCAACTCGGTGTGCTTGTCCTCTGCTCTGTACATGAACCCGAATCCCCTCCTCTCTTAAACTCATGTGCATCTCTCAGCAGGTAGCTTGATAAATCGACCTCAGGTTTTCAGGTTTCAGCTGCACCAGCGCTGCTGGGAAGGCAGCACAGCCCCGAGCACCAGTTGTCTACAGAGACACGAGGGACACACGGGCACACATCGACTTCCAGGTGTCTCCATGGTTCTCCATGAAACAGAAGTAAGGCATGAAGCCCTCAGGAGATGTGTCCCCTATACTCAAGCAGTGTTTGGTTTTCCAGGAGCTTATTTTCCATGCATCTTCTTATTGTCCATACTCTTTTAGTGCTAATTATTCAAATTTTGGATATTCTGTTTGTCCATACAGGAACGTAGGAAATGCCGTCTTGAACCAAACAGGATCCATCCAGTCTCTGTCAGCTGGTGCAGGTAGGCACTACCAAAAACTGCACCAGCCCTATATTTTGGAGGTTCTTAAAGTCCCCATTTTTGTGGCAGCAAGCCCTACAGCTAGAGGGAGTGTGAAGCAGCATTGACTGGTTTTGAATTAGACTCCTTTTTTTTCCTCAATTGCTGATTGTCCCCTTATTCCTAGTGCTAGGAGACAGAGCAAACAACGAACAATACTTATCTTTGTTCTATAATATTGTGACATTTAAACAGGGTAAATGGGAACTGTCAAGCAGAGATTTTGATATTGATGATGATGATGGACTGTATTAGCAGAGAAAGGATTTGATTAATGACGAACCAAAAGAGGATGGAATAATTGATGCCCAGGAATGAATTTGTATGGACAATGAATCACTTTAATTTTATATTTCTATCAGACTACAAATTTGATCTAATATTCTTAGGTTCCAATGAAGCATTTGACTTTATATATCACATTTTGATTAATAAAATATAAAACTAATATGGTGCATATGCAATAGATTTTAAATTATTAAATTGAGCAGCAATGCTTCTAACAGACTCCCATGGCGACTGATTCTCAGCCTTGCAGTCAACATTTTTATCAGTAACCTGAAGGAAGTCGAAAGTATCTCTGATAAAAGTTCTCAGATGATGACTGGGAAGGTGATGAACAATGAAGCAGGAAGGCAGATGCAGTCAAGTATCAGATCACGCATCTGGAAACAGACTATAGGCCAATTTCACAGGATAAGAGTGTCAATGGAGGGGAACAATGATGAAGGGTTATGTCTACTGAGCAGACTGCAGCTTCCACAAGTAGGAGAAGCATTGTAGCTTCAGGGGTTGTTAATCTTGTTTCTCTCGATTACACCAAAGTCTGCAGAGTAGACTTACTCTAAAAAAAAATTAATCTTGGAAGCAGAGGTGAATAATCAGATCAATGGGAACTCCTACAGGAGTAACCTTGATTCAATTCTTACATATGGAGAGATCAGCACTACAACAAAAAACTGTATTATATCTGACACTGATGCTGATGCCTATTCCTGATGAATCAGGAATACTAGACCAGCTCTGGAGGCTGCAGTTCCAGGGGGACATCAGACTAGAAAGACTTCAAAGAGGACTTACAAAAGTGACGAAAGACGTAGAAAATATGCCTTTGACTGAATCATCTGAGAACTCAAAGCGAAAGGCATGACTCGATCACAATGTACAAGCAGCTATGCACGGAAAAGAGATTTTGGAGCTCTTCAGTCTGGTAGACAGGACGGCTAGACAACACAGTGGGACGAATTCAGTTCTGAAATTACACACCTTTCCAAATATGATAGTAACACCCTTCACTGATAATTGTGGTGAACTGCCCAGCCTTTGAAAAATTTTAATTAGGATCACAGTCTTTTAAAGGTTACCCAGAGCCACCACGCTTGTATCAGTCGCTAAAACAAAGAGAAACCTTATTGCCCACCTTATGCAGAAGGTAAATTCGATTCCTTCATGACCTAAATGCCTGGAAATCTTTTATCAATACAATTCTTTTCATGTTCTGTACTCCTTCTCATGGCCAATCGCTACCCTTCTCCTTGCACTATTCTTTTTGATGTGAGGTGACCAGATGAAATGCTGCATGTGCTCAGGAACAACCTAAGCTAGTCAACAGGGGTTTTGTATGTGGCTTCTCAGTAAAACACAGAGGTGTCTCAGAGCTCTTGGTAGGTGATGACCTGATAAAATTCCTTTCAAAAATAACTCAATAGTTTCATATTAATCATGTGACAGGACTCCATAAGCTTTTTATAGGTGTTTCAGTAGCCAAAGAAAATAAAAGGTAGGCATAGAAAATAATGCTTTGTTTAATAGCAGTAGAGCCACAAACAGCACCCCGTAAGATGTCTAATCAAGACTCCCTCTTACTTGACTAACAAAAGACCACTTGCAGACAATGTAGAGCCCAAGCTCTAATTCTCCTGTAAGTCAAACTCTTGTTTCTAAATAGCAACTAATTTTGGATACCAAACCTTGCACAGGGAAATTTATTGATAAATTCAGCAGGTTGAAGCTTTGGAAACATCTCTGTTACTAACCACGCCAAGCAAAAGCTGGGCAATTTCAAATATGTTTATGGACTGCCAGTCAACAATGGACAGTTTTTTTCAAGTCTACTTTTATGTGAATATCTAATTCAGCAGCTACACTCAGTACAAAAAAAAAATAGGGTGTGAGACTTTCAGAGCTGGTGAGCATCAAGAAATTCAGACAAACTAATACTGAACTGCTACAACAATCGAGCCCATATTGGTCTTAAAGTCATTTGGCCAAGATGTTTTAACACCAGATCAGAGAGGTATTTTTAAAACTATAGTAACATGAAAGGCCAGACTAGAATATGCTAAAATAAAACCAAAAATACCAGTTTTAAGGATTTCTTAAAACTACCCCTAAAAATTTAAGCTTAAAGACCTCTCGTAGAAGACATTCTACAATGACAGAAAACTGTAAAAATGCACTCCCCTTCTTAACTAGCCATGACCCCTATAAAAATCCAGTTTTTCATCACTGATACACTCATCTGCTAAAGCTGCTCATCACATTAAAAGAAAACTACACAAAGAAAGGCAAGTCTGTAATGGTTTTTTCTAAATCAGCTTTTCAGAACTTCAGTGACCAACAACATCACGTAATCTAAGTAATTTTTATTATTTTCAAAACAAAGAACAACTACTTGGTAACAAACCGTTCCCAGGGATAAACTTCCATTTTTCAACTCTTTTCTTACCATTTTTACATGGGTTGCAAATACATTTTGCTGGCTTCAGTTATTTCATTGTTTAAGAAATACCATGGAAAACTAACACATCTTTGTTTCCCATTCCTCTGGAATCTGTTTTTTGACATTTTAATTTCCATGCATTTAAATGTTTAGCCTTTCTTTTGACTCACTAACACTTCAAAAAATCTGTCTCTTAGCATTGTGAGTTATACATATTTATATAACAATCTTCTTGTGTTGTCCTAGCTAGTAACTATGTAAGGTTTAATTTACACAATCCATACCTCTCAAACACAGGGAACAATTTATTTAAAGACTTTTTACTCATTTTCAGCTAAAGACACTACAGTGAGATCATCATATCACTAAACAGTAGTGTGATGCAGGATAGTTCTGCTGCTTATCACCTGGTATACAGATGGATTTCAATTTATATTGGCTTGTTTCAGGAATTTTTTATCACCAGCCATCTGCATGAGCACTCAGGAAAACACATGACCAGTAGGTATATCATGTACAAAGACTTTCCTAGAGAGCAACCGAAATCACTACATTCAACATAGAACCTTTTTAGTCATAGTAAGTAAAACGCATACACATGAAGGCAATTCAGGAGAAATTTCAAAAGAAGAGCTACTGCTGCTTCCCCAGCTGATGGCAATACCTGAAAATTGGAGAATACGCCCAGGACACTTATGTTCTGTGTTCACAGTCTTGCATACTTTTTCCTTTAATTTCTCCCATGTACTCTTCCTACTCAAAGTCAGTAGGAACCACCCAGGGCATTTCCCTTAAAAGGTCAACACTGGTATATTGCTAACGGCTGTTAAAATGATAGACAAGGTATCACAGATCGTTTCAAATTTACAGTAATGTGTGTTGGAGAAAACGGGGAAACAGGCACTGTCTTCTATGTCTGGATTTTTATTTTTTCCACATGTGAATGTTCTTTCATATTTCCTTCCTTCCTTCTGCTCCAGAATTCAGGAAGGAATTTTCCCTGATTTAACCTCAAGATCAAATAGAAATACACTATGTGTTACATTTTACTATACACCCTGTATATATATCATACCTGCAAAAGTAATTGTTATTTAAATATTAAGAACATAATAATTTCACCCAAAAGGGGCCCATAGTACTTATACCTTCAGACTTTCCATTTTCTGCCATAACTTGTCTTTTCAAAAGGGAGTAGTCAGACCGATTCATTTATAGCTGCTGTTGAGAGGCCCTTAAAAGTATCACCTGTGTTTAAGACGCACTTCAGACACCTATCAGCATCCTCTCTCCATTTCAGACCTCAAGAACATTACTGGCCTTTCTTCTTGTGACAACAACTCCGAGATGTAGATGTTCCCTTTATATCCTCCTGCATGTATGTAGGACTGTCACTAAAATGTCGGTTCAAAGCCTGGACTTTGCTCTTATTTGCTTCTTTTTCAGTTCCAGATCTTTTCTCATAGACCTTTTCAAATCTAAAACTACGAAAAGTTATGCTTAAGGAGGGAGAAGGGAAGACGCTGGTGGTTTTTTCAAAACATTACGTTATTACTCTGTTGATAAACTCTGAGGGTTAATCTATGGAATCTAAAAATCTTTGCTGTGGATCCCTGGTTTTTGTGTATTTGTGTTTTAGCTGGGACAGGAAGAGAATAAGGGAGGTATTACTAAGCAAAGTATGGGTGCAAGGGTTTAGGCTTCACTTGAATTTGAAAGTTCCCAGCAGTTGCCCATGTTCTGTTCAACTCCTCCTGGAGCTGCCAACCTAGCCTTAAGCTGTGAATGAAGGACACTGCGAGAGTGATCACGGGTGAGACTATTAACTGCAAAAACAAGGATAAGTCTTTCCTACCTTATACGTACGGGATCCAGCAGCGGCTACAGAAGTCTCAAACGCTGTGGTGACAAAGGCCACAAAATGAAGCTGTTTGTCTGAATAAAGGATAATTTAGCCTAGAACAAGCCCAGAGACAGCAGGACCCCGCAGCCTCAGAGGAGGCTGCAGAGAAAGGAGGTATCACCCAGGCTACAGTGGTGGAAGTCTCTCATCTCTGCTCCTTTATACAGCTGTGCTCTCACCTCCCTGAAGGCAGTCTCTCAACAAGTAGCCCTCTCTCTCGGGCAGGTATAGCACTATCTGCCATGCTCTGTCCCAATCAATTTTACCTGTTTTTTTCTTCTCTTCTTTTTCTTTCAGTAGGAAAACTCCTGCACACCTTCAGCTGAAATACACAAGCGTTATTTCCTCGAATGTTTCAAAACTAAGTTCTAGAAGACGTGTTTGCTTTTTCTTCGTGAACCTGGCCCTTAATGTTCAAGAGGCAATCCCAGGCACAAAGACCAACTGTGCCAAGAATACTACCACTACATCAGCAGCAAACTGCTCTCTGTGAGGTGTACAGAAATTGTTTTCCCTTTATCCTGTACAGGATACAGGAAACTAAATACCCTCACTGAGAATGTTTTTCTGTGGGGTGTTTTAGCTGAGAAATGCCCTATGTCCAAAGCCCACCACTGCTATTCCACCTTGCTAGTAGGCAGGCACTGTCTTACCCATGGCCCTCAGGATTAGCAGTAAAATGCAGGTTAGTTTAGTAAGTGCAGTAGTGCCTTCCTTGGACTCTGCAGAAGGGAGCCAAAACAGTAAATAACCACTGAAATGCTCACTTTTTTAATGAAATGTTGACATGGTTGGACAACGAAGCCTAAATTCATATGCAAATATCATCAGTATTTACTTCAGCAGAAACAACCATTCCCACACGATGAAGAAAATACCGTAAACAGAAAATTACTCACAGCCCCCTTCCTCTTGTTCATGAACCTAACCTCAGGCAAGTGGAAAAGATTTCAGAAAATAGTGCAGTGAAGATTAGGAGGATGCAACATACCCAATACACTACTGGATGACTGAACATGACTGAAAATAAGATTTAAGAGTTCTTCTCTAACCATAGGTCTTAAACAGCCAGTCGGCATGTCTTACTGGCAAAACACGGGACACCCTTCAACCTCCTCTGAGGTTGTTTATCTTAATCTACAGAGAACAGTTTCATCAAAGTTGTTTCAGTATATACGAATTTAAAGTATCCTGTATCTATATGAATACTAAAACCAGATTATTTATTATCAGCTAATGTGGGGAATAACTCAGATCCAGGAATGCGGTGGAAGAAGGCAACACGTAACTGGTGGATTGATACCAAGTGTGCCCATCAAATCCTCAAATCCTCTCAAAGAAGCATCTTTTTGCATGCTCCTGGTGGCCTAATCTTTCAGCCCATGCTGTAGATTCCTGTTTGCTTTGAATAAAATGAGTCAGAATTTGAACTTTTCACTATTCTTTCACAGGGTATTTGAGACACCTGCACATATTTTGTCCTGTTGAGATAATCAGACAGAACATTAAAAAAGCAACATGACCAACCTGAAAGGATTGATTTCCTAAAATGCTGGATTGGTAATTCTGGAGAGCAACCACAGGAGGTGGAGAGTGCCTTTGTCTGTGTCCTCACCAGCTTCGTCAACGTGAAGCTGGATCTAGAGAAGGACTCGCACCCTGATACACTTGTGGCCCTCGCCTCTGTGGCAGCAACTTTGGCGATGGGAACACTGACCCGCACGTGTCCAGATGTGCCAATTCTAGTGCTTTTTGTGGAGTTTCAGGAGCTGAGAGGCTGACGTTGAGTCAGTGCTCAGAGAGCTGCCATCTATCGAGAGCCACAGTCCGTCGGAGGTGGGACTGGCAATTTAGCAGCTGGCACAGAGCACTCTTCAAGTTGTTCAATCAAAGCTCCAGCTGTGAAAAGCAGCCACCACGCTGGAGGTGTCGGCATTGTTTTGGAAATCATTGTTAATTAAGGTGAGATCTCACTGTGCTACTGTTCACCAAATGCAGGAAGAAAGGAACCTTTCCCTGACAAGTTTATCATTCAAATCGGCTACAAAAACAAGTATAAAGGGAGATGGAAAATGTAAAAGTTATATTTCAATGTTTCTTAAAACTTTATGTCCCCAGGCCCCCCATTGCAGCCCCTCCGATCAGCTGATGAAGCTCATGGGCAACACAGCTGCGAGCAACATGTCGTCTTCTCCACTTTACTCAAACAATCATGTCATTACCAGCTGAGAGGTGGTCCACCGAGACCTACTCAGCTTTCCATAGCTGCCTCTCAAAGTTACACCAATCTCAGAAACTGCCTCTCTCTTCTTCCCCCAAGGAAAACAGTTGTCCACAGTTCATGCCTCTGCTTCACAAGGGAGTTTTACCTGGCTGGAGCATGGTAGGAGTCAACCCAAAACGACAGGTTCCCTCATTCATTTTCTGGCTCATTACTTTTTCCTTTCTTGACAGACATATTCAGTTTGACTGAATTTTTGCACTCATTATTCTATAATCCATCAGAAACCACAGTTAGGTACTTCTGATTATGGTGGACAATGTAATTTTATTTTCAACCTGAATTCAAGTGGTAGTCCTAAGGATGACACACTGTGGAAATTAATGATTAACTCTGCACGGCACTGAGCAGTTTTGTATGTATCCAGCTAAAGAAGCACAAAATACTTCTAAAATTAAAAATAAAGCTTCTCGTCTGCTGTTTGAAACCTGACCGTTCCGTACTTGATGATGAAAGCGTCCCAAAGCACTGACCAGCACTGAGGTCTGGTTCTGAGACCCTAACACAGAGAGAACCAATCTCTCTGTTCCCAATGTCTGGTAGCCCAACACCTCATCCTGGCATGATCTCTTTTCAGGAAGGTCTTTCCCCTTTGTGGGGAATTTTTATTGAGGTCAAAGGAAATATTTTTACCATAGCTTTCTCAGGGATCAGGAAACTTTTGATTTGTCTCCTGAAGCACTAGCCCCTCTTTACCCACCATGCCCGGAGCTCCCTGCTTCGTCTTCACACAGCAATGCCGCGTGTTGCACATAAATCCAACAGAAGAACCAAGCATTTATCTGTCAGCATGTACTGACATAGTTTTTCCATAGATGCAAACATTCCCCAGCGGAGAAAGCTGTAGTAAAAATAGTGCATAACAAATGCTCTTCTCAGTGTTTAATTCACCACATAACGCCACTTGGATTTCATGGCAGTAGACCTGCTCTAAGAACGGTACACATTACAGTAATAATCACAGAAATCGGTAAAAGCACATTTGCTTAACAGAAATCCAGAACTACACACAGACTGCTCTATGTAAAGATATAGAAGTCAACCTTCTAGACAACGTTCTTGGTTGAAAATCCAGCTCTGTTATGTGTTTTGCCCCTGACTTCAACGGGAGACAGCATTTCATGTGCTTTATCTCACTGGAAGACAGCTTTTTAGGTTGATCAACATCCAATTGAGGCACCTCAGCAATCATAACTATGGATAAACACCGCATAGGACTAATAATGTTTTACTTGCAATTTCAGCTGTAATGTTAAAAGCTATTAACTACAATGGATTACGTTAAGTACCTTAATGTAACTACCTGATTGTCTAAAATTCCCAGGTAATGCCTACCGGTGACAGTGTTTTCCACTGTGTGTGCTATGCCTACTATTATTATGTACTTTGGCTTGGCACTATTGTAGCTTCTCACCTCTTTTTTTCAAGCTGTAGGCTATGAGATACCTACAAATATGGGTTTTTAACTCTATTGGATTTCCTCACTTAAAACTGAGATAACGGCTGTGTCACAAAGACATACAAATCACAAAGGAAGAAACAGAATGTTAACTTTACATTCTACTCTTGAATCTAGTGATCAAGTGTAAAGAGGTGTCTTGCTGCATTGTCAGAAATACCTCAGCTTTTAAAATTCAGATCTGAGAAGCTGGCTACCTCCAAGTAAAGGTACATCTCGTAATTTAGATGTGGCGCGAACAGTTCATGTGAAATCCAGACTGAATTGACAAGCACAGGCAAAAAAAAAGAAGAGCCATTCTTCTGATCATGGGTCAATTTATCCTATAGAGATAAATCAAACCGCAATATTTACATGTTCAGAACAAGTAATGAAGTATGAGGCACCATTCCACCAACCTACAACCTGCAAATGACAAACCTTATTATATTATGGCTATAAAACTGGCATCAATTGTATATTATTACGGTACATTCATGTTAACAGCTTCAAAATGTGGATCCACATCCCTACTCTTTTCTTAAATCCATGGGATTAATCTAGCCATACATCAATTTTAGCCTCTTTCAATTATTTTAGCGTAGCCTTAGAATTTATATTTGGCATCTCTATCTGGCACACACAATAAGCACTAGCAACAGTAATCATTTCTGCATTGAGGTCACTGAGTATACCGACTGCTGTAAGAAGCCGGGAGAGTGCAGAATACTGCCTGACTCAAGAAGTCAAGGGAAATGAGAAAAATATAACCCAGAAATTGACGGAGCTCTCAGCTGCGTTCGAGATGTAGTGCTCAGCTCTCGGCAGAGCTTGCCCTCTCCTAACCCTTCCTTACCTTCCCCTCCTCCCCGCCACACACATGCAGAATCACTAGAAATGATCCTCTGGTTTAACAAAAGCCTCTGCCCGTCCCTCTTGCTCTGCAGGGAACAAGACCTAATCCAACTAGCCTGTCCCACAGGAGAAGCTGTTGTCAGTGCGTTAGCCAGGAGGACCAGGGAGACGATTGCAGCGCAGGCTGCTACAGGAAAAGGCAGAAAACCCGAGCATCCCCTTCAGAGACGAGCCTCCGTTCAACGAGCGGGTGGAAAAGGAGGCAGAAGACAATGAGGAAGAGCCTGGCTTTTCCCCGCTCCCAGCGCTACCCGGCGCAGGGCCGACCCCGCGCTCCCCGCAGGGCTCCGGCCGCCCCTCTGCCGCTGCAGCAGGTGAGGCTGCGCTGCGGCCGGCGGCGACGACCGCGCGGGGAAGCCCGAGCCCCCCCGCAGAGCCGCCCTTTCCACGGCAACGGCGCTTTCTCCGCGGGCAGGGCGGCGACAGCGGCGCCCGGTGACAGCGGCGCTCCCCGCCGCCGGGCAGCCCCGGCCGCCCGCCCCTGCGCCCCCGCGCCCCCGCGCCCGCGCCGCGCTCCTTACCTGGCTCGGCCCGGGCGCTCGGCAGGAGGGCGACGATCACCCCCAGCAGCACGACGGCCCCGGCCAGGCCCGCTCCGCCGCCCGCCGGCGGGGCGCAGCGCGGGGGCGCGGTGCCGGGCGCTCCGCCGGGCTCCGCGGGGCGCGCCCCGCTCCGCCCGCCACCCGCCGCCCGCCGCCACATCCCCGCGCCTCGCACGGCCCCGCGGCGGCTCAGCGGGCAGCGCTGCCCATCGCCCCGCCGCGCCGGGCTCTAGAGCAGCGGCTGTGCCGGGAGGCGGCGGCGGCGGCGGCGGAGGAGGAGCGGGGGGCACCGCATGTTGCCGGCGGCTCTGCCCGGGCGCCCGCCGCGGCCGGGGGACGCGGTACCGGTGCCCCTCAGCGGCGGCGGCGGCGGCGCGGCCCCTCCGGCTCCGGCGCGGAGAGCGCCGCGGAAGGCAGCTTCATCGACAAAGGGCTCACGTCGCCGCCAGTCCCGGCCCCGCTCCCCGCCCTCCGAGCGCGGGGAGGCGGGGAGCGGAGGCGGCGCTGCCGGGGCCGCGGGGACCCCCTCCGCCGCCCCGCGGGGCGCCCGGCCCCCCGCACCCGCCCGCTCCGCCCCGGCGGCGCCGCGGCTGAGCCGGGGCCGTCCCCGAGCGCTCCCCGGGGAAGCGGGGCGAGGCCCGGCGGGCGGGCGGGCGGGCGGGCGGGCGCTGTCCAGCGCGGGCCGCCCCGCCGGGCCAGCGGCCGCCGCCGCCGCGGAGACGGGCGGTGGGGGAAGCCTCCGCCCTCCGGGGCGCCTTGGGGCGGCCTCAGCCCTTGGCCCTGATCCCCTCGCTAATCTGTTGGAGCAGTTGCACCCAGCACCACCTTTTAGGTGTAAACGAAGCTGCGCCCGCTCGCAGGGGTCCTGTGACCTTGGCAAGACTGAAAGTCCTTCTCCGTTCACCTTGGGAGGCATCTGTCGCCAGCGGAGGTACCTGTGGGTCTGCAGGCCAGGACGTCTCCAAAGACAGCCCTCATAATCCGAGGTGCCAGCGAGCACCTCTTTGTGCGCCGCGGCCCAAGCCCTGCGTGGCGCAGAGCACCGCTGGCAGCACTTCTGCGAGTGCAGAAACAGCTCTGGGAATAAAGAAGCCAGAGCACACCACAGGGGCTGACCAAATTGGCAGCTATGTCCTCAGCCAGCCAGTGTGTAAACGCAGGAAAGGTCTTCTCCTGCCACCCGTCTCCTGCACTCACTCAGCTTGGTCACTACCTCTCTGCCCGTGACCACACTCAGACCTCCTGGCTGAGAGCTTCGAAGGACACAGGTTTGCCTCCGTGGTTCTTAAAGGTACACCAGGAGACCAACGGGCACATCAAATCTATCATGGACATCAGAGGAGGTGAGCCCCAGCATGAGGCAGAAGCCGCCTCAGTCACAGTCAGACCAAACATGACAGCAATTCATTTAGTGTTTGTCATAATTAGCATTTTCAGCAGAGGTAATGTGAATTCTTTATTCTAATATCATCTCTTTCCTGGCACTGCTTCCTTGAGTTCTTTTAGCTCCCAGATCACATCTGCAGGTGTCAGATGGTGATGGTGGGAGAAGGACCAAAGCGAAGGTGGGCTTGGGCCAGAATGTGCTCCAGGACCCCGAGAGCTGATTCTGAAAGCGTGTGGCGTCACTTACATGCAGGAAAGCTGCCCCAGCCTCCCAGCAGTTCCAGCAGAAAGGAAGAAGTCTTTCTTACAAATTCTTAAAAGTCAGGCTTGAGGTAGCGCGAGCCTCAGCATGGGGTAGCCACAGCTTGACATCCTGCTACCCAGCTACTCACAGCATCCCCAAAGTCATGATGACCCATTTATCTGACTAGTCTAGCACACTTGGAATATCACCAATACCATTACTTGGCCACTAATACATCCCATTTGTGCCGTTTTATTCAGTTTTTCCTCAAATCACTAATTCATTCCGTGCAAAATTAGCTTCCACATGATGACTGCTAATGATTATCCACAGAGAAAAGATGGCAGTTGTATGATTATTATAGTAAAACGGATAGCTTACTCATCACTCTGGTTTATTTATGGCCAACGTATTTAGTGCAGGGCCCTCTGGTGGTACCTTTTGTTACTTTTAGGGAGTCCCGTGTAAAACCCATTTCATCATTTTCATATTTTTCTAGGTTCTGTCATACACAATCTTTGTAACAGACCCATCAATAAGTTAATTTTGACAGCGGTATTTTGTGATCTATCTCTTAACAATTACAATCTTAATTGTCCATTATACAGTACATTTGGGGTGGTATGTATTATGCATAAAATACAAATATTTTTTTCCTAGCAGATTAGTTGTTATTTCAAAGGATTTTCAAAATACATATTGTCCAGAATGATGACTCGATTAAGATCTCTTATAGCTAGTGAAAAATCACTGGAGTTTTACCCTGTAACTGTAGTTAACAACTTCCTAAACTTACCTTTCCCAATCCTACTTGTTTTCATTGTCCAGAAAGGTAATTTCGGCCTCTGGGGGGTGGGTATCTGTGCATCCATACTTGGCGCCGAGATTTGCTTTCCTACGTTCGTGTCCTCCTGGAGTGTGCACGTGCTCTATATACTTGACTGTCAGGTACTTTTTTTTGCAAGCAGCACATCTGTGCTGCCCATGTATTCCCTTCCGTGGTGACACATGTGGAACAGGGAGGTGAAGTGCACATACTTCTACCTGGTGTCCTCTCTGCTGAGGAATCCTTAATGCTAGCAAGCAGTCCACATTCTAGAAGAGATGCCTCATTATGGATAAAGAATCAAGATGCTCCATGTCAGTGAAGACCCACTCTACTTGGCTGAGGAGACGTATTGAGTAGTTCTCCAAAGGACCAGTATACGTCTCGCTGGGAAGCATACTGCTCTACCGTGCTATATGTGACCACAAGCTATACACACCGACACTGAAATTCATGTTTGCATGGATTCTCCTGCCTTTGCCCCAGAGCAACAGGTTGACATCATCTGTATGACCTTGGTTGAAACGATGAGTAAAACCTAGATCCAAAATTGCCGTGCTTGCGGTCGACCTACCACAATTATTTTGAGTCTTGCTTGTTACGAAGGAACCCACAGATGGGAATCTCACCCATAGATGAGAAGAGACTAGTGACTGCACAGTGACGTCTCTGTGAAGCAGGTGGCGGGCCATGGTCTCTATCTCTGCAACAGAACGGTTGGCGGTTTTCATTTTGATGATAAATGGGCCAAGTTTATGAACATCTCACTCCACAAATACAAGCACAGAACAGAGTCCAGTCTCCAGGCACCTCTGCCAACAGGGTGTAGATGCTCCTAACCTGCTACTTCAGGATTTAAGAAGAAGAATCCATTCAAATGTGTATTTCAGCCTCAGCATGATGCCTCATCATTCTAACAAAGACTACTCAGTGCTGTTCCCCAAGACAGGGGCAGCTAGCATTATCTCAATCTGCTTGGAGCACGTACCCACCTCTCCCATGAGGTAAAATGCACCTTCTTACAGGTGAAAGGTAGGAAGATATAATTAACATCAATTGCCATCAAACCTTATCCATGATTTAAGCAGGACATCAGACTGACCCTTTTAGTTACTGTGTCGTTCAGTGGAGGAAGAGCGGCAGCAAGGGCTGCAGCATTTCTCTGGCGTTCCCCAGAGCTCTGCACCACACAAGACATGCATGCCGAGCATTACAGGCCTACAGGAAAGTTACAGCTCTCTGAGTGGGGAGCAGTAGTACTTCACAACCCTATGACTCACGCCGCCTCCATTCATTAGAGGAGCTGAAGTCACAGTACGCGTGAGTTGCAGTAATTAACGTGAATCTACCACGATTGCCAGGACTGTACTGCTTTGTGAGTGATACCAAACAGTAGCTTCTCTGTTGCCTCCCAGAGATGGGTCAACTGGCCATCTCTCCAGCTGAAAACCCAAGCTAGTTCACTGAGAAAACACAGCATCATCCTGAACTTGTTTGTCCCGCTACAGATCTGTAGCACATGACAGCTCCATTGACTCTGAAAGCTTTTCCTTGAATGAATCTGCTATCGTAACTGCGGTACAAATTTGTCCTTTGCATTTAGTGACAAGGAGTCAAATTTTTACTCATCAAAATTTAAATCAGTGTTAGTCATGCTGAAGGCAGCCGAGATAAAGATTACTTACTCATAATTGTCTGTCCTAGTCCTGTCCTTCCACAGAACGGGAAAGGGCAGACAGTCGGACATTACTACTAATAGAAAGCAAGAACGGAAAGGACTTCACAGACAGCGTATTCCCTCGGAAGGGCTCAGGCTGCCTTTCCTTGTTTGACACATGTTGCCAAAAGTGAGAGTGTAAAACACACCAGGGCAGCTGCCCTATTTGCTATGGGAAACGTGGGATCTAGATACCAATGTCAACATTCATTTAGAAGTCCACAACACGCCAATCTAACTGTAAAGAATGAGAAGGAAGCAGCTTTCCCAGCAACAGGGGTGTCTGTAACATTGGGACAGATGTGTTCTCATGTAGCCTAAGGTACAGAGCTGCAGGAAAACCTTTGCAGACAGTATGACCAACTTGCATTGAAGAGCGAGCAGCTGTGAAAGATCAGTAACAGCAGCACCCCGCATTTAGCAAAGTAAAGCTTTCTGTCAGTTCTGAAATACTTTGGTATCAAAAATATATTGCACTGCCATCTCAGTCTTCTACATTTCACCTACAATGGCACCTTAAATGTGATTGTAAGCACAGAAGCCACGCTACTTCATAAATACGTGTACCCAATAACCTGCTTCACAGCTGCTTCCAAACCACTCACTTCCGAGAGCACTGTAACCCCACGGCAGAACGAGCACACTTGGCTGACAACAGCACCAGCAAATGGCTTTCCACGGACGTCGGGTCCATACCAGGCCAGCCATCTGGAGCCACTGACCGCATGGGGCCACCTGCGGCAGCGGGAGCACCTTCCTGCTGGCCAAGCAGCAGTTGCCACGGGCTTGGTACAGACCTCAGGAGCAGCAATGTATCCGCTGGTATCTGGGCCAGACAACCTTTTTCTAAGGTTGTGAAAGTGGGACATCCAGAACAAAGAGCCTTCAAGGTTTGGCTGTGCTAAAGGCAGAATCTCAAGATCCTCCTAAGCAAACCTTGAAAGTTAATAAAAAAATTCAGAAAGACGAGAAGCTTAGTCAAATGATAGTATCAGAAGTTTAGAGCCCACCCCATGAATCTTCATTGCCTTTACCTTAATCCAGTCCTGGTGTAACACAGCAAATAATGAAAGCCACCAAAAGTCATCTGCTGCAATATATATTTTAATTCAAAGTGAATCTCGACAGTAATACACCATAAATTCTTATTTTGACACTCACCAAAATAGTCACCTGGAAAACCCGCTTTTTGTGACAAAGTACAGAAGGCTTGGTCACATTTAAATCACTGAGAACTAGAAAGAAATACTATCGCAAACTGTAAGAGACATTACATCCATAAAAAATTTTCCCAGTCCTCATATTGTAATATTGCACAGTGCAATTGCTACATGGCGAACTAGTGTAGCATAGAAATCCAAAGCAAAAAAAAAAAAAAACAAAAAAAAGCCACAAGTCTACAAATTGTTAAACAGTAACAGTTCAAACTTATTAATCAAGTCTCTATCACTGGGTATTTCTAGAACAAGTCTTCCTACAGCTTGCAGTGTGATTTAACTTTTACTTAACACAAACCAAGTTAATTAGCAGTAAAAACAGAAGATTTAAAAATTAACCCCAAAAAAAAGTTAATACAGTAGCATATTTGACCAATAAAACACCCTGAAGTAAAGTTAAAAACTGAACACAAGAAATTCATATGAAATCTTGCAAATTAAAGTAATATGCAGATATGCAATTCCATAGTCATGCAGTGTTTTATTTAAAAAAGGCATTAAAACGGTAACGTGTATAGATGCTTCTCAGAGGATGACTTTTTTCACAGAAATGGCCCTCGCCCTGGAAGCTTTTTTTTCTGCAGATGGGCCCTGGACACTTGCAGTGACAAGAGTCCGTTCTCTCCGAGTGAATTGCAGGATGGGGGAAAAGTCACCCGGTATAGTGAATTTAAGCTGTGGCAGGATCCCAAATATTTCGTTCTTTGAAATGCGGACATTTCTAAAATCACAATACACAGAAAGAGCAGCAGATCTAATTTGGGGCGCGTTTACAGCAACTTTTTCCTGCATATGATAGGATACTGTTGTGATATACGGATAATTGTGTCGATTTAACAAGCACGTTAGCTTAAAACCTTAAGCACAGTAAAAAGAAAGTACAGTAAATACATTAGACCAATGAAGATCCCCATGGCCCCAGAAAAAAATGCAGTATTTTTTTGTCATCACAATACAAAATTCATTTACTCCATTTGCACTGGTGATTCTTGGTGTGTCCATTGCCTGCAATGGAGTAAGCACCAAAAAACCATCGCTTCCCAACACCGGGGAGTGAACAGAAAACTGTCTGCTGGACCATGTAGCACAAGTTTGAAGTGGTAAGGTGGACATCCAATTTACGCTTTTGCTTGACTCCCTATATTTAGGCTTTATATACGTGTTGGTAAGATTTCAAATTCATCAGGATACTCCTAGTCTCTAATGTATACTTTATATACACACACTTGTACAAAATGCATAGAGTTGATCACTAAAAACACTGAAACTTTTGGGAAAAGTTAGGTTTCTTAATTTTCAGTGTGATTAAAAACGTACTGCTGGTATTTTTATTATTTTTTATGATCTAATACTGTTGTATTTTAGTTATTACTTAAAAAATAAATCAAATGTAGGCACACTTATTTCATTCACACATTCATTAAATAAAACACTGCTTTTGTTAGTGGAGTAAAGAAAAAGATTACCAGTTATTAGCTTATTGACAAGAGTTAAACTCAAATGATTTGCACACTTATTCCAGTCAACATTGCAAGGATTGTATTCCAGATTTTGTTTTAAAAAAAAGTTAAGTCAAGCCTGCAAGATGCAGCTTCTTAAGAGTCTACACAATGCCAATATGAAAACATGAAAAAATTAAGTTACATCAATACATCCACTTATATGCAGTGATGAGCTCAAAGTTAATGGAGATAAAATACTGATGCAAATAACACACCCCAAAAAAACATATGCACTCATCTTCCATCATTTACAGTATAGTAGTTACAACACTTCAAACATGAAAACAAAATTTAAAAAAAAAACCAACAAAAAAAAAAAACCAAACAAACAAACCCAAAACCCAGCTTCTATTTCATGTAATTAGACTTGTACAGAAATTAGAAGGCTAAGAAAGAACTAGTTAATCACCTAATTTCACAGCTATCTGAAGTGGCAATCATTATATAGCAGCTTATCTATGATACATTCAAGATAAATGATACAATTTATTACTTGCCCATAAGCTAAAACACAGCCTCAGCTTAATACCTTCTGTAAATCCCATCTCTACACTACAGCATACTTGAGGTCTATGAAAAAGTAGCTACCTTTATAGGAAATGGATGATTAAGTCTTTGGTGCTGCAAAAGCAACTTCATTTGAACAAAACAAAAAAACGGAAAGACACACTTCCTAAGGAAAAAAAATATTGAAAAAGCATGTAATTTACGTCCCTGACGGAATGTATTAAATAAGCAAACACCCGCAACAGGCTAAAACAAATACTATCATGTAAAAAGACTAAAATCTCTCCCATGCATAAATGAAAGATTGCACACAAAGAACTCACATCTTTTCAAGCTTCAATAGTAAATATTCTGCTACTAGTTATTAAATACTGCATGGTTTGCTCAAGCTAAGATGAAACCACATCATGGATCAATGAGCACTTAAGGGCTTTTTCTTTCATTAGCTAGTCAGTCATGCCTACCGCACCTCTAAACATTTTATTATATCCAATTAGACAAACACTTTTAAAATAAACTACTTAGGTTGTATTGCAGTTCCATTTACCAGTATGAAATACTGTGTTGTGTGTCACTACTCAATAGCTACTGAATCAACTTTTCTTAAGCACTACTAAAGTCTTGTCTTGAAGCTAGATCATTCTGGGGAGGAAAAAAAAGACAGCAAAATTCAGCTACAGCAAAACATGCTGCCTTCTGATAAGGAAAACACACCCAGTACTAAAATCATACCACACAAAACCCAAAATGAGCATTACGTTATCAAAAAATCAGCAGATCTGAATTTTTAAGTGCTGCAGTCCTCAACATTTATATGTAAGTAATAACATTAACAACCTCAAATATTTAAGGCACTATGTGTGGGAACAGTTTACAATGCAGCTGAGATTATCAGGACAACAACATTTAAGAGCAATGTTTAGGCTGGTTTTTTTTCGCCCATGCAAAAGACACATGCAATGTGAAGAACAGCTCAACTTTTAGATAAGTGACTCAACATTTAAACACCAAGATACGCAATACAAACAAGTTACTTCTACACTGTACTGCTGACACATGTGCATCTGTTGCTCTAGTTCTGTACACTGAATGGCTTCCCAAATGTAGACGTGTCTTGCACTAGTTAGAAGGCAATTTTATAAAAAATAGCAGGAGCAAAACCAGATTTCTGCTCCCGTAAGTCACCTGTCTAAAGTTACTATATAAGAAGATAACATGACCAAAGACAAGTTATACCAAATGTGCAAAACACATTAAAAGTGAGTTTTTTTAAAGCTCAGAGTTGTTTAAATTGCACCCAAGTCTACATGATTCAAAAAAATAATTTTCCTGTTGTGCCATGGCTAGTATTTAATAAATACCATGTTTCTTCTTAAATCAAACTTCTGTATCATTGAGCTTCCTCAATATACTGTATTTGAGTTCTCACATAAACGGATACTGGCTGAGTTTTGTCGGACTCAGTGGAAATCCCGTGTAAGCAGGTGATGCTGTAATGTACGAATGCGGTGGGAAAACTGGTTTGTATTGAGTCTGATGAATGGTTGGGGAAGGTAAGAGACGGGGATTTATGCCAACTGGAACCTGGTGCACTATACCACTGGGATGAGAGATACTGTACGTTGGATGCTGTAACAAGGGTCTTGAGGTACACGGCGAGGCAAGGAGGTGGGCCACGGGTGCGGCGGTACTGAGGGGTGCCGACGACGGGTAGGGAAGAATAGCGGGCTGTCCTCCGAGGGGGGCGCCTCCCGAGAGATGCGCGTGCACGGCGGTGTGACTGGGACTTCCCTGCGGAAGGGAGAAAGCGTGACCGGCCACGCTGGCCGGGAGGTACACCTGCTGCCTCCGAGGAGCATAGTTTCCGTTCCATTCCTGCGGCCCGGACCCAAAGTGCTGAACCTGTCCACACACAGAAACGGGCACGTCTCAATATAGCTAAGTATAAAGAGAGTCTGAAAAATGGAATAATGCACTAAAACTAGTCAACTTAAATCAAGAGAAATATAGAGACAGGAATAATTGAATGCTTAAACAAAAAATATATTAGCTATTTAGATAGTAGCACAGACAGGAAATCTGACAGTAAGAGATGGTAAA
The DNA here is from genome assembly GCF_034619465.1 of Leptosomus discolor. Taxonomy (NCBI): domain Eukaryota; kingdom Metazoa; phylum Chordata; class Aves; order Leptosomiformes; family Leptosomidae; genus Leptosomus; species Leptosomus discolor. Next base: position 20,183,859 of record NC_141402.1, on the reverse strand, counting down.
CAGAACACAAGTTATTTTAATGCTCTTGCAAAAAAAAAAAAAAAAAAAGAAAAAAAAAAGGATAAAATGCCATGCTGGGCTGTTTTAACAGAAATACCATGTATCACATGAGCAAGGTGCTTATTCCACTCTACTCAGCACTGGCTTGGCATCAATTGGAAGTGCTGCATTCAGTTTGGGCACCATAATGAGGCACAAAGAGGACAAATAGGAGAGAAATTTTAGAGGAGAGCAGAAAAAATAATAAACGGATTGAAAATATCTGAGACAACTAGGCAAACAGAAGTCTAGGGCTATGATCACAGAAGATGTGGCAATCATTAGCAGTTATAAAGAGAAAGACTAAAAATCAATTACTCCCATCAAATGACACAGACTTCAAACTACATAGGGCATCTACCAAAGAAGGAAGGATCAGCATAAATTTTTGTAATGAAAATAATGTTCTACACTTTCTGCCAAAAGGCTGAGGAGCTGCAGCCGTTGAGGAGATTAAAAATTAATACTATGCTGATCATATTAAGGTTTGCTTAGAATTAATTAAACCAATCCTTCTGCATAATCATGTAAAAATGGAGATTGTGTCACCCACCCAAATGTTTCTTTCAACCTAAACTATTCAAGTCATTATTGGTAAATCCTCTTATCTACATATAGCGTGCTTGCATTTAGTATTTAACTTACAATTTAATATCCACCGTTACTCTGCAAGACTTACACAAGCAGGTACTGCTCCTGTATTAAATGTACCTCCAGATACCTAACCAAAGGCTCAATGCAGCTACAGCTCAAAATTAATTAATTAAAAGGGGCTTAAACTTCAAATCATGTGTCAACTTCAGTGCTCAGCCACAGTGGACACACTGACTACGCTGTTGGGTAACAATAAAAGTAGCTTTTAGATTAACTTTGGGTATCTTCCAACATTGAATTGAACTACAATCACAACCTCTCCCCCTGCAGCTTCACTGCCTGGCAGCAAACGTGAGAAACAGTTGGCTTTGCTAAGCTCCATCTCATCTCTGGATACTCAAACTACAAGCATTTTCATGCACACTACTAGCAGAACAGGACTGAAAAATAGCTGCAGTTTTTTACTGCACACTATGAGCATTTTAGCATTTGGATGTAGGAAAAAAAAATAGGCTACCGTAGTCTTCATTTTGTCTCGTGCTTTGATTTCGTGTAGGCATTGATAATTTTCCCAGTGTGTCTCTTCTAGCATTTTTAAAAAAGTCAGCTGCTTTAAGGAAACGACCAAAAGTGAACGATACTTATGACTTGCTCAGTAAGTTGAAATCCATTTTTCAAGATCTGAACACTTCTGTAATCAAGCTGTTGAAAACCTGCAGTTGCCGCTGACAGCAACTGAAACTGTGAGCACTAAGCGTGTTTGGAACCTCAAGACAGAAAAAGTGCTTCTTAGATGTGAGTAAGTACACATACCTGACTGAAGTTTATATGTTGCTGATGGAATGCTGATGTCAGCTTTTGCTGACGGTTTCCTACAGAAGACTGGTTTATTCTTCCCAGGACAGACCGACCCTTTTTCAGTGGCTGGCACGTAGCACCTTCCAAGATGTAAATGAACAGTGTCACGTTTTTGTTGTCACTATTCTCTTCTAACAAAAGTTAGACAAAGTCTGCTTTGCTTCAGCACACAAGCACAAATAATAAAATAATACACTAATTAAAGTAAAAAACCAACACAATTTAAAAGTGTTTGTCACAGATTAGCAGATATATGAGCAGGTCAAAATTTTCATATGTATGGCTATTGAATAAATATTCAAATTTCTATTCTCATCTACCGGTGTAGAAAGAAAAAACCACCTGAACTAACTTACCTGTATTCACCATCTGTTCATCAAGATGTAACCTGTTTTCAAGTCTCATTGGTGGTACCACTACCGTGCAAACTGCTGATTTGGTTTCAGGGTTAACCGATGCTCTTGCTTCCTTATTTTTATTGGTATTAGCTACAAAGCTATTTTCCACAAATGGGCTGTCATGTCCTGAAGAGTCTGAAGTTGGGGAACCATCCACCGTGTCACATCCACTTTCCTGTTCGTCATCTGATATACTATCAAAAAATAAAAGTATTGCACTGACACAAATACATTTTAAAAATATAGATGCATTTTATTAAAATACTGTATAAAGTTTACGGAAGTGACACTACTCAAGGCTGGATAAAAATGTTACATTTTAATTATACAAGCACAGACATTCAGATGGTATTTCAATATTCAAACTCGTTCTACCCATAAATCGCAAGGTTCAGAGAACGGAGCTAAATTCCACATAAAGACTTAGATGTGTAACCCAACTTGCACTCACTTTTTAATTTTTTTTTTCAAATAATCTTGTTTTATAATCCACCCGAAATTTCTATTTTTAGGACAAATAAAGGGTTGAAGAAGAGTATTTTCTTTATTCCTGAAACAGCAAGGTCTCCCGATGGCTATTAAGCTAACAAAGGAGAACATACTAATCTACTTCCCTTCTAGAAATCAGCCACACCCCAGAGCCTGCAGAAAGCATCCCTGGGGCCTCCAAGGGTCGCAGAATCATAGAATGGTTTGGGTTGGAAGGGACCGCAAAGATCACCTAGCTCCAGCCCCAGGATGGGATAGAGAGCACCGAGGAAGCAATCTGCACAGTGGCAAGCCGCTCCCTCTCATCTGCACATCAACCACCAGCAGCTACACTAGACCTTATCTGCTGAAAAATTAGGTCTCTCTGAAGCTCCTCCAGAGAGCACGGTCTGTGTGTGACTGACAGATTCTTTTAAATAGATTTAGACTGAGACAAACGCAACCCTCTAGTTACACGGTGGCAATTTTGGCACTGGTGGTCTGTGAAATCCATGCTGGTTAAGTGGCACGAACTCATTCATTCAACCACTGCTTTCACCAAAGCAGCTGGAAGGGGAAGGAGGTGGAGAAACCAACTCATAATAATAATCTTTGCTAACATTTGTTGAAGGTCTGTGCTTGCATCACAAGAAGAAAGAGCTAAGATGGTAAATGACAGCTGCCAGAAGTGAGACAACAGTCTAATCAGTGGAACCAGAACCAAATACCTTTTAGGCAGCAAGTAGTAAACAACCTGGGAAAGAAAACTATTTTACAATGAGGTATATTGCCAGAAAAGATATTAATCTCATTTATATGTTATTTATTACACAAGCAATCACATACCTCTCACTAACAAAAACAAAAAAGAAATTTAACTAGTCCTCAACTGGGATGTGATAGGTATGGATTAGGTATGGATTATAAAGATAGCAAGAGAAATCCTTCACTTAATGGAGCTAAAATGAACGGTATGGGGTGATGAGTAAGTAAGTGTAGATGCTAATAAAGGTCCTGGTTAGAGCGGATAGGCATGAGAATTAAGAATCTCTATAAACTAGGAAAACATGAAAACCCCAGTTTATATTAAAAATTGATGGAATACATGCTTAACTTAAAACATGCAAGTAAGAGCAGTGAATTCACTAACTCCTAAACAGATGGTCAAGTTAATTGGTGATTTTATAGTTAATATAACAGGTCCTTATAGCATGGTGATTAAATTAAGACAATACGAATAACATCATTTATAAAGTCTCATCTTTTGTGACAAGTACTTTGATATTATGAGGGCCAGCACAAACCCCTGAAGTCTTAGTCAACAGAGCCAGGTAATTCTGCATAGTGTTTTAAGTAACAAATATTGATACTGTGACAACTACTGAGCAATTGATTGTATTTCTATATTCTTAACTTCCTATTCAAGTTACTAATTATATGAGCTACTATAAGCAAACACTAATGAAACCAAAATCTGACGCACTCCTCTGCTATTGACATAGAGTTGAATTAGAAGGGACCTGAACTACAGATCAGCTCCTTGCAGTTCACTAAACTCAAGCAGGTCTTTATGAAAAAAACTTGTCTGAAGTTTCCAATGTTTTGACGTTAAAGAATATCATAAGCAGGACCGACAACGATAACTATCAACCACTAAGACTACCCGGCGCCTCCCAGTATTGTTACCTAAATCTTTGCTAAAATTTAACCATTTGAATGGAAATTCTTCAAATGCTTCTTGTAATTCTCTTGTTTTACAGTCAGAAGTGACAAATGCTTGAAAGTAAGACCAGGGAAATATATCTGGTTTAGTCCATCTATGTAACTCTGGCAACTTTTAGATTTAGTATTTCCAAAGTCCCAGAAATGGCAGAAATTTGTCTGGCATTATCTTCTACATCAAGTCACCCTAAAAAAATGAAAGTCTATCCACGTGCTCCATCACTACACTTTTGTTGTTGGATCTATAGCAGCTGTGTCTGCAGAATGAGTTGGATCAGTGTAGTAACCCAGCAGAAAACTATTCCACCCAAAAACCCCTGTGACTGGATTAAGTGTAACACAAAGCTGCACCTTGAGTAAAATTTAAACTTTTCCCTAGTCCTAGCACTCACCAGACTGTACAAATCACCTCTGTAGCATACACCTTCCCAGCCCTTAACAGTACAAAGAATAACAAACCACTACACCTTCCAGTGTATTCAGTGTCCGATACTGCAGAGATTGTTCACCAAACATTTCAGGCCTTACAGAATACCAAGTGGATGTCAAAGGTGTTCATGCACAAGCTTTGTTTTCTTTCGTTTACCCCTTTTTTTTTTTTTTTTTGAGGAGAGAGGATTGTGTTTTTATAAACAGAACCATTTATATATATAAATTATCCATTAAAAGTATCATTAAGTCAGACTGCCCAAAATTTAAAACATATAAAATTGCCTGTACAGACCACAGTCCCACTTCCTTGTCAACACATGCTGTGACAGAATCTTTAATCACTTTAAATAAAGGGTTTTTTTCTCATTAAGACTCCAATCTTACTGATTTTGCATAACAAAACCGCTCCGGGTTTGAATCACTCTTTTCTATACAGAAAGCTATTCTACAGAAAATAGGAAGTGAACTGTACAACAGAAATAAAACAACTGGTCATGCTTATGGCAGCCACAGGTTGCTTGAAAAAAATGGATTGTATCCATAGGTCATGGAATTTCTATGGGATACTGGGTAAATCATATTAAGCCAAACTTTTCACCAATACCAGCAACTACATATCCCAAATATTTCTTAGTCCACAAACTCCTGTCTAGGAATCTGACTTGTAAAAGCACTCCAAGTAGCTGCAACTAAAATTTCAACACACTAGTGCCAGAAGGGCAGGGACTGAAGAGGAAAAGCCATCTGCAGGTGCCCCAGCCAGAACATCCCAAGTCAGTGGTAATTTCTGACTGTGTCATAGGTCTGTGTTGCGCAAGTTTCACACAGATAGATGCTTTAGTGTCAAGCTCTCAGGTGCTGTAGAAAAAAACCCACCATTAAGTAGTTCAGATTTACATTAAATGTTTTTGTAAGAGTGAATTTTGAATAATGTGCGAAAATGAAGGCTTAAGCTAGACATCAAGCAGTGAAGATAAAAATATTTAAGAGCTGCTCATATGAACAGCTTACATTTGGTAGAAAAAAAAAGGCACCAATGTCATTAAAGATTACAAGATACACAACAGGAGAATAAAAGGGTGCAAAATTAAAGATGTTCTGGCAACTTCAAATCCGTCACATCCTACTTTGGCTTACTTAATTTTGCAAGCTTAGAAGATTTTTGTTCTAAAGAAAGTTGCATGCAACACTCTTGTATCTTCTGTGTAAACACCATTCATTCAGCATTTTGAAAACTTCCAATGTAGCAAGACTGATCTGTTAGGAACGACAAAAGAACAGTCTACGCTGTGCAACTGTAGGCCAATAAATTAATTTTTAAACACATCATTTAGCCTCACCAGATGGCAACATAACAAAACTTTTGCATTTTTTAGTATAAACTGACTCCGCTGTATACTAGGATCTTTCTTTTTATTGAAAGGAGCACAACTTTTTACCTGTTGGATCTCTTGCAAGGAGATGGACTAGACTGTCCCGAGGAGCTAGTACTCAGAGTGCTATCAGGACTGCTGAGAGAACATACGCGGTCAATGTTCAGGGTGTTCTGGCAGGCTTCACAGCCGAGGCTACCTTTACACCTAACATACAAAAAGAAAGTGAGCAGACGTACCATCTCTTATTCGTTCTTTCTGTACGCCACCAACTGAGGTGTAATTAAGGAATAAAAAGGGGTCAAATGTTAGAAAAGGTCCCTTAAATGTAAATTAATATCCAATTCCTTGTTTCTTTTACATCCAAAACATTTTAAACCTTTTCAGTGTTCTTTCGGAAATTCTAAACTAAACATGCCTTTTTTGAAACCTACTAAATAAATACATTTTTACTGAATCAATACAACAAAAGATTTTACTGCAACAGCTCAGAGCCTCAGTACCTGCTTTTATACAGAAATGCACACCTTTTCATGCCGTAGAGAAGCATTTTTTACCCATATGTATGTAATATTATCTACTGGATGCTACCACTAGATTGGTAACATTAATTATACAGAGACAGACAACTGACCTTCAACAAATAAACAGAGTATGACAGTATTAAAAAAAAAAATAATACGCTGGACCTGAAAGTATTCTGGTTGGAAAATGCCTAACGTACACTGCTTAATGAGGTAGACTTTTGAAAGTATTTTTCACATGCAAATAATATACCACTAGAGAGTTAACTTCTTAGTGAAGCTCGATTAGAAGTGCAGTTTGTCTTTTTTCACTCAGATTCATTAAACACAGGAGCTACGCTAAGACAGCTATATTTAAGTAACACCTTAATAAAAGTAAACATCCATTCTTACTCTCTCATTGAATGTGTTTGTCCTATGTCATCTTCATCTGTGTCACTGCTGATGGTGATCACACTGACTGCTGGGCTGGGGGAACCGGCAATGAAGATAGCCTGGCGCTGTTTGGTTGAAAGAGACGCATCAGGGTCCAGCCTGACCGATGCTTCACAACAGTTACTTTCCTGTCCTTCTGAGTTATGATTGTCCTGTGCTTCTATACAACTTATTCTCTTTACAGCCTTCAGGTTAAGTATCTTTGGAGATATAAAGGCTGAGTTTTGGATATTGGTATTTTGTAATAGATTGCTCCTGTGAAGAAAACACACCGTTTGACATTTAGTGAATCTCTACCAACAGACCTGAAAACTGTACTATTTTCAAGAAAAACAAAGCAAGCAATGTAGGCTAAAACACCAATTCTCTAAACTAATACAAAGAAAAACATAAACCAGTAAACGCAGTCATAAATATTTGGCATAGATGATTTCAGACATTAATAAAAAACCATCCAAACGATGTAATATCGAAGACTGAAATTTACAACAACATTGAATTCAATACATTGAAAATCCCATTTTCATATAAAGGAAAAAAGAAACAAAAATACCATTTGGGCAAAAAACTAGCGAACAAAACCCGTCCATATTTCCTGCAAAGATTCTCCCTGAAAACAGAAGCTGGCAGCCTCCAGGTGAAATCCTCGCTTAATGCAAGACTGCTGACGTTGCCCTTTGTAACCCATGCTTTCCTCCTTATTGAGCACCCCACACCTCTGCAAATGCTATGTACGGCATTGGGGCATATTTTCTTCAGCAAGCAGCTAAAGCATTTTTGGCTGCCAGTGAAAGAAAGACTATTCTTAAGGCAATTGTGAGGCGTACAGCAACCCTGTTATAGAGTAGCTCTTTATTTTCAGTCGTCTAACCCTGATACATCCTCATGCACATAAGCTTAGGAATATCTCATTAGAGCTACCTCAATATATTCTTATACCTTCCCAAAGGCTATAAAGACAACTTTGCTATCATGACAGGCACATACTAATCAAAAGAATTAAAACCTCTTACTATTCGAAGTATTTTTCCATCCAGTCTGTATTACCAAAGCAACATTGAAAACTTAGGGCAGAAAGCACAATTTCTCCCAAAACACCATTTAAATACAATTGTCACTAAGAAACATGTCACTTTTACAAGCTATTCCTCTGCCCACTGAACAGCAACTACAGACACACTATCTTTGAATGTCAGAAATATTCTACCAACCTGTTCTGACACAGTTTGTTCCTCTTGGTAGCTGCAGGCTGAGGCCAGACAACATGTGCAATGCCCACACTAATTGGCTGAGGGGCAGACAAGGTTATCTGATGTGTTAAAAGCGGCTGCGGTATCATTGAATTGTAATGGGTGCCCTGGGTAATCATCTTCCTGAGGAAAAGGAAAGGAAGTTTTAAATTGCAAGTCATTTGCATCAGCGTCCACAGCTCTTGTTAATCAGAGCCATTAAGGTATTGCACAAAAACATGTGGACTTACCCCCAGTCTCCAAGCCTCTGTGGGCCAGCCACAGGATCAGAGGCCAGAGATGTAGCAGGAGCTGCCACTGGTGCTACTTGCTGCCACGCAGGAACCAGTATTTGCTGGGTCTGACTCGACCACGTCTGTTTGTGAAGCAAAGATTTCATGACACAGGGAATGACTGAATTTACATTAGCTGCTTGTTGTTCAGCACAAAACAGAAGAGGGACCGCAACAGAACTCTACAGGGCAAAAATATTCACTAGCTAATAATAAAACAAGTAAGATTTTTAAAGTAAGCCAACCTGAGAAAGGATTCCTGCTCGAATCTGTAGTGGTTGAATTGTGTGGGCTTGGGTCACCAACGGAACTGCATTATCCACTCTCAGAGAGAAACTGGTGGGTTTACTATGATTTGTAGGAATTCCTATCAGGAAGAAAAATACATACCCAAGCTTTAAGCAAAACACCAGTCTTGCATATATTTTCTGAGCAAAATGCAAACATAACTTTATACGGTTTTACTATTTTTTCTTTATGTGCTTATGAACTAATTCCATAATCAAGGCTTTCAAGCCAAATAAATCAACATCTAAAAGATTTTCGTGCCATTACTTATCTGCACAAATATTTGATGCTGTAATTTCCAGAAAGAACTGCCAACAGCTACTATTTGGAAACAGACTACTAGAAAGCGGAATGACTTTGGCAGAAATTCCTGCAAAGCTAAGCATTTACTCTTTATCACGAGTTACATTAAAAATATTTCAAAGGAAGCAGACAAAAGCAAGCAGAACCGAATTTCAAAGCTTCTCACAACTGACTCCTGAACGTCTCATGCTTTGTATTTCCAGCTAACTGAAACCCACTCCTTTTAGCATACAATGCTGCAATGTTTACTACTCATAATAATAACGTTAAACTACAATCTTCTTTCAGCAGATCTTGCAACAGAACCGCTATGCTAGAAGAAAATACTGGTTAGGGAAATATACTAACTTCATCTTCTAACTGCACATCATGTCTTGTGCTTTAGTCAGAGACTAAGCAATGGTGTTCAGAGGCAACTACTAAAGAACTACTAAACTAAAGATCAGAAGTAGTTTGTTTTTTTTTTAAATCTTTACAATAAAGGATGAAAGAAAACCTTCATCTGATGTAATTCTCTCATGTCATAACACAGTACTAAGTTATAACCATGCAGTCCAAAGCTTTTAATCTTGAAACACTGTGGACTAATTTTTTCCACACAGCGACCTAGAACAGCAACATCTTAAACTCTGCCAGAAGTAGCGAGCTTTAGCACTTCAGATATTTGACAGAGCAGCCAAGCAGCGAAACCTTGAAGCAGTGCCAGATACCATTAATATCCCTTTCCCTCCATGCCAGCAACTCAACTTGTCACCTATGTGATGAAAACAATATATTCCCTTCACTCAAACTGTACCAGAATTTAAATTTGGAAATTTATCATCATACTAAGAATACAGCACACAGATCACAGATAAAGCATTTGCCTATACTGTTTCCTTTTCTATAATCCCTTTATTCATCTAGGTATGAGGAAAACGGGAGGGTTTTTAAATTGTGGAATATGTCATTGTCTAAAGCATATATACAATTTCAATAAGAAATTACTTAGACATACCTAAGTGCTCAGAAAACAATCTGTATGAAGCTATCCATTTAGCTCACACAGCCTCTGACACTGCACAGTGAACACTCAGAACTTTCATGAGTTTCAGGAACCCAAGACAGATGGCAGCAGCCACAAATAACATTACTGACAAAGTCTGCTGCATCTGTCTTTAGATAAAGAGATAAAGAATAAAGACTTCCTGGGCTCTAAGTTTAGGTTAAAAGTGGTTTGGGTTTTTTCCAGAGTGATTCTAGAACTTCGAAATGCAGAGGGAGAACTAAGGAGGAGTTTTAAAGCCATTCTTAAAAACTCCACTTCCTATAAATTCCACCATTTCAAGATCTGATTTCAACATGAAGCTGAACATCACCAAGACAAATAAATTGCATCTTTGGAGATTAAGACTATAATCAAGCTAACTTAATAAGCAAACAATATAAACTACTTTTCCCTCTCCATAAATATGACTAGGATAAGAAAGGCTGTTCCCCATCAGCTCCTCTCTGATCAGCCCATTACAAACAGAAAAAACAAGTTTTGCTTGATATATTCTGAGATTTAAATGAGGTTTTAAAGACTTCTACAAAAAATAAGACCTACATCTGCATGATGTAAATGCAATTTGTTTAGGAAAACAGAGGTCAACTGCACCACGTGTCCTTCCAGAAACACATATGCTTCCTTGGTTGTTTTCTATGCTGCAGAAATACTTCTGTGCTAGCATTTCCACCTCGCACTCTTCCAAACGTTTCTGAGAATTGAACCCTCAGTCAATTACTTCTTCCAATAAACACAAAGTTGTATGCTTAAATCAGTTTTATCCTTTGTAATACAGGAGAGTTCAGCCAAGCTGCCCTCTCCTCCTCACAGCACAATGCAATAAAAATTCTCAAAGAATTATTTCTGTGTTTTTCAGCCAGCAGAAAGCTGTGGCATTTCTATGCAGCTGTCCCTCAGTCCATCACAAACACAGCACAGTAAATGTGACACTATTTACATAGGGCAGCTATATCCTTAAAAGAAGGCCCAAGTTTCCAGATGCTTTCTTAAACACTCACTTGGAACTCCAATTTAAAAAAACACAAACTTTATTATCCAGACATATTTATCACAGGAACTGTTATGTTTTCCTATCCTTACCCCTAGGATACTCTAGACATTGGGCGGGGGGGGGGACCCCAAACAAAACCCCAAACCTCAACCAAACCAACAAATAAAAAAATCCCAACACACACAACCACCAAAAAATTCACCACAACACTGATATTCCCTTCATCTTTCTTGTCTACTCTCAAATTTTATTTCAGAATACCCTCCTTTCTTGCTTCAGCTTTCACATTGTGTCCCTCTATTTTATCCAAGACATATACATATGTATACATACACATGTATACGTGTGTATGTGGCATACAAAGACAGGCTCTGGATTGCTTAAATCATTGTCTGCAGATACTGATTTGCTGCATCTTTCAGAAAGGTGCAATGTACCTGTATCTGACCTTCTTATGACATAATGGAGTTCTTTTGAATACATAGCTTAAGTGGATATAACAGAAAACTCGAATACTGCTAACAGAGAGACAGTAACACTCATATTTTAGGAACTGTAACGATTACAGTTAAACATACCTTGAATAGCTGGAGGGCATATAATCAATGCCTGTTGGAAAACATCACTGCAACCAAACTGAGCCGTCCCTGCCTGCAGTGGTATCCCTTGATGCAAAACTGAATGGGCAGATGCAGTCAATGCCTGTGGGAAAAGATTCAATACAGGCAACACTATAACTGTGCATCTAAATCTCTCTCACAATGTCCCACCAGCTTACATAACGAACAACAACTCAAAACTAAAATGTAAATACATGTCACCGGCAGCGAGCCCGTTTGGGCACTGGAGGGCACTACAATACAGCACTGCTCTGCTACGGCAACCCCCGTCTGGAACTGAATTCTAAACGGTTTGTTTAAGAAAACACTAGGAAAACATGGGAGTAAAAGACAGAAGATTTCGTCACTTAACAGACATACTTTTTTCAATTATGAAATTAATTACAGAAACTACATTAACTGAATTTATAATTTTTAAAATAAAAAAATTATTTTACCTGACTTCTTACTGGACCGATTTTGGTAAAGCTCGCAGTCAGATTAGCTGCATTGCCTGAGGCAACTGGTCTCATAAGCGACGTTTTATTGCGATTACTTAAGTCATACAAATTTGATCTGCATTTGCAAATATCCATGATACGAAAACAGGACTTCACTCTATCAAAACCAGAAAACAAGTTGCTTTAATGAGAATTTCATGTTGTTAAATGTATAAAACAATTCCCCAGAACAAGAACAAAAATATCGTTCAAAGCCCACATTTCCCAGTTTCATAGAATGGTATCATACACAGAAGCAGAAAAAAAAGAAATGCTTCTATTACTATGTTCATGTCAAGCCTTTGTAATGCATATTTTAAAATAAAGAAAAATACTATTTCCTGCTCCTTGCCTATAACATAATTTTTTAACAACTGGGTACAAGCAGGAAGGATAGTAAATTAAACGGACGGAAAACTCGCTCTTTCAGTGAGATGTTTGCACTTTAGGAAATCCACAGTGAAATACACAATTGCAGAACTGCAAGAAAACTTCCAATATATTCCATATGAACCAATGCATTAAAGAAGGTATCAGAGACATTCATCTTGAGAGGAAATGCCTACCCTAGTTTTCAATGACTGACAGGAACTAAGGCTCTTCATACTTCCAAAAATCAATCCCAAGTTTCTGCAGTGTTGGAATTTCAACAACCAGGCATAAAAATGGTAACTTAGAAATCTATTGCTCTAAATGTTACTTTTCAGAAAAAACAACCATAGTTATTCGAACAGTTTCCTTGACCAAGCAGGTGTATCTAATATTGCAAGCACTTGAAAGAATTCTCTAAGACATTACAAAAATGATGAAAGATTTTTCTCTCTGATAGCAGAAGAAACAACACTATTATAGACATGAAACACTACGACGGAGATTTAAAAAAATAATTTTTGTGTGTTACATACTGGTTGCTATGAGGAAAATCAAGGAGGTGCTTCATGGTAACAAAAGAATGGTTCAGGGTCTCAGCTGGAGTGATTCTTAAATCAGCGTCAATAAGCAACATTTTCTTCAACAGACTGACAAATTCCCTCCTATCTGCCTTCTCTGCCAACAGGTCACTTCCTTCCAAATCCATCACCATGTTCACCTGGCATTGAATAAAACAGTCAGATAGAAGGCATGCATATTAGTTTACCTTGTTCTGTTATCGTGCTCTGCTATAGAATACTATTATTCAACGATTTTATCATGTGGGGCATGATGAATTGCCTAGCTTATCCCAGTACGGCTGGCTTGGAATCGGTGACTTTTTTCTGCACACACACTACTCCCCTCGCACCCTCTCCAGCTAAAAACGCCTGAAGGTTTTATTCCAGCCTGGGACTTGGAATTTAAGAAGTAAGATTTAGGATAAAGATCTTTATATGATCTAACAATCTACAGAGTTAATCTTCAAAACCCAATTTTGAACATGTGTTAATGTCGATCTTGCAAAAAGATTTGGTTTCAGGATACAGCAGAGAATGAAAAATTTCTTTTTGTTATTGACTAGAGAGTTACAAAGCTAAAGTGAGGAAACAGTTCCTTTTATAAAAAAAAAAAAAAAAAAGGAGGGGAAAAATAATTATACTGAGAATTACATTGTTAAGATAGCAGAATTATACCAGAAATCATATAGTTAGGCTAGCAGGATCCATATGTGTTTTTTTTTACCTAGAATGGCAGATAAATTAGAAGAGAAAGTATATATTATACATAAAACTAAAGGGTTCCCAACCACAAGGACAAGTACCATTGCTTGACACAAGCAATGACAAAGGAAGATCTTTATAAAAAGCCCAAAGAGCTGACATAGCTAGACATTTTCCTCAAAGTCATATATACAGAGAAGAAAGGACATGACTCCTATAAAATAAATAATATTCTAAAAGGTGTTTATTTCAAAACCAGTGAAATGTTTTTAGACTGCCATTCATTCCCATACATTCCTTTTGCAAAGGAAGAATGCTTTAATACTCACGTGCACTATATCATCCAAACTGTTGAAAATATACTTTCTGGCCTCTTTAGACTTCATACCTGTCTCTGCCTCGTGCTCTTCCAATGTCTCAAAAAAGAAAAGGAAGGCTGAGTTCAGAAGTTGACAATAAAGGTCACTTGAAACTACAAAGCAACTTTACGTATTTACTGACCTAAAAAACCCTGTTTATAAAAAAAAATAATGAATATTTTAATTGTATATTTATACGCTGCTTTGCTGACTACTTTCATTTTCTAAATCAAAATAGAAAACCCACTAAATCTTATATCTGACTGATCACAGGACTGGATTACAATAGTTGGTTTGTAAATCACACAGGAAGTGCTGAAAGCTTAGCAAAAAGTTGTTTAATGAAACTCTCTCATCTGCTTATAGGTTTTCTATTACTTATGTTTTACCCATTTTCTCAAACTCAGACCTTTAACTCCAAACAGAAGTAATATCATATAACTGCAAAACAAAACAAAACAAACAAAAAAAAAACCCAGGCAGATTTCATTCAATTTCTCTCTCCTTTTTCTTTTGTTATTGTTATACTTTTATTCCTCCACATATAAAACAATTGGTGTAATTATTTTAAATATTGAACTATGAAACAAACAATTAAATCCTAGAGAATGACTGTGGTCATCCATCAGTGATTTCTGAGCTGCAATACCACTTTCTGTCACCATTTTCCTCCCTCACCAAGAGGCAAGGCAGGACGGCAGGGAAAAAAAAGTTTTTAACGCAGAGATTACAGGAAAGTTTCCAAAACTACTTTGTCAAAAACTGCAAGGAACGACCAATGGTTCATCCCAAAACTCCTTTTTTCCCCTAAAACAGCATTTAGTCTGATGCAGGAGACTTAACCTCTGCAAGGCAACCGCTTCTGAAAATAGGCAGGGCATTTACACCAAGAACTCATGATACAGAGAAGCCAGACGTAAACTGTCACCTAACGATCAACCACCTGAAAAACCAGAACACGGGAACAATCAGGCCGGTGTAGGTGCAGCCAGAGGAGCCTTACAGAACCCGCCCCGCAGCGCTGCGGCCGGGCAGCACCGGCCCGGCCCAACGCGCGCCGGCGATTTACCACGTTACTGCGGCGCGTTACGCAACTTGTGCTTTGAGCTCGTCACCTGTTTGTTACTGCAGGAGTTTTATGTCAGCTGTAACTGCCTCCTGACTCCCCCAGTCCTCCGTCATTCAGTGAAACTGCACCATGAAGCAACACAACTCAAAAAAAAGCAAATACATATATCTATAGCTGCACAGGAAGTTAAAAGCTCTGCCTGTGGGCAGCGTGCAATACTGTGGCTTACAAAGAAGCAAAGTGTGCGGACCATAAAAGTACACTTTTTTTTTTAATTTTGTCTGCTGTCATTGTATTGCAGCTTTCAGCCAACGAAGACTGTTTTAGCAGGAGATCTGAAGGAAATAAGCTGTACGTGGTCATGTTGTTTCTTAATCTCCTTTTTCTCCTAGGAACTTCTGATCTTGAAGACAGTTTTTAACAAATTTTGACAGAGCAGTTTGGGGCTTGGAGACAAATTCTTTAAAGTCAAGTGAAAAGTAGTAACTGAGAAAGAGAAAAAAAAAACCCCAACAAAAAACCCCCAACAACAAACCCCGACTCATTTAGCACCTCTGGAGATAGAAGGCTCACTTTGAATTCTCCACCTGGCAGCTGTGCACCAGGGCTGCCTCTGGGCCAGTCACTGGGAGGAAACATGGGTGTGAGCTTCGAGTGCTGGTTTGGGGGAACGGGATAAATGGAGGAGGGGGGGGGACGGGACACGGACATGATTGATAAAAACCACAGGAGATGCCAAAGGGAGCTAACGGTATGGTAGTGAATCTTGGCCTCTCTGGTTTCTCTGCTCACAAAACAATACGCTGTTTTCTACTACATTATACTGTTTACCTTTAATCTCCAACTAGAATATGGTGCATCTGTTTCTCTACAGAAAAATCTTGCAGTTTTCGTTCCCATGCTTAACAACTGCTCTCCTGGCAAACCTTGAGTCTGTGAAATGTACCGAATCTGAGGAAGAAAAAAAAACAACACGGGAAATAATTTACCTCTGTTTTTCAAAATCCGGTCCGCACAGTTAAAAACTTGTCATTTCATTTAAAAAATGGCAAAATTAATCACCCTCAGATCATCATAGTTCAACAACTACATCTTACATAGGGGAGAAATGTAACACTGAGCACCTGAGTAACTGCGCTCTACGTCTCTCAGAGAAAGCCATACATAAATAAACCTCTGAAGTAACCTATATAAGCAAGCTTTTAAAGTTTGGTCACAGAAATGAGGAGCTGGGGAGAGTGGCTGTCATTACGTCCTCAACCCATTCAAATACTAAATGTAATATTTTCATTCTAAACAGGAAAGTTAGTAGGAGCGTTTTGCTTGCGTACAGAAGTTCAATGATTTTTTTTTTTTGCATATTCTCATTATAGAACTCAATAAAAATCCTTCCCATTTGCTGTCTCCAGTATATCAGTCTTACACGTCTGATACACCTGCATTTCAAGGAAATGTTCCACTTGGAAGGGGAGTGCGTGCACAACCTCGAGGCATCCAGCAAAAGACACTGTTCTCATCTGAGAAAACCTGCTACTGGATGTGATGGGAATGGACTAGCTTTATGCCTGAAATGGTCAGGTGCTCTTTTCCACTGAAATGAGCAACATGCATTTATTTTAGAAGAGTATTTGCTATACATTTTGCATTACCTTTCTTATAGTTCATGATCAAAGTATTACCTATAATAGTTAAGATTCAAGACATTGACAGAAATCTGTTGAAAAACACTTTTAACTACACAGTTTTAACTACTGTGCATGCATCGTTAACTCACTGTACAAAAGTGAGTAGTTATCCCAGAAGTAATACGTCTTTAAAAATTAAAAAAACACCTTCAAGAAAGACAAGTCGGAATAATAACTGGCAATATTTGAAAACAGAGCTTGTTGCAGGTCAGGATGGAGGGAGCACAGATTCCAGCAGCCAGGGCTGAAGGGTGTTGGGCAGGTCCCATGGCATACACCTCCACAGAGGGGCTGCTGGTGTCAGACAGCCCCTGGAAAAGGTGGAACAGCCAGGGAATAAGAGAGTATGGAAGAAGGGATAAAAATCAAAAGGAGAGAGCTGTGAAATACACCAAACCAGAAACTGGAACATTAGAAGATTAATTCAACAGAAGACAGAGGACTTAAGACCTAGGAGCACCTGAGAAGAGATGGGCAGTAGAGAGGAAAGGTACACGTGAGGCTTCTGCTGAAATACAAGTGACAGACCAAAGTGGGGAAGAACTAAAGACAATGCTGCCAACTTTTGGTATTTGATACCATATTTCCTACATATGGCAGGGAATAATTTTCTACATCAGGCAGTAAAGAGAATCCCACTCTGACCAGAACTCTTTCTAGATCATTTAGTCGTTTCCTAAGCACATTATAAAGTCTTAGAAATTTGGCAGGGGGCGGGGTGGGAGACTATGCATTTATTCAAAAATTTAGCAGTTAAGCACCTGTGCCTGTTTTTAATGAGTATTAAAGCTCAGAAGACACAGCTATTTTCCACTGAGAAGAACAGCTGTTACTGGATATAATCACAAATGAATATAAGAGCTTCCTTTCAAGGGCTAGCATGTTGGTTGCCACATGCCAGAGGGACAGGGGGAAATGCAGCACAAAGCCCTTGCCTGTTCGTTTACTTGGTGACACACACCACATAGCAGGAGGAAAGCGGTTTCCTTGGAAGCCATCTCCTGTGACTGCTGTACTCGTGTACACTGAGGAAAAACCCTGAATCAAATTTCTCTGAAGCAAGTTTTGCAGACCTGCTTGAGCATAACAACAAGGCTAAGGTAATTCCTGCTGGTGCGGGGCAGGTTACAGCTCCTCTTCCACCATGACTTCTTCAACGTGACATCAGACAAGTTGCTAGACGAGTTATTAACTGGTGCTTCCAGCAAACCTGAATGATACGTCTGCCCTTTGCATGAATGATAGTCCTTTGCATGAATGCATCCTGGAAGGTGGCTGTCACTGGTGACAACGCTGTTTACTTGCCCTGTCTGGCAGTATCTAGAGATTAAGCCATGTTGGCCCTGGGCCTACAACAGCAAGAAAGTGACAGGAACATGCTGTCTCAAACCGAGAAAAGATGAGCCCATGAGCACTCTGAAGGCAGGCACTCGGTGCACTGTACTAACCTGCCTTCATCTGCCTGGGTTTCTTACATGACAAAACGGCTGCGGTGCAGCAGGGGAGAGAAGGTCTCTTCTTTTCAAACCAGACACTTACTGCTCTCCGTACAAAAGTCAGAGGCTCACAGCTATGTAAGCCAGCTGGCACACGTTAACAGTCTGGGCTGCTGCCATCACACCCGATCACAAGTTAATTTGAGGAAAACATCGGGACACGGGCAGCGTTCTCCACCATTCAAATCCCTACTGCATCGTAGGCGACTGAAGATGTGGCCCAAAGCCACGTTCCACACCCAGACACAACATCTGCCTAGATGTGACATCATGATCAGAAGACCATGAACTGGGCTTACAGGTCCTTCCTCACCCACAGCAGCATCCCTTTTAACAGCTACCAAACAGCAGTATGGGGTCAGAAGTGAAAGTAATTCTAGAAATTATACACATTGGCACTTTTTCTGAAAGTCTAGATCTTCTCCTGCAGTTTCTTTCAAAATAAGAGAGAAATAAATTTGCCAAGTTCTTGGAAATTTTTGAGACAGTATTACAGATTTTTTCCAAAAACAAATGCATTCACTTTTTCCTTTAAGAACATAATGAATTATATGGTGGTTAGTTGTTTCCTCTCTTCTCCATTTTAACAGCAACACCCTGTAAAAGGGTCTTCTAAATGCATCAAGGCTTCAACCATTGTTCCACTCATAGCATACTCCCTACCCATGAAACACTGGATTTTGTGTAAAGGAAGGAAACTGAAATATGAAATGTTACCAAAATCAACACAGAAATCAATATATCCCCTGGCAGTGGTTTTAACAAAAGGATTTTTAGTTGGTCTGATCTGTAAGCACAGGGAGCCAAAAGGCCACTACAGGAAGATCGGGATTTGAATAACCTAAACAACATGCTGAAGGACCTGCCCCTAAACCGAATGTTGAATCAAAGATGTAGAAGTTAGTAACGAGCCAGTGCTGTTACTTCTGGGATTTTCAGGAGATTTCTTCACTTTCAAAGTTCCAAACCAGGCAGGGATAGTCCGAATGCTGATTACATTCCTTTCAAATTTCCACATTATGCTAGAAAATCAAAGACTTCTCTCTCTTAAGTGTTTTAAACAGAAAATGTTCTACAACTTTCATTAGAAACAACTTTTTTTTTTTAAAGCCAGCTCACTAATGCCAATGATGTCAGTAGTTGAAAACTCCAACAAAGCAAAGGCATAGCTCCATTCCATATATACAGTACTATTGTAACAGTTGATTCTCGTTCCTCACGAAGCACAGGCTCTCAAATCTTTGAGCTATGCTGGATTTCCTCAAAGCATCAGGAATTGTTCAGAAGGCAACTAATCCTGACATCTGAACATTCCAAAGTCAGCCCTGTTCATGGCAAGTGAGAGACCGATTACAATGCAATGATAGTGGCCACAAACTTTGGCTTCCATCAGAAAAAGCAGCTTCAATACTAACATTTATTTTGAGAGACAGGAAAGGAAAAAAAAAATAGACAAATTGAACTATAAGTCAGAAAAGCAACAGACTATAGAGTTTGGTCTAGAAACAGGTTTTATGTTTCTAGCACAATCGGTAAGACTAAATTAAAAGCACTGAACAGACTTAAGAAACACTACTTAATAAGGGATGTTATCAACATCCGAAATCCTGGATTTAATGATCTGAAATTCTTAAGGTGCAGAAACTGTGCATATACTTGTGAAATTTGTTCTACTACCTGGTCATATTCCAGTGCTCCTGGGTACAGTGGCCATCCAAGAAACAGCTCTGCAATCACACACCCTAACGACCACATGTCTATGGCTTCACAAAACGGCAATCCCAGTATGATCTCTGGTGCTCTGCAAATTAAACATGGTTACTGAATTTTTTTCCTTAGGGAAAAAAAGGTAATTCAACAATCCAACATGACAAAAAACCCCACTAAAATCTGTTATTTCAAAGACAGGGTAATTATTTCAATAAAATCGTAACATCAGAAATTGCATTTTTCTTTATCTAGATAATCTGTGGTAAGATTTTGGAGCTCTGACATGTTTTTTTTCCTACAAGTATCAGTTTGCTACGTACATTAAAATAAATGATATGCCTGAAAAACAGAATGTCACTGACAACAGTTTTGCCTTTCCTCCAGTATGTCCCGAATGATTCGCCCACTCAATGTTCAGAACGTAACTACAGTCTAAACACAATATGGTCATTTATCTCAAAAACAAACACACAAAAAGTTTTATCTGAAAATACACTTGCACACTTTCCACAACACACAACACACTTCAAGCTATTTAAAATATCAACTTAATTACATAACGGCAAATCCCTTAATGCACTCAAATCAGTTCAACGTGATCAATTTTTAAATCACTTAAATGAAACCATTACACTTCCTAAAGAGACCAGGGCTTAGTTTTCACCTAAAACAAATGTGAATTATTTAACCAACAGCATTGGAATTTATTTCTGTACTCAAGAACCAGAAAAATTGGTATTGACACAGCTGCTAAAGCGGCTTTTAATATTTCTGTTCACGTGAAACAAAACTCAAGTATTTCACAGATATCCATTTTAATTGCATTTGTTCTTTTTAAACCTTCCCTCACAGTTCTTTTAAGCTATTAACAAAAGGAAAAAGCATTAAAATATATCTGCATGCTAATATAGAAAGAGGCCTGAAGACGTAAAGTATCATTGAATGCATCACACTATAAAGTGATTTACCTTTAAAGCAGACAATCTGTTGTTAGTTTAACATGCCACAGAACAGTAGGAAGGTGGTTAAAACTAACAGGGTAATTCCCATTGCAGCTGGGCAGAACAGTAGCATTCAACTAACCAGGTAACACGCTGCTGGGGAAAAAAATCATGATTTCTCACCTGTGTAGAAGCTTTAAAATCTTACACTTCAGCACATGCTGGTGTATCACACTGACATTCCACGTACAAACCAGAACGTCTGACCACACTCATTTCCTACATATCTCATTTATCTTCTCCTCTGATGCTTTACCTTTATCAAAATATTCTTTAATTCACAAAAATGTACTGGATTGGGAAGAAATTCCTATTTTCATGCTACACTGGAACAGAGAAGCTATTCTGTAGTATGCAGTAGACCAAGAGCTGAAGCATCTCAACCCCTTTTCACAAGGACTAGTTGGCAGAAGCTATACTTAGACATACTCCAAGCTCCAAGGATGCACATTCAGTGCTACAGAAGGACTCCTGATGTTCTGCCCCATCCCTGACCAGTGAAACCACCCAGGTTTCTGCTACGGGAAAAATCTAAGACTTTCCACAGATAAGAAAGCCTACAGGACAGGATATTCTGTTAAATATTTATGTACTTTCCGTTCATGCTAGAGCTTCAGTTCTTCCCATCCTTGTCACAAACTGTTTCGGATGCGATTATATGAAGGATAAATCTTGTCACACTGTCAGTGAAACCGGAGAGGCTCAAGTTTTCCACTGCCTTCAAAGATTTGGTTACAATAAACTTCTAGGGATCAAGCGTAACTTATTTTTGTAACGCGGGATCACGACACTGCAGTAAGTATTAGCTAGTTTCGTTACCCGAGAAATAAATCTAATATCTCTAGATTCTACAGGACTAGAAATAGCCATAAGAAACGTCTGCTTTCAGCTGCTGGCTGGGTGCCAGCCTGCGAACGGTTGTTACAGATCTCTGTTAAAATACGCTTCCTTTTGTTCTATTATGTTACAGCCCTGAATAGTTAATGAATATACACACAGCCTATGGATATAGGGGCTTTAACAAATGCTTCTGCTAAAATAAGCTCTTTAAAACCTCTTACATTTACTCAACGGTTAATATGTGCGCCGTATAAAAATAGCCACAGCCAGTCAGTCTGTTGCTCATGTCTTTTGAGGGATAGGATTGCAAATAAAAGAAGGATAAGGGTACATACGATGACCAAAAAAAAGAACATTTACTGTATTTCACAATACAGCAATCCATTAGTTTTTCATTACCACCAAGCAGTTCTGTGATTCCAATAAAAGTGCTAACAAGTCTAAGGAAAAGGGACGTATTTCAGGAGAGGCAAGACCGGTGCTCCTCACTTCCCAACACCTGACCTACCATCCAGAAAGGAAGAGGAAATACACGTGCTCCCAAAAAGGGTTACTTGCACCTCACTAAGTACAGCAAACAAAAACCATTTTCAGGCTTGAAGTGAGGAAAATTAAGAGCTGCTGCTCCACAGAAATAAACTTGCTGTTTGTCAGGCTCAACATCTCCTACCATGTCTCATGCTGGTCCTTAAAATGGCACAACCTTCCCACAGCAGACAAAGTTATAACAGAACTTATACTGGGTTTGATTACATTTAGACTGGTTTTAAGCAGCTCAGATAGTTTTGATAAAGAAAACAGTTTGTTAATGGTATGCTCAAAAGCACCTTCCCCCCCCTCCTTCTTTTAAACTTCCAGTTAAAAATCTATTTGGACAAATTGGAGAGGAAAGGATTAAAAAGGAGGGAGTCATTCTTGAAGCTAAAGATTCAAGTCTTTATTTTTTTAAGAAGCCCCACAGCTCTCTTTTCATGTAAGAAATATTTTGACACACAGTTTAAAAGGAAGGCATTCCAACTACAACCATAGACATTAAATTAAGTGGTAGGATCTGCAGATATCCCAACACAGTCACTTTAACATCAGATTACTCAAAAAAAAATTGTAACTCGGTACTTCTCTCAAAACACCATCACCCACATACTCACTACTGCTTGGTATCTACTGCAGATGACAAGATGCTCAGTACACCAGAAGCTACTGTAGTCCCCAACTTAGTAAATAGCATCTGCTTTCGCATACCAAGACATCAACAAGGAGAACATCAGGATTTTCTAAACTTCTTAAGGATACCAAATCTTACTTAAATGTACTTAAAAGAAATTGAAAGAAAGCGCCATCTATTTCCTTCTTATCAACGTTAATTAAACACTGATTTCTTATCAATGTTAATTAAACATTATAAAAAACATTAACAGAAAACTTCATTTAGAATTTGAAATGCAGTATCACTACACTGGAAAGATTCACTTTATTAAGAACAATTCCTAGATTAACACATCTGAAATCCTCCTTTCTCGCTTGACACAGCACAGCTCAATTCAACTCTCCTGAAGCAGACTTTTCAATTGGAAAGATCTAAAAAGATGAAAGACACAAATGAATATTTGCTTCAGCTGCTTGTTTGGATAGTCACATTTCTACTTACTACATCACAGACCATGAATATACATATTATTCTGTAGGGTTTTGTAAGCTTAGGAGGAAAGAAACCACACAATTTGTTCTGTTAACTTGCTTAAAGACCAGAACATTTAATAAAATAATTTTGCTGCAGCATGTTAGTCGGCTTAGAGTGAAGCAACAAAATAAGCACACTTGAAGAAAAATGAAATAATTCCTTAAGGGAGGGTTAAAAAACCAAACAAGCAAAACCAACACAAAAATCAAAGCCTTAGCACAGTAACAGAAAAATTCTTCCAACCTTTACACTGGGGGACCAAAGAATAAAGAGCAAGAATTAGCCATATTAATAAAATAAGTCATGACAAAAACTGTAATAAGTCTAAGCCATTTCAAGTGATCACTACCTAGAAGTCTTCAGTCAGAAATCCAATTAAGAACAAAAGTTAAATGAAAGAGATAAAACCCAACAGCTAACGTACCTAATAACTGAAGAACAGCATAAAACAATAAAAACAGCAGCATCCCAGAACTGCTAACTTTATGAAAAATTCTGTTGAATGCATGAATAATTTCTCAAATATATTCTTACTGAAGGTCCTATAACAATTATATGTACCCCCTCACATATCAAGTAAGTGAGACTAAAGATAGCAATTTTTATTTCTATTTTTCTTCTGGCAGTATGAAATGGTCAATGTATCTACTGTCTACCACATACCATTGTTTTATTTATTGACTGCCAGGTTTCCACTCTCCAGATGAGAGAAGAGTATATAAATAGCCTTCCTCCCCTCATGTCTCTCACTCCTTTCGACACATCCATGTGATTTTTCTCCAAGACAAAAACCTTTAGCCACCACCTATATCAACTTCCATGCCAGAACCTGGAGGTAATGTGCCATGAGAGCTACCTCCCCTCCCCAAGTGCTATTGCCTACCCCAAAGATGCTGGACATTGGGCATACTGGTATATCCTTGGCAGTGTTATCCCTTCATTACAGGTTTTGCAATAAAATTCCTTCCAATCAGGCATGTAAGCCTTATCAAGCCATTTTGACTTTGCAATTTAAAACACACTGAATAAGAATTTTAATACTGTCTCTCCGTAATTTTTGGCTTCTGTATATTCATATAATTGAAGGTAAATGCACACAACATTTCCAACACAAGCATGCAACACAAAATTATACTCCTCTCATATAAGCCAAACATTACTACCCCTAGTTACCACTGTTCACTGAGACCATGCCTAATACCTCATCTGCTCAGGATACGGGACACTGTCATCATTACAACACTTAGGCAAAGAAGTCATCAAAAGGGTAGGATGTTTATCATTTTATTAATGACTTGCTCACAGCCATCCTATGGATCAGAAGGACTCATGCAAACAAATCCAATTTGCAAGATTTATAGTAAAAACTGAGTAACACTCCCCCCCCTTACTAGCATAACACAAGCACATACTTTATGAAAGAAATAACTAGATATGGGCTGTGAGATGTGTAGTTCTTCTAAAGAAAGGAGGTCTGAGCGAAAGATCAGATGCAGTGAAGAAGTTAATGAGATGGCAATGGGCATTCCATGAGTATTCTCATGTACAATTCATTTTCTTCAACTACCAGTCTACATCATGAATGTGAAGGAGTGCAAACCTTTCCAAGAGATCTGCAAGAACATGGGAAAGAGTCGAGTCTAGAAGGATCCAAATCAAGGTGGCAATACTCAGAAAAAAACCTACAGGCAAGTACACTCCAGTAATCTGAAGGATATAATTGGAATGAACCACATGATGACAAAACCTGGGGATGATGAAGGATATAAAGAACAGTTGATTTTCTACTGCATTTGTGACAGACTTCAGAAGGATTTTCAAACATGCGATTAGATCAACACAATGACAGGTAGTAGAGCATACATGGCGTGTAGGAAACCATCATGAAAATTAATGCACATTATTAATTAATTAAGTACCCATAAGAATTAATAGGTTATAAATTAACCAACTTTCCAACACAAAAATCTAGACAACTTTACAGATTACTCAAGAAAAATATCTTACAATTGGGAGCAAAAATAATCAGGATATCAGTATTTATTTTTAAAGGACAAAGACATATCGAAAATTACTGTCATATATAAAACTAGTGATATTCCCTCACCTTGAACAGTGTGTGTTCACTTTTGAATTCTGTGTTCAGTTTTGGTCACCCCCATCTGAAAAAGGATACAGCAAATAGAAAAGACGCAGAGAAGGACAATATAAATTAAAAGACTTGAAGAGACTTAGATACAAGAAGAAACCCTGGTTAGAACTATAAAACTTCACGAAAGAATGAATGTTCAGTAACATTACTCAAATTATATATAAAATAATGAAAGAGAAGCA
The DNA here is from genome assembly GCF_034619465.1 of Leptosomus discolor. Classification (NCBI taxonomy): domain Eukaryota; kingdom Metazoa; phylum Chordata; class Aves; order Leptosomiformes; family Leptosomidae; genus Leptosomus; species Leptosomus discolor. The sequence goes on along the minus strand of NC_141402.1, from coordinate 20,157,956 downwards.
GCCAGATGTTTCTAATGCCCTGCCTCACTACAGAAGATCAAGGAATACCCAGCCCCTTTTGAGATTAAAGACTGATAAAAGTTTGAAAGGGTTTTGGTGGTTGGTTTTTTTTAAAGCCAGAATACAATTAGCTTTTGAATCACGGGCCACTGTTGAGGTAAAAGAATTCTAAGAGTATGTAAGAATGGATCAACCAAAAAAATATCCGTAACAGCTCTAGATTAAACAGTAAGGTTCATATCAATGTACAATAAAAACAGCCATCAGCTGTATAGAGCTGGAAGAAACTCGCATCAGAAGACACTGAAGTGCAACCTTCTGCTACGGTAAATCTTCTCCAGTGACAAAATACCAGAATACATAGACCACGGATCTGATAACATATGTATCCCTCATTTCCTACATACTAAAATCACTATTGTTGCACAAAGGTAAGAGCTCAATTGCTTGATCCAAACTAAAAAGTCTCTACACTCTTTTTCATGGCCAGAATAATTTTTATTCATAATGCCATGTCATTAGAATAAGAATTATGTTAATAAAATTTATAGAAGTCTTTAAAAAAATCATGTTACAGGTAGGATGGTCACTTGTGTGTTTCCTTTGGTTGGTTGGTTTTTTAAGAACAGTTTCATAGTTTACTTGTCTCTCTAAGCCCACTGCAATGTTAGAATACAGATTGGTAGCGTCACGTCATGTGTTAACGTACATTTGGCCTTTGAAATGCAAGTATGGTACACTACACTAGACAATGAGCTTTCCTCCCTATCCTTTGAAAGAATTGTTGCTGTAAATCTATATTGCAAAACTGCATTATAGATTTACATCCACAATCCTGGATTTTCTTGTACAGTTTTCTATTGTTCTTTTCACTCTGCTATGATTAGGCATTAGGAAGTACATAACTAGCAAATTCTGATTATTATTTGTTTGGTTGGTTTTTTTATTTTAAACTCTTAAGAAGGTAAGAGGATTTAAACTGAAAGCAAAAATGTAAGTGCTCAGAAACAGGCTCTGGAAACTTTAGTTAAGCTGCAGAGGGGCATCTGTGTCTGAGGTGGCAGGAAAGAATCAAAAATACTGCTTTGCAATTTAGGGCTATGTCACCATATATCACAAAACACAGGGAGAACAAGTATGTTCAAGAAGGCAGGAGAAGTCATCCCCTCATTCATAATTCCATTCCTCCTTTGAAGGAGTTTGGCGCACTACCAGACCCTCACGTGGCAAGTGATAGTGAAGACAGGAGGAAATAAGTCACCGTATCTCCTGTAAAATTCTAAGGCCATGGTAGTGCTGTGGTGGTGTCCACAGCACTGTGCAAAAGGAATTCTCATTTCCTGGTAGAAAAAACTTCATTTTAGCATAACAAAAATTTCACAGAACTATCCAATGTCCAATGGCTAGAAAAGACCTACTGAACATCACAACAGCCTTCCACTGCTACATATAACGTGTAAGACTGATACACAGCTGCCAGTTTAACTTTGAATCCTGACCTGACCTTGAGAAGGAGACAGGATTCGAAAGCCTTACATGGAGAGTGGCCCAAATACTTACAAAAAGAAACAATCACTGCAAAATGAGTTAATTTGAACACAGGGCGCACAACTGAAGGGGGAGAAAAGACAACAGGAAATCAAACCAGACAAATAGCAAATAAATCCTGGGTAATTTCATCCACTAAAACAAAATTACAAGCAAACTATCCTAGTGCTCTTTCCTGACGCTGAAAAAGAATTTTGTTTTGAAAGAACCATCACAAATCTTAACCTAATACACCTTCTCTTATCACTTAAGAAAAGTACTAAAGATAATAAATATTAAGTTATTCCTTCTTGGGTTTTTTTTTCAGCTGAGAATAATAACATAACAAGTGATTTTCCACTTATTCGCTATCTCTAGTGAAATGAAATGTTGATTTTATTAAAACCTGAAGATGCTTATGCTTCTGCCTTTTCACAATTTTGCTTTTCCTCAGAAAGACTGCAGCTTACCAAGTGATTTATTTATGTATTCGATATGCTAAGCAGTTTTTGAATTACATTAAAATTAAGCAAAGTAGATACTGATGTAGCAATATAATGAAGAAAATGGTGTACAGAGAAACTCTTCAGATGCTTTATTGGTAAATAAAGTCTGCAGTTTAATACATTTTATTTACTATTTGGATAGCAAAGTGTCAATATTCAAAGCATCAAATGAGGTTACTTACCGGTAACTGAACTTTGACAATATCCTTTGTGCACTTGTGCTTGTACGCTTTACTCTTAACTGTGAAACCACCTTGCAGTGCTTTATCCTTGAAAGAGTCGAAGGTCGCAGGAGATGGTTGCACAGACGTTGCCTCTGCCCTCACCTGCAGCGCGCAGCACGCTCTGCCCGAACGCCATGCTCTGCTCGTACCACCAATGCCAAGGTGCTGAGTAAGGCGCACAGTGGGGACGGCGCACCCAAGTCACCCATGACAAGTAACTGCCTTCTTCTCAAACAGGTGAGTTTTCTCATCTCCCGCCTTCCCACGGAGTACACAGTTGTGCATGAAGCCTCTCAAATCCTGCCCCAGAGTACAGGGGATTTTAGGCTGTTACAGGTGTGCACGTACACTGTGCATGCACACAGATGTCCAAATCCTTGGTTTGCACATCTCTTACTAGAAAGACCTAGACACCCTTTCTTCTGAAGTTTTTGCAAGCAATCATACTAATTTCCCAAGCTGCAATAATGGCCTATGCATCTAATTTAATCAGTCTCTGTCATATAGCGTGTTCTTCCTGACATGCCTCCCTCTATGCTACAACCACTTTCAGGGGTTTTTTTCCCCTCTCTCCTTTTTTTTTAATTTTATTGGAGCAGGATGGGACTAGGGATGGGAAGGGAAAAGAAACCATACCCAGAAAATGAAAACATCCAAAATTTTGTGCCAAAACAAAAACCCAAGCTGAGCTGGTGAATTGTCCAGAATATTTTTGAAGAAAGCCTAGCTTGAAATTATCTTGCTGGGAATAGAGATAGAAGTTAGTGCAAGCAGAGGTAACCATGGAAGACCACACAGCGGGGCAGGTAGCAACCACAAACTGACCTCCACCAAAGAGAGGATCAAACACTAGCAACAACTTCCAGCTCTGAACAACCAAAGAAAAACAAGAACCGCACAGCGCAGGAGATTTCAAGGCCTCACAAATCAGAGATGCCAGATCTTAATTCCCCCCACTCTTTGCTTTGTTATTGTTGATTTTGTGAGAATATCAACTTCTAACTCTGTAAGAGTCTGCATGGACTTGCAGTGCCCAAACACACCAACTGAAGAACAGGTAGGGAGTTTCTACACAAGAGTAGTAAGTCCAGCAGTATTTGCTTGTAGCATTCTCATCGGGAATAGCAAGACCTTGTAAGTCAGTTTTGTGTGAAGGCTTCTCGTGCTTTCCCCCTTGACAACAACACTCCTACATCTGGACAGAGGGTACAAAGTCACGGTGAGCCCCAAAAAGCAGGCAGCCTGTTCCCGCCATAAAAACCTTACCAAGGAACGCCCACCAGACACAAGGCAATGGAAAGAGGTATCAGTTTCTGATATGATTGATTAGCATCAGGGTCTCATTTATTTATATTTAAATGGATTCTCACTTTGGCACAGTTAAGGTAAAATACCAAAGAATGCAAGAATATGGCTGTTATGTCAAGAATCATGTGACTCATAGTATGCTCCTTTATACTAACTATTAAAAAACCAAAACCAACCCCCCAAAAAAACCCAAACAAAAAAAAACCAACACAACCCACATTCAACATCCCAAAACCAAAGGAAAATCTGCCCTGAGGGCACAAAGGAAAATTCCCCTCATTCTGCAGCCACACTTGCAGAAGAGTTTGCCCTCCCAACACTGGGCCACACCACACCTGCCTGCTGCAGGTCTGCAGGTCAGCCCCAAGAGCTTGATAAACCATGAAACTCGTTGAAATAATTTTCTAGCACACATCTGTTGCACCACAGTTGTCCAGGCAGGCATACTGCAGTGGAAATGAACACGCCATACAGATACCTGAGAAGGTAAGAAAATCTTCTAACACCCTCATCCGTCGTGAAAAGGGTTTTTCTTGTAACTGCTGATGTGTGCCCATCTGAATGATGCACAGTGATATTCTGATGAAATTTTGCAACTCAGACTGATACACTTTGACTTAAAATTACATTGTTTGAATCACAGAAAGCTCACCAAAAATCAACACAAATATTCCTGAACAGGCAGAGAGATGTCATGTTGTTCATCTCTCTCAGACATCCAGCTCAATCTGTATTCATATAAAGTAGTCTGTTTATCTTATTTACCTTCTAATAATGTTCTACATTGTATTGGAATAAGGCTTTCACAGTCTATTATCCTCACTTGTAGACTGAAGGTTGTTGCCCATGACACAATCCTGCCCTCAAAGAAAAAACATGTCAGAAGGAAAAAAAAAAAAAAAGGGAAAATAAAGAATTTTTAACTTTTTTCTAAAGTCAGTAATTTTGTTATAGAAAATTTATGTAGTGATACTGGATTATGAAAACATTGTCAAATCAAGAATCAAACCCTGACAACATGACATCAGGATAAACAGAGACAGTAGGCTTGTTAAAGTCATTTCATTTTAAAAAGCGAAACAAGCAAAAGACTCATAGGAGAAATTAACATTTAAAAGTAATCATATTGGATTAACAGCAACATTTGATCACTTAAAATTCCAATATTCAAAGCATATACCATTAAAAAAAAGTAGTGTCTAGCAAAAAGTCAAGTACTGATGCCACAGCTCCACACAGGAGATTCATGTTCTGTTCACTACATAAATGCAACACCAGAATCCACTTTGGATATTCCCCTATATAAAGTATTATCTAGTCACTTAATAGCTATGTCAGCTGCTAAATGGAAAAAAAAAATAATAGAAACATTACAAGAAAGTTATGACAGAAAACCTACAGAGCAGCAACTGGGGCAGGTGGGCTAGTATACATGAAACTAAATCTGCCTTCTCAAGGTTACACTAGTAGACTTTTTGGTGAATAAAATTATTTTTAAACACTTCTGCATTTGAAGTCTACTCCTAGATTCATACCCAACAGATATATGTCTGGCACAATGCTTTATTTGGATCTGTTCCTTCCATACAACAATGCAGAAAAATACACCCAACACAGAGCATGCACCAACATTCAACAACTTTAATGTTGATTTGTACACTGCTGTAGTAATTCAATGATGCACTGGCAAGTGAACTGACTGGCTGACCGGGTGAGTTTTTCCCATACAAATTTCTATGATTAGACCCCTGGTGTAAACATGACACCACCAGAATAAGTCACATCCTCACCCACAGCTTAGTGTTCCCACTAACATAACCAAGGGGAAACACTAAAGGACCTGACCTTTGGAGCACTATGGAAAATCATCTGTCAATGTTCAGACAAAACTAAGAAATGACATTAGAAAAGTTAAAAGGCTATTTTTTTCCTCCCTGATGAATTAAACCTACGGACTGCTAGCGAGGAAAACTACACAAGTCTATTTTGGTAGGCTAGACTGTAAGACTTCAGCCTTCCAGTGTGTCGCATCACCTGCTCGCCACTGCACTGCAGTCTGCTAAAGAAGCCATATGCAACGGTCCCTTCATGTCTTTCACCCCAGCCTTGAACCCCACCAGTACCAGTCTGCTGGTATTTCTCTTTTTTGTTCTCCTTAGGTACTTTTTCCTCTCTGCTTTTTCCTGTGTCTTCCTTCCCTGGTATCCTATTTTAATTTATTTGTCCTTTCCCGTTGACAGGAGAGCCTGTCTGTTCTTAGAAGAGTTTTGGATCCTAAAATAAACTGCTTAACTATGTATCTATTACATCCAGATTGATGTCATATCAGACCCTGACAACATGCTGCAACAGGAACACGACTACAGCAAAGAACGCTGGCATTTCTGCAAGCTCTGCTTTGCAAAGAGTTTTAAAGCAACATAACATCCAACGTAACACACTCTACACAAACATAGGTTTCTTTTCCATTTATTCTTCTCACTACATAAATGTTGATGTTATTTTTAAAGCAGTTCTTGCCTGATACCTAATATTAAAAGCCAAACCCTCTACCACCACACTAAAGAGAAGGAAATCAGTGTATCCAGGTTGTACTGGGAATTCTTTTTAACCAAGCAGAATGTTATAGTTTTGCTGCCAGAGCAAATAAAAGTTAAAACACAGGTACTGCACTTTAAAGAAAAAAGATAATGATGGAATCTAGATAATAATTGGATAATACTGGGAACCTTTCACCTGAGTAAAGTCTTTGAGTCCAGTCCAGTACACTCATAATTGCTAGCAGTTCATCATTTACTGATAAAAACTTCGTTCTGTTCCCAATATAGACAGACACTCATGTTAGGAAAAGGCACACTTGTGGACAATGTTAACAGAAGCAGCAAGGATCAGCTGGGAACTTTCCCCTCATTCACAGAAGTGCTACTGCACAAATAGTGCCACAGCACACTGATTGCTCAGTGCCTTGAGCTGGTGGTGTAGAATCATTTTTGTCTCCAAGAGAAAAAGGAAAGGTAAGCTATCTTCACTGCCTGCTCTTCTCAATGTACAGAGAAAATACCACACAGAATTTCACAGGACTCTGAAAGACACTCTGTCGGCAAAGTGTGAGGAGCAATAAACATTCCTTGAAGTTTAAAAAAATAATAGCGGTAGTTATTTCAAGAACACAACCATCCTTTCATTGCAACTATTAAAAATGCTTTAATATAATACCAATAAAGATTATAAAGCACTCTCAAATATGTCCTAAACTGAAAATTGATATATACACTACATAAAATCCATAATCCATCTAAGTACCATACTATGTCAGTGAGATACACTAGTTTCAACTTTCAAATAACTTGCACCAAAACACAAAGCAAAACTGTGCCAACTAAAAATTCATTCGAAATGCCAACAACTAACAAAACCTGCAAAAATAAAACCATTGAGAGGTCTGACTGTTTTGCATGTGATATAACCTTTGTACAAACCCTGAACGCTGCCCTAAAGGCTAATGTATCACGAGAGTCTACAAAGGAGGAGTATGTACTGGGAACTCCTGCTCTTGGAAAAAATGAAAGCGAAATCTCCTCCAGAAAGGTATTTGTGATTGCCTTGGAGACGTGAAGAATTCAGACTTGTTTCCAAAAGGTATGAATTTTACAAGGGGAAAAAAAAAAAAATCCTCAAATCAAAGCGTTACCTCTTCTTAGTCCCAGGAACTATTTTTAGATTATGTTGTCATACCACAAATTGACAGGACAAACTCTCAAAGGCCAGCCCTGAGTTATGTCATCGCAGGCTACCCATGCTGTGCCTTCACTAACAGAGTTAGTATCTCCCTTTGAGTCAAGTTCATAAGTTTTGGGGGATTTTTATATTGTGTGTTTCACTTTTAGGAAGAAGTCAATCTAAAAATGTAAATGTAACCTGTGTATCTTACACTGGGAGGGGAAAAGAAAAAAATCTCTTCTTGAAAGAAAAAACACACCTCCCAAAAGTGAGGCACTGCTGCATTTCAGCACTGGCCCAAGTTTGGTACCTGCCACCCTACACACATGCACACACACTTCTATCAGTGCAGAAACCTTTGCGTTTTTCTTCTCTCTATTCATGAAGTTCCTGTAGTTCTTTTTGGCTACTGACATTGGCCAAAGATTACAGGTGAAATCAGACAGGATCGCTATCATCAGCTCAGCAGGATTTTTTAATAACATGAATTTCCCCAAAGTCAGTTTGTCTGAATGTTTTCCTTGTGAAATTTTGATTTTAAGACAGACAGCAGTAAAAACTCAACTTTTTATTGACCAGACACGAATAAGAAATTATATTATCTATTAACAGGGTAGAAAAAACTATCATAAGCAGAGCAATATACTTAAAGAAATCCTTGGCAGCAATCCCACTGCCAAGACAGACCTATAAATTCGTTTAGAATTACCCACGAACAACTGCTGTCAACCAGGCTTGAAAAGGTTCTATAAACAACATGCACATTAATGATGCTGCTGGGGCATGAGTGGCAAAATTATACATTATCAAACAACTGCCAAGATGCTGGAATACTTGAAGCCTTATACTGAAATAATCTCTTGAGAACAAATAGTTAGGAACAAGAACAGCATCAGATCTACATCAAAATCAAAATGTAAGAGACTTAGAGGCTAGTAACATACCCTTCTGGGGAAAAGAGTCCATTAGAGCATAATGATAAATAAGAATATTTTCATTACTCATTTGAGAACTAGACTAGATGACAGTGACAAACTTTTTTTTATTATTATTTTCCAGCTCTTACACTGCAAATGGCCTTAGGCAAATCAGCTTGTACTATGATTCAAGATCACAGATTTTTTAAAAACATAACTAAAAATAACCAACTGGGAAAGACATAAAACCCAGCAGGCATCCAAAAAATCCCAAACATTGCGTTTTTTGAAAGAAATCTTAATCTGAAGAGAAAAATCACTATAGCCTACAAAAAATACGTCAACAACTTACCAAGTCTTGGTATGGTACTGTGAGTACCTAAAGACAAAAAGCTGCTTTAGTGAAGTTCCAAGAGGTCTTTACCCACACAAGACACCTCAAGCAACTGTCTTCTGAAATAAAAGGCAAGATAGCCCTGTTCCAAAACAGAGATCGTTACATTCTGCTACCATTTTATGTTCTCCAAGGATGGTCCATGTAATATTATAGTGTTACTTCAAGGCTTATTAAGCATCACATAGCAATAAAGTGCATTATGGTTACTTCGTTTTCTCCCAAAGGTCGCTACAATTCCCTAGAATAAGTGCTCATATATATTTTTGCAAGCTATAACCATAACAGTGAGCATATTTATGGACCTGCTGCAGGTAAACCTGATGTAAATGGGTTTACATGATATACTAAACTATAGGTGTGAAGGTTTCTCAAAGATGCCAGACCTGATTCTGAATCTTTTTTATTACTTTAAACATGACAAAAACAGACTCACTATCAATTGCATATCCCCAACTTCAGTTTAAGTTCACATGCAGTCCATATGAACTGTGGCAGATGACACATTGTCACTCACTTGCTTCCATTACCTTTCCAATGCCCAAGCAGCATGGTGAGCCTTCAGGAACACTAACCAATCAACCTAACAAGCATCATCAAATTTTATCTGACAAGATCAGGGGGAAGGAGGTGTTCAACTTCGGTTGATTCATTTTATCAGGGGAAAAGGAAAAAAAAACCATAACCTACAGTCAGCCTCAAACATCTGAAACAAAAAGACTGTGCTCAACTTCATCTGGAAAGTTTAAGGACTCTATAGCAGCATCTTTTAATAAAGAACGGCATGACAATCTTAACAAGGCACGCTGTTACCAACTCAACCAACTTCAAGAGAGCTACCGAAAACAGGCTTTGTTCTACAGAATAAGCACATACCTCACTGTGTTGTGTATTTCTTATCCCCCATTGGTGCCAGTATACCCACTGAAATGAGAGACAAGTGAAATCATAGTTTCTTTGTTTCACTGTTCAGCGTAGGAAAAAAAAAAAAAAAAAAAGTATGTTAAAAATCTATGAATTGACAGATTGAAATTACAATAGGGGTTAACTGACGCAAGTCATCGCGCATTTAACCAGCTATCTTCTTCCTTCTAGTCCATTCCAACCTTGTTTAACTGTTGAACCACTGCCCGTATCCCCGGGAGGGGAAGAGGACGGGAGCTGAACTGTGTCCAGGGGAACTCTGCCGAACGCTGACCCCTAGGGACACCTCCCTATCCGACAGTGAAGTACAGAGCACTGGCTTCAAACTTCTCAAAATCATCAGTGTGTCTCAATGCAAGCTGCTATGATTTAAAGAGTGTGTAAGTGCACGCATAATTACAACTGTCATAACATTTGGTATTTTCTAAATAGTAAACAGGAACAGGCAAAAACTAGCTGACAACGTCACTGCTTACATGTATCAACACAGGTTTAGATAAAAATGTTCTGAAATAAATACCACCCAAAGCTACCGCATGTGCTACCACTTCAATAAGCTGTTATTGCTGTGTCATAACCATGTCAAAAAAAAGAAGTCACAAAAATATCGAGGCAATGTTTACAAGTTGCATGATTACTTTAAAGGTAATTATTTTAGGTAGAACACATGACTCGTATTTCCCTATGAAAGGCTCTCTACTTAACTGGATTAACACACTATTGATAGCTAAATTCCACTGCCGGAGGCTACTGTCAAGTCATCATTTCCAGAACAAACCTATAAGCTATTTTCTTTATCCTGTGTGCGACTATTACAACAAGCTCATCATGAATTTGCTCCCAAAGTGCTGTAAAAAAAAAAAAAACTGCTGCAAAGAACATTCAAGAGATGCATGACACAGGATTACCTGTTCTAATGAAATTAGACTGTACATCAGTCACAGGTTGGAAGGATAAATATATTTTGCAGCCAAGAAATTAACACCTAAGTTTTCAACTTTTTTTTTTTTTTATTTTAAAGGCAATTCCATTTTTATGCTGTGAAAATTTGACTATGGCCTAGATCTCAACTCCCAGACCTTTTCTAGGGAAAGGAAATCCAGCTCTGCATTCTCAGCAAACAGTTCTCATGAAAATGTTTATGTTTTTCCTATCAAAAGCAGCACTCACAGACATGTACACTCACTTTCTCCTCCCACTTCTTAACACAACATACAATATGTAGATTTATTAATACATGGAGAAGTTAGCTAGGAGTGAACAGAAGTAACCAACCTCAAAATAGCATTTCTTGCACAAACACGCATTCGGGATAATGCTACTAGAAAACACGCCCTGTCCTGCACCGCTCACCTTTGCAGAGCCCTCCCTCGCCCTTCCATTTCTGCAGGAGGGTTACGCAGAGGCAGAGGAAGGAAGAGGAAGTCCTGACCCCTCCATTTTCATGGAATCACCAAGAGCCATGTCAATACAAGCATAGCCCTCATTCTTCTATTATCTCATTCCCATTTGTGGCATCTAACTAAAATCAGAAAGAAGCAAACAAAGTGGAGCACAGTTTGTTCATACTGTGCTTCACACAAAACAGAACTGATTTTAGAGTTAGGTTTAGTAACAGGAACAACAACAACAAAAAACCGCAACTGGTTCCAAACTGGGGAATTTTTAAGTCTAACTTCCTTCCTCTTCTCCCAGCAACACTGTTTCCTGATGTTAGTAACACCGGGTGCAAGACAGAGCACAGGCCTTCCTAATGAATGGCCAAAGGGCCTTAACCAAAAAGGTTAAAGCACACAACGAACTCAATCCACAGGAAACATTTTTGTAAGGGACAGGACAAGCTGATGTGCTAGCTGCGGACAAAAGACTCAGAAAACAAGTTACAGTTCCCTCATTCTGTACTGGCAAAAAAGTACTACCCTACTGTACTTGAACAGAGCTGCTTGGAAAATTTCACGAAGCCATCTTTCTGACACAATTTACCCTATTTTCCTGGGTTCTTGCCTCGCTCAGCAACATCAGGAGGCAACGATCACATTTCAAAGTCATTGGTCACTCATGCAGTAAAATTAGCTGTTGCACCACAGAGCAGCTCCTTATCAGGGCCTCTTTATACAACAGACACAAAATCTATTTCATAAAACAGAACCGGACTGTGGAGCTCCATTGCTGGATTTGGACATGCCAGAAGTGTATGTCTTCAAAAAAAAAAAAAAAAAAAAAAAGAAAGAAAGAAAAACGGCAACAAAAAACTACCTCTAATGTGCTACTAGACACAAAAGGTTCAATCTAAGGAAGCTAACGAGCTCAGACGGCCAGCAGCTAGGAGAATATACTGGGAACTATCAATATAAATGTACTTTCTTTACTGCTTTGTCTTTGCTTAGGCTTTCGCTACTGGTCCCTATCAGAGACTTGATACTGACTGGCTCTTCGATCATTCAGAGCTGTTTTTATCTTCTTCAGAATGTTACTAGAGGCTCACAGGTGGATTCTGCAGCCCTTTACCTCATCCCACCTTTTACTGAGCGGGTTATGTTTGATACGTGAGAAATAACGGGATTAAGCAGAGGAAGAATCCCCCTTTACAAAAGAAAGGGTATTGTGCTGACATCTAGGTCTACTTGAAATACACAGGAATGTGTGTCTAATAGTTATTTTTGTTTTTGTAAAATCTATCAAAAACATCACCCCTAAGCATGCGTTTGTCAGTTATGCTAATCCCATGAGTCAGCTTTCAGAGCATGACAAAGTTTTCACTTTTTTTTTAGGCAAGTCACATGTGAGCACAATGAAGAAAAAAAAAGACTATGGCTAATGAAAACAACAGCATTGGAAATTTATTTTAACTATAAATGAAAAGTACAAAAATGAAAATATTTTCTTTAAAATCCAGTTTAAATTAAAAGCTAAGTTTCACAAAGAATAAAAAGAGACTACGTTTAACCACATCATAGATTAATCCCCAGGGAAATGGGTATTAATCCTTTTCAGCTACCAGTTCTTTCACAACACGTAACAGTCCCTCCAATGCAAGGGGGGGGGGGGGGGGGGGGGGGGTGGGGTGTTGAAAAAAGGCTGTAAAGAGAATAAGTGACATACAACAGATTTAGGGAAAAAAAAAATATATATATTTTGACTTGCAAAAGACAATATTCTTAATTGCACATAGTCCCTTTTCAATGACTCTCTTTGCATTCCTACCCCTTTTGCACACTAAAAATTCTACTGTGACACGTCACCTTGAGCCGGCAAGGAGCGTGGGAAGAGTCCAATTGCGTAAGATGTTATTAAGGCAGCAAAGCTGGCTACTTAACTGAAGATGCTTAAATACTCAAAATAATTACACAGATTAGCCAGCGACTCTCAGACCAGAGAGCTGCCTACCTGTAGTGTAATAAGAAGTTGTTCAAACACACGCTCCCCATGTGCATTCTGCATTAGGGACCCATGCCCCAAGGGCTGACGGTGGGAGACGCTGAACCTTGCATGTTTATCATATTTACCACGAGGCAGAACAGGACTTAGCACTTTTCCTGGTATACCCACACGCTTCCAAGTGATGGAAGGATTCCCTAATCATGGAACTAATTATGGTATATGAATAAAGTATATATGTGTGTCCCCCCAAACTGTTACTTTACAGGCATAAAGTATTTTTCCTTCAGAGCAGAACAGCAGGAACTCAAACTCCTAAGGATACCTAGCAGTACCGATATCCCTAAAGAGGCATCTGCTCGAGATGCTGCCGTTAAAGGACAGCTCCTAGCAGAAATATGTGAAGAATCCCATGAGGCAGTCCTTCAGATGTCAAGCACCATAGTGTATTTTAGAACAATCTGAGCTCATTTTAATTTTTCAGATACTTTCTCACAGGCTGAGACCTACTGAAGTTCGGCACAAAATACTATACACTAGTTAGAGCAAGAAAGACATTATAAAATATTTGTTTCTACAAGAGAGGGTAAACAAAACCCCAAACAAACCACACAACCAGAGAAAATTTAAATTGCTGCTCTGAGAAGACAGTACTGTAAGTACAGATAGACACAGCTACAGTTATCTTGATGTGATTCTGAGCATGCACCCTCTTCCCAACCCCCAGTACACTTTTGGGTGGGGATGTCTTTTGCTTTTGGAGGTTTGGGACTTTTTGTTTGTTTTGGTTTTTGGGTGAAGGCTTTTTGTTTGAATTTTTGTTTGTTGGGGGATGGGGGGTGTTGTGGGTGTTTTGCCCTGCTTTTTTTTAAATAAAGTTCCCTTCCCTGTCTGTGTGGTTTGCTGTTCTTCTTGCAGTGGCAGTACCAGGCATGAGAAGTAAGCATTGAGCAATGAGCTGGAGAGAGAACTAAGAACACAGGCTTTTAGTAAACACCAGGAAATTATTTCTATTTTAGAAGTCAGGAAGCTTTTCACACATTTCTCCACAGGACTTTGTGCCAGATTCTGCTGAAGAACAGAATCTGCCACACAAATGTTAACAAGCTTATCAACAACCACTGGACTTCATTATAGTTTGTGGTTGCTGGTTTTTTAGATTTGCAAGACAAGAATGAACAACCCTAGATCTTCTATAACAAGCAGTGGCAACAAGCATATTAGTTAGTTAGTCCAGAGCTACACACACGCTGACTAGCCAGATGGCTACTGCAAAACAGCAACGATAACAACCAACTCCTTCCTCTTCACCTCGCAGGAATCACTAGTTTGAATCTTCCCTCTGCTCTGCAGCTCCTGTTCATACTGCTGGTACTGGCACCTTCAGGGCCTTTATCTGCTGTCAGATTTGAAGTACTTGAAAGTTTCAGTGGTATTAGGACAAATGCACACTTATGCACGTGAAGAAATCAGCCAAAAAAAGCTCGGAAGTCAGCTCTGAAGTTTTTCCAAAAATCCCCACTAGATTAGACCCACCCAGCAACCACCTTATTTCTTATCGCAGGAGTTCCTTGCATTACCCATTTCAGAACTGCAACTGCAAGCAACCAAATGTCCCCTCCAACAAGCTGCTCAAAACATCTTCAAAACAGGTTGCTTTTGCTTGTCCTCACAGCTCACCATTGGAAAGTTACAGATGCAACATACGCAGAGAAACTTCAGAGATTTATCTGTGGCCGTGCTCTAAAGATTAATGAAAAAGTCAAAGAAAGCATTCAAAGAATCTTTCAGGTGAACTACACTGACACAGTCCAGTGCAGAAGAAAAACTAAGCTACATCACTGTAACTCAAGAACTGAAGAATGAATCGACTCAGATGACCGCCATCAAGCTGCCATTAAAAACTACAGAATACTTGTAATTTTTGATTTGCTAATACACACTAGCCTGTGCACTGCCTTTCATTTTTGCTTTCACCTCAAACGCCGTCAGTTACTTGAAAAAATGTTGTTTGTCTCACAAAAGAGAGAGCTCTTTCTTAAAGCACAGCCCCAGAAAACAAACTAAGAGAAGGGAAAAATGCTTGAAAATACCTTTATAAACGTCTGAAGCACAGCTGAAATCAAAACACAGCAGCAAGGGGAGATGAGTGGTTGCATCCTATTTTAAGCACATTTAAGACACACAAGCAACACAATCCACGAACAACGAAGACTGAGGGCATGCATACATGTAATACACGGCAGAGGGACCTATACATACAACACGACCACACCACCATATGTAGCAGCCTTTCACATTATTTAAGCAATTAGAAACTAACACGCTAGGTTTCTAAAAGGTACACATTTTGTTAGGTAGTCCCTGGCTCCCCAAACGGTGTGCATTAGCCCCACTGCTGCAGAATGGCACTGGAAGCAACCTGGGGTTCCAGCCCCACACCGGCCACCCACTCCAGGGCAGGCAGGTGGGATTCTGGTCCCTCCTCCTCCTGCTGGAGCACTGCACCAGCTCCCGCTCACTTCTGTGCCAAGCACGGGGACTCGGCTTTCAGGAGCCACCCTGAAGATGCCTGACGAGCCGTTCCCCGGCACACGTTTGAGCATGCCACCGGCGGACTGCATCGCCTCCGTCCCGCACCGCAGGAACGCTGCTCCTTCACAGCACACGCCCCTGTGGCAACTCAACACACCTTCCCTGAAGCGCCAGCCTGGCACCCACCGTCTGAAACAAGCCCTGTGCGCAAACTAGGAAATCGCAGGTCTCCTGGGTCGGGAGGGGGAACGGCACTAATTACAAAGTAATTACATTTTAGTAGAAGTTTAATTCTGTCAGTAAGGGAGAGGAAGGGCTGAGGTTACTGTTCTGCATTTGGTATTCCTAATTCATATAACGCTGTCTTCTGTGAAATGATTAAAGTTGATACACATTATTTATCTTGGGGGAATATGGCCTATATACACCGGTTAACTAAATGATTTAAAGGTATTACAGCAGCATTATTTCATACAAGCCTGCAAGAGTCAGCCAGTGATCTCCTATAAGCTCAGTCCTCTGTGCACACAGAATGAGAATGCTGAAGTGTCAAAAAATAGGTACAAACCAGGAAACTGCATACAGGCATGACTTCCACCCAAGTAAATCTGCACTAAATATCAGACTAAGTTTCAGGGATTCTTTTTTAATTTTACACCAGATACCTCTACATTAAGAGGGGCAGGGGGGGAGTAACTTGATATCACTTGTACACAGGCTAATAACAATGCTACAGATAGAAATATAATGAAAAACGTGTTTCTCCTATGTAAAAGCTTAATAATCATAGCCGACATATCCTCAGAACAACCAGAGATGAAGCTAATTAGGTGTAGGAAATCCTGAAGTTGTTCTTTCAGGAAGGCAACTGCATGGCTACAAACCGACTATCCCAAACGGCATGTGGCACCGCTCCATGAGCAACCACCCCTGTGGGACAGTAATTCAGAGGGCAGGGTGCAGTACTCGGGCACTAATGACACACGCTAATTCCCGATGATCCTTCTATGCAATATCCTACAGTGTTGCAGTTTTTTCCCTTGTTAAATATGTGCGTTTCCTAACTTCTTTGCTGGGTTTTTAACAGTTAACCAACCACCACCTATATTAAACACTATGTTAAATAGGACAATTACACAATGCAAGACAACACTAGGGATGCTGGTCATGTGGTGTAACTAGTCATGTAAGTGGTGCTCATCACGAAAAAACAGGTCTCTGTCAACTCAATGAGAGAAGAGACTCATACAGTTCATCTACTGAACAGAGGCAGATGAGGCATTCCACAAGCAGCTGGCAGAAGTCTCACAATCGCTAGCCCTTGTTCTTGTGGGGGACTTCAACTTACCAGATGTCTGCTGGAAACAGAACACAGCAAAGAGGAAACAGTCTAGGAGGTTCCTGGAGTGTGTGGAAGATAACTTCCTCACACAACTGGTAAGGGAGCCTATCAGGAGAGGTGCCTCACTGGACCTACAGTTTACAGAGAAGGACTGGTGGGAGATGTGGTGGTCGCAGGCCATCCTGGGCTTAGCAACCACGAAATGATAAAGTTCTTGAGTCTTGGTGAAGTAAGGAGGGGGTTCAGCAAAACCACCACCATAGACTCCTGGAGGGCAGACTTCGGCCTGTTCAGGACAGTGGTCGAGAGAACCCCTTGGGAGACAGTCCTGAAGGGCAAAGGTGTCCAGGAAGGCTGGACATTCTTCAAGAAGGAAGTCTTAAAGGTGCAGGAGCAGGCTGTCCCCATGTGCCATAAGACAAACTGGTGGGGAAGACAACCGGCCCGGCTGAACAGGGAGCTTTTGCTAGAACTCAGGAAAAAAAGGAGAGTTTACCACTTTTGGAAGGAGCAGGGAACTCAAGAAGAGTACAGGGATCTCGTCAGGTCGTGCAGAGAGGAAATCAGAAAGGCAAAAGCCCAGCTAGAACTCAATCTGGCCACTGCCATAACAGACCACAAAAACTGTTTTTACAAATACGTTAACAATAACAAGGGAGGCAAGGAGAATCTCTATCCTTTATTGGATGCCGGGGGCGGGGGGAGCACTGCCACAAAGGATGAGGAAAAGGCTGAGGTACTTAATGCCTTCTTTGCCCCAGTCTTTAATAGTCAGACAAGCAATCCGCAAGGTAATCAGCCCCCTGAGCTGGAAGACAGGGACCGAGAGCAGAATAAACCCCCTGTAATTCATGAGGAAGCAGTTAAAGACCTGCTTGGCCACCTGCACATCCACAAGTCTATGGGGCCAGATGGGATCTACCCAAGAGTCCTGAGGAGCTGGCAGAGGAGCTGGCCAATCCACTCTCCATCATTTATCAGAAGTCCGGCTTAACAGGGGAGGTCCCAGATAACTGGAGGCTTGCCAGTGTGACACCCATCTACAAGAAGGACTGGAAGGAGGATCTGGGGAACTACAGGCCTGTCAGCCTGACCTTGGTACTGGGGAAGATTATGGAGCAATTCACTTTGAGGGCGCTCACATGGCAGGTGCAGGACAACCAGGGACTCAGGCCCAGCCAGCATGGGTTCACAAAAGGCAGGTCCTGTTTAACCAACCTGATCTCCTTCTATGGCCAGGTGACCTGCCTAGTTGATGTTGGGAAGGCTGTGGATGTTATCTACCTGGACTTCAGTAAAGCCTTTGACACCGTCTCCCACAGCATTCTCCTAGGAAAGCTGGTGGCTCATGGCCCAGACAGGTGCACTCTACAGTGGGTAGAAAACTGACTGGACAACTGAGCACAAAGAGTTGTGGTAAACAGAGTTCAATCCAGCTGGTGTCCAGTCACAAGCGGTGTTCCCTAGGGCTCAGTTTTGGGGCCAATCTTGTTTAATATCTTTATCAACGACCTAGATGAGGGGATTGATTGCACCCTCAGTAAGTTTGCAGATGACACCAAATTGGGTGGGAGTGTTGATCTGCTGGAGGGTAGGAAGGCTCTGCAGAGGGATCTGGACAGGCTGGATTGCTGGGCTGGGGCCAATTGTATGAAGTTTAACAAGGCCAAGTGCCAGATCCTGTACTTTGGTCAAAACAACTCCATGCAGTGCTACAGGCTTGGGGATGAGTGGCCGGAAAGCTGCCTGGAGAAAAGGACCTGGGGGTGCTCATTGACAGCCGTCTGAACACGAGCCAGCAGTGTGCCCAGGTGGCCAAGAAGGCCAACAGCATCCTGGTGTGTGTCAGAAATACTGTGGCCAGCAGGAATAGGGAGGTGATCATGCCTCTATACTCAGCACTGGTGAGGCCACACCTCAAATACTGTGTGCAGTTTTGGGCCCCTCACTGCCAAGAAGGACATCGAGGTGCTGCAGCAGGTCCAGAGAAGGGCAATGAAGCTGGTGAAGGGTCTGGGGAACAGGTCCCATGAGGAGCAGGAGAAAAAGAGGCTGAGGGAATACCTTACCACTCTCTACAACTACCTAAAAGGAGGTTGTAGTGAGGTGAGGGTCAGTCTCTTCTCTCAAGTAACTAGCAATAGGATGAGAGGATATGGCCTCAAGTTGCACCAGGGGAGGTTTAGATCGGATATTAGGAAAAAATTCTTTTTCTTTAGGGAAGAGTGGTGAAGCATTGGAACAGGCTGCCCAGGAAACGGTAGAGTCACCATCCTGGACGTGTTCAAAAAACATGGAGATGTGGCACTTTGGGACATGGTTTAGTGGGCATGGTGGTATTGAGTTGACGGTTGGACCTGATGATCTTAGAGGTCTTTTCCAACCTTAATGATTCTATACTGGTAAGACAAAGAGACCAGTAAAGAAACAGCAAGAAATAAACTTCAGTATCAGTTATGCACTTGCCTTTTGTTAGTGCCTCTCTACAGAAATTACTCAACATAATCAGATGGACACCAACTGTAACTACAGAGCATTCCCAGCTACTTTACATGTACAGGAAAGCTTTTCATTTAAGAATACTTTCTTAGTGGAATTTGTTGAAATAATTCAAGGCTAGATGAAAATCAAAGCACAGTCAGAAGCCGTACTGTGTAATCCGCAAATTATACCCTCCTGTTCTACTTTCTAAGGCTCTTGCTACCAAAAATGCTGAGGCTCTCTGCTCCACTTCTACCTATTCTTCCAGAAAGGTGAAGTGTCCAAAACCGGTTGCACCTCCACACAACACTGTGCCCAGTGTAATTGTCTCATGATGGGACTAGCAAGTACATCAGTATACAGACACCACCCTGCAATCCCTTGTGCTACTGCCAGAAACAGCAGAGCAGCTGGAGGTCTCTCTAGCCCTACTGTCACCCACTGGTAGCAGCCAACATGGAATTCATTCATCAGGTAGTCCTCTAGAGAAGCCAAAAACTCATGGTATAGCCTCCGGATTTACCACAATACAGAGTCCAAATCCCATGAACCACAGACACTTTACTGAACTCAGAAACTTGGCCACACAGAATATGCAGAAGGTGTTTTAAATGCACCTCAGAAACCATTCTTATGGGGGTGGGGGGGTGGCATACAGGTGTGTGGAAATGCTGATGAAAACGGCAAAGTGTTAAAAACACTCAACAAAATACATATAGACAAATAGCATACTTTATATAAAGAAATACACACTAGATTTTAAGCTAAAATAGTACTCGACGGCAAGAAGTGAAAGATTAATTAGCAAGAGTGAGAAAATTAATGGCTCAAAAATTTAAACATTACTGGGGTTCAAAATAAGACAGCACAACATCCAGTGCTATTATTCAAACAATACTTTTGACATCAGACCTTTTTGGCAAGTACCATTAAGTGCTCCTACCAATTTGTGACCTACAGCATACCCTAACAACTCAAACCAATTTTAAGAATTACGAAGTTCTTCAGTTGATGAAACTCCAGTACTATGCAGTCTGAAAAGCTTCATATAGTGTTACATTTATATAAAAGCCTTGTACCTAAGTGATGTAATGTATGCAGGTTTTGAAAGAAGTTATGAAATGCACATATCCCAAAGTTATCAGAGAAGTAAGTTTTATTGAAAGAAATTAAAATTAAAAAAACTGTTGCAGCACAATTCCATGAATCAATTTTGAACAATTAAAAGACATTTTAAAGTCACGTTAGTTTTGAGCCTGCAACATCAAAAAAAAAGTTCAGTTGTGTGCTATATGTACTTCTATACACACATACATACTGAATACTGACACTGCTGCTAAAGGAATGGCTCTTTTTCCAAGATTACCTATATACACGACACTTGAAACAATAAAGCATACTCTCAGAAAAGATTTCATCATGAAGTATCTTAGTATTGAATGACTGACTATAAGGGTGAGAACCTACCATCTCAAAAATACCCTATAATGCATTCAAAATACTGGTAAAAATTCAACTACAGTGCAATTCTGAAGTAAAGGAACCATATAAAAAGATATTTTGTGAGAGACTGCTGTGCTGTTCTGGGACAACAGAAACATCCTTGGCATTTACAAAGGGGGAAATGACAACATTTAGTATAGTCCTTGCAGCCCAGAACAAAATTCCACAAACGCTTGATTTTTTACCACCAAGAAAGCTTCGTGTGCAAGCAGACCTCACTGGCTCCGTTTCTGTTGTGCACAAACAGCACAACTGGCAAACTGCTCTGTTTCACTGCTTTAGGTAGTTTTAAATATGGCAGGCCCAGCACAGCATACACCATGAAGGTAAGAGTGTGAAATCCTGAATCCCATGCAGCATTCAACACGAGTTTATGAGTAAAGGAGAACAGGTTTGACTTGCCTTCTCTGAAGAAGCACTATGACTGTGACACCCTCAAGGAGTAAGGGCTTCATAGCCAGGCTCCTACACAGCTGCAACCCAGCTGATGTAGCACATTTGACAGAATATGTACTAATCTACTATTGATATAAAATTCCAGATACCACGCATTTTCAAATAAGCTATTTTTCATAATTTATCCTTGAAGTACATATTTTGCACAAAGAAAAACATTCTGGTCCTAATTCTGAATTTATCTTTATGGCTAGTAAACAAAGATTAGACTTTCAGAAGCACAAGGAAATTAAGTGAACCCCAATGTATTCTGAATTTGCTATCGTTTAAGCGGGCCTTCACTAAGAAGCATGGATGCATTTTTTTTTCCATTACTTAGCAGGCTAACGGTCAGATTTTGGTGTTAAGACACAGGAGCTGAAGTCCTCTTGCAGTCATACCATGCCATACAACAAGCTGGACAGCACCGCATGGATGGAAGACAATGCTTCCCACCGTCCACCTTCTATGGAGGCTTAGTACTACTACCTTGTGCTCCTGCCCACTTCCAAGATAAGACCAAGCACATGGGACACAAGGTCATAGCATTGTCCCCTCTCCCACATACTTTGCACCTACGCCTGCAGGGAGACTCAAAAGTTTTATTAAATGCTTCACAGGGATAAAAATGATTTTACTTTTCTCCTCACCAGAACAATCTTGTCTGCATAAAGACCCACCTACTCACACACAAGTACTACTGGTTTTTCTTACATTACGCCTCCCCTTTAATCAACTGTTGCTGTCCAATTATCAACAAACCAAGGTTTTTAAGCACAATCACACTTCACATGTTCTTAAAGTAACATCACAGTTTCAAAATTCAACTGCTTGAAAATCTTATCTGTGAAATGCTTTTGGCTCACTTCCCCCAGCCTCCTAATCCCATTTCATTTGTTAGAACGTATTCTACCAACAGTCCAAACACAAATCCCTCCAAAATATTAGCTAGAACTGTAGGATCAAGGACCTTCACACATACGGTATAAAATTTGACAATATGGACATTTCAGGCAATTTATTTTCCTATGAATTTTAGTTTTACTTAACTACATCCCAAAAACTTATTTTTATGTCACCTCTACTACTTTCCAATTAATGCCAGAATTCACAAAAGGGTTTTTTCTCGTCACAGGGTAGTTTGGGGGTTTTTTTGTTTGTTCTTTAATCACAATAGCATTTTATTGCCAGGTTTGGTCTGAACCAGCACAAGCTGTAAATGTTCTAAACATGCCCACATTATCTATTTGCACTTGTTCAACCTGCTTGATTTTCAGATCACTAAGGCAGTTTTGCCTTCTGCAGCTAATGGGATGAGCCCCAAGCTGTGGTACATCCTCTCCCTTTCACAGGCTGTGTCAGCAAAGTAGCAGCTTGGACAATCTTGGTGTACTCAACCGTGAAGAAGACTTCTTCCCCCCACGAGTCTGCTTCATGCTCGTCACTTGTGTTGGATGCCGTGAGCTGATGCAGAAGGTAGCCTTCACCCACAGCACAGCTCTCCTTCGAAGACAAGGATGCCAGATGGAAGAGATAGGGGCTGATGTATAGGCTCTGCTTTCAATCACGTTGATTTAGATCTACTACTACCAGCTCTTACAACAGAAATACACAGCCATATTTTCAAAACAGGCACAGTGGGAGCAGTTAGACACAGTATTTACAGATACAGCGTTGTAGCTACCACTGATATTTTCTGCAATTAAGATATCCGAAATAGGCACACTCACATACACACAGATGTATGATGAACAAAACTTTGTGACAGAAATATCAGTGCAGTGAAAAAAAGGATCACATTTCAGTAGATCTATTTTAATGTGTGAAAAATAAAAGCTGCTTCCCAAAACTTTAGCCACAACAGTCTATCAGCCAATCCCAAAAAACTGAAATACAGCAAGAACCAAGAGGTCTTTCGCCTTGAAGATTATGAAAGAATTCCCCTTCTGTTCAAACCAAGGCAGTCTAAAGACCAAGAGAACTGTCATCTGAACTCTGATTTAAGTAGTTGCTCCTACCATCACTATTAATTTGAAATCTGGGCTAATGTTCCTAGAATCACCAGCGGGTACATGGTAACTTCAAACGCTTCGTGTCTTATCCCAGCTTACATTACTCAGAAAATCTCTAGCTTGGAAAAATGACCAACTCAAAGGCTGGCTGCCACTTCATCTACTCCCATTCCCATGATACTCTCCTGAATCTTCAGAGAAGACTAAAAAAAAAAAAAATAAAAAAATTGCAAGTTTACAGTAATCCTGCCTCCCCCCCCGCCCCAGCATGGGGAAAAAACCCAAACCCCACCACTATCAAAAAATCTAATCTTATTTTCTGATTCTATGAACAGAGAATAATAAGGTATTAGAGACCACGTTACGTTGACTAGAAAATAAGATAATTGAAACTACATTTGTTATCAACTAGCTATATAAACACAAAGTTACGATGAGCTGAGATTGCCACTCCTGGAGGATACTTATAATGGTTTTGGTTCAGTCCCAGTAATCATGAAATAGAAGTTTAAAAGAGGAAGTCAATTAAGCAATTAACGAACGCTATGCAAAAAGCGCAAACAAAATCTTGCCAAATCAATAAAGCAATTTGTTCGCAGGCACAAGGCACAAAAGCTTATCTTGCCATTAAGTTTGTTTGCTCAGATAAGAAAATAAACCAGCAATCACGGCCCTGCAACTTCGAAGGGGTGAAAAAAAAATGAAGTGTCTCAATTCACTTTAAAAGCAATTCCTTACATTATCACAACTCTTTTCTTACATATACTACTGACAGTAACCATGCTCACAAGTACAGCAGCTGACTTTGAACATGCTGACCTTGAGCAAGCGAATGACCTTAGCAGCATGTACTTCTGGCTTATTTCATTGCAACAGCGACACAGCCTCACCATCTATAGTAGTCTAGAGTCTCTGGCCACCACCCCTGACTATTTTAAGATATCCCAATACACTTCAGTGATGCACAGTTCAAAGTGATAGAATAACATCTGCTAGCATGTTGAAGTGCAAGTTGTTTACAGAGGCATTTTTAGCTTGTTCTCATACTGCACTTCCCCAACTGACAGAAAACTCAATTTATTAACAGAGCTTTGCTTCCTATTTAAACACCTAAACCACAAAATTAAAAAAAAAAAAAGAGCAACAGTATTAGGCACTGCAAAGGGAGAAAAACCAAGACATCCCACTCTAGACAAAGTGAATTTAGAAACTTCAAGTATGTGACAGCAATGGCTGGACTTGAAGTTGCTTCCCAAGATGTCAATTTTGCACGACTTCTCTCCTTGGTCATTGCTATAAAGAAAATCTGAATTAAGACATGTGTTTATTTCTATACAAGTTTTCAACTGATATTTTAAACATATGTAAGTTGCATAATGATCTCATCTCAGGAGAAGATAACTGGCAAGTTACTTGGATACAACAGACATGTTACTCGCTTAGCCATAATCCTGCCAACAACCCTAACCTACAAAAAGGGAACGTTGAATTTAACAAAAACACTCTAGGCAGGTACTATCAGCCTGCGTTCTCTGGAGTCCCTGGAGTGACAAGGACTACATCTAATCAAGTTACAAAGGCCAGTGAGAAAACAAGCCTCTCCAGGAATTTATAGTCACAGATTTTTTTTTCTCATTTTGAAGGAATGTGTTTAAGAAAGAGGGAGAACAAAAGATCAAATAAATTTCAGAAGTTTGAGGGGGGGGGCGGGGGAAACAGCATAAGCGCTTAGTGATTTATTCTGAAACTAAGTATGAAGGCAAAAAAGTCATAATTAAAAAGCTGTCCTAGTGCAACAGCCTCAGAGCACGTACATAGCCCTGGCTACATCCCAGCCCATGGGCAGTAACGAAGCCACAGAACTCAACTACTTTATTCTTTTTCCAAACCCCTTCAAAGCAGAAGAGATCACGCTGCATCATATCACTTTTCCAAGCTGCAGCAGAACTGACTGGGCAAGTGAAAGCAGTGTCAGGACCACAGGACACAATGATTATCACTTTTCCTCCATCCTCTCTTATCCTTCATGGAAGAGGAGGGCAAGAGGAGGAGAGGGGGGAAAAGCCTGCTCTCGTCCAACAGGAACAGATCCAACAGCAATTTTTCCATCTCTCTGAGCTCCGCCGCAACACTAGTGACATTTGGCATTTTGTCTGGAACAACTCTGTTGATTAGCAACTATCCGTAGTTGGAAGGCTAGAGAGAGGATATCACTGTCCGATTCAGGAATGAGTTGACTTCACTGAGTGCACCTACTCATCATTTGCTTTTCCTTACAGGCACATCGCTGAAAAACGAGGATCATATTTTACTGCTGTCACCAGTGGAGCAGAAAAAACATTTCCAAGCTATGAGTGTCCCTTAATAAGCAGACAGCTTCCATTCTGCCAGCATCATTCAAGTTGTCCATCAGCCTACCGCAGGTTCAGCTGGTTCCCTGTTTTATAAGGAGATCAATTATTTTGCTTCCAATTCATTTCATTTTGCCCAAACTAAACAGCAGTTTGCATATGGACCCCTGGATGCCAAGAGGAGACTCCTTCCATCGGGAAACTGAGTACTTGTTCTCAAAACATATTTTCAGTAAAATTTCCAGCTGTACTCTAACAGCAGTATGATCTGACAGTACGATGAGGTAGATGTCCTCTTGGGAAACAGGAGGCAAAAGACAGGAAACGTAACCATCAGGGCAGCTACACAGGCAACTGGAGCAGCGACTGCTCAACTCCCTTCAGCAGCTGCACGTAAGGAGCACTCCTATACCTGCAACGGTGTCCTGGTTTGGCTGGGATAGAATTCCAGCCCAGCCATGCTAGGCAGGCTCAAGTCAGCCAGGGCAGCTGCCCTGAGTGAGCTACCGGGGCAGCCCACACCGTAATATCGTGGTCGTTGTAAAGGGGGAAGGTTGGCTGAGGAGGGGGAGCTCCTGTGGGGTTCCTGCTGGTTTCAGGCTGGTGTCCCTCCTGGTTTCTCCTTGCTCCTGGGGAGTGCTCTGCTTTTGACTGTGACCACTGCATATTTATTTGGCTGAGTATAACTTTGTATACTTCTGTTGGTATTAGTGCTATTTCATTACATCTGTGCTCATTCAACCCACGGGTCTCCTCCTTTTCTCAATTCCCCCTTCCTGGCTGGTGAGGGGTTTTGGGGTGATAGCGCAACTTTTGGAAGTTTAGCCCTGGATACAGGCTAAATGTAGACAAATGGCTACTATTAAGTCCATGATACTACACGGGTTTTATGAATGGTAAGCTTTATAAGGTTTACTGGAGTCTCATTTTCAAAATCCTGTCTTTTAGGAAGATAACCCCAAATTTAATCAACATCAAGATGATTCCCCTTGAAAAGCAGTTAAGCAATAACTCCTCCCAACCAACAGCAAACCCTAGAAATCACGAAACTCTGCACACACAAACACTGCTATAGCTCTCCCTTAGTGATCTACACTCGACATGCAATGCCAACACAGCGATGCGTTTTAAGAGTTCAGTTGTTGTTACAGCCAAGCAACGAGCAGGAGAAAAGTATCAGAGAAGGAAGAGGTTTCATCATTACCAAACCCTGCCACATAGGCGTTACCATTAAATGGAACTGTGCATCCTTATGTACTATTTTACCTGCTCTGAACAACTACTGAATGGTACAGATGACTGAGATGTGCAGAAGGCATCACGAACTGTTACGTGGGTATTAGCTAACGAGTAAGACAGAACTCCTTAAGCACTGGTGTTGCGCACAGCTACTTCAAAAAGGTGAAATTATACACAGGTTTCAACTGAAGTTTCTCAGGAAAAACACTCCTGGGGGGAGTACCAGAAGGAAGAAGAGGTCTGCTGCAAAACCAGGTCTAAAGAGTTATTTCTGAATGCAAAACTCTGACAAGACTGTTGCTTCTCACAGCAACGGAAAGGAAAGTAACTTGGCTCACTGAAGCAGATGGGCAGGACTACCTTGACCATTTCACATCACTCAACTCCTCTTGGAGGTTACTGCTTCTTGGAGTCTGCAATTTTGAAGCCCCTCTTCGCTAAAGACATATAACCTCAAGAGAGAGGCAAAGAAAAGGAAAATTACTTGCAAAGGGAAACACCATGCCCTGGGAAAACTTTTCTGCCTTGTCAGAGAAGCATAAGACAGACTTAAAAATAAAAGAAATGTGTTGATACCCCTCCTCCGCAGCCTGCACTGGGTGGTAATAGGAAAAGAAGCTTTTGCTTTTGGATGCGACACTCCCTTTTTCGTGATTTGAGGCACAGCTGACCAAAAGGACAGCAACATGCTCATCATACCATTCCATATATGACAAAAGCTCAACCCCCTACGCTGTACGTAAGGGTTTTTTCCTTTTCAAAATGTACACACTTCCTAGTTATTTACCTACTCAGATCACTCATAAAAGGTCAACAGTCTTAACGTGTGAGGCCAGCAGGAAAGAAAAGGCTTCAAATACCAGATCTCTCTAGCCCACAGCTATTAAAATCCAGACCAGCATAAAACCAGCGTGTAAGCACAGACACTGTCTTTTAGGGGAAGAGTATTCAGAATAACATTTCAACTTTAAAACAAACAAAAAATAATAATCTGTGACTTAAGACGGTGTATTTATTCGCATCCATACTCTAATTTCTGGCAATATGTAACAGCCATGAGTTTCCAAAAGGTAATGAAATGTCAAAAAGTATTTTTATACTTGTTTTAACAAATTTCTTACTTTGTCTTTGCTTGACAAAGCTGAAACAGGAAAACATCAAATCGTTATCAATCCATCCAGTTCATCTCCATTGTTCTGTTTGTCTACACTCTTTTAAAATTCAATTAGTCTCACTTTTTTGTGATCTCTCCTCCTACAAAAGTACTGTAATGTCTCCACTAGTCAGCATTGTGTCACCTCTTCTGCTATCGACTAAGGTCAGTCAACCCATTATCCATTCACCTGGCTGTATTACATTTCCTGCCTTAAGTCCTAATCCTCTTATTACTTGTTTTCCCAATTCATTACTCACTTCCTCTTACTGATGTAAAATACTGACACTACCATTCAAAATAAACATCGTAACATTAGATTTTGCGGCCTTCTCCATTCTCACAATAATTAGCTCATGACAGTCCCATGAACAAGGAAAAAAAGCAGTGACAAGGGCGGGGGGAAGAAAACTTCTCTGGGTTTCTCTCGAGCGTTCAGTGCACACCTCTACAGACACTGGTGGGCATGTGCTTTCCACACAGAAAGTGCAAAACCTAGTCCTGAAAATGTCCACAGTGTAAGTTAACAGTGCTGCCAGAAACGACAGCTCCTCCCTCTCTCCTCACACTGGCACAGGCACTCTGACAGATGCGGGGTGAGCAAAACGAGGGACAGGGACGGGGTTAGTGTCACCCCCAGAGCAGGACAGCATCAGCACTGCAGGGCTGAGAAGCAGCACCCCGATACTGCGGGGCTGCAGCCCTGCCTCCTCGCAACCCACGCTGTCATTTAAGGACATTTTATTCCATCCTTTTCTAAGACCTCAGATTCTGAAACAGTCATTTTAAAACAAAACGTTCCCTCTTTTTCTTCAAATTCTTGGGCCTGGCGGAGTGCTTTTGCACATCAGAAAAGGCCAGGTTCACACAACATTTACCTAGGAAATACCCAAATAAATGTGAAAGTAGTGTGCAGCGCCTGTCACTCAGTAAAGCAAAGTCTCCTGCAGTGTCATCTCTGACCATGCAAGGATCTCACTGGTAAGAGTTACAGGTAAAGCTGTGACACACACAGCTTTGCACCTACAGCTTAGCACAGAAACAATTTTCAAAGACTGTACACAAGAATACAGATCAGAGCATGCTAATAAAAGAGGTGCTGTAGGGAACAAGTACTTTTTTAAAAATATTCCAATTTGAACTCTAACTGGATTAATTTAGCTTGAAGCTTTAAATAAAAGTCTATTTAAGTGAATGTTTTCTTGCTAAATAACCTAAACACATAGCACCACTGAGCTTAAGGGAGAAGGAGAGAGATTTCAATGTCCCAACTGCTGCTTGATTTTTTTCAAAGGTTTGTTTCAACATGTCACAGTCAAACAAGTCAAGCCTGCACAAATCTCTCCCACCCACGCCACCAAAAACATTTAAGTACAGTTATATTTTATGAAGTAGCTCCTTATTTGATTGACAAGAAGCACAATCTCTTGCAAAATAAATTCCATCTCAATACAACATATTCCCTGAAGGCCCTTCTCATTCCTCTTTAAGGCTTTCCACTTCAAATTTCCCTGGCATCAAATTGTTATCATTTACACTAGTCGGGTGCTTCCAAAGCAATAAAAAGAAAGTTTGAGAAACTGCCTATCAAGCTGCACAAAGGTATTTTGAATCACTCAACTGGCAGAAAGCCATGCATTCACAATGAAATCTAGCATGCTAAAAACCTTTTCGGAAGTAAACTTTCTGATTAAAATAATTTTGTAGTATAATTTATATAATTTTATATAAAGAAAAAATAGTGTAATTATAATAATATAATATAAACACCAGCGATAGATCATAACCTTTTGTCTTTTAGTACGTCCTTTTTACTTTCCAAAAAATACTGACTTAAATGCTACTTTATAGAAGGATTATAAAGCTATACAAGATAAAAGAATATGATCTTCTACTTAACGGCCTGAATATTTACAAAGCACTTAAATGCAACTTAGTAACTAGGAAGGTTCAGGTGCATGTTACATGAGTTTATATGAATTTCATTCATCTCTGAGCCAAAACAAGCATATATACCCAGGAGTTTTGTTCTTGGGGGGGGGAAAAAAAAAAAAAAAAAAAAGAGTCTTTTTGGACATACATCACATACATCCACAACAAACCCCACTTACACTTCAGTGCATGGAATGTAATACAAGTATCCAAAATACACACAAAGTTCCAAGGAGTTGTACATTGATCCTGCTACCATACAGACCTGCTCAACCTAGTAAGCATGTCAAAATTCTATATAAAGTGTAGGTGCAAAGGAACGTCAACCCAACTAGAACAAAACTAGCGGTAAAATTTGTGTGTAGGTAACTTGGTAAGTACAACAATGCTATGTCTAATGAGCCATCTGAAACAGAAAAAAATTATTTGAAACTAGTTATTCAAGAACAAAAGTACCACAATAGGACCACCCAGCCTGGCTGTCTACAGCCTCTCCCTTTGTCAGTTCTTGGGGAGACACGAGGGAGAAATGGCAATAGCTCACAGTAATCTGTAATTGCTTCAATAAATAAAAAGCCAGAATACATAAGGAAGTATTCTCAGACCATGCATCTTGAGTATCTGCTGAATTACGAATTCGTACAGAACAGCTGATGTTAAGGCATTTGCACTTGTCTAGAACATTGCAAAATTCATGCCGACTTTTCAAGACTTACACATTTTTGTCCTGAGGGGCCCGAAAATACACGATCTTGAGTGACGTACAGCTATTACACCAAAATGAACTCTCAAGTTACTTAATTTCTGATATCCTCTTCTGCACATTTTTTTATAACGTGGGCATGCATCAATCTATATGGTTTCTCAGTTTAGTTTTCTGTTGATGAACTTCATGCAGATTTTAAATCCTTAGCTGCAGTTTGTAATTAAGTAATGGGGAAATGCAGGTGATGAATTAGAGTATTTTAGATGAGCACTGTACATGAAATGTTCTTGCTTACAAGCTTCAGTCAAAGAACACTTGGATTCTTCTGGCATGATCTCCAGTCACCAATTTCATCAAGCCTAGAACTGCACTGCACAAGTTTTCACTTCCAACAGGAATAGCTGTAAAATATTTAAAAATTTCTTCAAATTGCTCATTGTCCTAGTTTACTAGCTTTTTGCTGAATTTGCAGAGACATGCAATGCCCAGGACATACTATTGCCAGTGATGCAAAGCAGAACTGAAAAAGATCTTTGATCAAGACAAGTTCAGCTTATGAAGAAAATAAAGGACTTCAGATGCTAAATACTAATAGCTTTTACGTGTCACACAGATTTGATCCGAAGAAAGGATTAAACCAACAAAATCAGAAATATACCTCCACTGTGAGGCCAATGCAGAATGCAGCCACGCATCAAAAATCACTTTAAATGCCCACCTGGTATCACCTTAAACGTTTAAGTATTCTATCATTCACTAACTCCAGAAGTTCGCTGAAGTCCACAGCTGCTGAAGGCACTCAGTCAGAACTGAGTTTATAAGAACTAAGCAAAATATTTACAAGTGCTGGAGAAAAACAGAGGTATTTACATAATCTTTGGCAACAGGATATAAAAATATGGCACTTCTAGTACACTGTCCAGCTGCTTACAGAAAAAAAAACCCATCACGTTAGGAAGGCAGGAAAGGCACCCTAATCAAGCAAGTGAAAGCGAATTTTTTTTCTATTTTCCTTTTAAAAAGTCTCATCAGAGGCCTCAAAATAACAGCAAGTGATGACTTCAGAGTGCAACACAAAACATACTTCCAGAAAACAACAACACTATATAAACATCCAAAGCAAGTATTCACATTTATAACGGTAACCAACCACTGAATCGGTATGGCCTTCATTCTTAGATGGTCCTTATGTTTTCCAAATTATTCTTATCAGTTATCTGGAAGAGTAATTATTTAAGCCATTAACTTTAACTTGTAATGGAACAAGGTTTTAGCATTTATTAAAAACAAAGTAAAAGACACCTACCTGTAATACCGAGACTGTAAATAGGTTGAACAAATAGTCTTAGATACATGGCTGGCAGACCCAAAATCTATTACTTTAACCCGGTAAGGCTGCCGAACAGGATCCACCAACATAATGTTCTCTGGTTTGAGGTCAGCATGGATTAAACCCAGACTTTTTAGTTTTTTCAGTGCAGTGGCCACCTGTTGCAGAATAGGCCGAATTACTTTCAGTTGCAGAGGGCTGAATTTGTTTTGTTTCAGGAAGTCATATAAATTCTGTTCCAACATCTCAAAAACCAAACAAGTATGGTTACGATGCTGAAAGCATTCGTAGGCTCTCACAAAGTTAAATTCATCAGCATTTTCAGTACTCAGTCTCGCTAATATGCCCACTTCTATTTGTCCTTGGCGTGCGTACGAAGGATGATTCTTCAAGATTTTGATTGCCACAATCTCATTTGTCCCCCTTTTCCAGCACTTCACTACTTGTCCAAAGGTCCCTCGCCCAAGGAAATCAAGAACCTCATAAGTGTTTTTCACAGAGCACAATACCTCATGCTGTACTAACTGGTAATCTCCATCTCCACTTGTACCACTCTGTTTTGAAGCTGCAGCCGTTGTCACAACCGTCACCGGGTTTCCTACATTGGTTTGCAACATTGCTGGCAGGATGGACAGTTCATCAACAATCTGCATCGTGCTGTTTTGATTATCCAGCTCTTCGCTCTTACGCTTCAATCCACATCGCTGGGGTCCTTCCAGAATATCTGATCGGCTTCCTTGAGTCCCAGCCCGAGGTGCCTCTAACTGAGCTTGCTGCGCCCGCGCTGCTAACACTTTTGTAGCACCTGCAATATTTTTTAAAGCAACAGCATTTGACTGCAACAAAAAGTTCTGTCCTCGAGGTCTGTCAAATGGGTTTTTAGTCTGAAAGTAAGTAGTAACCCTGTGGGGAGAAATTCCAAAGTTTTTACCATTCACATAGATTTGCGGGTAGGTTCTTTCGTGGTACACACAACTGCTTGGTTCTAGTTTGAGTTTCTTCACACTACAAAAGGCACTTGACTGGGTTTGATAAACATATGGTGGATAGACCAAGACTTGTGAGGCCATACCTACAGAGGGAAAGAAAAAGAAAAAGCAAGTGAGAATCCTGCATTCACATTTCCAAGCTTTGCAGCAGCTTCCTCTTCTAAAAAAAAAAAAATCAGGACACAAATTCATTTGCCAAACAAGCTAGCCTAAAGTTATTTCATATTTAGTTTCTTATGCCCAACAGGAAGGTCCTCGTGCCTTACCAGTGCACACACTTCAGCACACAAGGACCGCAGCAGCAACAGGTTACAGGAGAAAGTGCTTTTGCTGGTTTTCAAGGTCAGGCTTGATGGGGCTCTGAGCAACCTGCCCTAGTTAGAGACGTCCCTGCTCATTGTAGGGGGTTGGACTAGATGGCCTTTAGAGGTCCCTTCCAACCCAAACCATTCCATGATTCTATGATTCTGTGGTTGCACAGGGCAGGACCAAGACAGTCTGCTGCAGGCCACTACCCGTAATTTTTCAAGTGGGGGAACCACTTTTGTGCTATTAAAAACTCAGCTTTCATTTTAAAACCCCCATCATTTCTACATACTGAATGCTACAGTACTTTTGCAACATAAGTTAAATACCAATTGAAATACTTATCAAGGATTATGTAAAATAACTTAAAAGCTCTTCACTGTGAGCCAATAGTACCTGTTACACAAGGTATCTGACTACTCATCATAAGGACCATCAGGCTTCTGAGAACAAACGGACAAACGACACAACTGTCAAAGCTCAAAGAATTTCACTGTGATGAACGTGAAAGCAATTGAGCCATGTGATGGGCCCAAAATACCCTAGGGGAGTGTGTATGTTCACATAAACAATTGCAACTTTCTGGGTAAATTAAGATGTACAGTAACCTAATCCATTCACAAAAGGCAGGTGCTTTCTAAGTTATATACTGTCCTATTGCAGAAGTCTGCATACCAGTGACCCAATCGTAGGCGGCAGAGGCACCAACTTTTTCCCCCTCCCTTCAATTCAGATTTGGAAACTAAATATTAGCCTCATACTTTCAGATATCCCAATTTTATGAGTTGTGCCATAGAAGACCTGCACTCTAAAGTAACCTGTTAAATTATCTAAGTATAATGTTCTACAGACCTACAAAATATGTCCCTGATCAAGATAGTTTCTGAAAACTGGGCTGATAATTGTAGGTAGAGAACTTATAAGGACAGACTTCTCACAGAAATTTATTTTCAAGTGAATGTGAAGGGAAGAAAAACAATATTTTTTGTATTTTTTTTTTCTACATTCTGTATATTTTTTTATTTTTCTCTTGCAAACACAATTACATCCTTGCTAAGAGAGAAGTGAAAGTTAAAATAAAAGACTGTGGATAATTTTAACTTTTGAATTCCCAGTAAGGCCAAGATCAAAAATTCAATCTGATTGACTCCATCTTCCTTGAGGCCATCACATTTTCAAAGGGTACACCTGTACAGCCTCTCAGAAAGAACACTTGCACCTCGGAAATCAGTAACGAAGAACCGTTTTGCACAGAAGGTGGCAGTTTGCCAGCCTGGGAAGCAGCCCTGAGCACAGCAGCCCCATTCTGCACAGCCCGGTGATGGTGCAGGATTAGTCCCACTGCCTGCCCAAATTCACCCTGACTCAGGGCATTAGCTCTGCGGAAAGCAGAGCCACAGGACCGTCCAGGGCCACGCTCCACACCATACCTCCCCTTCCCAGGCACCAAGCAGAGCGTGCGAGGGAGGAGGGCCACAGCAGCAGTACCTGGCCTGCACATCGGACAAGGAACCTCAATTCCACTTTAAACTGCATAGACCTTGCCTCTCTCTGATGCTGTACCTTCCAGCTCTCATCTCTGGACTGACCCTACTATGTCCCTTTCCAGACTCATCAAATACCAGCCTTAAACTTTTATGTCACAGAACGCTAAATACTAAGAAAAAGGCACTGGATGGACCACAGTGTAAAACACTACAAGGTTTCGGGGAAGTTATGGCTTATACCAGTCTGATCAGCTCTCAGAGAGGGATTCAATACCCATAACACTTCAATTAAATCACTTTTTCATACTAAGCACATGAAGATTCTGGCAATAGGTATTTAAATTGCAGATGAGTCACATAACACTTGAGCCAGACATTGCAATGAGTCTGATCAAACGAAAACTAACCAAATGTACAGTATAATTATTCTGAAGCTGTGATTTGATTTATGGAAATCAGCATTTAAACATCTTAACAGCTATTAAAATAATCACACCATCACCTCAGTTTAGCATCCTATAATGGTTTTTGCCCCAGTAGAAGAAGAAAACTTCAAAGCCCTTTCCTTTCCAACACTGTTTGCCCAGAGCCAAATGACACAGAAAGCTGCAGACCGCCAGCAGCCAGGCTCTCTCACCACCAAATATTCAGGACTGCCACTGGCCTCCTGCTCCATACCAAGGATTTAAGAGTAACTCTCAACCTCAAAAAACTCTCCAGGAAGTCTTGAATTCTCTCCTAAATAACGTACCCGGTTACAGAGTGCCTGGTGCACAGCATGAGCATATTAATGAGTATGGCACTTACCCTCTCTGCTGTCATAATTATATTTAAACGAATAATTCATCCTGATCATATTACTTAGAGCTCCAAATTCAGCCCTCACCGACCACCCTGGAGCACACATTGTAGCTTCCAGCGGCACTCACACAGCTCAAGACGAGCTGTTTGCGTCCCGGGCAAAAACAGGTGCAGTGCGAGCAGCCAAAGTTGTCCTGCCCGACGGGAAGGAGCCTGGACGCCTGGCCCACGGGAGAGAAGCCTGCCAAGCTCCAGCAATCCCAGCAGGTCCATTTGCCCTGGTTCTGCTATAATCAAACAGCAAACATCTTGCTTGGTTTAACTTCTGGAAAAAGTATTTGCCAGTGTAAGTGTGTCACCAAAGCTGATGGCACGAAATCAAGATGATTACTTTGAAAAAGCAGCAATAAACCTACACTGCAATTAAGGAGGTTTTCTGAAGACAGGACAACCGCCCAGTGCAGGGGAGCACAGTCCTCTAGCATGGCCAGAGGACTACTCAAATCTTCACCTGAGCCTGTTGGGACCACTGGTGTTCAAAAACTTGTAAGTTTTCTACAGCTCATGCTATTCAAAGCAGTCCAGAAGGACTGGAAGAACATATTCCCAGCTTCCTCTTTAATGTTAATTTCAGTTGGATGAGAGAAACTAGGCTATTATCTTTTGGGGGTTTTGTATTTCTTACAGGCTTAACTTCACAACCCTGAACTCCAACCACATTATCAGCTCTGTTCTCAGATAAGAACTGCTTATTGAGTTATTATGAGAACATTTTTAGCAACTCCAAGAAAAAAAAAAAATAAGGATGAAATAAAACAGATGACATACCCTGGAAGAACAACCTTTGATTGATCATGACAGACTAATTTTAATCCAGAAAAGTAAAAATGGTCTTAGAGTTCTTGTACGAACACCTTTCCCTAAACACTTCTCCCTTACCCCTATTATTTTGTTTGTCTTTTTTTAAACACGTACTTCCAGATGCAATCTCATTTGGAGAAGCTACAGTATCTCGATATAACCAATGAATAAAAACACTTTTATAGATCTTCCTGTGAAAATGGCACAATAAAAAACCTGCAGCATCCTACACCTGAGACTGCCTGAAGACCTCTGCCATACTCCTATGCAGTGCTCAGAGGCTGTTTCAGACAGAAGCACACTCTTTACTATACACTAACATATACGCAATAAAATACACCAGAACAGCGTATAACTATTCAGTACAAGCAGCTGCTGGACACCTTTCCTACAAGAAGCTGAGTTTCTTAAAAGAATTGATTTTCCCCCTCCCAGATGAAAACCCAGCCCCACGCAGAGACAGCAGAGCTGCACAACAAACCTCAAAGAGAAAGGGAAAATACCACGCCACCCTCTACTATAACAGCACTGCCACGTTGCGGGGGCTTTTTTGTGGGTTTGGGGTTTTTCTGTGGTTGAGGGATGGTTGTGGTTTGGTTTTTGGGGGGTGTTTTTATTTGTCTGTTGTTTATTTCAGTTTAGGGGTTTCGTTTGGGTTGGTTTTTATTTTTTTACTATTTTGGGGGATCCAGGTTACAACATAATCCTATAGATAGCTACACTGGAAAGAATGAAGAGGTACTGGGGGGGGGGGGGGGGGGCGTGTAGCAGGTCTTCTGGTAAAAGAAAATAATATAATGCACATACCTACTACAGAATGGATCTTTCTTTTCCCCACCTTGCCACAAATCACTTCACTGAGCTTATACATCTTCCTGCACATTTCTTACTGAGACTACTCCTGCTTCCTCACACAAACTGAAGCTTGTCAGACCACGTGTATGTTAACAAGCCCAGCAGCACAATAAGAAAGGGATGCGTAGAGCAGTCTGTACTAGAGAAAAGAAAAAACGCATTCTGTGTTCATTTCAGGGTGGGTACTTAAGTCTGAACATTCATGAGCAGCTGGCGCGCATCTTCCAGTTAAATTTCATTTAAAATAAAACCCAAGTGTGTGCGTACATGACAAGACCACTTCAGGATGCAAACCAAAGCACACAAAACCATCGGAAGACGGACGGAAAAGCGCAGTCCCCAGGTGATGTACCACAGGCAGACTCCAGCTACCAGAGTAGCTTCAGACCCGATTTTCAGTTTAAGCCTCAGAGAAGTCTGTCCATTCCCCCTACACACATTTTTAAAGCCCTCTTCTCCTTCCCCAAGTGCAAGGTGAACACCATAACTTCACTCCAGCCCAGCGACCGCTTCTGAGCGGTGGCACACACAAGCTGAAGTTCGCTCCAGAGTTCTCCAGCTTGCTTTGCTCTGATACCAAGGTTGCTGCATTCCACCTCACGTGCCAAGGGTTGCTAGTGAATACTGAAGGGGATGTGGAAAAGAAAGCTTGTCTCCAGACACCTACAAACTGTTATTACCTCTAGATAGGGTCCGTTCGAAGGAAATGAGTCTTCCTGGCTCTTAAGTTTGAAGCAGAGAGAACCGGGAAGTCTGCACCTGACTTATTAAACACTAAATTACACAAAATGCATTAATTTTTATCAGTGTTAAGACTGTGAATTCTGTGCTTCTGAAGAAAGTATGAACAAAGTAAGGAAGTAAACACATTTTAAATAAGTAAATGTATTGTTTATTCATTCCAATAAATAAATACATTTTCACAAAGTAATGACAATAAACAAGAGGCACTTCACAGTTTGCCCCCCTCCAAGTCAAGCTTCTCTCTACAGAAACTGAAGAGAACCATCCAGATGTTGCTCAGTGAAATGAAGAATCTCTGGTAACGTCTTGCTAATATTCACCTAACTGTAACAATGTCTTTACTAGACTCTTAAAATGACATCTCCAGCCTTCTCAAGCAGTCCCAGGCAAATTCATAAATACGACCAGTTTGGCAGACTGCAACAACCTTGAGAAGCACAGCCTGTCCCAGGCCCGAGCACCATTAATAATTAACTGTAAAGTGACATTTTCTCATGACAGAGTAAGGCAGGGGGGTACAGCAGAATAACTAGTTAGTAAGACCTCTGCAGGTGAGCTGGAGAGAAGTTGCCACACTACACCCTTAATTCTCCTGCAAAATAAACAGCCCCTTCTAACTGCCCCGAGCAGTGCAATCACTACGTTGCTGCCGTTGCAGCAAGATCCCCAGCAGGCACAGCCTAGCCGGTGGCAGCCATCTAATACTATAGTTACAATTTAACTCAAGAAAACTTGTTTTCCAACTTCTTTCAAGCCACCACGGGTGAGAACAGGTTCCAACACACTCGCACCCTTCCCGCAGCACAGCTGGGCATCAAGGCAGGCTTTCTAAAAGCTCTGTGACTTCCAGCAAGCGCACCATTGGAGCGGTAGCACTCATGAATTGTTTTATTTACATTATGTATCACCTAGAAAACACTGTAAGGATACTAACTGTCATTTTTCCCCAGGTAAAAAAAAAAACAACCTGTTCTTTTCATATTGGGTGCCACCCAACTTTGAGTAACTTAGCAAATACAAAGCTGAATTAGCTGCCCTCTCTTTCCCCCCCGAAGAAACCTCATCACTGGTAGTAGCAGCACCTCTGTGTTATTGTTTATTTTGGATATGCAGCTGAACAAGCTGTACTGATGTGAGCACTTTCATACCCGTGAACTGTTCACCCTGAGGAATTCCCTTACTCCAGCTGTACAATTCATAACAGAGCACTGGCAATTGAGGCTTCTTGCAATTTATAAAGGAAAAAGCACCTACAGAAAGTACAAAAAGTTAAGAGATACAAGCCCAAGGAATCCCACGCCCCACCACCTTGAAACCAGCTCTTCAAACAGATCTCCGACCCATGGAAGGGAGGAAGCAGAGCAAAGGAGAAAGCACTGAGGTGTTTCAAGTAACACATGCCGTACAAATTGTTTCCTTGCATAACTACAGGGGCAATTCTGGACACGAACTGCACAGGCACACACACACTCCACCACAGAGAACAGTGAGGTGTAGAGGCAGCTCTGATGTGAGCTCACCAAGAAAGTCAGCACCAAGTTCTAGGGGCCACAACCACAGACCCAGAAGTTTAATGACAAAAGTAATGATTATGAGCTTTGATTAAAATATGTAAGATATTTCAGAGCTCAGGAATTCTGTGCCATCATACACCAACAAAATTAAGTTCATCCCATGGCAGCCTTTGCCTGACAAAACATCAGTCCTGCACAGATCAGCGGTGAAGGTCAAGCCTGGAAGGCCAGAGGTTGGTTCCAAGCTTGGAACATGTCTTAGTGGGAAGCAAATGATAAAATGATCCCATTCTGAAGCTGTAAAACATAGTTACTACCCACCTAAGAAACACAAATTACTGCCCACCTTAGATTTGTGCAACATTCAGGATGTTTTAAGCGGACATTACCAAGGTTGCATCGATACCAGAAACTGAAAATATAAGTTTAAGTGTGATGCAAACTAGTCTCAATCGCACCATTGTCTCAATACTTGGAAACAGAACTGTTGCCATACACTGAACACAAACATATTTTACATAAAATGCCACAGAGCACTCCTATGACTCAAAGCAGTTATTTTTTTACCAGTAGCAGTACTGAAGAATACAATTGCTATATTCACATTTTCCACAAATATCAAAAGCTAAACCTTGTGATGCCAATATGACTGCAATCGTAGTTAAAGAGACAAATGGAATAACACTTCAAGCATTTATTTTTCTGCTGGGCAAGAAGCTTTCTGAAAAGAAAGCACAAGCAGCACAGTATCGGCCACCAGCCCCAAATGAGAACAGGCTCTCCAAATTAGAATGTGCCACCATCAACACAAACAGCACATTTCAACCAGGCAGGGCTTCACCAGCCTAATCTCTTCTTTTAAAAGACTAATTCTTTTTGAACCTGAACACAGCATGCACGCTGAGATAAAAGTCCCTAACACCGGTGTTCAGGAGAGCCCACACCTTCAGGTTCTGCACGACAGTACAGTGCTGAAGGATGAACTCAAACTACTGCTACTGTCTGTCGCTCGCCAATGCAGCGAGAGATCAAGGTGAGTAGAGAGGTAGGACAAAAAGCCACACTTCTTCCATTGCTGTATTTCCAAAAGATTTTGCCACCTTCCCTAAAGCAGAAAGAGAATTTGCTGGAGGAGTTTAGCTCAAACTGCCGGTTGGTAAACCCCTGTTCAAATGCCGCTGGTTTTTGTTGGGTTGTTTTTTTAAAAAAAAATTCTGAACAAATATGTATGCTATTTTCCCTTCTTATTTCCAATCATTTTATCTTGATTTCACTGCTTAATTTTGCATTCTTAGTCTCCTGGGCTTTTGTTAGAATTAGAAGTGGACCAACCCAATTAAGAAATTTATTTAGAAGTTTCATTTTAGAATAGCTCTAGACAACGTCAAACGCAGCTCCTGTAAGAATACAAACCTAGATGGCTATTTTCCTTGTTGCCACTTCACCTTCACAGAACGGCCGGCATGCCAGAACATCTGCATGCCCACGAAAGTGTCCTACTTACATAAAGTTGATTCTTCATCAAGTCCTCTAAATTACTCGAGGTGGAAGAGGTTCATTCAAAATTATCTTTCTCCCTCTTTTTATAAAAGATTTTCAGCTGGACAAAGCACGCATCAGTACAGCGACGCAAAATTACTGTTCTCCCCACAGGACTTGCACATTAAGTTTGCAACAGCACACACACACAAATAACCCTTCAAGCTCGAGTATGACATGTGACACAAAAGTTTGCAAATCAGGATCTATATAGTGTCAAGAGAGCACGGTTCAGAAGGCATATAAAATTATTTCCTACATATTGAGAATTATCCAGCAGTAAGATTTGAGTTAAAACTTTCCCCAAATACATGAAAACTCAGAACTACTCTTCCAACAAGAAGGACCAACAAGAGCTTAGTTATCAAGCCGTTACTGAGTCGTCAAGACAGCACGCCCAGATGATATTCAACTCCTTCTGCAACAAAAAAAATATTACAGTAAATATTACAGTAGCCTTTTTTGTTTTAAATCTAATTGAACTGTAAGCACAGTTCTCTTGATTTATCTTTTTCTGCTACAGTTTTCAGGTCAGTCACTTCAACTACACCGAGTAACAACTTTCAAACATATACTGACTGAGGGACATACCCACACAAACATATACATACACACACAGCCAGTAAGTGTATGTTTGAAAGGGGTTTTTTATATATACATGCACAGAATGAAAACTCTTCAAAGTCCTTTTTTTTTTTCCAGAATACAAATTCCTTACTTAAAACTGTGGTTTCACTATTTCACTTTTATGTAACAGGTGCTTTTCTTTCATTGTAAGCAACAACATCATGAAGACAGCACTGGTTGCTTACTGAAAACGACTGTATAAATTAGACATTGCATATGTAGAACAAGAAAGAAAGAATGGAGACAAAACAGGTGTTTACCACCTTCTTCAGATTTCTAAAGACGCGGAGGAAGCAGCGTTTCCTACGGGCAAAAATCAGTGCATTAGAAATGCATGTTCTCTCACAAAAGGCTCAGCTTTTTGCCTCCTAATAAATCAACAGCTGTAATAACCCACATTATATTTCCCAAAGCCATCAGTGCAAGAAATTTCTACGCAGAGAAACTTATTAAGTTCACAGAGAGGTATGCAAAAAGAAAGGCAAGATTACATGCGGCATGACTCCACCAGCTAGAGCATAATACTGATAAATGTGCATCAGTTTTTCCTCTGTTGTGTTCCCTTCCATATTTAATAATCTTTCCATTTATAGTATAAATAAACTTCTAACATTCACTCTTGTTTTAAATCTTTAAAACAAAGTTTAGACAGCTCTTCGACTGAGTTTTAAAGACACATTTAGTCTCAAAGAGCACTTGTTGCAAAGAGCTCCCAAAATATTTCTTGAGAAAAACCTCCCACAATGTCCTCTTGCAGGGCTCAGAGCTGACACAGTCAAAGGAAGTTCGTCCATAACATCATCTCATGAAAGCAACCCATTCCTACTAGGCTGAATATTGATTAATTTCTTGAATCACAAAATAAGTTTATATTAACAGATAAGGAAAGAGGAGACAAAGAACTTTTTTCTTCTCTTGAGAACAAACCCTGTTCCTTCCAAAAGGCTTCACAAGTAAGATCACAAATAAAATTCCCATATTAAACACATTCAAGTGCTGAAAAATAAAGATCTTGAGGACCTCCTCTACCCCTATAAATAGTTTAAATTTTCAAAAACAAGCTGTGGAAAAACTTCTCAGCTAGAACAGACTGACTGTAGACAAGCAAGCAACTCAAAAAAAAAAAGAAGAAAACACAGAATAATTAAACGGAAAACGGTAAGTAGCAGCAGATGACCGAAGTTTCTAGGAAAACACAGGAAGGAAGAGGTTTACAAGGTAATGATGCACATTAACAGCTTTTCAGTCAAAAAGGCAAAGACATCTTACAAGAAACAAACAAAAAAACCATCTGGAAATTGTGCAAGTTCCACCAATTGTTGTGTACCAATACAGACAAAACCTCCACCATATGGAAGAGGGGGGGGGAAATCAGTACATTTTACCTAAACTAGTGGAATAAGGTAAAGGTTAATGCACCATTTTTTGTAAACACAGACAAAGGACCAAAACAAAGTAGTAAACAACAGAGACCAGGGAAACACGAGAGGTATCTACCTATGATAAAGTAAGTTACTACAGTTTCAGATAAAATGGGCCATACAGATTATGAATACCTGATGCTAGTGGTTACTCTTACCTTACAGAAGGAGCTCAAACTGCCAGTTAAAAAAAGTTTATTTGCTTCCCTTATAATAAACTTTGTACCGATTATCAGTACTGAAGTTGGTTTTCTGTCTGTACTTTTGTATTTATATGACAGCCTTCAGACCTTGAGCCTATGCTAGCTCCTTTCTGTGGGCTCCTTTCTTGTTTCAGTCTGTATCAGCAGGATCAGGGAACCGTTTAAATGTCAGTTCAGATCCAGGGACCCTAGGGAGCAGGCCTGGAGGGATTTGATCACGCTAATAAAAGCAGAAAATATCTTCACAATGAAGGTGCTCCAGCCCCACGCACAACACAGCTGCACCAGTGATCGCAACCCTAGCTGAAGTTGTTCTCCTGGCAGTCCTCCTGCCCAGGGACCAGTTTTGCTAGCTCACTTTATCATGCTTCAAGACAAGGTGAGCACAAGGTGCGGAGATCCACCTCCATCTCACAGTTCACCTTCTAACCAAGAGTCAAATAAAAATAAAGTAAAAAACTTAAAATAACCAAAGCCAGTTTTCTCAGGTACTAGATGCCACTTGCCTCAAAGCAAAGCAACAGCCAAGCTTCAGCTTTGTGATAAAAATCTTGTCTCACCCAGCAATTTAAGTTCCTGCCAATCTCATGCCTTGGAAGTTAAGTGTCCTGGTCGCACAAAACCAGCGGCAGGACAACGCAGTGCAGCGACCCGAAGGGGCACAGCCTCTGGCACAGAGAAAGGCAAGAAACGCTCAGGTGGGTGGGTTACAGAGTGGTGTCCGACAGGCCTGGGAAGCGGCCATGAGCATCTCCGACCTGCAGCCACACCCTGCTCTTTCAACAAAGATGTTAATGGGCCTAGGCACAGGTATTGGGACCCGAGCTTCCCTGTCCCTAAATTCCCCACCTCTTATTCAGAAGGGTAGTTACTGTGGTGCTGTACATATTCAGCATGTAACATTTACACAAATACGAGAGGACTTTCATTTAACAACAGCTGACTTTCTACATGAAAAGCATTGATCATATTTCATTTGTAATATGCTTTAAAAAGGCGAAAATATGTTTCTAGAACTGTTAAAGTCCTGTGACTTCCCATTCTTGCTAAAATAATTTAAGATCACTGA
This sequence comes from Leptosomus discolor, assembly GCF_034619465.1. NCBI lineage: Eukaryota > Metazoa > Chordata > Aves > Leptosomiformes > Leptosomidae > Leptosomus > Leptosomus discolor. The sequence goes on along the minus strand of NC_141402.1, from coordinate 20,113,623 downwards.
TTTTAAAAATAGGGGTTTTTTGATGGGAGTATCACTCATGACAATCCTCTGTACATAAGAATCCAATTACATTTTTAATATTGAAATAGTTGCTGTAGCTTTGATAATAATAAAAATACATAAAAGTATTTTTTATATCTATTTTGTCTTTGGAAGTTTCACAGGGTCTTATTTTATCGCTGTGTTTTGGAACATGAACTTAACATTCTTCTAGACTCCATCCTGTTATACCCAAATATTAAAGGGCACAATAGAACTGGAGAAAAGCCCATACTTCCAAAGAGGAATATTTTCTATTTTTTTCCTGAAAACACAAGGTGAAAAAAAGACTGTACAAAAAGTTTACACAATGCTGGGACTATTAAATACGTAAAGTTAATAATATAGGGAGAAATATTTTGAAATTAAACTGATTACAAGTCCCTGAATAAGAAAAAAAAAATCAGAACTGAACTGCTTGAACGTACTTTCTTAAAAAGCACTCCAGTTATTTAGCTCTTCTTCTATTTTCAAGCAAAATTGCTAAGAAGATAGAGATTAACCCCATTTTGTCAGAAAGACACCCACTCTCAAAATTTAAGTGGAATATTAAGACACTATATAAAAAAAGTGACATAATGTGAAAAAATACTACAAAACTGTATGAAGATTATCCCCAAACTGCATCTAAAAACAAGATACAAACCAATTCTTGCCATCTTTACCGATATTTGCTATATTGAAATAAAACAACTGAAGAATTAAGGGGGGGGGAGGACAGGACCTACCCTGTAGGAAATACTACACCATTAAATAAAGTCACAGACTAAAACCTACTTTCACAACTACATGTTGTTCCTCTGCTCATCTGTCACTCAAAAGTTAGTGCCTCTGAAGAGAAACAGAACTTCTCTTTCTCTAGAAATCTGTAAAAGTGTCCAAATTGAAATGGTCTACAGAGGGGGGTGGGGGAAGCCAAGAACAGGTAACAGGATTTTCCAGGCTTTATGCTTCATTATAGGTTATTTCAGGTCAAATAGAGGGTGTTCACTGCCTGTACAAGTCAGAAAAAGGTAACCCATTGCTAACCTCTTTCACAGCACTAGCTATTGAAAGTTGCTTTAAATACAGTTAACATCATTTAAGCTGCACTGCACACTCATCAGCCACCTCTAACACGCTCAGTGCTCATCCCTGCTAACTCCTTTATATTTGGTTTCATGCACAATCCAACTAAAGTTCTGAAATACAGTTTCAAACACCAAGAGATCCATCTCATACTTCACCCAAAGAATGAGCTTTTCTTCCAAGACCTGGATTGAAAACAATACATTATTTTCTACTCCATCTCAGATTTTCAGTCAAGAGATCTGAAGAAAAATATTTCACTGACTCAGGAACTGAGGCATTAACTTAGTAAAAGCTCCCCAGGACCAAGCTCAACTCTTACTTCCCTTATTTTCAAAGGCAATAAATGCAATCGTTAGATCAGCTGAAAATAAGTATTTGACCAGCTGTGAGTTTACATAACCCATCTACAGGAGCTTCACTGCTTCAGTGAAGAAATGCTAAGGATGTTTTCTTGATGAAATTAATCTTATGCCAAGACTTCTGAAATTCTCCTATAACTGCACCGTAACATCACCAGAGAATTGAAGAAACTCAGAAAACACAAAAAGGTACAAAGAAGCTTTTTTGAGGTATGAAAGGCGGATACTATTTCACAAAATTCAACAGTGAATGTGTAACTGAAGCACTGCTATCGCCACAAGGACACTCTACTTCCACTACTACTTCTTCCCTTGGATCGAGTATCACCAGTTGATTATCAGGCCCAGTCTACCCAATTCATACTTCTGTTGGTCGACAGAGCAGTTTGCCTCAGCTGTAATGCTTCTACATATGGAATGAAACAATTGCATATTCAGTGAAGCTAAGGCTCGTCTTAAAAAAAAAAAAAGATTTAAAAAAGCATAGATATTCTCTGCTTTTTTCCACAAAGTTCTGTGCAGAAAGTGATACTGCCTACAGTAACTATTCTGTATGTGCACAGCAGTCGTATGCCACAACACCTCACAGACCTCACACTGCAATAGCAAAATTTAGCTCAACTAAAAGAAGTTTTTTCTTCTGTATTTAACATTCCTCTGAAATACACGTTTGGCCTCAAATGACAGTGCTGTGCCCTTTACCAATGCTTTTCTTCCCCCACACACACATAAGAAAGCAAAAATTCCTGTTTCAAAATGCACCGTTTTGTCAAAAGGATCTTTGTTGCAGTAATCAGCATACTGACAGAATGGAAAATACAAGAAAGCACATATATACTGTTAAAAAGAAAACTACTCTAAAAACAGGAAGAGTGCAGTCTCCTAAAATAGTACACAGAGGTACATCCCTAAACTCACAAGCTCACAGAAGCACAGCCTGACATTCCCACACGTTTAGGTTGGAATTTTCACGAGAATTAAGCATAGTTACTTCTGTTCTACCCAGGAGCTGGTAAACACACTCTGCCTCTAAAAGCGCCGCTCGGCCTCCCATCCCCTTTAACGGACGCAATCGATCCCACAGAGGCTTTTTGAAAAATCACCTCCAAAACAGCATTTGCTTTAAAGCTGTTGCTATAAATTGAAGCACACAACAAGAAAAGGAGCACACACAAATTCTAACAGTTCTATCAGTCGTGTCAACTTCTGTAAGATGAGTTGAAAGCTCACTCCTCTTCCCCACACCCTCTCTTCGTCTCTAGCATCTCGTTATGCAGCAGCCAGTCTCATTTCCCTATTTCTGTAGGTAATTACTTGAAAGATAGGAGGGAAGAGACATGTAAACACAAAAAACCTGGAACAAAGGAAAATCACAGGCTCCGGCAGAGACCCCAGGTCAGGGACAGCTTCCCGAGCAATTTTTTTAATGAAAAATTATTCCATCTGATGGAATCTCTCTGATTACAAAGCGTCCTCAAACCCGGAGAGCAACCTGAATTAGAGCATCTAGCCAACCGTATCTATGAAAAAATAACTTACAAGCACAACCAACGCCACACCCTGAGCAAGCAGCAGAACTCGCACTACAACAGAAGTCCTCGGTAATAAGCGCGTTAAGTGAAAACTCTATCTAATTCCTGTTTACTTGATTATATACATCATCTCACCGTGCGCTACCATAAATGGTTTGCAGCAGCACAGATAAAGAAGTGCCCGCTGTTATATCAGTATCAGTTTTCTCCTGGTAAGCCCATGTTAACACTTTGCTCTATTTATTTGCGATCTCGCCATGCTGCTTCGTAATACAGTCTTGACCTATTTTCCAGGTGCTTAATTAATCTCTTTGCTGGCTACCACGCTTATTAGACAGTTGCTGTGTGAATTTTAAACTTAGTTTCTAGAAACCTTTAAGAAATTAACTCTGTTATGGAACTATTATGTCAGACAGTAAGTCCTCGCAGTCAGACAAGCCTTTCTACTTTGTGTAAAATCAATCAAAGCATAAACTTTTTGCAAATGACGCAATGGGAGGTAATACTGGGGGGAGGGGGGGAAATAATCACAGAAATATGCATTGTTATCAACAACTGCAGCTTTACTTAATGTAATTGCCTCTCATGTTAATAACACACTTTCCCACAATTTAAAGATACTAAAGGAACTGAAATAAACAAGGTTAAACACAAGCAGGAAGATGCAAAAACATCACGGACCCCCATAATTTCTGGGAGTCTCAAACCAACTTACCAAGTTAACAAAAAAGGAAACCACCGCAGTTTCTGGCACTGACGTTTTACGTTAGACACAACAGTGAATAAGAGACGCGTAGCCTCCAAAGAAAGACATCTATATACATGCAAGCACATAGCAGTGACGATTGAGGGCTTAAGGTAAATATTATTTAAAAAAAAAAAAAAAAAAAAAGGAAAAAGTCTCTATTTCCTACAGCAAACACACGCAAACGCATCTGCCAGTTTTGTAACACGCACCACGATGGACCAGAACAAACCCAACACAATCCCTGCTGCAATTGTTACGTTAAAGCCACCAGCAATAACCCCCTCTGTTTATACAGAGCTAGTTCTTGGGAACTGCCCAAATTTTAAAGCGTCAACTTTCTTTCCAGTTGTTTTTATTTACACCGGCCTCTCGGCACCATCGGCTCCCCCCGCCCCAGCGCCAGCCTCCCCCACGGCGCAGAGGAGGGGAGCCCAAGGGTCTCTTCTCAAGGGTCGGCTCCCGCCGGGGCTACCGGAGGCCCCGAGGCGGCGGCAGCCGAGCGCAGGACCAGTAACGGGAGCAGCCGCCGCCGCGCCCGGGCACCACCCGCGGGACCCCCCGGCGCGGCGCGGGGGAGGCGGCCACCGCCGGGCGCACCATACAAGGAGGAGGCGGCCGCGTCGCGCCCGGGAGGGGAGCGGGGCACCGGCGGAGCCCGACCGGCCCCGCCGCCGGTAACGGGCGAGGCGGGCGGCCACGCCTGCCCCCGCCGGGCGGCGGCGGCGGCCTCGCCCGGCAGCCGTTGCCGCGCCGCCAGGCTCGGGGCGGCCGCTTCCCCGCGCCGGGGAAGGGGAAACTTCGGGGACGCGGCGGAGCAGGCGCCGTCGAGGGCGACGGAAAGGGGAAGCGGCGCTGCCCGCTCCCCACCACCGGGCTCCGGCAAGGGCAGCGGCGCAGCGTGCCACCCCGGCGGGCAGGAGCCGCCGCCGCGCCCTGGGGCAGGGGGGTAAGGGTCTGCCCCAGCCCCTCGCCCCGGAGCCCCCCCCCCCCGCGGGAAGGAGGCGAAAGCTGCCGGCAGAGGCAGCGCCCCTCTCCGCCTGCCGGGAATGGCCCCGCTTCTCTCCCGGCCGCTCACCTTCACGGATCGGGCCGCGCTGGCGTCCGAGCTGGAGCTGCCGCCGCCGCCGCCCTGGGCATGTCCGGGAGCGCCACGGGGAAGCGCCGCTCCGGCCGGGCTCAGCCCCTCACCCCCGCCGCTCTTGCCGCCGCCGCCTCGGCCGCTGCCATCTTGTCCTGGCGGCTGGGAGGGAAGAGCCCCAGCTCAGCCCGCTCAGCAGCCCGGGCCTCCGCCTCATCTTCCCGGGGAGGGACCCAGCCCGCCCCCGGCCGCCGCCTCCTCCGCCTCCGCCTCCTCCCGCCTCCGCCGCTGCCCTGCCCGCGGCGGCCTAGCGGCGCCCGCCGCCGCCCATCGCCCTGGCGCGGCGGGACGAGGCCCGGCCGAGCGCTGCGGAGGGGCCTGCGGGCTGCGCCGCACCGAGGGCCCGCTCCGACGCGCCCCGGCCCCGCACCCAGCCTGCGGGACCCTCCCGCCGCCCGCTCCGCAGCCCGGCGCAGCCCTGCGCCTCGGCGGCAGCGCCCCCGCCCGGCCCCGCCGGGAGCCGCCCGCCGCAGCCGGGAGCCGCCCCGCGCCGCCGCCCGCCGCTGCCTCCCCCGGCGCTGCGGGAGCTCCCCTCTCTCTGCCCCCAAGCGCATCAACAAAACTCCCCCGGCCCGGACGAAGCGGGGAGCCGGCGCTGCCGGTAACGCTTGGCGCTTATCCTGCCCTGCCGCACCGGCGAGGCAGGCAGGTGTGCGGCCATCGTCTCCCCGAGCAGCAGCTTAGCCGAGACCAGACCCTCTGCCTCTCCCCCGCCAGCTGACGGTCCCCCCGGGAAGCCGCGTGGGGACAACCTGAGGTGCTCCTACCGCCAACTCGCCTCTGCCCGCCCCGGTCTGTCGCTGCCGGGAGAAAGGCAACCTCGTGCTTTCGGAGAGCTCCCCGAGGAGCACCTCCAAAACTCCGAATAGTTCCCCGGTGACGGCAATCCTCCTCATCAAACAGCGAACGGCGAGCTCTTCTTCCCCATCTCATTAGCTGCCAACTCCCATGACATTCAGACACGTTAATGTGTGTGATGGGGAAAGGCGTCAGGGAAAAGACCTGCCTCTCAAGACCTGCAGCTTAGAAGATGACCATGGGAGAATGAACGTGTGAACTCCAAATTCATTTAAATGAGTGCTTTTGCCTTATAAGATGAAAAGACTCCCCTACCCAGCCCTGAAAAATAACTGTGAAGCACCAACCTTCTAGATCCAGTCTGCCATCTTTCCTGACAAGCAGTCCCTGCCACGTTAGCCAGGTACCACCAAACACACCACTTGCTAGAGAAGTAACAGGACAGAGCAAATGTAATGACTATTTTGTGCCCCGTGTTACAGTTCAGCATTTCACCTTGCTCAACTCTTGACAAAATAACAGGATACACCCTCAGTAACAACATGCCCCTAATATTATACATCACTTAAATATTAGTGCTTGGTTGTAGGACTGGTCAACTTCTGCAAGCAGCATTCTTGACCCTAAATAGTATTCAGCTGATGTGGGGTGAAAAGGAATTACTGTTTGCCTATAAAGTAGTTGGCCCCCAGATAAATCCTTGGCTACAGCTACAATTGGACATCACATGCTTCTCCACCTCTTGCCAAAAATAACCAATGATTTCTTTATTTACTTGCACAACTACATGTACTCTCCTATCTTTCTCTCACTACTTGTTGCAGTATTTTCAACGAGCGTCTGCTTGATTTTAACCTTTGTTCAGGTCCACCCTTGTAATAAAGATTGTCAGGACGCTAAGTCAGAATTTGAATTAATTAATTGAAGAAGACTGAGTTATTGTATGGAAATACTAAACCCTAACTTTGGATTTACTACTGTAACACCACCAATACTCAGCCTTTTAAGTAATGAGACATGTAATTTAGGGGTGGGGAAAAATAGGTGGGTGTCAATGTTAGTAAATTATAGCTCTCAAGAGCCACCCATCCCATCCTCTGCTTATTAATTTTATAAATATTAATCAAGCTTCTTTTCACACATCTCCTAAAAAATGCCCTACAGACTTATTCAGATATACATTTTGTTAACATATAATCTATTTCAAAAGACTTTAAATGTTGATAAACATTGTTGTAGACTACTTAACCATACAAACTCTAAAACAACTTCACAAAACAAAGCATTAAGTACACGCTGATTCAATCTGTAAGTATATTTCATCCGCAAACAGAAATTGGCATACATGTCACCCCAAATTACATGTTTGTGATCTACTGAAAAAAACCCATCCTCTTTCTGAGCTCTAACTAGTCTCAAAATATTTTTACAGCTGTTTTTTTAGAAACTATTTCTAGCAATTTTCTTATTTTTCACCATCCAACTTCCTACAGTTTGATAACCAAAATGAACCAAATATGGTTGTAAACTTGAATGATACTGATCCTCTAAAACCAGACAAAATTATTAATCCAATGCTCCACTGAAACATCTGCACAATTTTCACCAACTTTCAGAAACAGATTTTAATTTAGGTTTAGAAAAGAAGGGGGTGATTTGGGGATGATTAACCTCTCTCGTTATACTGGTTTCTCTCTCTGGAGTTTTGGTCACGTTTGCTAAATAACAGAGCCTCCCACCGCACCTCACCGCTGTCGGTTTTGTCCTCATGTTCCAGTTTTTGCTAATTAGATCAAGCTAGACTTCCACTCAGCCTGCAATGGGAGTACCATCAGCATGTAATCAAACTCTCAATCTCTCCAAAACTCCTTCAGTTGCTTTTGTGGAGCATAGCATCTCTCTGGAGATCCATTATTTGTCCTTACTTGGGAGCTGTTTCGGTTAAAGGCTTCCCTGTGTTCAGTGCAAATTTCATCACACTTCGGACTAAATGGCCTGAATGGCATGAAAGGTCTGGCCGGGGCCATTGCAAGCTGAAGTGCTGAACCTCCTCCGTCAGCCAGCTGCTCGTAAGGCTTACTTCGGCCACAGAAGATTTTAACTACCACAACACGTGGTAAATCTACGTAAGATGTACCAGCGAGTTTTAAACACTCTGATGAACATGTCTATCAGAGGCTGAAGATGACTGTGGCTGAGAAGTCCTCCCATGATTTTTTTGTCATCTGAAAAACAGTAAACACTTCCTTGTCCTAATTTTCTCCTGGCAGGTACATTTGTGCTGGTAGGCAACTGAGGGTTAATACGGAAACTCCTGTTACACCTGTAAGTAATGTGGACTCCTGATACCATTTGGAGGGGAGTGTTTTGTTTCAAAGTACTTAAGTAACTCAGTGGAAGGAGGCCCATGTCATTTAGATTAATTTATAAACTTGGGCATTGAAACACACACCTCCACAGCCTCCTCAGTTCCTCCTTGTTTCTATACCTCTGCAGACAATAAGCAGTAGTCAGGTGTGAGTGCTCAGAGCAGAAAGAAGAAACAGAAGTTATAGAAGATATTTCCAATGGATGTAATCTATTATGCAGCAAAAAGAGATGATCCCAGAACAAACGCAGGCTAGAAGCTTTTGGCAGCACACCTACCAATGACATTTTGTGCTATTTTTGTTACCAAAATCCCAAGCATAGACACAGACAGAAAATGCTTTGGCTAGAACAATTTGTTTTACTCAAACTGCTATAAGCGATATCATCAAAACACTTTTTTACTGCCAGTATGAGTTGTTTATATCAGCTTATGAGTTGTTTATATCAGCTAGACTCTTAATTCTTGAACAAACTTGAGCCTGGAACAAGGCTGTGCTTCAGAGCTGCCCAGAGGAGCAAACCCACAAAGATAAGGACAGGAGAAGGCAAGACCATAGGGCTGCAATTCCATCCACCAGGCTCTTCCCTATCTCTAATAAGATAGGGTGCAGTTGCATGTAACTGCAAGCCACACTCAGAGTTCCGTGCTGTGAAAAGGGAGGGAACCGGTCTCTTACAACTTTCTGGGGCTGCTCTCCACACAGCCTGTTAAGTTCTCCCGGTGGTAACTCTCCATTGCTGCCGTTGAACCTCCCGTTAGCAGATTCTGCTCGCCAGCAAAAAAGGGTTTTCTTGGTGAGTTGCGTCAGCTCAGGAAAACACTCAATGAACGCCAGAGCTAACACAGAGGAAAGCGGAGTTTTTCCTTGTCAGCTAGTAGGGAGAGCTGCGCAGACTTCAGTTTCATTTTCTGGGTAGAAATGATGAAATCCCAACAGCCCAGGAGCGTGCTGGTTGGCACTGCGTTGTTGTGTCCGCTGAAGGTCTCCAGGCTGTAGTCACCCAGCCCGAAGAGCACAAGCAGCCAGTACAGATCCACACAAGGAGGGTGGAATAGGGGAAGGTTCCACTTCAATTTTTTTTTTCTTTTTTTTTAAAAAAAAAAAACCTTTCAGACCATAGTCTATAGTCTTTCCCACAGTATTTAGCAATATCTTTCAAGCAGGGAACTAAATCATGGTAGGATTTCAAATTATAATATTACTTTACTGGTTTTCCACATTGGCTGAAATATTTTATGCTTTCAATATTTATCCACCCAGAACAGAGATAAGACTGGACAAAGTTAACCAATTTTTTATCCTGGCAATTCTTTATCTAAAGTATTTTTTTTAATGGATGTAACTGTCACTGAAGTATGAGTTGTATTAGGAGAAACAAGCATTCAATGTGATGCATTTTGATTAAAACTTTTCAAGATCCAAATTCATGTTGGAGCCTGTAAAGGGATCAGAGTTAAACTGATAAAAAGTGCATTTTTAAAACACAAAATTTTAAATTTACATTTTCCACTGATTACCATCATATTCAGATAAATATAGTTCAAAGTTCCCCAGATCTCCTCCCCGCTGATTTGTTTGCTAGACATATCCAAAATCCAGCCTTCTGTTGCTGGGTATAAATGGAAAATTACTTTCAAATTTAAAGCAAACATACACTTTGCTCTTTTTGTAACAACCGGAAGGTCAGTTGGGAAGCACTGTATTTCCTCAATTAAAAAATGTGCACAGGTTTCTCTATGCAGCTTGCATTATTTAAGTCATTTGCAAAAATAAGCGTGGATATTCAAACAAATGGCAGCTTTTATTTCCACTTAATTTTGTTGCATCAAAATACTACTTTCCTTACTAAAACAGCTTTAACACAGCACTAAAAAAAAAAAAAAAAAAAGAGGGGCGCACATTTTGTTGACCGCTTGCCGTTTAACTTGCAAGTTACACAGTCTGGCTCCTCTGTAAGATCTAAAAGCTGCACAGGACAGAAGACACCTTCCATGGGCTAGTGGTGGTTTCTGGGGCTTTGTGCAAGGGGCGTGCTCGCGTCAATGTTCATTTCGTGAAGACATCACCATTCCTTGTGGATCTCCTCAGGTGTGCACGAGGAGCAATCCACTTCCGTGGCTCTTCCAAAGAAGAAAATCAGACTGAAAACGTTCTTCCGCTTGCCTGTCTGTCTGCTTGTTTCTTCCTCAGTCCTTAAAACCCAGTTCTAAGGGACCTCACACACCATCCTGACAATGCTATTTCAAATTCTACCAAGTGTAAACCGTGACTCTTAGGAAATTAACTTGTCTCGCATACAAAGATAATGACAGGGAGATTAAAACGGTAAGTCTTAGCAAATGTAGAAGGAATCTTTAAAATCTTTTTGGTTATCATGTAGATAAAAGCTGGCTGACTTGAGATGAACTGCCTCTTCTCGCTTGGTAATGAATGCTTTCCTTAAGAAAAATAATGAACGGCCAATTTTGTGCAAGGACTTACAGCTTTCCAAAGAAACCTGCAAGTGCTCACCAAAGAAAAAAGTAGCCTTGAAGAATTGCTAGGTTTTGTTTCTTCACTGAGAAATGAAAACAAACTGCAGGAAACCTCTGATGTTTCCTCCGATGCAACCCAACAGAAGCAGATTTGAAGAACTGGTGCTGTGGACCTGCTATCCATACTATATGAACACTAACATCCACTGATGGTTGGACCATGTCTTCTGGTTCAGTTTCACCCCAAAAGAATAAAGTTTGGTCATTCCAAGGTTGCTCTGCAATGCAACCAAAGCATGGTAAATAGGGATTGACCAGAGGATCCCTTCAGAAACGCGCACCTCATCCAAACGAAAACACTAATCCTCTTATTTTTCACATCACAGAAAGGCAGTATGACTGCACTACAGAAGAGTGACATTTATGTATCAAGCAGCAGAAAAAACACAGCAGTAGAAAAATACCAAGGGTTTATCTTGAAATTACATAAATAATTACTACTTCAATTTAGGATATGCAGAACTTTTTTAATGTAAGTAATTGTTTGTTTTCAACCTTATCGCTCTTTTAAGTGCCACAGTTGTTGAAACAACCAACTGGACAACTATATTTTAAAAAATGACACCTTGCCAATTGTCACAGGGGATTTTGTTCAGGGATACTGTGAAATGCTTGTTTCTCTGCTCGTATTTTATCAATAGGTGTAATTTGACAGATGCTCCATCACTGTCTTAAACTATGCTCAGGTCTTGTTCATATTTTGAGAGGACCATAAATAGTTAAGAGTAATGCAATATTCTACAGGGTAGTTTAAACATCTTTACTGGATCACATAAATGTTAATGTACCATGGTACTGTATTTTCCGGTCTATATTTTAATTTTCAGTCTGCTTTTCCTCTGTAAGAGCCACAGAAGTAGATCATTCCTCATGCATACACCTTAGGAGCTGCACCAGGAAAGGGTGTATCTTCATGAAATCTAACATGGTAATATAAGTTTGTGGTTTGACACTGTACATTTGCTTGCAAGAGTCTTTCTAACTAGCTATTTTCATGTAGTTACTAGCCTTTGCAGTGTCTGACTGTCTTTCACATAACTATCACTAATATTCACATTTTTCTTCTCTCTCTCCAGCAGGAAAATAATTTGAAGTGATTGTTAGGACTAACAAATGTTAAATGTCTACAAAAATCCGCTACATTCCCATCTTTGAGGCACTTGGCAAGGACAAATATAATACTTTACAATATCAAAAGACTACACAACAAAACTGTGAGAATCTGACATAATCTGAAAAATATAACATCCAAGGCAATCAATGAGAAACAAGAATTATAACACAATCACACTGACAGATTCAAAAAAAAGAAAAAAAAAAAAGAAAAAAATTCCACTTTAAAATTGCTGTCATTAAAAGCTACAGTTAATTTTGGAGCCAGGCAGTAAAAATAATGTTACCAAATTAACTATATCAAAACATTGGAAAAGAGTATTTTTACTTTACATAAAAATTTAAAACCACATTGAAACACTCCTACGGAGGAGAAAAAAAGACTTTTTAAATAAAAAACTTATTTCAAACTAAAACTCAAATTATATAGTGCTAATTTGTAATACCTTTAATAGAAAATACTGTACTTTTTACTGTTGTTTTGAAATAAGCATCATTTCTGCACCCTGCACTGGGGAATATTCATAGGGTACCAACCACTAATATTACCAACCATTTCATTCTTACAGTTGAGTAATCACTTCTTTTTTTAGTGACTGATACATTGCAAGATCAAGGGTTGCAGACAGATGAACACCACAAATGTTCCAGCTGATCTCACTTTCCAAAATGCATCATTCCTACAAATAAACGTCATTACACAGAAGCGGGCAGTCAAATTACAGAATTAAAACATAATCCTGCGACGCTCAAGTGAGTAGTTGCTTATTAGCAGGTCTAGTGGCTCCAGGAAAACGATTTACTTGAATAAAGATTTCTGGGGTTGTGCTTTTGGGACATATTCCAAAGCCTTTTAAAGTAAATAGTCTGATTAACTGACTTCTAGTCTGATGTTTTACTGTGGCAGAGAGAAGTTTTATCTTAATGGAGACTGTAGCGCTCTCCCCCACAAACCACAGCAGACAGGAGTGAAGCCTGGTTTAACTCTGGTAGGCACTGAATTGCATCCAAGCCTATTTTAGAATTACATGGAAGACGACCTCGTTACCTGGGTCCCTCCAACCTCGCTGTCAGACTTCACTGTCAAAGCACTTGAGGGCTGAGCCGGGGCTTTGCTATCAGCAGCTAGAGTCCAACCACATCAAACACAAAACACAAACCAAACAAAACCCCCTTTTGTGTAAGGTCCTGTTACTAATCCGTCTGCGGCACAAATCCTTCCTGAGAAGCAGTTTTACCCGAGCCAATCTGCATGTGGCTTGCAAATGTTCTCCTACACCCTCCCTTAACAGTTTAATATATCAGGAACTTATCCGTATGTTTTCCTGTTTTTTAAAAGCAGGTATCTTAAAAGACTTCCTTATTTTCCTCCCATGGGACACCACTAATAAAATAGCAGTTAAAAATATCTTCTAAAGGTTTAAATTACCACATTAGAGACCCTCCTCCTAGAATGAACAACAGAAAAGGCATGTTTTAGTTACATGAGTTATGAAACCAGATCAAACCATTAAGGAAAAACACCTTTCCTTCTTTAGCAAAGAACATATTTTCCTATAAATGTGTTCATTCTGAGATACAAATATTCTAATGAAATTTTTCCAAATGTTAAAAACCTAACTTGGGCTTATTTTTCCGCATTTTTCTGTTCCAAACCAGTAACAGTCCAAATCTGTTCCACAGGAAAACGTGCTATTCAGCAGTGTTTAATGAATTGTTTTGACCGAGTGAAATACACCATGTCCACTCCTGGTAATGAGACACTTGGCAGAAAGTATCACATCACAGGAACAATAGCAGCAGACTGTCATTATGGTCCACAAAATACTGTAACCTCTAGGCAATCCTCTCTTCAAACAATGGAGGGGAAGATAAGGTAACATTTCCACTCAGCTAACTGCATATGCAGTTGGTGGTGGCAGTGCCTCAGCCTGCAACATTTCAAGTTTATAAGCATTTTAATCAAAGGAAAGGGGTTATAAATATTTTCATTGCTTTTTTTTCTTTTTTAAAAAAATACTGTTGTTAGTAAAACTTAAAGCTCATGTTGTTTTGTGACTTAGATTACAGAGGCTTTTGGCTAAACAACAAATGTTTTAGTGCAAAATACACTAAAATAACATCACAGCATCAGTTTTTCAAGATGACATGTCTACCCATGTAATTAGATTTGGGGTGAAGGGAGACAGGAAATCAGTTTGTTTTCCTGGCTTTATCATCTTTTGATATAATTACCACTCTCTGTAATTGGAACAAAGAGTACAACCCTACACATATACAATCTGATGTTTAAACGAGGGACAGACACTGCGAAGTATTGAACATTATCGCTACACCAGGAAGACTGAGCCTTGCTAGATCACGGTGAGATTTTACTGACTGTGTCATGCAAAAGTTTTAATGTTATCTTCAGTTTTGCAACAACAACAAGAAGATGAGCTTGCTGTAGCCTCTTGGAGGGGATCACAAGTAATGGAAGAATTGCCATCAGGACAGAGAAGCACAAGAAAAGGCCCACAGTATCGGTCTTGGATGCTATTTAAAACAGACTGAAGGTCTCAAGAAAACAGAAAATTGGAGAGCCTTCTATTCAAAAATACGTTATTTTTGTCAACACTGTACTCATGACACAGAAAACACAATTTCTCCAGTTCTCATAGATGCACTGAACCTCAAGACCATTTTCAGATTTTTTTAAAATACAAAATGCATCTCTCGGAATAAGATAATGAACTGGCATGTGTTACCTAAATAGTACATCTGCCAGGGATTAAAGTACTTCCATTCATACATCTTGTACCATATTTTAAAAAGGAAAAGGTATACAGCTATTCCAGACAAATACAACTTAATAATTGTAAATTAATTTATCCTTTTCCTACTCCAATGACAAAAATTACCTTTGTAGACTTAATTATTTTTATATGCATTTTATAAAATAATCTAAAAATAAAAAATACAAATCTGAGAGTAGCCAGGTCTTTCAATTAAAAATACGCTTTGTACTCAATTGAATTTATTATTCAATTTCATAAAAGTTAATCAGTGTGATCTGTAGTTCTCATTCTGGATAATACCTCGAAAGTGCAACCTGTGAGGAAATATATCACCTATCACTCATGTTTCACAAAAATACCGAAAAGCAGCTCAGCGTCCTAGCTAAAAGGGCAAGTGTTAAAGATACTGACTGAAATACCCCAAAATTAAGGCATTAAAAAGAGGGGGGGAAAAAAAGGCACTACTTAATCAACAGATAGACAGGGGCTTTTCAACCCACCTGCCTATCGAGTAAAAAGCAGGACCATTTCATTCATGGAACGTGTTTGAAGGTTTGAGCCGTAAGAACTTGGCGCACACGCGTACGGCCAGCTTTACACCTGGTTTTGTTCACTCCTTTATCATTTATACTTCAGCAGAGATTACAAAACAGGGAAAGGACGTGC
Organism: Leptosomus discolor; assembly: GCF_034619465.1. Classification (NCBI taxonomy): domain Eukaryota; kingdom Metazoa; phylum Chordata; class Aves; order Leptosomiformes; family Leptosomidae; genus Leptosomus; species Leptosomus discolor. Next base: position 20,098,476 of record NC_141402.1, on the reverse strand, counting down.
ACAGGTCTTGGGAAGCAGCATCCCAGACCGTGGAAGTGGAGTCATTATTCGGAGAGAAACCCTGCGGGTTTCGCCACAGGACAGAGGTCCCAGGCAGAGGGCAGGTCCGTGTTCAGTCCCCCTGACAACAGCGGTGGGCATCGCACACGGGGCACCGCGCCCTGCACCACAGTCAACACCCAAAAAACCAGTCCTGTTAGTAGTTCTGCTCTCCTCCCTATACTTCATAGTTCCCTTTTATACGTAGTTTTCCTCTTTGTAGTTGTTAATCACACAACATTATCACCACCAGCACTATTAGCCATTAATCATAATATATTCAGGAACAGCCAGGGGGATCAGTAGCATCAGGGCTGGGCATGAACGTTCTAACATCTGACTGTAGAAAACAAGCTAATGGACAGTGATGCACAACACAAGCAACGCTGACTAAATGAATTCTCGTGCAAACCCATTATGGTCAGTAAAATTATTTCTAGGATGAATATGGCTCCGGATACTTATTGATTACTGGAGAAAATTTGCGCACTGAATATTTTATTTATCAAGTTTCTTACGCATACAGCTACAAAGATCAATGCTGGAAAAATAGGAAAAGTTCAATTTTCATTCAAATATCTCCTGGTGCTTCGTGTGTTATAACTACTACATAAAACCCAATCAAAAATCACATAATACTTAAATTACTAATTAACAGGAGTTAGTGGAAATACACAGAATATTAGTCTTAATTTTAATAGACATAAAGACAGTAATATCAGCAGAGTAGCCCAAATTATGGACCAGAATTTCATGGTCAGGAGTCACCTAAAAAGTAACACAAAACGATGGCTTCTCAACTAAAATCTTACAGAGCTTGCTATCTCAGTATCAGGCAAGAGACAACAGATGGATTCAGATAGAAAAAGGGGGTATACAAGGAAAAACGAGACGATGTTGGCCAGCACTACAGGCAGAGTCATATCAGTGCACCAGCTGCCCGCCTGCCTCAGGAGTCCTTATTTCCTGAAGGAAGAAAGTTTGCCAGGGCCAGTGTTATTCATTATTGTAGGGCTGCCAACATTTTCCCTCTCCTGAAAGACAAAAACGTGCATACCATGTAAAGCCCAAGAAATATAACACCAGTCTCACTGAAGCCTTCAAAAAGTAGATGATTGACATGGGTGGGATCAAGATTTTACTTGGGTATTTTCCGGTTTCTTCAAGCGCTAATTACACATGTATCAACATACCCTCAAAAGCTACTCAAAAATTACTGCAAAAAGTATACTAAAAAAACCCCAACCAAACAAATCAAACTGGACTCTTAGTATGGTTCCATTCATCATTACATGCCATAAAGACATGGAAATCAGCTTTTTATAGCCTGGCATGATGACAGCTACTTACTTCTGAATTTATAAGCAGTACAAATATTTTTGGTTTAACACATGAAATGTAACTCTCAGTCATGAAACATTCTTTGCCATTTAAATGCAATTTTTTAGCAGATGTAAATTCATGTATTATACTAGAAACTAATCACTATTTCACAGCATGGTATAAGTGTCTCTTCATTCATTTTTTATTAAATAGTTGTATCTATTACATGTGTGAAAGATTGCTTTAGTTGCTTATATGAGGCTTTTAAGCCAGAATAGCATTCCACTCAGCAGCTGATACTGAAAAGCACTAATTTAATTCAATAATTACTTTAATTTTCTCACATTTCAATTCAGAGTTCAAAATACTATCTTTAATTAAAAATACAATAGGAAATTGCCTAGTTATTCAGTTCTTTAACAGTGTACTACTTAGTATAAGGCACTTAAAACTAATTTAATCACTGTCTGTATCCTTTGCACTAAGTGGTGCTTAAAAATGAGCTTGTTAACTCACGTGCCATAACTTATTTGCTTTCTATACCTAAGAAAAAAACCCAGCTCCTAGCTGTATTTCTGATCAGTGATGGAGTCTCTTGACTGCAGCAACCTGGTCATTTATCCTTTCCCGCTTTCATTTTGGTAAGCGTATCTTTCAACTGTAGCCTGAGAAATGCCTTCTGGTCTAGCAGACTCAATTCTGTCATTTCTAGCACCATTTGTTTTTACATTATTTACAATGACTTTGCACTGCCTTTTGTACCTTATTACCCTCACTAAGTGACTGTGGAATCAAACTTACTCATTAAAACATCTTTGGCGAAGCTCCTCTCTAAATGGTACTTTTCATTTAGTTTCTTTTCAGAGTGTAACTTTTAAAGCTTGACATTTATTAGGCAAACACTAACAAATTGTGAGGCTTCCAAAGTGATTTATTTTTGAGACCTCTTTCTAAATCTTAATTTGCAGTTTAACACGAGAAAGTTTAATCTATTTTTTAATCCTAAGTCAATATTAGCTCAGAGAACGATTTTATCTGAGAACATATATTTTACCATTAAGAGTAATCTATGGCAGGGAATAAATCTAATGCTAGCTAAAAATAATTTCAGTCCACAGAAAACTCACAACTTCCTATTTCCACAAATTACAGTGAGAAGTCCACTTTCTTTTTTCCCCAGACACCTTAAAATATTTTTTTCTCTCTGTAGTCTTTCTCTGTACACTGGTCTTGCTTAGTTGATGCTAATGAGTACCTAGAAATGAGGTAGTTAAACCACTAAAATGTTTGCTTTGACATCTGTAGAAAGATTCTTCTACCTAAGACACATCGAGACAGCCCTCAGAAGTAATTGAGCTGAAGTACATTGGAAGAAAAACATGATTTAAATGCAATAGTTCGATTACATTATAACATGCTGACATTATTTATTACAAATATCTACAAAATCACTACAATTTCATGAATCCTTCCAATTTAGTTGAATCAATCTTTCTTAGTAGAAAACCATGTTTAATCAGTATTTCCCAGAAAAGCATGGGTAAATATTACAAAACCCGATGAACCCAATCTAGGTAGTAATCAAAATAAGAACTCTCCAAATATTTTATTCTATAGGAGAACCTTACAAATACAATCCCATACCTGGCATTGAGAACTTGCAAGTATTGCAAATTGTGTGGTTTGGTTTATGGTTTTGTTTTAAAAAAACAGAAAGCAAAAAAAGATAGCTGTTTCCTTTTCCATTTATTCGTTCCTATTATTAAAGCTCTTGAAATGGGTTTGTCTCACAAGGCCAACTGATACGCCCCATCCCACAGCAGGGAGTGCTGACTGACAATGCCTCGATACCAGTTTCAGACCAAGCAGTGGCTCAGGAAAACCGTGGTTGCTGCCAATCATGTATTCATCATGTTGCTCAATTACATGAAATGCTTCTGAGCAGGCTGGGAATGACACCCACCCACGACAGTGGATGTGGGGAGCTGCACCCCACCACACACAGAAAGGGAACATACCCATGCCCCGGAGCTTAAGCTCATCTTTCTCTTCCTAGCGGCAAGCTAGTGGGTAGTAATTGTACCATTTTGCCAAAGACTTTTCAATATTTTTCAAACTGGCCCCTTCAGTCATGGAATGAGAGGCATATGGCGACAGATTTTGCAGTCACCTGCAGAATTTCCTCCCGCTGATGCCGTTTCGATGCAGAGCTAAACCACCCATGGATGTGTCCACAGCAGCTGTGGTGTTGCTTTATGCCCCTGCTGGTTCAGCAACACGGCAGGACTGAAAACCAGCCAAGGAATCAAAGAGGAACAATGGAAAAATCGTGCCGTCTCTTGCCATCAGGAAGCTTTATCGTAAATTCACTTTCCAGTTAAGGGAAATCATAGTGCTTTGTAGTGGCCTGTCGGGAAGTACAACATGAGCCATACTATCAGCAAAGTTTTGATTTTCTTTGAATGAGATGATATTAAACCTTATAGTTGGCTCAGCCAACACTGTAGAAATTTAAATTGTTAAATTTAATCACATTTAATAATTTTTTATCTTAAAAAGAACACACTTCTCCTGGGCTGCATGATTATTTTTCCATTTCCAGAGCTCTCCCTCCCGCACACTCAAAGGGCAAGACCCTTCCCTTTCTCCTCAAGGGCCATAATTCTGATCAACTCTGGGAACTGAGGTTCCTACAGCTCAGTTTTGTGCCACTGCCATCGCAGCCTCCAGCACAGAGATGTGCCAGGGCATGCACTGTACCCCAAGCCCACGTAGCTGCTGGAATGGTCCCCGAGGGGGTTGTCAGACAGAAGCAAACTGGAATAGTTCTCATCTTTCACAGACACCAACGTGGTTCCTGCTTTAGCTTTAGGAATGGTAAGTCTGGGAAGATACCATTTAATCATCTGCATTCCCTACTTTTTCTCTTCCAGCTAACATTCTGGTCTTTTCCTGCAGGTTTTAGAAACAACTACGATATTCCATTGATTTTTCTATTAAAGGGAGTTGTATTCTCAGAGTTAAATTTCTATTATAAATAAGTTTTATTTTGGTTTGGTCTGGGAACATGACAGCAGCTAACCCAGCTCGCTTCTATAGATCACTTTAGATGAACCATAGACAAAGATGGTAAGTTTCTTGGGTCATTCAAGGTGAAATAGAATTTCAGACATAATACCATCTATAGAAGAAACAAACCTTAGATGACTATTGAACAAATATTTGCAATAAATTCTAACAAATTGCACTGCAGAAGTAGTGAAAGCAGCGACACTGTTCTTCCAGGTTTTGTGCTACACGTATCAACCATATCAAACGTGAAGCCTTGCCCTGACACGTACAAAGCATTGTATAACAGTATGAAGTCCCAGCACTGATGAAACTCTGATTACCACCCACTGAAATGCCCAATTCCTCCCATGCCTTTTTGCATATTTCACCCCCTAGTTGGCAGAGCCATCTAGCTATAGTCCAAAGTGTCTGTTTGTTAGTTTCTGTCTCTCTCGAGGAGGGTAAGAATTTTTATTTCTAGTAAGAATTTTGATGTCTCCTCTGTTTTTTCCCTTCTTAGTCCTGAAGAACGGCATATTCTCTAGGTTAAAAAAAAAAAAAGCTGGAGATAGAGCATGAGATAAGGAACACTAATTAGTGAAATGACTTTAACATATGTACTTTTAATTGTTCAAGTTTTTGCTACACATTATCAAAAAAAAATATCTAGAGTAGATCAACTGGCTTAATTATTTTGTATTGATGGTACTATAAAACCTCATTTTATGGAAATAAAATGACAGTTTCACAATGTAATGAAAAAGAAGAAAAAAATTTAAGATTGGCCAGAAATATCAACAACATATGCTTTTTATGAAGAGCATACTGCAGGAACCATCTCATCTCCATGAATAAGCATTTACTCATCCTTGTAGCAGATATATACGCCTACTTGTCCTGTTACTTCACACTGATGGCCAAAATAAAAAGAAGTAACACATCATCTGCTGAACAAAACAGAAATTATCCATATAAAAAGTTCATTATTTAAAAGTCTCTTAAGAGAATGCCAACATCGATTTGAACTGACTTCAGGTGTTACTCTGCTGATTATTTGGAAGGCTGTAAGTTAATTCAGTGCACTTCACTTTGGCACAAAATCGGTATGATGCAAAACTGAAACCAGAGTAATAAACTTTGACCGAAAGACATTAATAGGAGCAACCAATGACAAAATAAACTGTAGATCTAAGCAATGGCTAATCAAACCTAAGAGGATTTACCTAATTAATCCTGGGTTGCACAGCTATCCAGATTGCTTTTCCATCCAATCCATATTGTAACTACTTATTACTTACTCTCAGCTTTCTAGAAACAAGTGACATATCACGTAACAAGCTAAACAGCACTACCCAATTTTGAACCGGTAAGCAGTTGGCTAACGCACTGCAAAAGCAGTTCCAGAGCCCGAAACTGTTTGGAATTAGTTTCTTTTTTATATCATAAACCAAATAACAGTAAACACTAATTATTTGGAGAGCAGCATTTGCCTTTAGAAGGGAACCTCTTTTTTAAAAGAAATTGTGGAAAAAGAACTGTATGTCTGCATACTTCATGTTTGGTTTTGAATTCCTCAAAGAAAACATACAGGCTAACAAGAAGTGTATTGTCACAGAAACCCAAATGGTTACAGTTTAAAGGCTGCTCTAATTGACAAATTTAAAATATCTGACAAAGAAGCTTCAGAATGTGGCAGGTGTGTGTCATGTATAGTTTTACTAAGTAAAGCAAACATATGAAGAGATTAAAAAAATAGATTAAGTGTTTTATAAGCTACTGCTAGCCTACACTAGCCAGCTGAAGGCTTTAAATAATTTAATCCCTTCAGCAACTGCCAGTCCCAACTGCAATACTGAAACAAGGTCTGAATTCAGTTTGAAACCCAACAGGTGCAGTCTAATACTGCTTCCTTAATTCAGCTACTGATCTATGTTTATGCTTGTAGAGGACAGCATATTCTTAAATTCACCATGGCATTAATTAAATTAGTCTAAGTGTCTCTTGTTTTATCCCATCTTCTACTATCAAATTTACCTCAGACAGTACTCCATTTCTTTCCCCTCCCCTCTAGAAATGCTCTTCATGCCAGATGGAAGACAAAGAGTTCTCAAAAAGCTTTTAAAATAGATTTTTCTTTATATATAGCTTCTATAAAAATACAAAATAAACCAGGGAAAGTGAACAATATAAAACATTTAATACTGATTTTATTAGCTTGAATTTTAATATTTGGAAGTGGAAGAAGGTATACAAAGATATAATGGAAAGCAAAGTTGCCAAATATGCCAAAAAATTAGAGAATGGCATATCACCAATTCTACTTGGTCTTTTCTTATAAATTCAGGCAATTTAAGTTGCACCTGATACAAATAAGCTATTTCTCATTTTTATATGCTAATTATTTTTACCTATTTATACACCAGCAGCACAAACCAGTTACCAAAAGCAGTAATTCAGCAGGAAAAAAGCCAAAGTAAAAAACCAGCACTACCATGAAGGTTCTACCAACAGTAACAGGGATGGGGTTTCTCCCCCTTCTCTTTCGAGTCTGGGACAGTTTAACAAAGCACAGGGAAATGCTGCTTAGTACCCTACTTCCCACAGAAGTTTAAAGGCTAACCTGTATTTTTCTCCAATCACAGGACAAGAGAAGAGGAAAAGTGTCCCCCCCCTTACTTCTTTCACTCTGCCAACAGAGCTGGAAGACAAGACAATTCAAGGCACGACTTCCTTTGCTGTTCTTGCAGCCTGCGGCGTGCTCGTACTTGGGATGCACATGGAGAGTTTTCTCTCCATGTGCAATTAAGCAACATATTTGGCATATGCAAATGACAGGATAGCATTACCTTTTCACGCAACCTTAATTCAAAATTTTTGCATGCTAAAGTAGTAAAGCACTGCGGTAATGAAGCAAGCTCAGATAGCAGATCGTAATTCAATGTCATTTGATCAATCAATTCTATAATCTGCCACGCAAGTGACATGCAGGTTAAATGTACACTAAACCACAATATTTTCTTAAATCCCAAGCTGCCCAAGATATTAATACCTAACTAAAAAGTGCAAAGATTGTCATCCGTAAAAAAAAATGTCTTCTGACTACAACAAAAAGTGACCTCTGGTGCACCAGCATAGATTTGAATTTCCAATAATTCTACCAGCATGTTGATGAACAATACTCTTAAGTGTATAAAAAGTATCTTTGAAATCTGATAGAACACAATTATTTCCCCAGTTTTGTATATACAGAATACAACTTTTAATTATTAACCAAGAACTATCATTTTGATTATGCGAAGTAATACAGGCACCATCCATTCTCTATTTTAAAACTGAATGCATTGAATTGTACATTTTTGTTTTGTAATTCATCTTAATGTTGATGTAATACAGTTTTATTAACATTTACAGTGTGTTCGCTGATTACACTTGTACTTCAAAGCTCTAAATGAATGAATTTTTGGAGCACAGAGTAACCCAAAGTGAATGTAGAGCTCCTGATATGGCTCTACCACTCAGTTTATACACATCTGAAATTTAAATTCAGGTTCAAAACCACTTATTCCAGGATTATAACTTTTGAAAGAAGGAAAAGTCAGGAGGTGAGAAAACTTACAAAAAGACAGACTGTAGGAAGGTTCAGTCAGTGATATCTGTATTCTACTAACAAAGCCTAGTTTTAATTCAGAAACCCCTATATAGCAAATAACTTACAATATTTAGGGCATATCATTTTATTCCTGTAAAAATGTGCTTATATTTTATTTGTATTTTTAGTCACACGAATAAGAATGGCCTAAGAATTCCCAGTGTAATCTTCTGGGATTGAAAGTTTGCAGAATCAGACTTTGTTAGGTATTTAATAAACATGATGCTAACTGATGCTCAAATAAAAAAACACCACACACACAAAAACCCAAACAAAAAAACCCATGGCATTGCAGTAGCAAAATACTATACTACTCCATGGAGTTTTGGGGGAAAAGTAGTGCTTTTATGAAGACACTCACTCACTCCCAGAGGTAGCTGGTACAAGAAGGTGTGTAAAGCTACCATGATATCGAGCTAGAAACTGAAGTGGTTAGCCAGACATCCAAAACATCTCAAAATAATAATAAATAGTGGATTAGGTTAAATTCCAGTCTTCATGTTTTTAAAGTTCACTTCTTTGTTCTCTTTTCTAAAACAGTTGCTCAAAAATCCCCAAACTAAACTTATATTTTTCAAGAACAACAAGACTAAAAAAAAAACCAAACCAGCTTCTGTGAAACTTAGAAGAGACTCCTAAGACTTGCCCTTTTGATCAGAAGGCACTGCAGCCTTTCCCTTCTATGTCTTGTAGAGATTTAAATGGGGGATAGAGTCATCTTGCTCCTCTTGCCCATCCCCTTTCTGGCACCATTTGTCCCCAGGTATACACACATGGCAGGAGAAATTAATACACTTCTTGCCTGCCTGTTGTGTGAAGGGAACACAATGCTCCCGGTAGCTCTTAAACCACCCGATACACAAAAGCCGGGCAGAGTCTGGCCTCTCATCAACAGCAGTTCCAAATCCATTTTTCTTTCTGTTATTTCTGCTTTGTTTTGTTGTTGATTGGTCTGCAGAAGAGTACTGATACAAGACAGAAAACAATACTACTTGACAGAGACAAGCACAACCCCAAAAGATACAGCCTAACTTTTCCTTAAAGTTCTGCAAGTATTACTGACTTGTAATGTTTCTGCTATTCAGGTCCTGGGAAAACTCAAGGGAGGCTGCCAAGCTATCGTGATACAGTGATGTGGACATATGTCCAAAACCACTCTCATGCATGCTGCTTTGCTAGATTGCATAATAATGTAAGTATCCTTTTATTGTATCAGGATTATTTCGTGAAAGCCATTGTCTTATCTAACCATTTAATAGCAGAAAGGTAGTCTGGCCGTCATCATGGGATGACTAACAATTGGTCTATGTTCAGTCTTTACTTGGAAGGCATCACAGCCTGAGAAGAGTCAGAGCGCTTTAAGGTTACGCTGGTGGGAATGCCCTGCCCACTGTTGTACCCTATCTGTCTTGGACCCATTTGTCAGCACTTTGGACTAAAAATTTCTACAGGAGCAGACAAGACTTCCCTAGAGACTGCAGATTTCATGACAGATTTTTGCCACAAACCAAAGGGCGGCTCCAAATTGGCAAATAATGTTTGCCTTTGTACAGCATCTTTTTTTCAAAGCCTGCAAATAATGTTTCAGTCACGCACTCACATATTTTAGCAGGCAGAATCTGGCAGAGATGCAGTGTAGAGAAATCCAGCCCTGCCCTGCTTGTGCCAATGTAAACTTGATCACTATTTCTTTGAAGTGAACAGTGAAGTCTCAAGTGTCCAATATACCCCTGTAAAAAGGGTACTTATTATACAGGTTAATTAATAGCCTTGTTTTATTGACACTGGAAATAAGATTAGTAACTCACTTCCTATTCTGTTTGTGTTCCATCCCACACTCAGTCACCTCAGCACAACTGTCTTCATCTAGTCAAGTAAATTTGAGGACTAACATTTGTCACCTGCAGTTTGTTTTTCCACCCCCTCCAGAGGAGGAAAAGTTGACATTAAAAGAATACCTCTTGCACTTGGGAGAGAAAGTGGTTAGCTTTGTGACAGTTCTTCGTTACTGTGAGGACTAATTCCAACGGCAAGCAGCAGCCCCCCCTGTTCTCAGGTGACTGCGATGCACAGTAAGTGATACACAGGACGTAAGTAGTGGTCTACATCCAGAACGGCATTACTGCGACAAAAAGTATTACACCAAAGATTAACATAAGCTGTGCAACTTTGCGTGTTAGCGTGGCTCTGAAGCCTGTAACTCCTAGTCACCGTTAACAGACGTATGATGCAGTAAACGCAGGATGTGCATTTGCTCATTAGACTTCAGGAATGAAGTATCACCAATCGTATGAGCTAACCCTCCCCACAAAACCCCTCACAGTCTCCTCTCACCATAGCACAGCTCACCAGATAGTTACTACATACACAATTTTCAGCAGCTGACCAGTACAGCAGCTACTCTGTGCGAACACATCTGTGACCACCCTGAATCTCTCCTGAGACCCATCACATAGTGGCCACAATGGCTTTTGTGAGGGCTCTGCTTTCAGCCCAGCCAAGCCCACCGACCACACAGCAAGCAGCAAAGCCCTGCTAAGGAAGCAGCACAGAGGGGTTTTCTGAAAGAAGTCTTGGTCAGCTGCAAAGTGTGGCGAACTTCAAATACTTAAAATGTAATTACGTAACTACAGTCACCATTATTAGTACTTAGGACTATTATTCCCCCCTCCCCCCCACTTTTCCCCCTCAAGCTCATTTTCTAATTTTTCCTCTTCAGCATTTATACTCAATTCTATTTCAAGTTGTGTACGTAGGGTTTTGATTATCTTCCATTTTGGGGCATTAAAAGATTCTGAATCATCCCACCTTCTGGGAGATTAGTAAATCCAGTGATTACCAACAAAAACACTGCTGAATGCCTGTTATCCATGTTAATTATTCAATTAAAAAATACGCTGGAGCCATCAGCAGGACACTTCCATTTCATGGGTGAATAGAAGAAAAAAATCTTTCAAAATTGCTCTAAAGCAATTATTTTAAAAATTGTTTTTCAGAGCTAATCTTTCTCCTGTACCTACATGCTGGTACAATAAAACCTGTGCACAGAGGTCAATGGATGTAGCAGCCCATGTGAAAATAATTCAGTAGATACGGAGGCTTCTCTTGGACACAGCACTAAGATGAAGCCCTCATTTGTACTCATTTTTTTACTTTTTGCATATTTTTTGAGTAGAATACATTTTGTTTGGTTTTAAACACAAGGATGCTGCCACATGTATTAGTATCCTGACACACTTCCAGTTTTAATATTTTAAACATACATTTATGATCACGAAGAGAACTTTTAGCCTAATCAAGCTTAGGACCATCAGTAATTCAGGGTCTTTAGAATGATTTCTCCTCTTTCTAGCACTTCTGTGCTTCAACCTTTATTTTTCTTCCATTTTTTAATCTTGATTTTGCATTCAGAGTGCCTATATGCCATCTTATCATCTGGCTACAGTCTGAAATGAGTTGACTAAGCTGGTGAGGAAACGCAGCAGCAGGTGGAAGAGTCGCCTGAGATGGAGCCCTTTCCTAACAGGTATTCACACCAGAGCCAAAGCATTCACTGAAACTTGCCTCCTCCCAGGTCTTTCAAACTGGTCTTAAATTCATATGTGCCCTCCTACTTCATCACCATAACAAATTAAGCTACTCCAAAACTCCTCCAAATCCTACTAACAAATACCTGGGTGCATTTCAAAGGAACCTTCCTTCCCGGATCTGTTTGTGGCACCTGTGGAACAAGTGTTGGGCAACACACAGTAGTTTGCCAAAACAAGCCATTTTGAAATTAGCTAACCCAACAATCGCCACTAAATGAAGATCTCACATTACCTGTCTGAGGTTGCCATTATCAGAACATTTAGCCACTACAAATAAAGATGCTACAGAACACGGGATTTGAGCAGAAAATACACCTGGAGGTATACCTTTGTTAGGCAACAACTTGCAAGCTTGCCTGCCTTTTACACATCCAGAAGGCTTTTGAAGAGAACTTTCAAGTGGAAGCCACCATAGAACAGGATCTACATGTACCCTGCTTCAAGGAAGGACAGGAGCAAATAGGGTTCTTTTCCCTAGAGACGACGCATGCAGGAAGGCTGTCAGTGCCTTGTAACTCCAGTTACGGTCTCTGCCCATCCCACCAGCAAGAGCAACATGGATGTTAACATACAAAATGGGCTCTGGGGAACAGAGCAGATAAATGGTAGTCAGCTGTGCATGATGCAAATGAATGGGTGAGGGATTACCATTAAAGGGGCCTGTCATACATATTTGTATACATATTTTTATACTTACATATATAAATATACACACACGCTTTAAAATATGAAACAAGGACGAATATATAAGCTTCAGACTTTCTATTTTCAGGTGTATTAACATCTGCTGTACAGACACAAAAAGCCAAAAAGGTTAGACCAACAACTATATGCAACTTATGACTTAATATGAGACAACTGTGTCTGCTGCCTGTCTCTAGGGACTGTTCTTTCATTTGGGGCTAACTGAAAAGGTTTCTGCTTCCTATCTATTTCTAGCCAAATGTAAAAGCTGTGACTTCAGCAGACCACTTCAACGATCACAACCACGACTGTTTACAACATAGTCACATCCTTCATTGGGTCACTCTGCACCTCCGTGCGGCTAGCATGGACAAAACACTAGTGTTCCATGGAGAAATTTCTCCACAGAAAATAGCGAAATTACTCTCCCCAGTCCAACCCGGGAACGATTCTGCTCAGTCTTCAGTATCAGACTTGACAGGCGAGAAGATTGCCATTTGGTAAAGCCACCCACCCATCAGCTTCATGGAGGCTCAGGTCAGCTGATGAGCAGCATTTCTATTCTCTCCTACCCAAAGCAGGGCACAGAAAAGTAACATAAAATCCAAACGATTGAAAAACCTTTAAGCATTCTTTTGACATTACTATTTCCACCCCCATTTGCATTTCTCAGTTGCTTAATTTTAAAAAAAAAAAAAAGGGCAATTTTCAATCCAGAGCCATTGTGTATGTGTATGTAGACGCCTGACACACCCGAGTGACTTGTTTTTACGGGAGCTGCACAGTAATCCTTGTGTTGCCTCAGTAACAACTCCTACACTAGGATACTTGAAGAAATCAGGGCACAATGTAATGAGTACCATGGCACATACTCTGTAGTCCTAAAGGTACTTCAGTAGTGTCTGGGAGGAGGCTGTTTACTTCTTACCTTGACATTTACAAAGATAATATGAAGCAGACTGTCACCCACAACACGTGTGCAAATCCCAGGGCTGTGCAGAGCAATGCGACAGAGTTACTGGCACAAATCATACCAGAGAAATGACCAGAGTACATGTATTGGGTTTGGAGGCTTTTTCATAAAATATCTTCTATTTCCTTTTTTTTCTAACCTTCTCTGTATACAATTTATTCAATTATTAAATCAAATGTTCTGTAAGGAAGACAGAAAAAATGAAATAAAGGGTGAAAAAAGGAACAAAAAGAAAATAAAATCTTATGAGCCTTCAGAGACCATAGGAGAGATCCTGCAAGGAAAATATCCCGGCTCAGTATCCACTACACTAGTGAAGCTTTACAGTTCCCAAACCACATTCTGGATTTCACGTGCTGACTTGCTAACAGAGCTAGCCTATAGTAAAGAAGAACCGGTGAGCTGCAAGGATAGCGTTGGTAGCCAAAACAGCAATGAAAACACAGGACAGATGCTTTATGAACGGCAGAGATGGATGTGACAGGATCCTCAAAAGCTGATAGGGAACGTTTAAGAAGTAAACAAGCTAATATGTCTTCTGCTGGTTTTACCTTTTTGCTCTTTGTAATTGGAACCTTGTTTATAAAAGCTGTTTACTTCTCCCCCTACTCAAACAGCCTAGAAGTGCCACACCAGTCTGGACTGAATGCCGCCTTATTTTCTTTTCCCTTTTTACTTTTTTGCTTTTCTGGTCAGGAAACAGGCAGAGGATGCAGGCCAGAAAGCCAATTCAATAATGATGCTGTGATTTTTCCAAAGACAGCCAGTTCCTAAAAGGATTTGAAGGGTCAATAGGTGTCAAAAGTACAATTTGCTCTGCAACAGCTGCAGCACCTCTTCACATTTTTATAGTAATTGTTAGGGACAACAAGACATTATTCTTGCAACTACAGGACAAATGCAACAGTCTACAGGATCTGACAGATCTGACGCGCAGAAAATAGCATTGCACTCAGAAAAAGATGGCTACCTCAAATATACCATAACCCCATTTTGCAGCCAAAGCTCTGCAAATTACAAGTGATTCTTTAAAGCAGTCCACTAGTAAGATCTTTTTGAGCTTTACAATTAACTTCTCTAGGATTAGAACATAATCCAAAGACAAGGACAATCTAAGGAGAAGAAATAAGGATCCAAAGTAGTTGCTTGTGTTTCATTCCTCTTTCTTGCATTACTGGAATTTCTCAGTCATTTGTTGTTCACTGTCACTCAGATGTTTTACTGAAATAGATGGCAATCTACCAGAAAGCTCTGTCAGATGGCTCTGAGACAACATGCTATATCACCTTAGTTATATGTAACTTATGTTCCACATTTGGTAACAGTTCAGTTTGTTTTCTAGAACCCTATGTCAAGTAACCAAAATACGATAAAAATGAATAAGCAATGCCCTGAATACAGAAACAACAGCATCAGCCCAAATACCTCCTAAGGCTTGCCTGAACTAAAATGTATTTTAACCTTACAAAATACTTTAAACCAATTTAGAAAAGAAATCTGTATTTCCAAATTCAGGACTGAAACTGCCTTTTCATCCAGACACCTTATATCTGGGTTTTATAAATGCCTTTGTTTACGTTGCTGCCGTCATGTGCAATATGTCCTCTTTTTTAACAGGAGTTAAATACAAAAAATCAGAATGAATGAAATACAGATGGGAAAGAGAAACTGTAGGTGTTTCCTCAATTTTATATATGCATGTATATATAGGCATTTTAAAAAGCTGTATAGACATTTAAAATGTATTTAATCTAACTACTAAGTTCTCTTGGATAGCAGTGGTTCTGTTTGAGTATCAGTGACAGATGTTCTAACTTTTAAGTACAAAGGAAGGGGATAAAACAAGCCTTAACAGTTTTTAATCCATAGTATTCTTCTGAGGGCTTTGAAAAGATGAGTAAATATGGTTTCAAAATTTATCATGATTGTCAGGGCCACTTACCACCGTATTTAACAGTGACATTTCTCTTCATTACCTCTTGGTATTAACTTGTATTTCTCACAGCATTCTCACTTTTCTGGTGCATACAGCAGCGTTATCCCCTACCGAATTGAGTATGTTTGGAAAATAAAATATATGCAGTGATTTGGTAAATAGCTTAGGCACAGCTCTTTACAGCTGGTAACTAGTACAGACAGCTAGCTTCTGTGAGAAAAATGCAAAAGAAGATCATGAATTCGTAAACATATGAATTCTCAAAGCAAACCTGAAAACGAGAGTAGCAAAAGGAAGGAACAGGATGCATTATGAAAACAAGCAGATAATTGTAACAAAAGCACGTTATAAAAATGAGTCATACAGCAAAGGAGAAACAAAAAGCAAAGTGGGAGGACAAAGATACCACTGAAAAAAGCACAGAGCTAGATAACATACACAATGCCTTAAGTCTGTTAAGTACTCTAACACAACCAGCCAAACCTGCTATCTTTCAGCTTTTCCAAACACAATTACATCCTTTGATGAGCAAATAACTTGAGACACTATTACGTGCCATCCTTCAGTCTATCACATATGCACACTGTCATCAGTTAGCTTATCATACTCCCTAAACATTTGTCCTCGGTAGGTGAACCAAAAAGTAAGTTATTACATGCTTTACAACAAGCCTTGGATATCCCTCTGTAATACCGTGCCATTGTCGATAGTTTCCATACTGCTGCTACGCCCTCCATCTCACCAGCACGTAGACAAATAGAGCTGCCTAGCTTTGTATTCCAAGCCATACAGGACCTCAGCATACTGGGTTATTTCTTGCTTGCACCCAGAAGAAATTAACAGATCACTTTTCTATTTGTCTCAGGGATCACAGGATAAAAGAGGCCCCTGAAATTAATTTCTTGGTAGTAACAAAGTTAATGTAAGGGTAGTCTGTTACATGACTTTGAAATGGACTCTGCTCTCCCTAATTACTAGGATAAAGACCTGTTGCTCTTTAGGCATGCAACACTTCTGCAAGGAGATAGCAGTGGGAGCTTCAGAAGCTGTTTTAGAGCTGAAGTCCAGAACAGCTTTAACAGCAACTTTGTCAGACCGCATTGACACAGACCCACGGACTGACCTGGCTCTGTTCTGACAGACCAGTGATTCTTGCATAGGCTGTATTTCTCTTGGGAACACAAGCACATACTGCAGAAGGCACATTTTGATGTTCAACCCACAGTAGGTCCAGAGCTTTTTATATGCATACAGCTTTGTGAGAAAGCCCCCTGGTACTTTTAGCATCCAAACAACAACCCAAAGGCATGTTTCTACCATTCTGTGAAAACAATTACTGCTAAATTGTTTCAGATCAGCTGGCAACATGTTCATAACTGGGAAAGCCACAGTTGTCGCAATGGGCACTTGGATTTACAAGGTAATCAACGTTGACAATATTCACAAATCCGCTGTCACGTCTGAGCGGAGGGCATTCCCAGACTGCACTGGGATACGTATGTGCCCATAATTTCTAATGAATTGCAGAAATAAAAAGGAAAGTTGTGGGATTCATTCGTTTTCGATCAGATTTGCATTGAAACATTGTTTTTCACACAGTGGAATGGATGCATACTTCTGATACACAGCAGCTCTTGTCCTGTTGCTTCAAGGAACAAAACCAGGACAAAATATCACAAGAAGAATGGCAACAGAAAGTCTGAATGAGAAATAAAGGCAGATCCTTTCTGGTCAAGGGGCAAACAAATATAATAAAAGCCATGGTGCGCTCATTTTTGTGTCACATCATTGGAAGACCATTATGTTTACAGTAATTTTACATACACATACACACATATGCAACTAAAATCATGGTAATATAATATAAGAACTGCTTCATGCCCTGTCTTTGAGAGTTTTAACTGCTTTGCTGTACAGTGACAGCAACACACAAACAGTATGTCATAACGTGTACCATAATCAGGCGGAACTTTGCCCAAACAGTCTTTGGAAAGTTACTACTTGGAATAAGAGCTAATACGCAAGCGCCACATTTGCTTTTCTGCCTCATTGCCCTCCATAGGCTAATAAAGAGAACAGTAAGTCCAGAGTAAACACTCATCCATGTATTATTATTTAAAAGCTGTCAAAATAACACAAGGAAAAAAAAATAAATGCATGAATGTAACATGAAATTAACTGTAATATAAGATTTAAGTACAATCAATATGTAAATAGATCTGCCTAGAAAAGGCAATACTTTTCAGACTGTTGACCTGAAGGATATTTTTTCCTATATTTAGGCTGAGACATTTCCTTTAACTGAGAATTCAAAGTGCAGCATTATGCTATTTCAGAAATACAAAACCAAAGTATATTTTACTATAGCATGTGGTGGTTGAGCTGAGGTATCATGACTGAGGTTCAGATGCAGTAACTTCACTGCTAACTGCAAGCTTAGCTAACAAACACAATGTAAAAGCACCTCCTTATCTTTGTGCGCCTAATAATTTACTGGAAAATAGCACACACTAACACTTGGAATCACTGTTTTTACTAGAGAGTACAGCTCTGTTAACATGAAGCCCGGCTTCTTATGGAAAAGGACCCTGGCATTGTCAGTTACACTAAGTGCAAATTTAACTGTCTGCTTGTCTGATCTGATTACCATGGTACCCAGATGCTCTATAGGTAAATATGAAAACATAATTCAAGAGCACGCAATCTGCCAAGGTAAATTTACACAGGGATAAACTCAAAGGGAGCTGTTATTTCCAGTGCAGTGTGCAGGTCTAAGTCTGGACGAGGTAACAGCACCAGTACAGGAGATTTGCACAGAGGTCAGAAACATTAGTTATTTCTTCAGAATAAACTTTGATAACCATAAACTCTGACAGTAGCTGCATTAGAGACAGAAGTGTAGCTTAAGGTGGGACACACAGGACAGTCACAATAGGTTTTAAAGATGAACTGAGGTAAGGAATATTTTGTGGCTCAAGCTGTACACAGTGAATGTGGAAGGGGGTGACTGCTCTTCCAGCATCAGGAGGGTACTGGCATTTCCAAGATTTGTAAGTCAAGCTTACCTAAAATAAGGAGATTAAAACAACCCTAAACTTTGGTTTCTTTCACATTGCTTCTAGGTTTCTGAGAGTTTGTGATGTACTTGGATCACACAAACAAGCTTTGTTTCGTAATAGAAGGAAATTAACTTAGAAGAAAGAAAGATTGATTGATTCTTATGTAAACCCTTGTTTCCTGGAGCTAAGCTTTCAAGTAAAACATCAAATACTATAGTCGCATAGCAACCTCCCCACCCCCATTACAGGTGGACTGGTTGGCCAGTTCCAACTTTCCTGTTTCCCTAGGCTGCACAAACACAGCACTTGAATAGGTAGGATTTATGTCAGCAGCATGAACTTCCTAGTTTGTGGACAACTTGTATTTAAGAAAACAAGAGTTCTACCCAAAACAGCCCGAGGTGGAAACCCGTGATGTTCTGTGTTTATGTACTCCAATACATTATGAAAATGAATAGCATCTAATGTCTTACAAACTTCCTTTTACACCCGTATCTTATGATGATTGGATTATTCAGCTAAGCAGAAAGCATTTGAGTGCAAGCTACACTATGCTTAGATAGTCAATTTTTATTTGCTGTTAATCACTAACATTTTTGGAAGCACTCCAGTATTTTATCAGATAATCACAATTAACACTAAATTTTGTATCACTGATCTCAAGTGAGAAATAACTGCAATCAACACTATGTTTTTAAAAGGCTTTGCCTACGTATTTACAACCAGAGTAAGCACACACTAGAAAATAACCGAGGCTAAATACTGGTATGCGAAAGTGTCCCATTACAAATAAGCATGTTCTGCCTCATCTCACTTTGTTCTCCTTTTTATTTGTTGGATGATGATTGCTGTGCTAAATACTGGCAAGTTCCCTCTGATTTCCAGTCGTGCTTTGATGCCTCTATTTTCCTTCCATATGCCTCCACTTTCTGCCCTTATTATTACCTTTGAGCATTAATATCCTTAAAACTGGGATGCGTATGCCTTTTTCCTAAAATAAAGTTAAAATACTTTTTAAATTATTCATCATTGCAAGCTGTGACTCATAGAAGGATTCATAGAAATACACTTCTGATGTCAAACAGTAAAGTGACAGGAAAAAGTCCTGTAATCTAGACATAAAAAGACCTGAAATTACTTCCATGTCATTTTCTCTCTTGGGTGGCTGCCAGGTACGTGCTGCTTGTCCCCTCGCTCCGCTTCCAGCCGAGCCGCAGCGGTGTTAGTCCGCCACCTCCCGGGTGAGTCACAGTGCTGGGGACACGGAGTGGTCACAAGCCAACAGGGACAAGCCGCAAGGAGAGATCTAGCCATGGTAGTGGTCATTAAAGACATTTTAACTACTTCAAAAACACTTAGGGTACAAAGTCAAGCACTCAAAATGAGAACACCGCAATCAGTGATCTGTGCTGCTGCCTTGTATCTGCCACTTCATCTTTATAGGGATAAACTTTAATCCAGTACAGGGACAAAAAACATTCAGTTGGGGGGGTTTGTGGTTTGGTTTTTCATGTTTGTGGGTGGAGTTTTTTTATTTGTGGGTTGTTTTTTTCCTTTAACTTTGTTCTGCAATTTGAGTGTTTTTAGATTTCTTCTACTTTTCTGCTAGAAATTCTGTCCAGGCACAACTAAAGGATGTTATTGTGTGATTTTCAGACACTTGGACACTGTTGCAGCCTGGCGGCAGGCATGCAGGAATGCCATAGAAATGGCTGCTGGATGCAAGGCTGACAGAGCGTGTACTGCAGAACTGATCTGCACACGTTATTACACCCCAAAGCGCTCAGGACACATTGGACCCACTGTATGTAGACTATAAATGGTACAGCCATGAATACATGTCCACAGGTCTTAAGGAAAAACAACTAATGTAACCCTGCCTCTGAGGATATCCAGCTGTTGGCTTAAACAACTTTCAGCACTATTTTCACTGCTTAATGTTTCACCATTAAAATACAGTTTTAAACAGAGATCCAGCTTCAGATTTCATTTCATTCTGGTAAATTTTCCAAAGAATCTACATGGTAATATAAATAAATATTGATGAATGCTAATAGTGATCCACAACAACAAGCAGTGTTACAGAAAGAGAACAACTACTTACACGGGAAAGAACACTGGAGTAAAAACAGAACAAGATTTAGAGAAAGCTTGTTTGGTCTACATGTGGGTTATTCATACTTTCCCTGGAAAGCTGAAAAGCTGCTTACAAAAAATAAACAAGGCAATACCAGTTTAAATAGCATTAAATGATAGCCAATTCAAGCAAATGAATTGATGTTGAGGAGGCTAGAATTCAGTCCATAATTTTAACATCTTATCACACTGTTAAAATTCATCACTGTAACTATACAGTCCACTACAATTATATTCCAGTATTCACCCCGGTTTTTCACTAATCCATTCACCTCTGTTCTCTGCTTATACACCAAATTTCTAAATTCGTTTCAGTCCTTAAATAAACTAATCTTAAAACCTGATAAATTTCTCTATTCTCCAAAAAAAGAAACCTCTTTTCATTGCATTACACCCACACCATTTACCACCGCATGTCATCGATTCCCTTCTTTTTAATTTCGTAACAGACTGATAGCGAAGCCGGATTCACTGGGCAACGGGAGACACAGAATGTCATCCTTTGCTATTGCTGTCGTAACTTAATGTTTCTGTTCTTCTAATCTAGACACCTTTCATAACACGTGGCCCTCTCTGCATTTTCCATACTGTAAACTCCTACTGGGATGATAATCACCAGCACCTCAGACCCGGGCAGCTGCAAGAGCGCACACACAGCGTATGCCTACCACATACCACACCGCTCTCGCACAGATCGCCTACAGTAGTCTAATGGGAAAGATGACAACAGAAGGCATGAATGGGAATCAAGGCAGAACTAGAATGAAATAAGACATCTCTTCCACAACTACTGATGATAAATGAGTCCACTACCGGATCCAGCAACACCAAAGTAGCAACAGATCCAATACTCCGGCTGCATCATTATGACTTATTAAGGTTTTCCATATTCCAAACCCCACAGTGCATGTATCAGTCTGAGTCTCACATAATGAGCAAGCAGCTCACTGCTCTAATCTCCTACTTCAGCACCTGTAAATCTTGTATTTAGAGCAAAGAAAGGCTCTCTGTAGTGCTGCACTGCATGTGACACGGTGATCAGTGTGAGAAAATGCCAAGAAAGAAACCTACTTCAGAGAATATTACTCAAGCAACAGATCTCATGCCACAGCTCCTACCCGTCACGCACCCATGCAAACAGTTTCACACACTGCCATTCCTGTCAGCTGAAAGGTCCTTATAGGATACCATTTTCAGCTGAGCACTATTGCTGCCTTCCCACCGCCCAAATCTCCCCAGCTGTTTCTTTCACTCTTCACTACAAGCTCCAGCAGTACCAGTGCAGAGAAAACAAACTCAGCACAGCTTGTTAGCTTGGGGTTTGCGTCCTTCCTCATCTTCGCCATTGATGCAAACAATTAGTGAGACACACCTCACTCTAAACCAGTTGATGTCAAATGGAGAACAAAACCAGCTTGGCAGAAAGATGAATTTCATTCTTAATTATGGTCTACGGGAATATAAATTTAGACTACCTTATTTTTTTAGTTCACAGAATTCCCATAGTGTTGTCAATCTAGAAGTATAAAAGGACAGATTATGGGCTCTACAGGGGTACACAAATATCGCAGAACTCGCAGCTGAGGAAACAACAGGTCCCACCATCACCTTGGCCAATAGCAAGACAGGTCTCAGTTAGAGGAGGGGTGACAGCCCACAGCCTCCAAAAATAATATGATAGAGTTGGGAGGACAATTCCCAGCATCCTCTGCATTCAGGTAGCTTGAAATTCAGCATTAACACATGGAAATTAATAGGACAGTTCAAATCAAGCTGTAAACATTCTTGCTAGCATTGAGCAGATGTATCTGTGAGTGAATCCTCTCAAAAAAAAGTTTCCGAACAACATTTTTAGTGCTTATAGAGCTGCACTAGAAGGGCTGCACAAAACCTGCCATTCCATAACTAGTATTAAAAAATAACCTGCTGCAGCAGCTGAAATCACTTGGAAGACGTCAGCTCTATTTGATAAACACTGCCCCAACTCTGTGAAAGCAGTTTCCTTTCAAGTTCTCTCTACTTTATGGTTTACCAAGATCTTGGCCTGGCAGCCTTTAAGGTTCAACATCTATTTGTTTTAAGATCTCATCTTCTTCCAGTTCTCTTTTCTAAGTGACACATAATTTTTGTCTATTTTTTCCAAGCAGAAGTATTTAAGTATCACTGAACTGGAGGTATAGTTGCCTTCAATTCATGTTCAGTTTCCGATTTGTTTTCCATTTCTGCCACACTTACAGAGCAGTATTATCCACAACAGTTTGTGTGTTAACTCAGAGCTTGCCATTAAATGTCATGTCAATTACTGAACTAACCATGAATCACTACAGCATAGTACCTATTAACAGTGTCCTGTTGCTTTGATACCACAAACCATCTGAAAATTAAAGTGCAGCCTTCCTAAGCAGACAGGTCTGTAATCATGTCTTCACTGCTCCAGTTAACTCGGGCCAGAAGCCTCGAGCTACCCCACTTGAGATGACGTAGCTTCAGAAGAAAGGGAAGGAACAGCCACGTCCTCGAACATTTGAGCTACACAGAAGGAATTAGCAACTAAGTAGCTGCTGTAAGCTTAGCTGCTGCATCCCCATTATTTGCTCCCACAGCATCAACAAGAAAGCTCCCAACCACCTGTCAAATGGGTCAACGGGCACAAACTTACAACACTGCTGAACTCAGGTCAGCAGACTTCTGCATAAGGCCCAAGCTTAAGTTACAGCGAGGCAAAACTCAAGTTAAGCTAACACTGAACAGTTACTAACATGTAACTCTGAATTAAAGACAAGGAAACACTTTCAAAGTTACTGTGAAACATAACCTATCATTTAGACAGGTTTTGTAAGTAATGTTGCCCCTTGTGAGATTCACACCAAAAACATCTTCGTTACCACAGAGCTGTGAGAGAGTTCATGCACAACTGCAAATCAAGACAAGCTGTTAGGGCTGAAGTAGCAAGGTACAATGTATCAGTAAGAACTTGAAATTTCATTTTCTTTCTGTACTTAGTGCTCCTTTTAATTCTTTCTGACTAACACAGCAGAGCCAAGACCGTGTATTAGAGCTGGAGTTCATTCAAGCTATCGCAGCAACACTTGACAGAAAGGGAATAGGCACTAGTCGTGTTTAGAGCACCTGGGGTTTGCCTGAGCTCTGCTCTATGCATGGAATTACAGAAATCAAGAACACCAGTTTGAGAGAGAGCACGTTATTTTATTACATGGGGTGAGGGGCTATAGGAGGTAAGGAGCAAAAGTCTTCACTACATCAGGCATCACTTATTTTGCTCTTTAGTAACTTCTTCTGTGAAGACAAGCAAGATGCCGTTGGTGCTGTCATCATTCAAAAACACCTTTATCATTTCGTGAGACTTTAGGAGGCAATCCCAAAACCAGAAGCAGCTAAAACTAGAATAGAAATATACTTGAACAAAGAACTAGAACAAAATTTCAACCAAGCCACTACGACACTTGTAGACCTAGAATAACATACGTACTATCCAATTAGAAGTTTCACCAGCGTTGCTTTAAGTGATTACTTATAAAGAACTGGTTCCTGGTTGGGAAATGGAAAAACACGACACTGATGAATTGGAAATGCAGTTTTTGGTAAATAAATTGTATTTATGTATCAAATAGTTTCAAAACAGAGTCTGTTGTGATATGTAAGAAAGAGCCCAGAAGAAACAAGAAATTAGCCTCATATGAAATCACTATTTTCTAAGACATCGGAGAGCAGAACAGCTTATGTATCAAGACAGACTGATAGGCATGTTTGTATTTCACTTTTGAAGAGTAACAATCAAAACTCAATAGTGAGAAGAAAAATGTTACTTCACAGACTGGTCAGAGAGGTGTTTACTATCTGCTCCTTTTTTGGGGGAGGTGGGGTGTGGTGGTGTCAAGTTTCAGAAAAAAAGGTTACATATTACGTTTTTCTCATGCCTTCTTTCCACATATTACTGTGGTTTAAGAAGGTGACTTTTGGGAGACAAAGCAGAAAGGAACCCAAAGAACGCCAGTATCGAGTTACTTCAAGTTTTTCTGCATAAATATGACTGTATTATACAATTTTAAAAACACTTACACTGCTGATGTGAAGGCATCTAAGTCAGCTTTCCCCTTGGTATCTTTCAAGCCTCCTTCAATAATTTCTTTCCTATAGCAGTTTCTCTGCAGTAGCTGATTCAAAGCCCTTCTCTCACCCACAGACTGGTCATTACTTTGTAAATAAAGTTAAGCAGCTTTAGGGGGAGCTGTCTCCAGTGTCCTTCAGGTCTTTTGAGACGATGACCTCTTAGCCTATCTTTTAGACTTGTCTCCTTGATTAACAAGAGCTCTTGCAAGGTGGAAAGGATGGATCTACTCCTAGCAGACATTGCTGGCGTTACCTCACCAAAGGGAGAGTGCCGGCTTGCTGCAAAGAAGCGACTGTTCAAGAGGCAACACTTCGTTAACGAAACAGCCCACGACAAGCCCGCAGGGCCAGGGCTAGAGGTCACCAAACCCTCTTAGTTTCTTCAGAGTTTCTATTAGCGGTCCGTCAGGAAACGGGGACCGAGCGATGGAAGAAAACGCCCACACTGCGACCCCTACGAGCGCCATGAGCACGACTACCGCGGTCCCCAGGGCCCTACTCGGCCGCCCTCCACGGAGCGCCCCGCTCGCGGCTGCGGGGCAGGCCTCAACGCTTCGCCCTGCCCCTGCGAGGCGGGAGGCGAGCGGGGCTGCCCCGCGGGAGACCGGCCTGCCCCCCCCCAGGACGGGGAGGGACGCCAGGCCCCGCCGCGGGTGCCGAGCCGAGCCGCCCCGCTCGCCATCGGCGCCTCCCGCGGTACCGCGCTCACCGACCACTTCCGCCCGCCAGCCGCGCGCTGCCGTGACGTACTTCCTCCTACCGGCCTCTCTCCCCGCGCGCGGCCGCACAACGGCCGCTCAGCACCGCCCCCGGGTTTTCCCAGCGTCCCTCGCGCGGCGCGGCGACGCTCCTCCCCCCGCCCCCGCTGAAAGCCGGGCCGGAGGCGCCCGCCCGCCATTTTGTTGCTAACGCTGGTGGGACTGAGGGCCGCAGCTGTTGGCGCGACCGGTGGAGCTGCCCGCGGCGGCGGCAGCAGCAGCGCCGGGCGCTTTTTAAAGGGGTTTTTAATCTGTCTGGGGCCTCTGTGCCCCAGCTCTGTTTTAATACGCCATGTCTGGAGAGGGAGCCGCTGGCGACCAGGTGAGCAGGAGGAGGGTGAGGTCGCAGGCCGCTCCCTGAGGGGAACAGTGGGTGTTAGGGCCGCCGTAGCGGTGGGGCGACCCGGCCCGGGGCTGCCCCGTGGTGGCCGCGCAGTGCAGGCCTCGGCGGGGCGGTGGGGCTGGGCATATGGCGCGGCGTGCGGGGCCGGCCGCCGCCCGGAGCTGCCGTTGCGCTGGGCGGCTGCGCCGCGGGCCGCCGCGGGGCCTGTGGGGAGCACGGCCAGGGTATGGGAGCATGGCCGGGATGCCGGAGCGAGGCCCTTGCCTCTGCTTTACGCCTGTAAGCCGTGCCGGCCTCCTCAGCGGCGCGGTCGGCGGAGGGCTCCCCTCCCCCCGCGCTGCACACACCCATTTTGAGGAACTCGCGTTTATTCCGTCAGCGAAGCGTTGCCCTGGGGGAAGGGGGTACGCGGAGCCGCTCCCAGTGTCCGCCCTCGGTAAAACTGGTAATACTCCGAAAACTGCCTCTCTCAGACTTTGCGTTTCTCGTAAGCAAACTTGGATTCAGGTCGAGGTGGACAATAGACGCTCCAGAGAGCTTCGCTTTCCCGATCTCACTTATTCGTGGTCATTGAGTACACGGACTCCGGAAGAAAATTGAAACCCGGATAAGCTGTTTATAGTGATACATTTGCAGTATTTTGTAAAGTGAGCTTTTGTTGAACATAAGCACCTAACATAGAAGGTTATGTGCCTCTGACAATATCCTTCTGCTTCAGAATAAGGCATTATTAAAACATCTTTACGTTAGGAACAATAAAAATATGCTTACTTAATAAAGAATCTTCTTTGTGGTACAGCATTCTTGCTCTGGTGGGGGAGTAACTATCCTAAAATATATATTTATCGTAATTTCTTATTTTCTAGGCAGGTGCAGTCAGTGTTGTATATTATCTTTTAAAATCTGGTGTTACCACGAACTATCTCCTATTTACTGGCAGGATTCCTTTAAACAGGTCTTTTTAATATTTTCGGTTATGTTTAAAATCTATATTGATTGGAGGGGTGGATGAAAGTTCCTAACTGAGGGAGGAGTGCTTCACAACACTGTGGCCTGCCTCAGAGGCCAAGGTAGCCTACAAAAATACTTAAAATTAAGCTGATGACTTAGTGCTGCCGTAAGAAGCTTTTCATTGTAGGATGTTAGTCTCTTTACAAAACAAGTTATGTTTCTGTGTGTCTGGGCCTGTACTCTGAAGGGGTGGTGTGTAAACTCATTGTAAGATCACCACTTGTGGAGGGGGTAGGAAAGACAAGTGCTCAGAATGTAAAATGCCCAGTTTTTGTTGTATTAGGAAAATATTCTAATCCTGTGAATTACCAGCCTGTATGCTCAAAGCTGGTCAGGTTAATAAGTATACTTGTATGTTTAAGCAAGAGATTCTTCAGAATGGTTTACGTCATCACAAGTTAGATGTCTGCAAAGAAGCAAGAATATGCTACAATAAAATTTTGATAATCCTTATGTGCAGTTTGTTTCATATTTAAGCTTAACCAGTATATATATATTTTAAATTACATTGATTTTTTTTTTAATTGCTTATTTAAACTCCTGGTTAAAGTAGTGCATTTCTGTATCTTGTAATATTTAACTTAAAAACAATGCTGACTTAAGATTTTGTTTTCTTTTGCAAGGGAGAATTTAATATGCAAAAGGTTCAGTTATTGTGTGCATACTGAAGCAAAAGCTATTCTGGAAAGTAACAGCTTTAATATCGTGATGCCATATCACAGAGGGTTTTAGCATTCAAAAATTTGCAAATCATTATTTGCAGCCTACATAAAGTATGTAGTTTAACATATGGGTTGGACTTGGGGTTTTTGATCCATGTTAAGGTTCATCCTTTTTACCCATTGTGAGTACTGTTTTCACATTGGGTGCACTTTAAATAAAATTAAAAACCACAACTCTTTTATAGGTTGGGTTAATTATTTTTTTTTCTTACTCCATCCTCTTTATGAAGGCCTCTGGATTCTGGTGTCCTAGAAGTCTCTGATTTTGTTACGGTCGATTACCTCCCTTCCATCAAGTTTCTTCAATTTCACTAAGTTGTCTTTTTTTCTTTTTTTCTTACCCTGGCAGACCTCTGTTTCTTACTCCTAATGTTAAGGTAGGCCCTGATTTGATGTCGATGTCTTTAGCTATACTACCTACCATGAAGGTGTCTGCACCCGACGCTGCCACTCATCCGGCTGCGTAGTGAGGCAGGTGTACCTTAAGTGAGCATTGATGCCAGTGTCAATGTGGTCTTAGAGAGCGCGATAGACCCAAATTCACCGTGTCTCTGTGGAAGGAGGAGCAACAAAGCATTGTGATTGGGGCAGCTCCCTTCCCCACACTGCAGCTGCTGTGTGTTGTAACCTAGCGCTATCTGAAAGGCTCTCTGACTTCACAGGCACAATATTCTTATGGTTTTAAATGTTCCTTTCTGTAGGAGGCTGAAGCTAGGCAGAGCTTGGATTGCATCTGGCTTCTGTCTGGCTTTCCTGTTTCAGATTTCATCTGCTGCTTCCACGACCAGCTCCTGAGATTTCAGGTGCCACTTTCATCAACAGTCACACAGTTCAGCGTAAGGGGGTGACTGTTCAGTTAATTTGCATCGGTGGTGTGCATAAGACGTGCACATGATAGTGTATGATGCAGATGTTAAAGATCTTTGACAAATCAGAATTGTTAGCTCTGAATCACTGACGTGCAGGGGTGTCTGCATCTTGCTTCCCAGATCTTAGGGTTTGGAGGCAACTTCCAAAAGCAGCCAGGTGAATAACAGATTGCCGTGCTGTCTCCAGCAAGTATGAAGTTGTGTAGTGTGGGAAGTAAGAACAGAGTGTGGAATGTCAGATGTGGGGAGGGTGGGAGAGTAAAGGTATTGTAAGGTTAAAGACCCAGCTGGGGTTTAGGAGGCCTTGTTGTACCAGGTGCAGTGTAATTGAAATGTGGCTTTACTGCCTTAAAGCTGAGCTTAGCTCCAGTTGGGCTGTTCTGCTGTGCGGATCAGGGGCCTAAGCTACGTTATGTAGGTTGCCTCCTTCTTGCATCATTGTAGAACAGACTGGGACAGGGGGACAAAGAACTGTCATGTAGCCACCACTATTGCAATGTGTTTTAAATTCTTGCACTGTGTTAACTATCCTGGACGCAAATTAATTTCTGCAGAACTACTTGAATGGTGTCAGGACTCAAAGTCTGTTAGGTCCATGCCAGACTCCAGGCCAGGTCTACATGATGTTTAACAAACCAGAATTTCCAAGGTTGGTTTTTAGAAGACTAAACACTTAGCCCTGTCCATATGATAGAAATCCACATTTGTAGACTGAAAGGCTGCACCTGCCACTGTCTGCCAGAAAATTCCCTGGCAAGCTCTTCCTCATCTCTTCACGTGCCGAGGTTACAAAGACTACACACTTGCACCTATGTGTGTCTTTACATTTTTCTGGACCTTAATGTAGACGTCTAGTGTGGTGGTCATTTCATGTACTCTCTAACAAGACCTAAATTCATGGTGGTCTCTGCTTCTTTCTGCCATGACAGAACCACTGTTCTTATCCATTTAATAAATATATACTTGCCAGGCATCAAATTTATCTGAAGACTTGATGCAATATTTGCTTTACCCCTGCGTTAGTTGCCTTGTAATCTTTTAAGGCTAGAACGTGCATTTCATGCTTCCTGTAGCTGTTTCTAAGATACGTACCCCAGTCTGTGATGCATGTTAATTTGCATAAATACGAATCTGGTCCAGGACTGAGCTGTGGAAAAAACCATGTCTGTATTGTCTCTGTGACTATAGAAAAGACCTCTAAATCAGTCTATTCCAGTTTCTTGCTGGTACTTTTGTCCCTTCCTACCCTTTCCTCTCATTCATGCCTTGTGTCTGGTGTAATACATCATGTAAGTTTCTGAATTCTAAATGCAATAGTAAATGTTATGGCAGTTAACTTGAGCTTAACATCTGAAAAATAAATGTCATTGAGCACAATACTGAAAGCAGGAGTTTATTCTTGCAGGATTGTGCGGGCTTAATGTCTCGGGAGGAGCCATTTGAAAGAATCTCCTTTAAGAGCACTTTGTTTGATATATAGTAAAACTGGGTTTACTGTCACTGTTTACATGTACCGTAGGAATGAGTTGTTATCAAAATGAACACAAGGATTGGCGGAGGAAGACTTTTGTGTTGATATGGTGGGGTTTTTTCCAATTTTTATACAATTGTAAGTAATCTCTATATTTTAGCTGAGTTTTCAAGGTCAGTAAGTTCCAGGTATACTAAGAAGAAGTTAAAGTGGAAAATGTGTCTAAATGCTAATGTTTAGAAAATAGTCTCATGAGGAAGAAATGGTAATCATTACTAATCTAAAACTCTTAATTTGTTCAGAGATATAAAACAGCTGGGGGGGGAGTACTTAAAAAAGTAACCTTTTAAAATTATTTAAGATTAATATGGTGGGTTATGTCTGTTAATAGTGACCCAGTCTTAAAGGACAAACATTTTTTCGAGATTGTGTTCATAGTTGAATTGACTTGGTGGTAGAAGGCAGCAAGATTTAAGAAAGTGCAAGGATTGATAAGGTGGAACTATAGTGTAGGTAGGGATGTGTTACTGAAGAAAGGATTTTAAAACTTTGTGTGCACATACAGCTATAACTAAACTTAAGAAAAAAAAAAATTAGGCTAGACAAACTAAATTAACCTTTACTGGATAACTAACACTGCTTGTTAAGTTGCATGTTAATGTAACTGTTACAGTCCAGGCTATGCTAAACTGAGCAATAGCCAGCCAAACCTCCAAACAGTAGCTTCTACAGAACTCCTTTTCAGTAGTCAACCAATGACTGCACTTAGATGTTAACTCAGCCACCGTTTTGTGTACAATGGCCTGTATGTCTTGTTTGTAGAAGTTCTCATTCCATAACTAGTGGTAGTTTTTAAAGTGTCTCAAACTGGGCACAGGTGGAACAGCTGTTTAAATACATTTCCTTTTTGCTGCAGAAGACCCTTTTGTGGAAACAGGAGGGTGCTTTTAGCAGTTGGATGCGTTAGGTGGTGTGAATAGTTGAAAGAGATGTTTGGCTAGGTATTTTCTTATGTGCTTTGGAGGCATGAGGGTTCATTCTCAGAGGCCTGGGGAAACTGTTGACTGTTGCTTTTAGCAGTAAGGTATAAACCAAGAATTTTACCTTGAAGGCGATTGACTTCTAGTATTTACTAAAAGTTATTTATCAATTTTGTTTCTTCTGTTCTTGTTCCCTCGAACATCCTTAATGAATTCAAATTTGGATTTTGTGCAGTTGATGTGTTTCGCAGGAAGGAGCTCCTAGACTTCTTGTTGGATAATTTGGTTTTAGGTCTTTTCAGATTTTGGAAACTGTGGTCATGAAGATCACTTTACACCCTTCGTATCTGTGAAACTAAAAATCCATTGTTATTTATCAATGTATAAATAATAAAAGGGAAGCTGTGAATCACACTAGGTGGTAATAGTATAGATACTTGTGGACATGGAACCTTAAGTACGAAAATAATTCCATGATCTTCAGAGGGTTTTTTGTGGGATGGGAGCCTGGTTTTATGGGAGTTATACTGAATACAGTTCTCAAAAGCAGAGGAAAAAAACAATTTTCCAGGTTTTTGCAACTTTTTTTTTTTCAGGTGGTAAAGAAAAGTTAAAAGCCAATATGTATGTGATTAGGTGCAGTTTTATGGTAGTTTAAGCTGATCTAAGTTGTGACTGCTAAAGTCCTGTATGGTTTTTGCATCCTTTATTCTGCATCACATCTGATCCTGAAATCAAGGGGTTTAACCGTTAGAAAGTTAATCACTTTTCCAATAGGATTATTTTTCTGCTGATTTAACTCTGTGAACTGGCTTGTTTAGATTAATTCAAGTGCCTCAACCAGAGGGAGGGACTGAAAATGCTTATGTAGGGGCAGGATCATGGCAGTGAACAAACACCCAGGAAATAAGTATTCACAGTGTTGGATGTTGGCTGTTGTGCAAGCAGTACGATAAAAAATACATAATCAAAAGCAGTATATCCTTGAACTGTGATAAGAGCAGATCTAAGCACAGAGTGCAGGTAACAAGCAGTTTTCAAAACAGGGATCAGATGTATTTCTGGCTGTTGTCGAGCTAGGATAAAAGTCGAGCACCTTGTTCCCTTTCACTGCATGCTTGCAGCAGATGTCCTCACGGGTTTGATGTGTAACTCAGTGCACCTCTGCTCACACTCCTAGTTTTGCAAAACAGTCCAGACTGGAAATCCTAAGTGTTGATTTCTCTAATGTATTAAGAGTGATTATTTCTGAAGGTGCAACGTAATGAGGCCTTGTTTTGGCTCAGACGTAACCAGGATGCTGATTTGTCTGCAGTGCAGTTTTTGCCTCTCTGAAATGTGGATGGCTTTTATCCACCCAGGAGATGGATAGGGACAGGAGGAGGAGTGCTCACTCGCCTTAAGAAGTCTTACATATGACAGAAGGTGCAAGCAATTTCAGGCAGTTCAGTTTAAAACCCTGATCATATTGTTATTTTAAATTCTGTAGAGCTTCTACAATTTTTGTCTCCTATAACTGCATGGAGGACTTTATCTGCTGCTGCTAAATGAGTATTTGCTAATTTAGGAAAATAGTCTTTTTTTTTTTTAATAAAAAGTTGAACATTTTGTTATGCTTCTTACAGATTAGGAGACCTGTATCAAATGTACAGAATTAATGTAAGATTACTATGATTATGTATCTTATCAGCTTATTTTTTTACCAGCTTAATTTGTTTCAGCCTTTTTGAGTTTATTACCCTACATCTTGTAGGTGAAATCGAATTGCTGGAAGCCTTAACTGTTTTGCTGCAGTCAGCTGAGTTTTGTGTGTCACATGGAAGGGTTTGAGATGATAAAACTGAATTACTACTAAAATACTTGAAGTGTGCTTCAGTGGCCCATTCTACTTTTCCCTGTTTGAAAGTCACTGCTTACAGTGCAGGACCCTGTGCTTCCACCACTGCTTCAGTTGTTCTTGTAGGATGTTTTTTTTTATTGTAGCTGACTTTAGTAGTACTCCTGATAGGCGATTTTATCTAAGTGAATGCAGAATAGCGTATGTTTGCTGAATATTTGAGACAAGTAGGTTTCACTGAGGTGGAATATAGTGAGAAGTGACCCTTAGCACTGGTGTGGGAGAAGTTGAATTAGCGCTCTATTGAATAAACAGCATTTCAACTTTGGGTCATCTGTGGAGATAACTTACATAAATAGTCTGTAAACTTTGGAAATTTCAGCTTCAGTGCTGTCTTCTGTAAACTGAAATATGTTTATGCATGTCATTTTGGAAGAAGTGAAGCCAATAGTTCATTTCATACGGTGTTTCGCATCTTAAGCCTCTATCAGTTGCACTATAATATGCAGTGTTACAGTCAGAATTTTGATGGACTTATTCCTATGGAAATTTATAAGTTTACTACTTTTGAGCTGGCAACTTTGAGCTACTAATTTTTAATATTTTTTTTTTACTCCAATTAATTTTGTAATTTAGTTTGCTGTGGGACTTGATACTTGACTTCCAAGCTACAGTGCTTTTGCACTGAGCAATTAATGTTAAGAGTGATGCAAAAACTGAAACAAAAAGAATAATGGTCTTTAAACTTCTATGAAGCCACTCCTACCTATTTTTTTTCTTTTTCCCTTTCATGCATGGCTGCTATTACATGCCAGTTTAACAGTTCTGCAATGTCTTTGATAATTTGTCCATTTTATAAGTCAATTCAGTTTAAAATCTTTTGAGGGCTATTTTTAGCTAGTAGGACTGACACAAAAACTGGAAATGCTGGAAAATACTCAAAAATACAGTAACTTTTTTAAATTATCAAGTTGAATTACAATGTAAAACATAAGCAACTGGTCTATAGTAGTGCATTTGCAGAGGTTGACAAAAGCAAAGGGGCAGGGCGCTCCTGGAAATAAAGTCAATGTTCCTAAGTAACTCAGGCTTACTGCATTTTCTAGCCCCACCTTTTCCTTTTCTTTCAGTCCCTGTTTTGTACAATACTTCACAGGCAGCTTATCTTCATATAATGCCACTGTAAACGGTCTTCTGGTGAAATCCATTAAGAATGTATTTTTGGAACATCTGCTTTCTTTCAGGAGTGATGTGCAGTAGTGATGCACAACAGTGATGCTTGTTAATTTTACTAGAAATCATACCTCTGTAGCATCTATTACCTTCCGTTTGCCTTTATAAGTGTGGGAAGGCACCTTTGACAGAGGCATATCAGTTCTCTGTCCTGTTTACTGTCTTTTTCACCTTTAGAGCTATGTATTGACCTAAATCAAATATTAAGAATAAAAATTGTTTCCTTGAAATAATCTTCGCAATTGACAGATTTCTTTAGAATTTTCTGTACGGTACAACAATCACACTGTGCTATACAATACAGAATTGTATATTCTAACAATAATCATGTAGCTAACTTGTAACATTTCATGAGAAAGGTCTTGTAGTAATAATTTACAGGTTATTACCATTACAGCTCACAAAGGCAAGAATTTACTTGATCGTGTTGATTTTGGACTGCTAACTTCTGCCTGAAAATGAGTTGAGTTTGGAAAGTTAGTAAACAAGCTGTTTGGAGTACAGGTCAGAACAGTATTTCATGCTTAATAAAAAACTTCATATTATTAGGGTTGTAACAAGCATGTATTTTAAGGCTTGTCTGTATGTGATCATCAGATTTTAATTTTTATCTACTTTGTGCTAACAGTGTTAAATCTAGAAAAAAAAATTCTGGAGATCATAAAGTAAGATATTTCCACAAGTCTTTACACACTTAAACCTATACTGTAATAGTAACTATGGTAGCAAATTAATGTTCAATTTGATGAACCTTTTAGTATCAAAAAAAGCTTTTAAACTCCAATGCAAATGTCTATTTATAAAAAAAAAGGCATTTTAAGGTAGGTAGTGCCAAAGCTACAGGAAGGCAACTGTAAGAATACACATATCAGATTAGACAATCATATGATTGACGTATCAGAAAGTTAACAAAGAAATGGTATATTTGGATAACATGTATATGTTGCTGCTAGAACTGTCATCTAAATTTCTTCTTAAATCTGTAACTTGTGATATGAAATACTTGTTGTCCTGCATATGCAGGATGACTCATGCAGTAACCTGGATTTGTTTGAGGTCTGTAATAGAAAAATTGGTCTGACTTTAATTGTTGCATCTTAAAAGTTTCAGGTTGGTAAAACTTTAAAATTCATAGTGCAATAACTTTTCTAGCAAACTCAAATTTGTTCTAATGTTTGAGAAACATTTAGTCAGTTTAGTCTAGCTTTTTGCTGGATCACCAAATATGTAGAACTCTTCCCAGGAGTGCATTATCTTACTGCGACAGCTTGTTTTCCATATAAAATTAGAATTTAGTAACTCTAGCATAAAAACTGAAATCTGGAATGTTACACTGTCAGAACGTTGTCGTTACCTTGACTTTCTAGCTGGGACAGAATTTTTCAAACTGTGCTTGTGATCTCTTATGTCTTCTTTTTAATTTTTCTAGGCTGCTGAATATGTCCCAGAAAAAGTGAAGAAAGCTGAAAAGAAACTAGAAGAAAATCCATATGACCTTGACGCTTGGAGCATTCTCATTCGAGAGGCACAGGTTTAGTGACATAGGATTACATTTCCTTATCTATGGTCCACTCACACTATTTGGTTCTGGAGTAAGATCAGCATATTCATTTACATAAATCATAATATTGTAAATGCTGTTTTGATTTTCAATTTTTAGAATCAACCTATAGACAAAGCACGGAAGACCTATGAACGCCTTGTTGCCCAGTTCCCCAGTTCTGGCAGATTCTGGAAACTGTACATTGAAGCAGAGGTTAATATTTTTACATTTTTTTCTTATATAACATTTAATAGGAGTTTAAGTTTATACTTTGATAAGCATAAATAAGATAGGCACATAATATTAGGGAAAAGGGGATTTTAAATATGCCTTGCCTTTATTTTGTAAAATAGGTACAAAGGAGTTATTAAAATGAATTCTAAATATTGGGTCTTTTATGAGTTGATGATTGTTGCATTATGGAATTGCAACAACATTAAAACCGTTTCAATGGTATTGGAGTGCTTTAGCCTTTTATTTACTTGTCGTGTCAATTTATTGCCTCCCGTGTCATTTATTTAGAGGACTTTTTTTATACATACGAACTTATTTGAATGACTTTCTGTGAATGTTTGGATCTTAATTTTTTTGCTTTCTTAGGGAGTTCATTGTTTCTGGGAACAGTGTTTTTGGGGAGGGTGTGGGATGGAAGCTGATTTCTGGAATTAAAATGCTGGGAAAATGCATTAGCACAACTCATTGGCTTCTGAAAATTCCAACAAAATTGTAATTGTTTACATAACTAGATAAAACTTCCTACTAAGTGCATTGGTCATTTGAACAGTCTTTAATGACATGCCATGAAATGCAGTGTATAATCCGAGTTTTATTTTCTGTAGCTGATATTTAATGCTAATACACATGCTTTTTGTGGGCATCTTCTAGCTGCACATTTTTCTTGAGACAGATCTTCTACATGTTTATAAACTACAGGGGTGGGGACCTGTGTTCTGTAGATAAGAAATGGGATAGCTAAATTTTTTCCGTATTATGTGAAAATTGCTAAGCAGCAATCTGAGTGGCAAAGCTGCATTGTATAATTATCATATCTTACTTTACATTAAATCATATATCCAAATGTGTTCTGGCAGTAAATTTTGAAGATTATTAAATAAAATTGGGATCCTGGGAGTCTAACAAATTTTTATATTGCAGTTTATAATAAGACGTTGTAGTGCAATATAGTACAACCTAAATTTAATACTACCTAATTAAATATAGAATTTTAGCGATTTTGTTTCCTGTAGTTTGTAGTGGTGGGCAGAATGTCGCTGATTGGACATATTTGGGAGATTGTGAATGCACTAACACATACAGATGTGTATTTTTCCTTTTGGGACCTTGCAGCCAAATCCATTAGCCTCTTGTACGCTGCAATGTTTGCTACAGAATCTAGTCCTTAGAATCCAATCTAGTTTGATTACGTTGTTATCTGATTTCTGTGCTTACTTAAAACATTTCTCTTTCCCATGCCTCAAATTTGAGTTGAGTAAGACCACCTCAGAAAGCCTGTACTATATCATAGATCTTTCAGCAGAAAGTACTATTACCAGCGTAAAGCTTGTCTGAGGCTTCTTGTCTTGAACCACGTTCAGAGATGAACTGACAGATATCACCTCCCTTGATCGATGCCTTGTAACCATTGCATAATCTAGTAATATTTAGAAACGTTAACAGTGGCAAAGCATAAAACAATCTAGGGTATATTTTTTAAGTGCTTCTTCAAGGAAAGGAAGATCAGCTTCTACCCAGGAGGTGTGGTGACCAGGTAACACAAGGTAAATTTGAGAAGGAAAGAATTGGCGTAAAGATCCCTAGGTCGTGTGTGTGTGTGTGTGTGTCTGCCTATAACTACACTTCAAATATATAAGAGAAATGGAATATATGATTCTGTTATACAAAATAGTGGAAAACCGTGAGCTTTTTGGTAGATTACACTTGAAGAGTTGTATTTGAAAGAAATGTAAGGGGTTACTTTTTTAGAAATTTATCTTTCATCTTAACAGGCAATTTTTTTAAAATCCCAGCTATGACTTAAATTTTCACCTTTTCTTTCCTGGTTCCAATGACTTCTCTCAAAACTCACAGTGTGACCTCTGTAACTAAAAAGCAACATGCTTTATCTCTGCCTTTTTTTAGTATATGTAATCCTTTATAGCTATAAGTTGAAACAACTTTTTTTCCAAATTCCTTAAAAAATACATATTCACAGAATTGGGCACTGTTGTCAGGGTTAAGTTGCGTATCATATGTACAGTCCTGTCTGAGAGTAAATTCAAAAAGAAATATCTTCTCAAATGTGTTATAACAGCATGGTTGAATATAAATTAAGACTGCAATTTTTAAAGGCTCCCTGAGATAGAGGAATTGTTTTGAGGCTTCTTTTGTTGCAACCTTAAGATATACAAGGAATATAGGGAAGATATTTTTCCAAAAACTTTTTTTCCTAGCAAATCTTAGTAGTCTCCTCCTGCTAGAAAGTTTCTCTTGGATAGTTCAGAAGTGTAGATCTTTCCAACCTTGAGTTGGGAAAGTAAACCTGTGGTAAATCTTTGTTTAGCATTGCTTTTAATTCACTTTCACTGCCTCAGTATTTAAATCTGAAAATTGCTAAATCTTTAGTCGTCTGTAAGCGTCTTTTTTCCTGATGTCAAAACAAGCATATTGCTTTCCTCTTTAACATGGTAGCGTTTCCTCTTTGCATCACAGAAAGACAAAACGGGAGAGGAAAGTGCGGGTTGTTTTCTGCCAGGTAGTCTTTCACTAGAGAATTTTGTCCCCTGAACAACAAATCTGGGCTGAATATCATTACGTAGTGGTGGTCTGTTATTGGAAGATGAGCTAGGGTTGTGATTGTGGCCTTATAAAAAAGGACTTAGCCCTTTAACAGCTGAAATCTTTATAAAATTGTTAGAAATCTTTACATTTCCCTTGGCCTAACTTCATGAATGTGTTCTTTGTAGTCCCTTCCAATCTTCACATAAAATCATTGTTTATAATCTATATGAACAAGAACTGTTTCCCTGCATGTGCCAGTTCATTTTGAAATGTAAAACTTTTAAGTGCAGGCCTTACTGCTGTGATTACCTCTTGTTTTTATGACAGTGTTCAGCTCACTGGCTGTTTTCCTTTTTGTGTATAACTTTGTTCCCTAGTGGAGTATAGTATAAAGCAGTGCTCAGCGCTTACTGTGTCATCTGACTTACTGCTGTTGATATACAGACTGTGCTGAAGTAACTGAATGCCCCATTTTATTTGCCAAGCACTGATTTATATGCTCTGGTCCCGCTGTTATGACTGGTTGGTAGTCAGTAGAACATGGAGATTAACTGGGAAGAACATGCTTTGACAGTTTGTTAATGGGAACTCTACTATTAAAGTTTCAATTGATCAAAAATTCTTGATTCTCACACTGGGTCTTATTTCTTCTGACATTCAAAGAAGCAGTTGCAGGACATAGAAATAATAGAATTGAATGAAACAACTCCCAGCTCACAGTGTTTTTGGACCGTAGCATTTGAATGCTTAAGACTTGTGAGAATAGTTTCGTTTAGTGAATTTGGTGGACTGCGTAGTCTATTTTTGATACAAATTTTAGCAAGTAAAGTAGTTAACTTGCTATTCTGCATTTGCTAAAATTTAGGAAGTAGTTCAGTAATGCCACTCTTCTTACCCAGTCTCTTGTTTTCTCTGGTTGCTTAAAGCACGTTTTTCTTTTGATACCTTTCCTGGAAGAATTTACTTCCAGAAAACTTGAATCAATTCACATGTCAGTGGCCTCTTTCACAGTTGTAAAAAGGAGCATGTAAGTGTCAGTCCCACATGTGCCATAATGTTAAATTCATAGATCACATGATCTGGATTCTAGCCTGCTCTGCTGATTTCCTGTGTCTTCTTGGGTAAGTTATTTCATGTGTTTTGCCTTTATTAACAGATACCTACCTACCTCACAGGGTTGTTGTGAGGCTCACTTTAGTGATTAAAGTGCTTTTGGCGTCTGGCTAAAAGGTGCTACAGAAATGTAAAAATAAATTCTGATGTGATACCCTATGATCCCACAGGCCCAGCTGTCTATTACTGTTTCCTTCGTCTCTTGTTTGAACCATCTTTTAGATACAAAAAGACTTGATAATGCTTTTCACGCGCTTGAAAGAACTTTTACTTTACCGGTGTTGTAAATATTTCAGTAGTTCTGAAGCAAGCATTTGAAGTTGTCGCCTTTTTCTCTGCTAGTTTCCTTTGAGAAATCACCAGGTTGAAATTCCTCTTAAGCACATTTATTAAACTATGTTCATGTATTTGCAACGTTTTTTTAATGATCTAAAGAATTTTTAGTTCCAGTTGCTCTAAGTGGAAACTTTAATTTGTAATTGTCCTGAATGTTTCAGGCCAGTTCACACCACACCTTTTTACCTTTTTCATTGTTGAGTATGTTGCATTATATCCTGGTCACTTTGAACTGTTGTTAATAGGGGTTGAAAGGTTGCCATAATTAAAGATTTAAAAATCATAAGCATAAGACAGCTGTGACAAATACCCTAAGACTAGAAACATTAAATACAAAGCTAGTAACATGCATGTAAAGTGTTTGGCTGTTAATATGTATTTTTCATCTTGCGAGTTTTGCAAGTAAGACTCCTATGTTATTGCTTGTTCTAAAGAAATGAAACTAGATATATTTGTTCAGACAACTTCTATTTGATATGAACACTTTGAATTTTAGATGTCTTGGTAACAAACCAGATGCTGTATGAGGATTCAGGGGGTGGGACCAAAGCTTAGGGTTGATTGTTTTGCATTTCATCCTATGCAATACATCAGTATCTTTAATTCATGTAATTCACAGTGGTGTGGATACTAGTCAGAATGTATCTTTTAACATACTTGTATATGAAAAATGTAAATAAAACCATTTAGAAAAATGATTGTTTTTGTTTAAAATGTTTGTGTTTCTTCAAAGCATTTTCTGCCCCTGTTTTGCTTTAATCTGAGTTCAGAAAAAAATTGTTATACGTACCACCAAAATTATTCTGCTTGGGGAAAAAATGGGAACTGACTTCTGTCAGGGTGAAGCTGGAGTGATCAGAAGTCAAAGTAGAATAGACTTCTTGGCTGAGATTCTGTTCAGTGGTACTTTCAGTTGAAAATATTGTATGTATTGCTAGCTGATCTTTGTGAATTTCTTAATGGATGGGATACCCATTATAATCCATGCCCACCCTGCTAGTCTACCACATTTCTCGTAGTGAACTTCTGCTTTTGAGAAACTACCGTACAGGTGCGCTGTACAAACATCCATATTGCACATTCTTGACTGCCTCAGTCTGAGATTTTTAATCTTTTTTTACAAATGTATTTTATATGATCTTTTCTTACTCATGTGTGGGCTTGTTCCATTCCTGTTAATAAATGTTGTTCTGTCTGTGTGATTATTGTAGACTTGCACTAGGAAGTGAATGCAACTTCTTTACTCTCTCTTCTACTCAACATGTAAATACAGGCATGTACATCTTGCATAGTTGCTGTGGTCCTTCAAGTTGTATAATATCAGAAAGTTATCCACATACTTAACATCGGTAGTTTCAGAAGGTGTATGGTACAACACTAGTGGGTTTCTTTATATTTCTGTTTTCTGTATTTGATCATTAAAAATATCATGGGAAAGTGTTAGGAATTTTAATTTTTGAAGTGGAAGTGATGCCTAATGAAGAGATTACTATGAACCCTCTTCTATAGTGTGTTGCTGTTTTCACATGAATAAACATGAACTAC
This sequence comes from Leptosomus discolor, assembly GCF_034619465.1. NCBI lineage: Eukaryota > Metazoa > Chordata > Aves > Leptosomiformes > Leptosomidae > Leptosomus > Leptosomus discolor. Next base: position 20,057,366 of record NC_141402.1, on the reverse strand, counting down.
TTCCTGTTCTGTTGTATTCTTTCCGTGTGGGGTGACAGAAACATCCCTGTTAGAAGTTAGTTGTATAAAACTCTTGTTCACAACACTTTTGAAGTCTCACTTTCAAATGTAATGAGGACAGTGAAAACTTTTCTCATTGTGTGCCTTCTTTTGAAGTAATTTGCTGATCCTTCTATTAATGTTTCGAGGGGGGGAGTGTGTGTGTTAGGTCAGACACAAACTTGAGCTTCATTCTCAAGTCTGAACCTGAAAGAACCGCAAGTAAAAATGTAGAGCTTTGTGTGCCCTTTGTTACCTACAGATTGGTTATCTTCATCTGCATGGGTGAGGGAACTACAATTGTAATTTCTCATTAATTTCTACATCTCTTCCAGTTGCCAGCTGGTTGAGTTACCTGATGCGCTTTATTCAGATTTTGAGAAGTCTCATGGCTGAGAGAACACGTTCTGTTAAACCTCATCTACTAGGGCTACTGTGTAGAAGAATGCTTGACTTTATTTGCTGCCGAATCTCTTTGCAGACTGTTGAAAAGGCTTCGAGTCACTGCTGTGATAAAATACAGTGGCTTCTCTTAGCTAGAAACTCGGAAGACAAGTGATTCATTCTGTTACTCCTGTGTCCTGTTAGTACAAATGTTCTTGACTTTAAGAGTGTGCATTGTTTTTTTCCCCTTGTTAGGGCATGTTTTTTTCTCACTGATGGCTTCAATGCGACAGTAACAATTTTGGACTTCTGCAATGAAGTGTTGTGTACCTAACGCTGTTAAGCTTTGACATTTATCCTTACAGAAAACAAGTCAAAAGTGAGAAGAAATGATATGCATTGGTACATAACTGTGTCATTGCACAGGTGGCATTCACTTTTTTGTGGCACATTGTATACCTACGTTTAACCACACATGAGATCTTACGGTGATTTTACTCTGATCTATATTGGGGTTTAACTAGTTTGATAGCGACAAATGTTCATAGTGTAGAAGCACAGGAGCATTTCCAGAGTTCATTGAACTGTGGCATCAGAAATGTTTCGTTTTAAGGATAGGCATTGTAAGTTGAAAGATGTTCTTTTTGAATTTAGTTTATGGACAATTTTCAGTAATACTGTTCTGGAGCGGAGTTCTGTTGTATCTTGACACAAGACCATTCGCTTCTAACCTGAAGTGTAAACATTTTGCCTGGGTGTGTTTCCTTAGAAGCAGGTCGTACTAAGGCAGGTGACAGGGTCCTGTGTACTAATCTTAGTTTTCACGAGTTCCAGTGAGCACACATTGCTCATCCCTTGCTGGATCCTGTAACTGAAGGTCTTGCAGACTGACTGCTGGGCGAGAGGCTTTCAGAGCTTTAGCATCTTAGACCTTCTCCAAAAGGAGAAGAGCTAGAATTGTTGGTATGCTGAGGAAGCTTGGTAATTTTACTCACACTTTCATGTTTGCTCTGTGTTTCAGTAAAACAGTTATGGAGCTTATGCATTTATCTACGTTATATAGGCTTTATCATTATGAATTCAAACTGTTCATCTGAATCAATTACTTTGAAAAGTTTAGTAGTGTGATAGAGGGTCAGCTGTCGTACCTCACTTGATTGCTGCAGTATGACTATATTATAAAGCTTTGGCTTTTTAAGGAGGGCAGCTTACTCTGTCTGGCTCCTCGCAGATTGCATTAGTGCATGCAATGGAGAATAAGAAATAACTAGTGTGTGGAACTGGAAAAGAAACTGCTCTGCACTCTTTGAAGTGTTAACCCATAGTGGAACAAACTCTTACTATAAGCAGTCTGATACTACCGTATTGGTTTATGTGAGAATGAATATCACATACATTTAAAAAAAAATATTTTGCAAGTCGTGCATTTGGACTAGAAAGATGACTTTCAAAATGATGCCGAGTAGTTTGATTTAGTATTTTCTATGTCTAGACTTCAGTAAAACCATCAACTTTCTTCAGATATCATCTCTTCTGGAAGTATGGGTTTTCAAACACTTTACTGTTTAAACGAAATAAAAATAAATTTTTTGGAGATTAAAATGGGTTAGACTTGCAAAAATGGGGTGGCAGATATCTAGTTATGCACGTGCTGTCCTGCAGATAAAACAGACGTGGTGAAGTTAGCGTGTGAGCTAACGTTGTTGTGCTCAGTAGAACCACATTTATACATTAAATTGTTTAAAACATTCATAGTGTGACCAAATAAGAAGAAAGGCAGCTCAGTTGCAGTGGGTCTTTGTTTTGCTTTCCTTAGGAAAGGGGAAGATGCCTTGCCAACAAAAGTTGTGAGAGTCTTCCCCCCCACCTACATCTTCTGTTTATTTCTCCTGGTTGGAGAAATAAAACATATAACATGGTTGGTTATAGTTGGTGGCATTTTATAGTTGATATGTGGGTGCTGATACCATTTCCAGTTAAGTTCTCTCTTAATTTAGGAGCTGTCTTAGTGTATTTTCAACATAGTTCATATTCCAATGTGAAACTATTAAGTGACTCGTCCTACTGTAATAGCGATACCATTAATCTCAAATCTGCTTTCAGGCTACATGAGGGGGGGAAATGATAGTTGTATTTGACTTCTGTCAAATTCTGCATCTCTGCAGCTTCCATTAAGGGTGTGTTCCCCCAGTATATATGTAGATATTACTTAGCCAAGTGATGGATCAGAAGTAAAAAACAAAAAAAGCATGCTTAGTATTCCCAAAGTTAGAAAGGAGGGTGAAGCAACCAATGCACCATTTAAAATTCACTGACAAAATGTTGATTATTTTAGTTTTTATGGTTGAATGAAAACATGTCTGTTCCATGCCTGTGGATTCCTTGTGAATCTCAAACTATGTGTGTGTATACGTGTGTATTGATGTGTATATACATGTTCATGTACCAAGGTCACACAGCATAACGAACATTCTTTTTAAGATCATACTAAATAGAAATCTGAGTGTATGAGCATATCAGTGCAAATTGTCTACTTAGATTGCTTAAAACTTTATAGGTACTCATAACTTACAAAAATAATTTGTCCGTAATCTTGGAGTGTATTTAGAATAACAATGAATGGAAATTTTTTTATTATATAGAGCCTCTGAGTGCAGAAACATGACTTGATGCAGTATGTAAAGGAGTGGGGAAAACAGAGCTAAATTTCCTGCTTTACTTTTCTTGTCCTGAACCCAGCATTGGGCTGCCTTTTCTCCATTCCTCCTTATCAATCAAAAGAATATTTTTGTGTGTTTTCATGGGCAGAATTTGAAGTGTATTTGCTGTAAGAATTGTGGACTGTCAGTTATTGCTGTGGGCCATATCTTTCAATGTGCCCTTGCAATTCATCTTTCAGATGCTGAGGAGGTCCCAGGAGTCCTTCCCAAGCAGCTGGTTTTGGACAGTTCAGACATGTTCTCTTAAGTGTCATGATTCTACTTAGCATTTTTGATGAGGCAGGAAGCAGAGTGAGGGGGAGATTCTTTAGCAATGGAGCAATTACAACTTTTTTCTGCCTTTCTGTAACTTTCCGAATTTTGTTTCAAAAAAAAAAAAAAAATCCAGAACTAATCCCATGACAAACCTTTCTACATCCTAATTATTGCAGAAGAAATCTTGTGCTCTTAACATCTCAGTTATGCTTGTGCAACTGCAGAGCTGCTGATGAGATTGTAATGGTGTTGCATTTGTAAAGCATGCAAACACATTTAGCAGCCGATGATATGCAGGATGTTGAAGGAACAGTTCTGAGTGAGTTTCATTTAAACTTTCCATGAAACTTGATTTGGTTAATCTCTATAGTTTGCTCTTTTGTACTGTATCACAGATACTTAGAAGATGTAATTTCATCGTATCATGCAGGAACTTGAGGTATAAGAAGCCCTCACTAATGTTATGCTATTGTGGAGAATAGAATGATGGTAATTTAATACATGTAGGCTTTCATCTACTTAAAGGTGTTAGGCACTTTTACTAACATGCAGTTAATATGAGTGACAGTAAGTTTACAGAAAATTGCCTTTGTAGCACATCTTCCTAGTGGAAGCTCGGCTTGCAGCTTGCCTTCCCTTGGCTGTGTCAGTTGACCCCTCTCCCCAGATTTTCCATAGGCATTGCAGTAATTAGTAGTTTTAGTACAAGCAGCACACTTTGAAAGGCTACCTGTGTATAACCTGATAGTGCTGACAAGTTCGTACATGAAGAACGGTTCCCTTCATACCAAGGTAAAATGGCAAGCCTTACACCCAGAGCCTAGTGTAGCGCTTTTAATTTCACTGGGGGAATCTTGTCATTTTACTGCTGACTGACTGTGGCTTTGGGAGTTGTAAATTTTGTCTAGTCATAAAATTGTGCTAGAAATGTTTATTCCATGGTGAAGCTGACTGATCATTATATAAAAAGTAACTGAAAGTACAGTTCATTCATAATGAAGAATCTGAAGTTTGAAGTGGACTGGTCTTAAATAGACTGTGATAAATGTTGAAAAGTACCAATAGGTGCCCCTGACAACCCTACTTGCTACTTAAGGTTTTCTTTGTAATAATGCACTCTAAAATAGTTCTCAATGCATGACATTTTGGTTCCAAGTTACTTGAAAAAATGCTGTAGGTGTAAGCTGAAATGTTTAATACAGAGCAGTGTCCCTGTCCCTACTCCCCTCCCTGAAAAAAAGGAATTGCTGCCCTGGTAAGTATCTGTTACTTGCCTGTTTATTGTTGCCCACTAGCTAGCATTCCTCAGGGAAATGTTACCAATATATTTGTCAACTGAGATTCTGCGCAGGAGTACTTGAGCAGGATGGGCAGTACAAGTTTAAAACCTCAGAATACTCCATGGTATTTGCCCTTGGTAAAATCTCAGTGCTGGTAAGCCTGAGCAGGAAGCTAACTGTCCGGTTTATTGTTAAAGGATAAAACGTTAATTTCTTCAACGTAAGATGTGACAAAACTTAATTCAGGCTCTGCTCTTTTTTTTTGTAAATTGAATTTAAGATTGATACTTAAAAATTTTCTCACATCCTTTTTGTGTGTGTTAAAGATGGGTATTAAAAGGGAAGTACTGTGGAGCTTTAAAATTAGCTGACAGACTTTAATTCAGCAGAAATATTTTTCTGGCACTAAGCAGATGGAGGTAAGTTTCTCTTTTCATAATATCACAAAGTTTCTGCTCTTGCTGATAGTCTTAGCTGTTAAAAAAATCACTGTTGCATAAGAAATTTCACCTATTTACAAGAAGGGCACAAAATTAGATATTACGTGTTTGTCATTTTCCTAAATGATGTTCCTGAAATTCAGTTTTACCCCCAGAAAAGTTTTGTGATTTTTTTTTTTCTTTCCCATTTGCAGAAATTCTAAAACTAAGGTCACTCGGGGGGGGAGGTAGTTTATTAATGAGAAAAATATAGGTGCTTCTAAATAATTGTTTGATAAATCTTACTGATCTTTGCTCTGAATCAAATGAAGACACTGCACTGATGAGGTGTTACCATTAGCCTTCATGGCAGACTTACAGCAGTCTGTCATTTCCGCAAAAGCTTCATAGTCAAAAACATTTTTCGCTGCTCTTAGAGTGTACTTTTGTGCCTCCAACGCATAGAAATCTTGCCCCACTGTTAAGTTGCACTACCTGCTCGAACTCGATAGTGTTATCTGTGTTTTGCCTTTCTCCCAGGCTGGCAGAGTTACTAAAAAATGTCTAGACTACGATGGTTTTCACGTGTGTGAGCAGAGTTTTCTGCTACAGTCTGTATTCGAGGTCAGTTCTCTGCTCAAGTGCTGGCTGATCAGTGAATCACAGAGGTTTTGTGGTGATGCTTTACCATGTTGCTAAATCTTCAGGCTGGATTTTTTAAGCATGCTGCATCACCGTGATGATGTGTGCCAAAAGCGAGTGAAGCATCGTTGTCTTCCAGCACTAGGCTAAAGTTTGAATATGGGACAGTTCATGCCTTGAGAACCTTTTCTGCTTGCTGTGAGCTGCATCTTTTCAACTCCGGTAGTTTACATTATGTTTTAGTAGCAGTTCTCTGTTTTATACTTAAGCAAGTATTTTCTGCCAGTGATAATAATTATCAGTTAAACTGCTGTGTTAGTTACGTGTCACTCTTACAGACGATGGCAGTTTGGTATTTTTCTGTGCTTGGTGTGTTTACATCAGACCAAGTGCCACTCCCAGCATTCGAGCCTGAAATGGCCAAATATAACAAAAGAGAACTGTCCTAGTATGTTCGAGATCCCTCATGTGCTTCTGTGCAAATTAGATTCAAGAAATCCGCTGAGAGCCTGCATGTGATTTTTTTAATGCGGTGCTTGAAATTGTCAGGCTTTTTGCAACATTCTTTAATGCAAATGCTCTCTGAAAGCATTCTGTATTTTCCTGTCCAGTCTTTCTCTACGTAACTGCATCTGTCCTAGCAGGTAAAGCCCTCACAGTCTGAATCAAGTGATTACCTGCTGTCCATTTACTGAAGAGGCTCTTTTTTACAGGTTTTAGAACACTCTGCTTGGGTTTCTGAATCATCAGTTATGACAGCAAAGCCACAAAATGCTCAGTTCGAGAGGTAGAGGGACAGAGTATCAAACTGACTGCACCTCTGCTGTCTGAAACAGCAATTTCCTAGAATGTGTCTAATTCTACATGGACACCGCTTGTCAGGGTGTAGAAGCAAACACATTTTTCACTGTGAAAAGCAACAAAGAAATGAACTGATTAGCATGAAACAGGGCTTTACTCAAAATAAACTAATTATTCAGAGTGCTCTCTAACAAGGGGAGCAGAACTTCCAGCTGTATTTATTTGTTCTCTACACATGTACATAGAAATGGCACTTCCATTTCTGTCGGTAGGCAGGATTTTCTAGCTCATGGGTAAAGGCTAACCTGTCTTTGGCATGTCTAGGCTTTTACCTATGCCAGTTTCCTTTTATTACTCCAAAATCAGAGCCTTTAGCTGAAATACTTGACCCTAACTTCTCGTATTTCTAATCTGTATGCGGAGATGGGGAGAGGTGGGAGGAAACTGGGATGTCAGTTGTATTCCGTCTCTCTTTTGCTAGTCTACATGGGCTATGAGTTTCTGTACTGCTTTTTATGATGGGCTTTTGTATTTAATCTTTCTCATAAGATGTGAAATAAACTGTAAATGCACCTACCTAGCTGCATGTGAAATGAATGTTGGCACGTGACGTTTTTGTGTATTGAAATCTGAAGTCAGCAGCTCTTCTCTCTGCTAATCCGACACTGATGGATTTCAACTAGGAACAACATAATGAATTGTCTGTACAAGTCTTTTGCCTTACAAAAAATACAGCTGACTTAAAGGAGTTTTAGTCTTATTCTAGTTGGACATGGGGAAAAAGTTCTTTAATATGCGGGTGGAGGATCACTGGAACAGGTTGCCTAGAGTGGTAGTGGAAGCCCCATCCCTGGAGACAGTCAAGGTCAGGCTTGGTGGGGCTCTGAGCAACCTGACCTCGTTAGAGATGTCCCTGCTTATTGTAGAGCGGTGTAGGACTAGATGACCTTTAGAGGTCCCTTCCAACCCAATACATTCTATGATTCTAGCTGCATGGAGTGTGTAAAAACATACCAAAAAAACCCCGAACCAAAAAAAACCCCACAAAGTAAGGTCCAAGTTATTTTGAGTTGACCTGTAAAATTAATGACCTCAGTGTAGAGCTATAATAAGTTGCCTGAGCACTAATATCAACTCATAGATTTAAAAGTAGCTGTACATGTATTTTTATCCATTTCTGTGAATAGTGGGACTATTCCCGTAGATGGAAGCCCAGCAGGCTTAGCTCTCACATTTGAAGGAATCAAGCTGAAGTTTAAAAGGGAAGGAAAAGGGGCAGCCACTTTAAAAACTGCTTGTGCAGTGTTTAAGTGGGGAAAACACTATAGCATGTCAATATTCTAGGAACCTGTTTTTTAATGTACTATGCAGTCTGATTAGCTGGGATAGTAATTACACTCAAATTCCAGTATTCTGGAAACGGAGGTCCCAGAATAGTTGTGCAGAGTCTATTCACTTAAGTGTTTTTGGATCGAGTCTTACCAAAAAGATTGGCATTGTTCATGTGGTTTTGGATTAGGCTGTGACAAGTCCAGACTTGGTAACCAGATAGTGAGAAGAACCTGCAGTAAAACTCATGTGTTGAAAGAAACTATTAATTCTTCCCACTGAATGCTACTTTTGTAGTGAATTTTGTCCTCTTCATGGCCGAAAGACAGAAATCTAGACATTTAATTCTGTAATTGACTTTTAAAATACAATCTTTCCTTTTTTAACATTATAGATGACACTTTTCAGTAACTATGATTAAGAATGTACATTCTCAGAAAGGAAACAGTGGAGAATTTCCTTGATCTCTGATAAGATGGATGGAGAGTTTTTGATTAGGGCATCTGCGTGTGTTAGAAAAATACACCAGTTCCCTGAACTTCAGCTGGAATATCTTATTGCTGTAGAACAAAACCAGCTCAGTCGTTAGGTTAATCGTACATTTCTGAGGCAGATTATTTTCCCAGTGTAGTAAGTGACGGACGTAATAAGTGTTTATTCATTATTTCGTAGAAAATCCGTGGCAAAGCCAGGACCCACATCCCTTTCCTCTAAGGTTATTTTTGTAGTATTGCAGTTCAAGTGCACATGGTTTGGGTTTAGTAAGTTTTATTTTGTAATGCGGTATACTGCAAATTGATGCTGCGACACAGTTGCAGAGAATTCCTTGTGCCTGAGCATCATTCTCCACTATTAACTTTTAGATTTCTGGGTTTTGTTTTCCTGGGATGAGAGCGCTGTCTTCTGTGGTCAAACATTAGAGCCCCTAGGCACCTCTGGAGACGTAGGACCAATGTAATGGTTGTGAGAACCGTGCTTTGGGACATTTTTGCAACAAATTATTGCAAAATTGCTCTTTATATTCCAGCAGTGGAGAGGAAACATTTAAGACCAATTTGTCCTCTGCTGACAGGCCGAGCTAGTGTTGTGCTAAGCTTAACAGTAAGAAAATTATGCTGTAGGATACAATTACATCTTCTAGTACCTTTTCTTACTTTCTGAGCAGCTTATGTTCCTTTTCCTTAGGAGAGTTGCTTGCCTGGCCATCTTTATTTTGGGAAGAGCCTTTATTAGACCAGTTCCACACCAGAAAATGGAAGGAATTAATGCATGGTCTCCGAATGAATTTGACCACTCAAAAGGGCACCAGTTATTTCTGGTCCTAAGATGTCTTTGTTTGGACTCTTAGCCCATTTTGCTAAGTCAGTGTAGAGACTGTTTAAAGGACCTTTGCTGTTTTCTAGATGTCTTGCTTCTGGTTTTGAATAGGTATTCAAGGATCCCTTTGAAAAGTAAGTTCTCTCTGAAAATGTAGCTTGTTCAGGTGTCTTATTAACATATAATCTTGGTAAATGAACGGAGAATTCTTAAAATCTTCCATACAAAAATTATTGATAACTTTCTTCTACAAAAAATTTTTCGGAAATACCATATTTCAGTGTGAAACAATTATGGTTATCAAACTTACTGTTTTCTGCACTTCTATGCAGGCATATTTGAAAAGAATATATCAAAAATGTAGACACCAATCAATGTAGTGAGAAATCGTCAAAACTGTAAACCTAACGGGAAACTTAATGCCCCCTAAAATGTCTCATTTTCCCTAGCTGTATCATCACATGACATAGTAAATCACTACTTTCTTACAAATTTTTCTTTCTTACTTTCTCTATTTTCAGGATACCAAAATCAAGAGAGGAATGATTTTTTTTTTAATGAGCTGTATGAAATTACTGCAGTGAACACTGCTTTCTCATAGAAGTGAAAAGCAGCTAGGTGGTTTTAAATTAAGGGTCTTAAGTTAGATCATTGTCAAGTGTGAGATCTGTGTAATGAAACAATTGGCTTTTTTTTTTTTTCTAGGGAGTGAAATGTTGCCTGTTGCAGTGGTCTGATCCCTGCCTTGTTTTTAAGGTCTTAGTATTGCAAGGACTTTCTAACTTGGGTTACGGGGTTAGTGCATCACTAGCGGTGATGGCAGACGGCAGTGTATCTGTGCTCCTCCGTTTGTCAGCCCTGTGTAAGATACTGGCACCTATCGTTTTACTAAATTGGCTGACAGAAGCATTAGAGGAGTGCGTATGTGCACCTCCTTTGCCCCTGCTGAGGGACTGTTGGCTTATGATATGCAGTTGAGGTAGACAACTGGTGTAATTTATCTGAGTTTGCAAATTAGTGATCTCTAGCCCAATGAGATGGGCGAAATACCTTGCTTTTAGGCTTCTCTCTTAATTTAACTTTATACCTTTAATGATCTGGCCAATAGATAAGGCAACAAGTCTTTAATTTATCTCATTGCATTTTGTCATGTTAACAGATTTTCTTGCAATCCTTGGGTGCTATATGTGCTTTTGAATGTTCCTCTGAGAGCTAAACCAATATAAAATTAATCGTACATGAAAAAGCACTGCTTCTTTCTGAGATGGCATACTTCCTAATAACTGCAAAGGATATCAGTAGATCTGTTAATGTTGGACATTAACACATTTTAAAACTCCCCAGTGCTGCTGTAAAATACAAAAGACATTGAGAAACAGAAATGAGAAGCAAAGTGAACTGAAATACGTAAGAAGACCCAAAATGCCTAAGTCAGGAAGGAGGAGAGGTAGTTTGCAGGAGTGTGAATGTGGAGTGGTGTTTTCTGCTGTGGCTTAAAGTGAGTGTGAAATTGAAGAGGAAATTAGAAGCCGCAGGGCATGTTGAAAATTGACTTTTTATTAAAATGAGATTTGCAGACAAATTGAGAATCCAGGTATGAGGTTGAATCTGGCTGGAAAGGAGTGGAAAATAGAAGGATGCTTAGCATTTGTAAATTACTTCATACAGTTAATGTTACACTAAATTTGATAATCGGCAAATTGCCTAAATAAAAAAAAAGTAATGATTTTCCTGATTTGGAGAAGATACTATTCATTTTTATAATTCAGATTGAAAACAACAGGAAGAAAGGAGAGAAGTATATGTGATGTCAGCAATGAGTGAGTGATTGCCATTCAGTACTATTCTCCAACTAGAAAAATAATTTAATGGTTTTGTCACCACACAACGTTTTTTCTTTAATGCTGCCTGTAAATATTTCTCTGTACAGCCTCTGGCTAGTCTCTTGATAGTGATGCCTGCAAGTTATGCTTGCTTTTCAAAGTATTGATGTAAATAAAGTGCCTCGCTGCAGGACCAAGAGGTCTGCGTTTTTTGTAGGGGTGTAGAGGCAGGTGCTAGTCCTAAAGATTTGTCTATATGTGGAAATTAAATTGCACTAAGGTGTAAACTGCAGCACAATAGCTGTTTTTTAGTAACTGTCTCTGAGCTCTCATATTTCTCAATGAAGTCCTTGTTCTTCTTTACACTAGAGTAGACACTTAGGAATTAGGTGAGGTAGATTGTTCTTTAATATTCCAAGCTGTATTGTTAGCAGGAAAGTTAAGTTTCTCTACTGCAATGCATTGATCTTTCTTCACTTCTAGATCAATCCGTTTACTGTAGGTTGTCCAGTATTACTCAGTCCTTGTATTACTGCCCTTCTAGAGTGCAGACAGTTTGCTGACACCTGAGGATATTATATTCATGTATTATTTTGGATTCATTTCTTTCCTGATGTATCTGAAAAATTAAGGTATTGGGGTTTTTAGTTTAATAGATTAAGCAAAAAGACATCTTCCACTCGCAGGTTTTTTTTATTGGCAATTGTTTATGTAGGTTTTTAATTAAGAATGATTTAAGTATGTTTTAGCTGGGGCGTGTGTTACTCTGTCTTCACAATTTCTTCATTTGTGCTCTTTTCTGAAGGCTTCTGCTCTGAGCTGCTCCCTTGCCACCCTCAGCAGGTGCCTCTGGGTTCCTCCCTTTCTGAAACTTCCAGATAAATCTGGGTTTATGCCCACAGTTTTGGGAATAGTCTTTTCAAGGCTTCAGTCACGCCTATTTTTTTTAATTTTTTTTTTTTTTTTTTTTTACAATTAGTCAGGTGGTGGAGATATTAATGTAGAGAGATCTCTAGGCTGCTGCCTCTGCAAGGAGAAACGTTGGTAGAGTGTGTTAACCTGATGTGCTTTGGTTAGTTGTTCCAGAAGGCTGTTAAAGGCTTGGGGTCATGAGGCTGTAACGACAATTTTCAAGAAGCTGGAGAGTGAGGAGCAGCCTGGCACGTTACTGGCTATTCATGCAGCACCTCTCTCTAGCTCTGCCCCTGTCCTGTCCCAGTCTCCCACTGCAGCTTAGCCTCTGATGAAAAACGCTGCGCTTCACTTCATAGTGATCACTTTTCCTGTAGACAGGCTGCCTTTTACAGTTTTTTCTGTCTTTAACAGAAAATGGTGATGTGGCCCAGAATTTTGCTTTAGAAAGCTAACGTTTTCACTAGCTGCCCAGTAAGTGCCTGGTCTTTTATTTATGTACGCAGGATATTAACTGGTAATTGGATTTGCAGAACTACAGGTCCCATTCATCAACTGAAACAATATTCTTAGTTACTGAAAAGTTTGTTTATTCTTAAATACTGTGAGTAAATTCAAAGTATATCTAAATATAAATACATGATAGTGTACGTGATAGACCAATATTTTGTTAATCAGGAAAAAACTGTGAAACCTAAAAGACGGCTGTGATCAGGAGGCGTGGTTGGTCAAACACTGGAACAGGCTTCCTAGAGAGGTGGTCGGTGCCCCAGGCTTGTCAGTGTTCGAGTCATTTGGACAGTGCCCTTGACAACATGCTTTACCTTTTGGTCAGGCAGTTGGACTAGGTGGTCGTTGTAGGTGCCTAGAACTGATATATTCTGTTCTTGTTTCCTCAGCAGCAGACTGCAAAATGGTGCTTTTTAGCCATTTATATAGCAGCTGTGGCTGTGTCCTGCAGGGAGGCTGTTTTTCAGTTGATGATATATCTAGTGGAAACAACATGACTTTTAAATTTTGATGTAATGCCATGGTTCTGGAAGCTCTAGAAACAATACATGTAATAGTAGTTAGAGGCATTTAATTTAGAAGTTTTAAGGAACTTTTCAAATCCCATTTTACGGCAGACTTTGAAATTGAGACATAACCCTGTGAATGTGAAAAATTACACTGTACTAAATGAAAATACTTATGCTCTCATTTTCATGAGATTATGATCTCATCTTATTACATTTTGAGAAAATGAGTTTTCCCGTACTTGTACTATATCTCTTCCTTGCAGTCTTTACTAATAGCAAGATAAAAGCTGTATTTTCACAGGGAATAGTAAAACTTCAAATGAGAACTGCAGAAATACCGAAACATTCAATCCTTACCTGGTACAAATTGTAGTAAAATTATATATTACAGAAATTACATCTGCAATTATATGCTAATGTTTTAAAATAAAGGATTTCATTGGTTAAGCCTTGGAATACCTTGCACAAGTGAAATGTGTTTTGCTCAACATACATAAGATAAGTTTTACATCGTTATCCAGGCATATAATCCAGCCTCCTTGGGTTAATGACTACATGCAAGTGCAACATTAGTCCTGCGTTTCACCTGCATTTCATGTACTTGAACAGAGCTTGGTTTGCTATTTGCAAAGGTAATTGCTGTTATTTGACCTGTAGGAAAACGAGTTTGTCATGTTAAGTGCTCACACGATTAGTCACTGACTGGAAGCCTCAGCAAATAGCAAAAGGCTGAATGTGCTGAAGATAGAAGAGTGAATTAGCATGTTACACTCTCTCCATCCTTTTCATCCTTAAATTTCTTTGAGGCAGTCCGAAGTGTTTGAACTGCTATGGTCCAAGCAGTATTTATTCTGCAAATAAGGTACGAACATCTCTCCAGACAGCCCTAGCCTGTATTTTGGAAACAGGTAGAGAAATGCGAATGTATTTTGTTACACCTGCAGTTCTATACTAGTACAGACCCAAACTACATCCCACTGGATGTCACAGTGGGTAATTGATTATTTACTTTAACAATCAAGATACAAAAAAAAAAAAAAAGGAAATGGTCAACATAAATGTGTTCAGTGTTGATGAATTGTGTAGTCTGATTTCGTTTTTAAAATGGTTTTAGTTATCTAATACCTACTCATCCTACTGTGAATGAATATAGGTCTTTCACAGTGAGCCCCCTTCAGTTAATAAACAAAAGCAATACTTCCATATTCATACATGTGGGCTCTGGCTGTAATTTTGTACTCTGAAACATATGTTCTGTATATGTTCTTTAAAAGTCCCATGAAGGATTTTGCATACATGGTAGTGTTTATAATGAAACCAGATTTTAGGAAATGGTAGTTCTAAAAATATGACCCACTATGAACTAAAGTCTTGGAAAATTAATGCCAGTGCTGCTGTGGCATTTTCTCCTCTCCCAGCCTGTCCCCTCATCAGCTGGTGCAGTCTGGCAGTGGTGCATAGTGCTTCTCTTCAGGTCTCTTGCCCAAAAAAAGTTCCAAAAAGTGTTGGAGAGCGGTGCAGGAGCCGTGGAGAGGGCAGGAGGATCTGCCTCATCAAGGGCAGAGCTGGAACATTAGACGTTATGCTTGAGAAAATTAATTTTTTCCTTGGAAAATAACCATTGAAAAAAAAGATGGAGTTGGGATATAGAAATAGATGTCAGAAAAAGCCATGCAGATCCTTAAGTACCACATGCCAACCTTGCTTCCTTAGGAGCTTGATTGAAACCAAGAAACATTGGATAGGTTAAGATAAAACTAGGGCACTTCGTAGGCTTGTGTTGTATGTCGCCAGACAACTACAAGTGCTCCTAAGTCTCTAGATGAATAAAATCACTTGCTTTGCATAATCATAAATGACACATACGTCTTTTAATCTATTAAAAATGATGAAGTGCAATGTAATTTATGGATTAAATTTTGCCCTTGAATGTTTGTGAAACTCATTATAGGGAAGGACGTTGAGTATTCTGGGAAGAAATCTGACCCTGTTGTTGGGAATTTGTCTTGCACAAAGCTGATACAGTAGTGGCTTAAATTTCCTATAGGAGCCTCAAATTTAAAGTTACTCTTTCAGTAAAACAGGTGGAATTTCTCTTGTCGCAGGCAGAGGAGGGCAAGGTCAGATATGTTTTACTACACAACTGTCTAAGTACAGCTGGTCAAATGAGGTGGCCTTTGTATAGTCTTGGGTGGAGGGGAGATACTCATTTATACCAATTTTGCTGTAGAATGACAGTATGCCTCAGCTCGTTCTGTAGGTGGTGGATTCGTGGCGGAGACCTATGTGTTTGCCTCCATGAGGGTAACATCTGCCTCTTGCATTGAAGCAGTCAGCACAGGAGTACAGGCAGCGTTAGGAACTGAAGGACAATCTGCTGTAAAGATCTGTAGTTCACTTTGTGATGTTTATCTTTAAGGACAAAAATGCAGTATTAATGTCAGTCCTTTAATGATTGGCCACGTCTAATTGCTGCCTGTTCCTGTGTCTGTAATAGGAAAAACAACAAATGTGACAGGAATGTGTGATGGGGGTCCTGGAGGCAGCATGTGCCCTCTTGGGTAATAGGCTTTCCCCATCCCTGTGGCGTCCCTGAGCCAGGGCTGTCAGGACATTTGCTTGGGAGCAGTAAGCCAAGAAATGCAAACAAATCCCTGCAGCAGAGAGCGCTGCTCTTCCCTCTGGCTGTGGGGGCTTCATAAAAACTCTCCATTCAGAGACACCCAGTAAGCATTGGCCAATATTGCTTTATCTTTGACAAATCCTGCCAATCTCCAACCTCTTAACTTAATCAGTGCCAAGATTTCTGAATTTTCAGATATCAATATCAAACCATTTGTGTGGATGTTAACAAATACGTAACACTGACTTGAAGTCCAGATGCGGTCAGCAGCTTTTTATGTATCTGATAATTCATGTGGAAAATATTTTGTTCTTTAAGTCATAGCACATGCAAGTAAAGAATATAGCTTTTTTCCCCCTAGCAAAATATTTTACTTTTCATGCTCTTTAGTTATTGGAAGTGCAAGTACTCCTTGTGCTCCGGCTCTTGGTGTTGCTTGGTGACAGTGCTGCCAGGCACTAGTGAAGGGATTACTGCGCACTTACCTGGCGCTGTATGCAATTACTGAGGTCATTCTAGGTCACTTGTGCTGAGTTATGGTTGTCATTGGCCTTTTGGGTGACAAGGAGCAGGCAGACACGCTAAGCAGTCACAGCCCTATCAGCTATGACTAGGCATGGGCACGGTAACTCAAGGCAGATGTGCAAAACACTTTTCACGTGGCTAAACCTGGAAGGCACACTTCATTTGTGCCCTGCCTGCTTACAGCTCTTGAGCTCTTAAAAAATATTTTTGGTCTTGTTCTGGAATAACTACAAGGTGATGCCTTTTGTCAGTGGCAAAGCCGTGGATGAATTTTTCTTAATTTTCACCAAAAGAGAAAAAAAAAAAGGATTTATACTGTCTCCTGAGGATTCACTCTTAACAAAAAAAAAAGTTTCTGCTCATCTAATTGAAAACTTTACTTGAGTAAGTACAGGCAGAAAAAAGTGCAGGCAGTACCAAGATTCAAGTGTTCTTTTCTGCTCAGTAACCAAGGATAAAAGGAGTTTGCACGGGATGGGAGGCGTAGACTGAGAGCTCTGGCTCTTAGTAAGAGTTGAGTCCTTTTCATCATATTCTATGAGGTCCTGAGCAACCTGAAAAGTTACTCTTACTGTCAAAAAAGGATTACGTAAAAATGGGAGATGTCTTTTTTTGGACTTTACAATGGAGGTGAAATTTAAATATAAGAATTTACTGTCCTTCAACTAGAAATAGAGCAGCGTTAGACTCCTTAATTTGTGCCCACTGAAGACTTATGTCTAAACAACCCTACATTATAAGGGTTTTTTTAAAGGTTGAAAGATTGTGCTTTACTCACAAAATGCTGTGAGGAAGCAGCAGTAGGCTATGTGCCCGTGCCTGAGGGTGTGTTGGGTCAGTGTGTCTTACCGCAGGGGTTAGAGGTGTTCTCTGTAGCATGGATGTGCTGCCTCCTGATTTTACTGAAGTATTATTTCAGAGCATTGCTATTTCTGTAATCAGTCATGTCTCTGGTCAGATACCTTTTAACTGACGTTTGCAGAAGGACTGTGAAAATTGTGTGTGCGAGAGGTAATTAGGCTTAACTTTCTGTCAACCTGGATTTTGTGAAATCCTTTCAGCCTGGGCGGGGTGCTGCTCCAGCTTGAAAGCAGTACAGACACAAGGGTCCAGTCTGCTAAGTATGCCATTAAAGTTTGTCTGCAAAACGTGTTTGAATTCTCTCATTTTTAACTGATTTTGTTCAGGAGTGAGAGAAATGGGGATGCTCTGTTAGGGCTCTCAGCGAGCAGGGTGTTGCAGGAGTATAAACTGGGGAAGAGCAGGCAGGAAAGGCAGTGCACGGTGCAGTACAGGACATACTCGGTTTAGGCCTCCTGCAGATCAGTCAGCGTTTCCTAACGCTTCCGTTAAAAATTCTCTTGTGCTTCAGGATGGGAATGCTACAAAAATGATATAATTAATACCTGGTGCGCAAGGGTGCTGTTTGCTGCCTACTGCCATGCTTCGTGGGGACAAGGAAAGGCTTTCAGAGCTGCCTCGGTGGCTCTTGTGTTTAACACCAAAGTAAAAGCCGGGAATCCCCTAAGTAAGCAGAGAGCAATGACATTTAAAAGGCGGTTTGATGCTTCAAAGAAATCCACACAGTGCAACAAATCCTTATTTCATTAAAGGCTCTTTATTTCACCACAGATAAGTGCCTTTAAAGGTGGTGTCGATTTTCCTTGTTTCTTCAGGGTGTGTCTCTACAGAATGCTTAGTATGCAAACGTAACTGGAGCTAATAAATGTGTGAAGGGTGCCAGTCTGCCCTCTGCATCTCTCTTGTGCTTTTCTTTGTCGTGTCTGAAAGGCAGCCTCTTACTTCGAGCCTAAGTTTCACCCTCTGCCCTTGCGGCGGGCGGGCGGGCGGAATGAAACAAGTGCTGAGATGTGATCAGGGTTTGGTCCCTCCTGGAAGGGGGCACCAGGGCGGGGGGTACCTGTCAAAAACCAAGTTCTTCATGATTTGTTTATTCCCTTATTCAGCATGAGCATGTTATAGCAAAGTGTACTTTGAGAAATAAATATTCAAATATAGTACATTTATTAGGCTATTAGTTTTGTAAAGATGGTATTTGAGCCTCAATTCACTGAATCCTGAGCTGGAGGCTTTGGTACCTGAGTCAATATATGCAGTTAAGGCAACAGAATACCTTGAAATAAGAGGCTAAGTCTGGATGTCCAAACCAGAATACAGGAAAGCAACTTTACCTACTCATGCTTGTATTTTGGCCCTAGTGAAAAATAAAAAAAGTTTTAAAACCTGCTAATTTTGAAAAAGCTAAGCAAAGTACGTGGCTTTTGTATGTTTAATTATATTTTTACAGTTATGTGGTGTTACAATGTAATTAGTTTAGGCAGCCAAAGTACAAACTGGAATGCTATAGTACTGTATGAAGAATATATTCCTACTATTCTAAAATAGTTTCTTAAGTGATTTGTTTTTTTCTGCTTCCCTATAGATTAAAGCAAAAAATTATGACAAAGTGGAAAAGGTGAGTCCTATCAATATATGTAATATATATCTCTATAGCAAGAACAAGTGTCTTGTGATTAGGCTAAAGCAGATTGAAAAGAACTGTAGCTGTCGCTGAATGCGCTATTCAAAAACACAGATAAGAGCTACCACTGAGGTCAATTTGTTGTTGCTACCAAACGGTAATCGGTAAAGCGCGCAGGGGAATTTCTCTGCTTAAGTCTCTCCAGTTCCCGTGCAGAGCACGGAGCTGCGCTTTAGTCAAAAGGATGAGTAGTTTAACTTGTTCTTTTTTACAAATCTCAATCATAATTACAAAGATTATTTTAATTCATACTGTATAGCTTTAAAAGTAGAAACCTAATTTCTGTATCTGGAATCCTGATCACATCTTCTTGATGTATTAAACAGTTATTTCAGCGATGCCTTATGAAGGTTTTACACATTGATTTATGGAAATGTTACCTTTCCTATGTACGAGAAACCAAGGGGAAGCTACCTAGTTACAAGTAAGTTAACAGAGTTGCTCTGAATTATTCTAGTTTTACAGTGAATCTGTTCTTGATTTTTGACTAGGGGCTGGGGAGGAGCCTGGGTGGCAAACCTGCCTGGGGATCTTCTAGTAGAGTGTTGGGGGCGATAATACATCACCTGCATTTAGAAAGCCTTTTCTTTAAAGTTCCTTTAGTTGAGCTTGCTGGATAAAATTGCTTCCTTAGTCTGCATCCATGTAACAACGTGGGACAAGAGCGGGGGAGTAGCTGGCGTATCTATGGTGGTTCCCTGCAGCTGAGGTTGGCGCTTGAACAAATCTGAAACATTCACTTCTGGACCGTTTGCTGTCCTCCCCCATAGCGTCCTGGTTAGTCTCCACAAAATTCAGCACTGATTCCAGCTGAGGTACTATGTTTGACTAGCAGTAGTGAATAGTTCAGTAATTAGGGAAAGATTTGGAATGCAAAAAAAAGGCATAAAAACTGAGTGTCAAAACTTTGGGGTGTATTAATCCCCTTTCAGTTACTACATTTTGCTTGTTTGTAATCTTGTGGACTGAGCTTAGTGCTTTTTCTCCCTGTTTGAGGTTTCAAAAAATCAATACCTTTTGGCATCTGTAACTGTTTCTTTCCCAGCTCACCATAATTTCTTTGTACTATAACTGACAAGATAACTAATCCATTAACAGAAAAAAAAAAATGAGCCGTTTTTAAAATTAGTTTTTATAAGACTGTTTTGAAACAATTAAAAAAAGTATCCGGGACCCCTGGCTTTTTATCTTATTTAACTTTCCTCTATTTTTCCTGTTAATACTGTCGTGGACCTAGTAAGGTACTGAAAGATGTCTGAGTAAAGGAAACCAGGAGAAAAGTGGGAGAGAGAAAAAGCCGTTTTCATTGAAACTTGACCAAGGAAATATTCTGTGAACATTTTAAATTTGGGGAAAGATACTTTGAATTTGAGGGGTAAGAAATCATGTGAAAGGTCTTGGGCAGTTTCCACACAGGGGAGCTACTCCTAATTGCCCCAGCCTTTTGGTGTTCCTGGAGAATTACAACATGTTTGGGCAATTCTGAGAAAAAAAGAAACCACTGGTACATCTGTCGGCTAAGAAAATGTAGAAAGCAGTTGTTTTCTGTCTTCTCAACTTCACATAGTATAGTATAGGTGGATTTCCACTTACTTAAGTGGGGGGAGGCTCAGGAACTGGTAGTATGCTAGATTGACACCAATAGATTCTAATAATTTTCTGGAGTCAAAAAAAAAAAAGGGGAAAAAACCCCTAAACGCAGCTGT
Source organism: Leptosomus discolor (assembly GCF_034619465.1). Classification (NCBI taxonomy): domain Eukaryota; kingdom Metazoa; phylum Chordata; class Aves; order Leptosomiformes; family Leptosomidae; genus Leptosomus; species Leptosomus discolor. The sequence continues at coordinate 20,037,030 of NC_141402.1, read as the reverse complement.
TGAATGATACCTTTCATACCTCAATGTTTGCTTAGAATTTGCTGCATGAAAGAATACTCTTAAATAAAGAATTTTTTAAATACTAAACACTTGCTCTATGGTCTTTGTGGTTTGTTTTTTTCCTCAGAGAAAAAATGGCTCAGGCATATGATTTTGCTCTGGATAAGATTGGCATGGAAATCATGTCATACCAGGTATGTTTTTTTATCAAAACACATTTTACTTCTAACGTTATAACAAGTACAACTAAACATTGGTTTCATTATATGTAATATTTTTTCTTACATAGATCTGGGTGGATTACATCAATTTTTTGAAAGGCGTGTAAGTACCTTAAAAGAATTTTTTTAAGCTCAGTTAATGCAATGTTGATGTTCATATCAGTTATGATCTGTAATAGCTGACATTAATCTCTCTCCCCACTATTTAGAGAAGCAGTAGGATCTTATGCAGAAAACCAGAGGATAACAGCTGTCCGTAGGGTTTACCAGCGTGGCTGCGTGAATCCAATGATAAACATAGAACAGCTCTGGAGAGATTATAACAAATATGAAGAGGTAATCAAGAACGTGAAATTTGTTTGTGACATTAAGAAAGAAATAATAATCTTATAATCAAGTATGGTGCCCAAACTGTTTCTACTAAATAATTACGTATAAAAGAGATGACCGGCAATACAAACATGTTTTGTGTGTGCAGTACGTACCAAGACCTGTGGCAAAACTGTACAGGTACCTGAGTGAATTTTTACATTCTTTTTTAAAGACTTCCTGTAGGGTACATCTAAGGGTCCCATTTCCCAGTTGGCCCGGTGGAGTTGCCAGTGAGTTAGAAATCACTGTCATCAGTGATGGAGAACACATTTAATGGAAGCTGGTGCAGATCGGCTGGCAGTGAGGGCATGGTTCCCCAGGGAGGCACTCCCCTCCTTTCAGGGTGCGGTGGCACTCAGCTGTGATGGTTTGGACTTCCTTCACAGCATTAAGTGAAGTGGTCTCGAGTACCTATAAAATGCTCCTCGCCGTCCTTCCCCTGAAGCCATTACAGCATCAGTTCAGGTGAGTCTCCTGCCACACTGACCTCGGCAAGCGTAACCTCAACTCGCGGGCCTTGCAGGCTGGTTTGTAGCTGCAGCTTTCTGGTGTACTTGTAAACACGTTTGGTAGCAGCTTGTTACCCCAGCCCGGCCAGCAGAGGTGAGGGTCGATGCCCGCCTGCGCGCAGGGACGCAGGTCAGCCCTCTCCCTTGTCCTGCCGGCTGCGCCCGCGGTTGCAGCTGCCGGCGTGCTGTGGGTCGGCTGTGCGCTGAGCAGGAGGGAAGGGACGAGTCCTCTTCCCACGTTGCTAGCGATGCGGGCTGGAGGCTTGGTGTGACCTCTGACGTTAGTAGGGCCGCTGTGCCTAGCCAGCGGGAGTACCTCCGGGCATCCGCAGCCACGAGCGTGTGCGGGGACAGCTCGTCACCCCGTCGGTGTTCAGGGATAGCACAGATAGCCTGCTGACCACCAGGGAAGGCACCCAGCAACCTGCCTTCTGCATAGGAAAATCCCCACACAACTTCCCTCCTTTTCCCCTCCCACATAGCGAATGAAGGCTGTCACTGCTGGTTCCTGCTACTTTCATTGATGCTTAGGGAGGCTGTCAAAACGATAGCTGAAAGCTGTCCTGCATCCATTCTGTGCCGCCTTCTAGTTGAGGCAGCTCTGGCTGACACCTGTAACACAAACCAGTACCTGGGCCGTTCAGAGTGGCTGGAAGCCGAGGGCTGGCACTCTTCTCGGACACGGGTTTCTGCACGTCCTGTTCTGGCTAGGCTGGCCCTGGTGGAAAGGGTTGCTGTTCACAGGTGTCCTGGCATGGGGAAGGCAGTCCCCCTCAAAGAGCCCTTCTGGTGAGGAGCAAGCGATTCCCCACGTCAGTAGCCCAACAACACAGAGATCACGTGCAGGTCTCGGTACGAAAGGTTGCTGGCTGTTTGCTGCAGTTAAAACTCAAGCTTCCCTTTAGCTCAGTCAGTAGCCACCGGGTAGCGGCATCAGCCTGTCGGTCACCAGTATCTTTAATCAAACAAATGGCCAAAAGTGGCAACAGCCCCAGCGAGACAGAAGTGACAATCTTTGGCTCCCAAAGCCACCCGGCTGTACCTCACGAGGCTGGGAGTGCATCCTGGGAGAACGTTGCTGTGTCCTCAGCCCAGTCCTGGGTTAAATGGGGCATTGCTGGTTTTGTATGAGCTGGCCCAGATAGCTACCCCAGACAGCATTCTGCACGAGTCCAGGTGGTACCTTTCCTTCCGTAAGGAGGCGGTACCCAGCTCGGGGGCCTGCTTGGAACAGGACTGAAACCCCCGCTCGCCTTCCTCAAAGTCCTGGCAAGCCACGGCAGCAAAATCCACCCGGGCCCAGGCAGGACAAAAGGGCAGTTGCTTGTTCTGCCGTCAGAGCGGTTCTTCGAGATTTTGTTCGTGCCTGAGACCCTGTGACCGGCCCTGTGTTGCTGATGTTGAGGTGTGGGTTGTGCTTGGGGGCCCGGCTGCCCCAGCTCCCCTCCTGCTCTTGCTGAGCAGCACGACAGGGCCCTCTGTGCGTGGAGGTGTCCCTGCCATGACAGGTCTTGAGCCTCAGCTGACACGGGTACACGTATGGCAGGCTGCGTGTTGGATGTAACCTCTTCTAGAAGCTGTCAGTGACTGTGGGAGCAGAGAAGGCAGAGCTTTGAGCTGGGCGATCCATCGCTGTTACTACTTGTCCAAGAAAGCTGAATCGCACGTGTGCTGTCTCGGTCTGCACCTGGTGAACAGCAAAGCAGGGAGCTGTGGCTCTGACCAGGCACTGACAGTGATTTAAGAGGAAGAACGTAAATCACAAATGCATTCTTTCCACTTCACACACACCACACACACACCCCCCCCCCCAGGTTTAGGTAAAGTTTGTTGTATTTTTGAAAGCTATAAGTAATTAAAAATATACCGAGGTGCTTCAGGTCAGATGATTTTTAGTAGTAAGTTTATTCTCTGATAAGTAAGTTCTTGCCCATAGGTTTATTAGAAGAAATGCAGTACCTGTCAAGATCAGTATTTTAAAATAACTTTGTCCTTCTTGCTCACTTTTGCATTCCCTCTCAAGCTCTTTTCTGTATGAAATGAGATTCAGTATTTCCGAAGTGAAATTGCACACTCCCAGTCCCCTTTTTTACTCTTCTCCAGGGCATCAATATTCACTTAGCTAAGAAGATGATTGAAGACAGGAGTAGAGATTATATGAATGCACGACGTGTAGCAAAGGTACAACCTTCTGTTGCTTTTTCCTTGTTCTGTTTAATTCTACAAACTAGCATTACACTTGGTTCTTATTTTCAAATAAAAGTGTGCGTTAAACTAGTAAGGTTGGTATTCTAAAATACTTGTATCAGTTTTTTAAAGCATAATCTAAAATAAGTGTTTAATGTGTTTAAATCTGCTGTTCAAAACATTGCTTCTGTTTCAGGAATATGAGACAGTGATGAAAGGCCTGGACCGCAATGCTCCCTCTGTCCCCCCACAAAACACCCCACAAGAGGCTCAGCAGGTAGACATGTGGAAGAAGTACATCCAGTGGGAAAAGAGCAATCCTCTGCGTACAGAAGATCAAACTCTCATAACAAAAAGAGGTAATTAGATGTTGTGCTAGGACATACAGAATTGTATTTCTTCGCTCCATTAATGACCTCCAGCGTAAGTAATGCCGTGACTTAGGGTTCAGGGATCGTGCTGGAGCAGAAGTAGATCAAGCTTCTTGAATAGTGTGGGTGGTTTTTTCAAACGGCTCTTTAGTTTTTGCTCAAGCCAAGCTGAAAGCAATCGGTGGATTTTGGGGGACAGTGCTGTGGTCGTGTGCCACTGAGCTTTCATTGGAGGTCAGGAGACGGTGGATCACAACTTGATTTCGTGGCTGATGTTCTTGAATGGGTTCTGCTTCTTCCTCTGAGGGGGAGGCAGGTTTTAGCTGCTGGTTATTCATAAAGTTCCTGGCAATGTAAAAGCGCTGCAGGTGTGATCGTTGTATTCAAAACTAATTGGGGTTAATAGCACCTGATTTATTTGCTGGGTTTTGTGTTTCGTACTTCCATTGTGCAAGATGGCGCCGTTTCTGCAGTAATATACAAGGAGCATTTCTTACTCTTTTTCCTTCCAGTTATGTTTGCCTATGAGCAATGCCTTTTGGTGCTGGGACACCACCCAGATATCTGGTATGAAGCTGCCCAGTACCTCGAGCAATCTAGTAAACTGCTAGCTGAGAAGGGGGTAAGCAGGCTGCCTTTGGTTTTCTTTCTTCTCTCATTGCTTTGTCATGGTGTACTGTTAATTTTTCCTCAAATACTTAAGAACCAAGGAGGGGGGTCTGAAGAATATTTAGCACCATAAGTTGTGTCATGTTCAGAATTTTAAAATTGGGGCTATTTTAAGAAATAAAAATATTTGCATTTGAGATAAGAATCATTAAAAACTATTTCACTGGTGGCCAGTTGTAGGTCTGGGGGGTGTTTTTGACCTGATTTTGTGATTCCTTAAGTACTGGGGAGATGATTTATCTCTATATTGGAGCACTGCATGGAAGTTCACTGGTTCTTGTCACACACAGAAGATATTCCATAGATTGGCCTTCATTGTCACAGATGCTGAACAATTACATTATCATACTTATTTTATAACAGGACATGAACAATGCTAAACTTTTCAGTGATGAGGCTGCTAATATTTATGAAAGAGCGATCAGCACTTTATTAAAGAAGAATATGCTTCTTTATTTTGCATATGCAGATTATGAAGAGGTGAGCAAAAATAGTGATGTACTGACATTAAGACCCAAAGACATCTCCCATCAATAATGTCATTTATTTTAAACATACTGGATACGCAGAATCCTACAGAGTTGATTTACTGAGTCTTCTAGCCTTAAACTCATTTGGTGTGTCTGAAACTGAGCGGACAAAACGGAGAGGCAAAGCCCATAGTACGAGTTACAAAATTTTTGAAAATCTACTGTCTTCCCACTTAAATATTGACTATGTTTTTCAATTCACTATGAAGTTCAAAGGCTGATAGATTTACATTTACCAAAGCATCAGCTTCTTCACCTTTAAAATGGGGATAAAGAACGCCTTTCCTCTCTCATTCTTGGGGGCTTAATGTTTTGTATTTGCATGGCTGTGACAGAAGGTGGGAGGCACCCTGCACTGCGGCTTCCTTGAGAACTCTCCTTGCCCAGGCCCCCACCACACTGCACAGCCTCGGTCATGAGTCATGCCTTGACCATGGTGCGTTTGGCACAGGAACCATCAGGAATAAAGGCCGTTTCCCACTGATCAGATGAGGACTATGGAATCCTCTGCAGGGTATCTTTTATCCACTTATCGTAACACGGAAGAGTCTTTGCAGGAAGCTCCTGAGGTGACCAGCACAAAAAGCCCTTTGCCTTTAACAGGAAAAGGCTCCTTGGTTTTCAGCGCAGCCGCTTGTACCCGAAGCGCACTGGCTATTTGGGTTTTAACGTCCAGCGTGGAGGGCTGCAGCTGGCAGGGAACAGAACGGATTATTTGAAGTGCATAGGCTGGAGAGTGAAGAAGGTGGTTTTCCTGGCTGTCCTCACGTTACTTAGAGACAGAGGTAAAGGAAACATTATCCCAAACACCTACCATGGCAGTTCTGCTGCAGTATTACTAAATTAGAAATAGACTTCAGAGACTCTGGAAAAGCATGTACATAAGCACTAGTGAGAAGTACTGTGGGAAGTAAGGAAATGACTGTGCAAGACAGAAAATGCGTCTGAGCAAAGGGGCTGACAGACATAGTGTTCAACTGGGGAAAAAAGGAAACAGAAGTTTTGGGTTTTTCTTCAGACCAATTTTTGTTTACTCACCAGTGATTTGTAACAGTATTACCAAGCAGTCCTATTTCCTTTTGATTTACTTAGAGTCGAATGAAGTATGAGAAAGTACACAGCATATATAACCGACTCCTGGCTATTGAGGACATCGATCCCACTCTGGTAAGACGACCCTTAGTACTGGGGTTTCCACCTTTGCGTGGGTAGTCACCTGAGGACATGCAGAGACTGGGGGAGTACTTACAGGAGTCCATTGGGTCACAGGGATGATTGAGCAGGTGGAACACTGAGATGACAGAATTAGACTAAAATTTCAGCAGGGTTGATAATTGTAGCCTTTAATCCACTTAGATACACTAAGTCATGTGCACTTTTCTCCCCTGTCTCTTTTGGAAAATCTCTCAAAACAAGCAATGAAGATACAAGATATTAAAGATTTCATGACACAGCTCATGAGAATTGGTGGATGTTTTGTGGCTCAACTAAAATTTCACTTTGCCGCCACTTACCAGGTTAAAAGCAGGTTGCTCTTGCCCGCTGTTCTCCCTCCATAGAAATACACGCTCCTGTGTACATGTAGTTTGCAAATAAATTGCTAATGCAGCATAGAAGTATCGGAGAGTATTGCTGCACATCTGCTCGTTAGATGGTAAACACCATTGTCTGTAGTGCCAGCTGTGCTGCTGTGAACAAATGGTGTGAGAAGTAACCTGCCCTCAAGAAGTGACTCGTAGTTTATAAATAGACACAACAAAGCATGAGAAGGAAAAAGAAGGTCTGAGGTCTAAAATTAAACAACAGGTCAGTGTCAGAGGAAAGGTATCCATTTACTGACATGTTCTAGTCATTAAACACACACCATAATGCTTCCCAAATACACATTTTCTGAGGAACCACATACCAGTTCCTCCTATTTGAGGAATGCTGCTGTTCGTGATCTAATTCAGACCCGAGGAAAGTTAAATCCCAAAGAAATGCAAATCGCAAATTGGCCACTGAATTAAATAGCCCGTTCGTTATTCCCTTGATCAGATATAAGTATTTGCAGACAGGATGATTTGTATCTTGGACTGTATAGCGTACAGTAAAATGCTTCATCGGGCCTTTTGCCTGTTCTTTAGCCTGATGGATGCCTTAACTTTGTTGGAAAGTTACCATTTTTACAATAAGCCTCTAGTTCTCTGAAGGCACCAGCTTATGTAAACTACATTCACCTGCATACCTTGAAAAATCAGTGTACTAACTATTGGCATTTCAGGAGATCGGCCTTAGGTATAGTCCGTTTTTTTTTTTTTAAAAGTGTATAAAAAAAAGCTTCACCTTAGTAATTATGGCGAAAGAACACAGAGGCACAACACAGTCTTGTTTCTATTACAACATGCCAGCTGTATTTCGTGAGTAAAGATTATTCCAGATACAGGGAAAAGCTTTATTACATCCTAGTATTCTTTGTTAGCACTGGTACTATATAAATATTAATATGCACCTTAGGTTTATATCCAATATATGAAATTTGCAAGGCGAGCAGAAGGCATCAAATCTGGAAGAATGATATTTAAGAAAGCAAGAGAGGATGCCCGGACCCGCCATCACGTCTATGTTACGGCAGCTTTAATGGAGTATTATTGTAGTAAGGTAATCCTAGATCTCAATTTGATATTAAAGAAGTGTCAGGAGGGTGCGTAGCTCGCTGAAGCTAATAACTTTCTTTTTAATGTTTGTAGGATAAGTCTGTGGCCTTTAAGATTTTTGAGCTAGGGCTGAAAAAATACGGGGACATTCCAGAATACGTACTGGCCTATATCGACTACCTTTCTCACCTTAATGGTAAGCTTGAAGTTTTTAGAGGTCTAATGAAGCATTAATCTGCCTTCTCTGTGCGTTTAGGTTCAGGCCAAGTTCTGTGTATTTTAGTTTTAATTCTTCTTGAAGAGCAATGAAACCTCTCCATAGAACTCAGCAATTAATTTGGAAAAAACCCTGCTGTTTTGTCCTTACTGAAGTTCCAGAAGTGCGCTGGCATTAGATCTTGATTCTGCTGAACAGAGGAGAGCGACCTTTCCAAACTAACTCGCTTGCATTGCAGCAGTTTTGCAGCATCTGCTGTGAACAGTGGGGAGTACACCGAGAAACCTGAATCCTGGGGAAAAAGATCTATGGGAGGTTGAAATCGGCATGAGAGGAGTGATGGGTTAGTTGGTCCCTGCTAGAATGAATTTAAACTCGTTCTCCCCAAAGAGATGAGATGAGCAAGATGTAAAAGCAGTATTGTGAATATTGGTCCTGCTTGGCAGTTGTGGGGCGCTGGTTTGCAGTGCGAAGAGTGGGGACACGGGCAAGGCAGGGGCCCGGCAAGGCAGGGGCCGGGCAAGGCAGGGGCCCGGCACGGCACGGCACGCGGCTCCCTGCCTGCGCCGGCGCTGGGGGCACAGGGCCTGGGGAGCCCCGGGCAGGAGGTGCTGGTGGTGGCAGGTCTCTGTGCGGGGTTCCCTGGGGCAGGAGTCAATACCTTTGGAGAAACCTGTGGGGAGCAGGGGCTGACAGAGACCTTTGTGTGGAGCTGTCCTGGTCTGTGTTCCGTGGGCAGTTAGAGGAGAGGGAGAGTCTCCTCCTCTGCCCAGCCCTGTCTGCCAGGTACCCATTAGATTCTCAGATTTCTTCAGGTATTTCTTCAAGGATTCGGTACTCGAGCTCAGTTTTTGTAGCGTAACAACACGGAGGGGTGACACAGCCTGGGTTTCGTGACAAATTGCCGGCTCGGTTTGGTGAGCCAGCCTCCGCGTCCTGGTGGGAGCGGTGGCTGCAGGGAGCTGTGCTGCTGGACCTCCTGCACCTCCCGCTGCGCTCTGTAGGCACCAGGCACGCGACTCTCTCCTGTCGGGCTACCGTGCCTTTTTTTCAGGCTCTGAAAGGGAACAGATTCAGAGCTTTTTTTTTCTCCTGTGAGCTGTAAAGAGAGAGATCTTTTTCAAATCAAAGTGTATTTAATTTTGCAAGAAACACTTTTAGGTCTACGTGAATCTTTGCAATGCCTCTCTATAGACTGCCGTCAGGAAAATTATCTCAGCACTTGCCAGTGTGTTGCTCTGTCTTAGCAACCTAGCAGACTTCACTGAAAAACAAGAAAACTGATCACTGAACTTCCGTAAATGTAAGATACGGTAAAATGCACAGGGAGAGAGACGGGGCAGAGGCTGGCAGTTTTAAGAACAAACCCACCAACCGCTCCGTTCCCCCAGCTGGCAACGTACAACAGCTGACTGATCGTTGGGAACCAGGTCTAATAATTTTGGGAGGACTTCTGAGGAATATACAAGTATATTAATGTTGCCCTAATTTAAAAGGGAAGTAATGAACTGAAAGGCCAAATTTAAAATCACCGAGATACACCACTGTGATAATTAAAGTAAACGGAAAAACGCAGAGATCCTGAAGAGATGCCAAGCAATAGCTGCGCTGTTATAAAGGAACCTGCATTAGGATCAGTTTGTTGCTATCAACAAAAATAGACTTTCAGAGAAATTCACAGTAGAATTTAACGTTGGTAAAGTTTTATGTAGGTGTTCAGATCTTTTTTCTGCTTACTGAAGTTCAAACCCAGGTATCAGAATGTCAGCCTTATATTTAATTCAATGTACACATTTCTTTGAATGGAAATGATTTTAAATTGTCTTTTTACTCAGTGTGATTTTTCTTTTTTTCTTTCTATTTTTAAAGAGGACAATAATACAAGAGTTTTGTTTGAACGTGTTTTAACTTCAGGGAGCCTTCCACCTGAGAAATCCGGGTATGTCTGCAAAAGCAGTTTCACTACGCTAAAAAAGATACATAATCCCTTTCAACTACAAACATCCCAAAGAAATTAGAAAAATGAGCAGCAGGACAAAATTAGGTACAGATGTTACTTCCCCCCTTCATGCTGTCCAAAATAGCAACAATTGTGACAGATTTGTGAAAGTCCCAATTCCGCTTGCTGTGGAATTCATTAATTTATTGACTTTAAAACCTCGTTGAGGCTGGATTGTTGAGGCCAGAGTGCGAAATCCTCCTGGGCCGTGAGGGTTCAGTGGCTGGAGCAGGTGGCGCGGCTGTGACGTGTATCGGCCAGATGCTGTGGCTAGATGGGGAGAGGCAGCTTTCAGGAGCGTCACACTAGGGAAGGGGAGTCAGGAATTCAGGGAGGAGAATGCTGAACAACGCCGAGGCAACTGAAAATAAAATGGTGAAAGACTCGGATTAACCACTCGCTGCTACGTTTTCAGTACTACTTTTAAAATTTATTTCTCCGAAAAAGCAGTTACCAAACCCTTTGCAGTGCGAGTGATCACCATTATTATTCTGGTATACGTAGTCATCACACCTAAGAAATCAAACATCGCACTGCTGTGCCCGTTCATTCTGCACTTCAGTTCTGATCTCTTCTGAGAAATATTTCTATGTCCTTTTTAAAAGTGAGAAAACCCAAGAATTTAAAAGCTGAATCTTCTTCAAAGGTGAACTCCAAAGCTAAAATGAAAGTTGAATCAAGTCCAGAAATGTGGTCAGACGTTGCTTAAGCTATAGATGAGATTTTCCACAGAGACATTAGCAGTAGCTGTGTATCTCTTGGGCGATGTAACAGGCTGAAGCGCTGGGCATTATGTTACAGGGTATTGCTCTTACCTGCGAGAGCACGCTAGTCTGTGCAGATGAACTAAATCGTAATATATGTTGAAAACTCCTTCACATAGCAGAATCAGAGTGAAATTCTGTGTAGTGGGATGAGTAAAATCTATTTGTGTATCTTACATTGATGATAAAAGCTTGCCTCAAATGCTGAGGTCGTTTACACCAGTAATCCGTTCCTTTCCACAACAAAGTCCTTTACGATCCACTAGACTGAAAGCTTTTTCAGAAATAGGTAGTGCACTGGGAAGGGAAGGCATGCCACAGGCGTGCTAAAGTAAGTAGCAGAGATGCTCTTGTGTTCCCAGATTGCCTCCTTTGAGCCTCTCCTCTCGTGTGCTTTTTAACTGGGTCATGGTCAGTAATTCTTTCTCCTTCAGCAACTGTCTTATTTATCTGTTCTTTTACAGGGAAATCTGGGCTCGGTTTTTAGCTTTTGAAAGTAACATTGGTGATCTAGCTAGTATACTGAAAGTTGAAAAACGAAGGTTTACAGCATTCAAGGAGGAATATGAGGGTAAAGAAACGGCTCTGCTGGTAGACAGGTATAAGTTCATGGACTTGTACCCCTGCTCTGCCAGTGAACTGAAGGCTCTTGGTTACAAGGTAAGTGGGTGGAACACTTTATTGTACTGTTACGCTTTTTAGTGCTAGCAAACTCCAGCAGTTCCTTGTTTAGGACTTGCCTTACACTTTTTCCCCGATAGAAAAGCAGGTGAAACAGGCCTGGAACGCCTCCCTCCTCCTGGCTGTCCTGCCGGGCAGCGACGTGCCAGGCGCGTGGGCCAAGGGCAGAAAGGAGCAAGGAACGTGACTGACAGACGCGACTGCGTGCGTTCGTCCTTACCTTCCTTCGGTCGACGTGTCAGTGCCATCGCCGCTCCGCCGCAGGCCTCCGCCAGCCCTAACCTCAGCCCCTTCAAAAACCCAAATTCGGTTGGAGTTTGGAGAGCCCGGTCAGCTCTGTGACACGTGGCGGCTGCCCGTCCTGTCCGGCTGGCCAAACTCCGCTCGCTCCGCTGGGACCCATTTCAAACCAAACCCGCTGCGGGCCAGGGCTGCGGCCAGCGGCTGAGGAGACCGATCCGTGGAGACCGGCGGCTGCGGCTCCGTTCGGTCGTTCGTTACGGCTGAACGCTTTGGTGCTGCCATTCAGAATGTAGGCTAGGCCGGACACCCCATTCTGGTGATCCCCCATCTCGTTTCTGACCACACGTATTCTAACTACTATCTCAGTCAAGTGGAAGGCCGTGGCACTTTGGAAAACCACTGGAACAGAATAAAATGTTGATTTTATTTTTTTTTTTTTTAAGCATGATGTAAAATAGGCTGCCGGAGAGGCAGGAACAGCTCTGTTGGAGGAACTGCAGTTTATTTCTTACACAGAAGAGTAATTTTTGAAAATACAGAAGTCACAAAGTTAGCAAAGCACCTGAATTGTTGGTCTTCACAGTCACGAAATAATCTGATAGGTGGAAATAAGAGTCACGTTGAGCCACTGAATACTTTTCTTTGGAAGCAATGGGGACAAAGTTGTTTTGAAGTTACAGGTGTGCTTACAAGAGAGGACATTGTCCTAAATGCCCGCAAGGGGGTGTGTACGGGAGATAGTTCAGCCCTGGGGCCAATTTCTCTTGCTTGTAACATGCCAAAATATGATCCTATTTGAACTGATGCATCATACGCCTGCTGACTGCCTTATACTTTCTTTTTTTCCAGCTAAAGCAATCTAGGGAATGAAATGAGGGAGAAATGATAGTTGTGAAGGCCTGGTGGTCTGCACCTGTTCTCCTAAAGCTTTTTAACCTAAAAAAAGGAGCCACTCAAAAATGACAAATAGGATCCCATTCGGTAACAAAACCAAGTGTTTCCACTCCCAGCTGGGACACTGTAGGACTAAATGTTTAATGAAAACATGCAAGTTTTGCCCAGATGGTCTTCTAAGAGGACATCTGAAGTGACAATGCTGACAAAACAAGTGACTGGTCTAGAGAGGTGTTTTGTTCTGTCATTTAAACAAGCGATGTGATCCCGCCAATTCAGTGCTCTCTAATTGGCTTTCGCAGGATGTCTCCCGTGCCAAGCTGGCAGCTATAATTCCAGACCCTGTGGTTGCACCTTCCATCGTGCCTGTTCTCAAAGATGAAGTAGACAGAAAACCTGAATATCCAAAACCGGACACTCAACAAATGATTCCATTTCAGCCACGACACTTAGCACGTAAGTCAGCTGCTCAGTCAGAAGTGGTTAAACGTCACCTGGCAGCGAGTTAGTAACCTGTGCGTTTCACAGCCCTAATCACAGAGCCTCTCCTGGTCTTCAGTCATCTAAACATGTACTTAAATTTTAGGCTGTTACTTAATTGGATTGCTACAGGCATATGTGTTTTACTTAATGCTAAGGTCGCATGGAAATAAGTACAAGTAGTTTAGGGTCTGGTAAGTGGTAATATACACACTGCTCACAGGCTTCGGATCACTGACTAAACAATAAGTAATTAGTAGTGGCAAAAGTGACAGGGTAGTAATTATTTGCACCAAGTAATAATGCTGCAAAAGCAATTCAAGTCTAGCTGACTTGCACTGGCTTCATACAGTTTCTTTTCCCACAGCTCCAGGTTTACATCCTGTCCCGGGGGGTGTATTCCCTGTTCCACCAGCAGCTGTAGTTCTCATGAAGCTCCTGCCACCTCCTGTTTGTTTTCAGGTTTGTTTTAATGAATTCTGAAAACTTCAGAAAGTTGTAGAAGAGGTTCTGTTTTGACAGAACCACACAGTGTATCGCTCTATTGAAAATAATCCTTAAACTTTTTTTTTGGTAACAAATCAGGGTCCCTTTGTCCAAGTGGATGAGCTCATGGAGATATTTAGAAGATGCAAACTGCCAGACAGTAAGTTACTTGTTCGCTCTGCAGTCTGTGATAGTGCTGCGTACACCTTCGTTTTACATGCGGATAGTGCTGGCTCAACTGCAGCCCTCGCTTACAGATGTGTAATCATTATTTAAGAGTAGGCTGTGGAATTGGCCACGGTTGTAGGCTGGAAACTACATCATCAAAAAGCTGAAAATCAGCTGCTACTTTAGTAACATTTTGGTGGTAACCACGGAAAGAAAGAAACGAAGATTGTCAGAATATCCTTCAGAAGCAGCAAGGCGTTATTTCTAGCAGCGTTGTACCTGTAATGTTAAAGTACAACGGTGCAGTGTCCGAGGCTTTTGGTAGGCATGACTCTGACTGCACAGCGGTGCAGTGCTTGAGAGCAACTCGGGAGCCCTGTTTTCTGAGCTGCTACAGCGAAGGCAGGGTTCTGAAGTACTGAAACAGGACAGACCCGTACGCCAGGCTTGATGTAAACTACGTCAGATGACAATACGCTACTTTTCACCCCTCTCTTAGTTTAAGGAGCAAACAATCAGAAAGCCAGCTGGGATTTAAATTTGTTTTAGAGTGAAAATAAAACATCTATTTAAATTATACAAGGTATTTTTGAAGCTTTCTCTGTTGATCAGCAGAAACTGACTTGCTCTGCATCCGTTCTGATGAATCATGAACCAGTTACGCTGCTTTCCCCGTGGGCCTTCCTGTTCTATTAAGCTTGCAAATGACCTAAATACCTGCGTAAAGGGAGGTCTCAAGCTGAAGCAGCAGCATCTACTTTATAATTAGTGTTCGCCGTAGCTCGGAGTTTCAGACAGTCGAGACTTAATTCTTAACGTCTGTAGGAGAACAGGGTAGGAAGACGTGTCACATTCCAGAAATCTCCACAGCGCCCCTGTTTGCATGCTTGTTCCTCCTCAGGGAATTGAGTTTCACAAATTAAATTGATCTTTTTCTCTTTCTAAAGCTGTCGATGAAGCTGTGCGAATAATTACCGGAGGCCTACCTGAAATAGCTGTGGAAGGCAATGGACCTGTGGAGAATAACGCTATGCTCAATAAGGCTGTTAAGAGACCCCATGAAGACTCTGACGACGACGAGGAGAAAGGATCTGTAGTTCCCCCCGTACACGACATCTACAGAGCACGACAGCAGAAGAGAATCCGGTGAAACACGCCTGGAGTCCTGCTGCGATAGACAAAGACTTGCATTGAGTCCGTCAGTCTCTTAAGAGTCGAGCATTTAAAAAGGGACAGCTGCAAACAAAAAAAATCTTGAAAATGGTTTTGTTACTGTGGTGCCTCTTCTCCCATATGGTTCTTGACCCGACAACAGCCAGAACAACCTTAGAATGTGCTCTGAACAAAACTAGGTTTTCAAAATCAAAAGTGCAAAATGTCAAAACTGCATTTTGTTCTTCAAGGGTGTTCACGTCTACCACTTGAAATCTTGTGGGTTTTCAACAGTTTTATTTTAAAAACTGGATGGCTTATACTTGTGAAGCATTTTTAATTCACATTTTCTGGAAAACAGTTGTTCTCAGTTTGTTCATGTAGTGTCCTGCCTTATTGTCCGTTTTTATTTATGGCAGAATGTATGGAATCTGTTTTGTAGTTGAAAATGGAAAAAAAACATTCCTTTAAAATAAAAGGATATCCATAACATCATGCCTCATTCTGGTTTTATTCAAACACAACAAGTTACTTCTTAAATATTACTCAGCCACTTCAAAAGCAATGTTAATAAGACCATCACAGGAAATTGATCAGAGCATACATATTAGAATTAGCTTTTTTTCCAGTTTTCTAGAGGATACAGTATACTTTTGCTTTTAATTCCATGACTGTTTGAAGAAGACAAACTCAGTACATTTTTCTGATGTGGATTGTCCAGGAGTACTAGCTACCACAGTCTGTTCCTGGATGACTGCATCGGCCTTCCACTGAACGCGCAAAGCTAAATGTTAATCTATCAGCTACAGAGTTTAACCTGTTAGCTTCAGACCAGCTAACAAACAAAACCACCGCCTGGACTTCTGAAGCGGTTTCTAGCCGTACTTTGGAGTCGCTATGCAGAACTGCCCTCGGGGAAGCCCATAAGACCCCCCTGGACTGCAGGAAATTCAGGTACTCGGACAAGTTGCAAAGCAGCCCCAGCCCCAGCCGCGCAGATGACCGTCGCTCAGCGCCCCTGTCTGCCAGACGCGAAGGTGACCCAGCGTCTCTATAACCATCGAAGTGTTCACATGGAGGTAGGCTCTGGCCTGATCAATCCTAGAATTTGTTTTGCTTTGCCGCTTAATCCTATCTCCCTGTTTCTTTTCGAGGGGATGTAGGGAAACTATTTGTCAACCGCTACCGTTAAAAAAAGCAACCTGGGAAAATCGCTAACGTCACTTGCACGTGTGGGCCTTTGTTACAGTCCCTGTAGCCCGTCGCTGGTGGAAGCCCTACGCCACCCGCCCCAGAAGCGCTCGTCGGTCCCTCTGCCTGTACCCCCAAGGTGAGACTGGAGCCAGACGGGGGGGGGCTGCGCTGGCTTCGAGATGAAGCCTTAGGACCAAACCCCTACTGCGAGGAGAGACGGGGCTCTCTGCGTCGACCCTGCGAGCAACATGCATGCCCTGGCGTGAGCACAATCCCTGCCTCGCTGTCAGCGTTGGCAGTCATGGACCGCGGGACCCTGGAGTCCAGAACAGGGCGCAGCCATCTCCTCGATTGAGCAAGTACAATTTTATCTATCCATAATGCAGCCCCGTTCGCTCTGGCGTCAGTCACATACTTTCAAGTTTCACCATGATGATGTTCCTCCCCCCCATCCTTGAGATCATCCCCTACAGCATCTAAATTTTTGTAATTCCCATAAATCACAGGGGCCTTTACAGGCAGCTGCGAGGCAATACTAAAATATCAAGGAACAGCAGCAATTTATAACTTCTGCAACTCTAATTTAACAAAAATGAAACCAGCTTTGTCTCAGTTATTGGTTTTTTGTATCTCTAGCCCTAACCTTTCTGGTAGCTCTTTGTTACACAGACTGCTGAATTCATTTTTTGAAGCTGCAGAGCTGCAGGCTGGGTTTTGAGGTGGATCCTGCACCAATAACAAAGCACGGTAAGCAGATGCTGCAATCTTGAAGACCGCTGTAGTCTCCTTTGTTGAGTCAAACAATGACATAGACATGCCAAAAACTTACTCAGAACTTCTTTTTCTGGCTAACCAACCTACTCATTTTTGAGTTACCAAATACAGGCATCCCTTTTACTATTCGAGTATTTAGCCAAGAGAAAAATCACTTGTCTGAGCTGGTGATCTCTTACAGCGTTTTGGTGGCGTTGTTTTCCCTTGGAAGGGGGTTTGTAATAGATGAGAAAAGATTTGTTTTATAGTTGCACAGGCTAATGAGGAATAAAAGGTCTTGCTTATCCCACCTTCCTCCAGACTCAAAGTTAATGCAGCTATATCCATGCCGACGTTTAAAGAAAAGGGAAGCATCAGCGCTGATTCATAATCAAGTGCTTCCTTCTAGAAGAAGTTCTATTATTTTACTTGACTAGTTGATTAATAAAATGAACCTGGATGTTAGCAATAAAGGGGGCCTTTTATTTATTTATTTTACATAACTTGTTGGTTTGGGGTTTTTTTTTTTAAAGACCACAACACATTCTATTTTGGATAGTCTAGTACTCGGGACACTCACTGTTTATAACTATGAACTCTGCTTTCATAAAGTCATCAAATTTTGATTACTGTAATACAGCATTGTGCTCAACTAGAGGAAAATTTCAAGTGTACTTACCTCCTAGCTGAGTCTGAAATTGCAATAAGGCTGTAAGATCATTGAGCTCTTCTGTGAACACTCATCTGTACAACAGGTAGCTAATTAAATTCAAGACCTACAAATATTTTAAGTTTCAAGAACACCTCTACAAAATGAAAAAAATCTTCTACTGAAAATATTCCCTGTATATTCTAACTAACATCAAATCACTCACTTCTCACAGTACATTAAAATCACTTTTACTTCCGATAGTGCTCTGCACTTCCTGGGTATTTTTGAAGACATGATTGAATATGCAACCATCTCCAGTAGTAGTTTTAAAAAAACAAGTAAAATTTTCAGCCTTAAGTTTCACACACTTTAAATCCACCTTCTGAAAATGACAAAGATTTACTTTAAAATTAGTATTTCACATAAAAAGGAGTAAAACTAGCAAAAAAAAGGTAAGAAATGCCACTTTTATCAAAACTTTTTAGCTCTGCCCTTCTGAAGTCTTTACAAGAGATAAATACAGCTGCAATCTATAAGATTGCCACCTTTGTAAGTACTGTACATAGCAGAGGACAGTTACCCAATAACCAGAAAATTTGCTACAAAAATATATTATGTTTTGTAACATCTGCAGGTAAACAGCAAAAAAATGCTATTAAAAATGCAGTAAAATGCAGAAAAAACTAGTAGACTACATACTAACCATAATGTTACAATAAAGTGCTGTTTGGCTTTGTTTTTTGCCTGTTAAAGTTTCTTTTATCTAGAAGTTAAGTGTTCTTCTGAAGTCTTTAAAGTATGATTTATTTTTTTTTAAAAGCCAAATCACCCCTTCTGGGAAGGACCACTGCTAATCTGCCCTGGATTAATTAAACTAAATTCACGGTAAATTAGAGTAAAATGCCCTAAAATGAGCCACTTAAATACAAAGTTTGGTTCTTAAACTTGTCCTACCTAGCATCAGCTCAAAAATCTAAAAATTGCAGCCAGAAAACTACCAAGACACCCCCCCCCCGGTTGCATACTTAGATTAAAAATGCATCTTTCATTATTTCCTTCAGAACCCCTTTTGCATCTCACGTATTTTCCTCAACAGTCATCACTAGTGAATTAAAAGGAACCAGTATTTACACGGAAAGCTGTTTTCCTAGACAAATATTGGTGCATTTTTTTAACATAGCTGACAATACCGTATTGGTAACGTACAAACTGGTTTTACGATTCTTCTGACTTCCCTACAAGTTGGGATTCTTCCTTAGTCAGTATTTTGCCAAGGACTGCATCATAGTAAGGGCTGAAGACCATTTTGTTGTAGTTGACAAGACGAACATACTTGACAGCAATCTCTTCCAGCTCTCTTTGAATGGGGCCTAATCCTCCAGGAAGAGCAGGTAATGATTTCTGGTGACTAGATGCAAGATAATTCTCCAGAAACTTTTGAATTCGAGCATCTGGAAAAATTGGACCAAGGGTTTTGGTTTGTTTTCAGAAGAGACAGTCAATTAGAAATAGTGTATATCTCACATAAAATACAGAAAGCCTGAACATAGTAAACGAGTGTTTGAAGCAGACGGAACGAGAAACCACGCATGACATGCCACCAACAGTTTGCCACAGACAGACGAGTGAGCACTTGAGAACAGAGCATTTTTGTCAAAGCGTACCTATTAGCTTGCATATGGTGTTCTCGGGACTGGCCACCGCTTGGATCTGTCCTTTAAGCACAGTTTCTCTCTCGGCTGAGAACGGTGTAAACCCGTGCTGGGACAGGGAGCTGTTAACTTCAGCACACACCTTTTCACCGACGGTAGCCAAAGCCTCCTTCAGGTTAAAGGACCTAGGGAACATGGAGCAGAGGATTACTTAGCTGTTTTAGTTATTCACTTTTGCCCCCCTTTTAAGAATAAGCTATCCGATTAGAGTTGCCTTATTTATAAAAGGTAATGGAAGAAGCATAACCTAGATAAAGCCCGAACTGTAAAAAATAATACATTTTATAGATATGAAAAACAAAGTTGAGATCTAAACCAAGGAGGTAGGATAGCATTAAATATTTCCAGCCTGAGCAACCCATACAAATGAGAGATGACTTTCTGCCTCCACTGACAGCTCTGACTAATCCAAACCCCAGTTACTAACCCATGATGTGCACAGCAGTCACTCCGAAGCGGCAGGCAGCTTACTGCACCACACACATTGTCGAGGGAGCCTGGCCCAGCCCGTGAGCACGGTGAGCTGCTTGCGCTCTCGGGTGCCAGCCAGGCATCATGAAAAACGTACTCTGAGAAACGGAGCACGCACATACCAGAAAATAACAGAGAAAGAAAAGGCAGTTCTGTCTGAGTAAGCTGAATAAAAACTGTCAGCCTGGGCTCATAAAAAGCCCTCATCACTGCCTCTACATATCCCGTGGTCCACAGCCAGAGAGAGGCTTAAACTGATTATTTACACGGGTGAAAACAGAACTACACCTGCCTCTGTGTGACTAGGCCCATTCAGTACTCACGGAAGATGCATTCCTGCCAGCAGCACCTTGACAATGGTTTTGATTTTCTCAGCAAATCCAGGCACATCAACAAGTGCCGAGCCTGCTGCGCTGAACGTGACCAGTAGGACTGTCCCAATCAAGACGAGCTGCTCCAGCTCCAGCTGTATTTCCTGAAAGCGGGTCTGGTCCATCAGCACTGTCTGCAAAGAACGAGGAAGCCAGCACAGAGTAAAGTCAGTAAGCTGGGCCGTGAAGGGACACCGTCATGCCTACCTGTTCGCAGCAGTGGAGACAAGACAAAGACACAGAAAGAGCAACACATGCTCAGCAGGCAAGTTATCAGGAACAAAATGAAAAGAATTAACTCCTCTTTTCCAACTAAGTAAGATTCAATACTGAAAAAGAAGTACCTAAGAGCTACAAGAACTCTCAATCAAGAAATAAATGTTTTAGCATTGTACTTGTTGCAAGGCTACAAATCCAAACAGCTTCTGTTATACCCCAGAACCAGAAGAGTAGAACAAGCACAGAAATCAATTTTTCTGTTAAATACCTACTTCTGGAAAAGGCCTGTTTACATGATCCCACTTTAGGAGCTTCAGATAGGCCTGATTTTGCACAGCAGTGGAGCGCAAGGCGGAAGCTCCACCAGTGGCACCATCACCACTACAGTGGGCAGGCAACGTTTTACATCTCAGCGTTGCAAGATCATCTGCTGCTTCTTGCAACCACCTTGTGACAAGGTCTAAAGAATCTGGAAAAGCAGGGAAAAAAAAAAAAAAATCTTGGTAAGAAAATTCCTTTTCAAAGTTAGTTTTTTTCCACCCATAATCTCCAAATAGTCCCATTAGTTACTATTACTAATACCCACGGTATCAGTTATTGACATGCATTTCATTTGTTGCATTAAGCAGAACATCTAAACCGAAATAAAAACCACACAGCTACAGGAGACTGGAGGTGAGATGACGCTAGGTAAGCATGCCCTACGCTGTACCGAAATGAAACTGAACTCCAGTGTACTAAGTGCAGAACTGTTATTCCGGCAGATTTTTCAAACCACAGTTTTGGGACACAAGCTGTCATTTACCATATGAACTGTAGAACTTATAAAAAAGTCTGATTTCTTTTCATGATCTACAAGCACAGACACACATTTTACTGGGAGGTCAGAAGGGAAGAAAGAAAGGAACAAAGTCATACTTGGCTGTTTCTCAAGAAACTCCTGAAACTTCCTTCTTTCATATTCAGCAGACTGCTGCATTAATTTTGGCCTAATACTACTGACAGCGAAGTTTGCCATATCCATTTTCATTAGGTCTAATACAGAGAAAATTGCTCTAAACAAACAAACAGAAAAAGTTATTCAAGGCAGCCGATGTTTAAGAGGTACTATTTACAAGATTTATTACAGATTGTCTAAGGAAAGAGCAAAAACATGCATGGGAAACATTAACAGGGTGCTTAGCCATTGAAAAGCACGAGACAGAGAGAAAGCTTGAGCAAGCACGTACATGCATGCATGTGCCTCTTCCATAAATCTTGCTCTCCTATAAAAAACCCTCCATGGAATTAACTTTACTAGCTCCGTAGATTCTATTTCCCAGTATGTGCAATATTGTATGTTGAATACTTAAAAAGACATCTGGGTTTCCAAGCTTGCATATTATCTCTGTTGGCAGCCTATAAAGCCAACCTCAGTGGGAAGTAAATAATCAGACCCAAGGGGATAAAAAGAAAAGAAAACAAACAAACAAACCAAAAAACAAAAAACCACCACCAAAGAAAAACACCTTAATTTCAAAGCAACCTAATTCCTGCTGGCAATATTTCTGCCAAGTCAATCCTGAACTCTTGGAAGCTTATTGAATTAGAAAACAAAAAGGTTAATGAAATTCCTTTTAACTATTGAGAACTTGTGCTGTTCAACTGAGAACACGGTGACAAAGCAGAAGCCTCTGTGCTCCCAGGTGTGGTATGCACACTCCCTGCAGAACTGAAAGGATATTATACAGGGAGTGGGGTGGCAGGTAAAGAGAGCTCAGCTTGAGGGAAAGGACGAACCAGCTGGAGAACAGTAATACCGTTTTCCCTATGCTCCTGCTTGCTTTTTTTCCCCTTCTGCTGTTGATATTAAATTTGGATACAAACTGACTGTTCACCTGCTCTCTTAAGGCTTATACGCATTTGGCATTTAAGCAAATATCCTCCAGTGACATGCAGGAGACAGACAAATACTCCAATTTACCAGAACAACGATGGTCCTTGTTAAAGACTTCTGGAGTATCCCTCCCCTTCACACCCACAACTATGTCCCTTTCCCTATCGCTCTTCTTTTTCTACAAAGATTTGCAGGTTGCCCTGCTGGGAACACTGCCCACGTCTAAAATTAAGGAACCCTCAACATGACTTAATGAATACCATTTCAGTACCTGAACAGAGGAACTATTTCATTAATCTCTTTCAGTTTCTTAATTTCTTCATCTCGAGCTGGAGCACAGAGAGTCCCCATCATCCCAATAACAAACTCAACCAACTTAGAAATGTCAAGGGCCCCGTTCTCTGCCTCCTGTTTTATCAAATCCAGATCAAGAACTTCTGTAATCTGGCTTCTCAGTCTAGTGTGACCAGGCAACAAGAAGGACAGGAGATTCTGAAATTGAAAGTTTTTAACAGTGCATTAGTTCTACATATCAAAGACTACCAAGATCAAAACAGTTATTGAACCACTTTTTATTTAAACTGATTACCCTTTAAAAATGGAAACTCTTTTTAACCAACCATTCACCAACTCCAAACGTTTCTCCTCATTCTGTATGATACTGAAGTTTCTAAGCAGTAAACACTCTGTTGTACAGATCATACTTAAAGACTACTGTGCTTGGTTCTGTCAGCCCAGCGTTGGGGCACCTCGCTGATTCCGTAACTAATACCGCTGTCATAACATGAAGGAAGCTTGGAATTGTGAAACTAGCGTTACTTACCTTTTAATTATCTTCCTTAGTTTTGCATTTGTTTTTACATTCAAATTCCTCCTCTGGGGTTATGCCACTTACGTATGTTCACAGATAATGATACAGTAATGAAAAAGATCAAGAGTCCTTTATGAAAGGCCAAATTTCAACCACTTTTGCTCGTTCATATCAACGCAGATACTCAAATTCAATCATTACCTTGATATCACATCATCTTACCTCTTTAATTTCTCCCAATAGTTTAATTGCATGGTCATATGTCGGTGGATCTTCCTTTAGCTGAGCTTCCAGACAATCCCAGAAAGCTTTATGCACAATATCTCTTACTTTTTTTTCTAAGCTGTAGGTAAATATGACCAGTTAAAAAGAATTACACTTGTCTCTGCAACCACCTTACAAAGATAACCTGCAGCTCCTGAAGAACAGGATGTAATAATATGAATATAATGTAACAATGAATATATGAAGCTTAACAGAGAAGAGATCTGTCATTTTAAGTTACTCAGAAAAGCAAGAAAAACTGGACACAGGATTTGTAATGGCTTATATCCTAATAAAGGGTTACACACAAGCAAAGGTAGCTTAAAATCCTTGCAAGTATCTATCATACGCTACCTCTAAACTAAAGAACTAGAAGAAAAAAAAAAAACAACACAAAGAAACCACAGAAAATTACAGCTTGTCTTCAAAAGACCAGTATTCATGTTCCTTTCAAAAGTCTCACTAAGTAAATGCAATTCTACTAGGTAAAATTCATTAAGTAAACCTAACAGAAATGACCTCCCCGACACAAAAGTTTCGGCATTTCAACACATAAATATTGCAACTACACTGAGATAAAGGCCAAGTTCAGTTTGTGTAAAAAAAAAAAATAAATACACGAATTCCACTGCCTCAGTACCAAGTCCTAATGCAAAATACTGCAAGTTACTCCTCCTCAGCAGGCAGGCTCCTATACACACCAGCTTGAACTGCAGCGCTGAAGAAGTCAAGCGCTCGTGCGTACGCTCACGCACACCAAGAAGGCCCCCCCCAAACACCAGGTGCCCAAGGCTCTGGCTCCACGTGCAGCTGAGGCTCAGGCAGTGCCCAGAGGCACTTATGCCCTGTGGCCCTCTACGAGTAGCTAAAACGTGCTCTACTGACAGCGTCTGCAACGGCAAATGCAGTCCCAGCTGCTTTCTCCTCCAGCTTGTCTACAGGTACATTCAAGCTCGAGACACACAAAACCCCCAGGTTTAATGCAAGGAAGATTCCAGGGTCCCTCTTCAAGCAACACCTGAATGACTGCTCTTTCTTTTCCAGGTGGTAGACAGCTGTATACAGAACCCCCAAAGCCAAATACAGGGACCTTGTACTGGAGCAGGCCTGGCCCACGACAAGGCCCAGGCGCTCCTCGGCAGGGTGACGGCTGCAATACATCTGTTTCTGTGATCAGGTGAAGAGATGCAATTCAGCCGCTCTGGTGAACAACTACAGCCACTGCTCAGCATCAGTGAGCAAATGCATCCAGCCTTCCAAAGTACAGCACAGGTCCCCAACTCTTTTCCTCCTTTTTCTTTTTGAAGGGGGTGTGGAAAGAAGAAAGGATGGAAAAAAGAAAACATGCTAAAATCCTTCTTCCCTGAAAAAAGCCGAGATCAATTTTATGGCACTGAGGCCTACCAGAAAAGCCATCCACTACCACAGCACATTTTCACACGAGAAATCCATGTGAAGGAACACGGAGCAGGAGCAGACACTGAATAGAACAGCGCTCTCTTAACTGTGGGACTTTAGATGAAGGATTTAGTCTCAACTGTTAGCTGCTGAGAGGAAAACATCTGATGGAAGTTCCCCCAAAAGATGCTGAGATAGAGAAGATAATGAGGAATGGGGAGAAGGAGCTTTGCATGTCTCAGACGTGCTCTCCAAATGCTTGCTCCAGAGGCAGCACGTGTGCAGGCGAGAGACTGGTCCCAGTTCATGGGGCCACACATGAATTGCATGCGACCTGCAAGCAAGGCAACGAAGGAGGGCCGGACCATGCTGCCTGGGTCTGTCTAACAGACGAGGCACGCACTGACAGACGGTGCTCAGAAGACACATCAAATCATTGCTTGAGCTCTAAAATATGTGAGTCTTGATGGACAACAGAGATGTCTATTGTCATGTGGTAGCTCAGTTAAATGAATGTTGTTTGTCCTCAGCACTTAACGGGGCCACGAATCAATTTCCTACCAGCTCAGAGGCTAAGACAAGTGACAAAGTGTGGCAAAGACCCTCATCTGCTCCATTCAACCCTTCCTGAAAGACAATTCCTGCTGGGACCAGACCACAAAGTTCAGTGAATTTAACAGCATAAGCCCACTTTCACTGGTCACTGTTGTCTAGCAGTTAGTAGTCCACAGCCATTAATAACACACCACCAGTGTCAGAGCTGGGAAGAGCACAACAGTCCAGGTGAGAAGATGAGACTGTTCCCATTACTGCCTTGTCAGCCAGGAACAAATCTAGTTCCAAGCAACATCCTCTCATTACCAATGCTAACGGGAACCACTGTCAGTGTGTTTTGGTGGTGACGGGCATCAGACCTTTTGTCTCACTACGACCAATTTCTATAGAGGACAACCAATGCCAGTCTTCTAAGAGCCACCTGCAGCATATTTTTCTGCAGCACCCACGAAGGTAATGTGCTCTAGGGTCTCTGTCTCAAATGCAGACACCTACAGACATCACTGGTTCCAATGTGGACCAAGGTCCTTCCATGAAATATGCACACACTTTGACAGATCAACCCAGGAAACGCAGTTAGCCGCATCTCTCTGTGCGTGAAAGAAAAAGGAACAGCAGACAAAGCATCTGTAGATAGGACTGGGTCAGCTACACTGGGCAGTATGTGACCAGACATCAAGGTTTCATCTGCTCTCCCTCTCCTCTCTCAGCAGGGCATAGAATTACTGTAGGTCAATCAGAGAAGGAAAGACTTCAAATTTAAAAGGAGCAAGGACTAACCTAATAAAACTAAGGAATCTCTTCCCCAAAAATCCCTGGAGAAACGGACAGAAAAAAGCTAAAATGATGAGTTTCATCTTACTCCCACAAGTAGCAAAAGCAAAAAAAGATGCTCAGAGCACTACCTGCACCTGCAGCCAGACTTGAGTATTCAGAAGACTGCAGTTCCAGACTCCTGGGACAAGGGGACACTGACAGAAACCACACCACACTGGGATTTGCACCACACATGCCCAAACAATTACTCCAAGAGGTTCACCTTTCACACACACACATTTCTGGGGAAGCAGAACTGCACTCTTACCACCTTATGTTCTCTCCTACCTCCTGCCAGGCACAGCCAGACAAGATACTAGTCAGAGCCTTTATCTGATCCACTAGAGCTGTTCTGCAGTTCTACAAATGCAAATTTATTTATGTACCTATTTGGTAAGTCTTACCTGTGCTCTGGTAATTCAGCTGGTTTTATCTGGAAGTCTCCGTTAACAACGATTTCATGCGCTAATGCCATGTTGGTTACTCCCTTAGCTGTTTCCATGAGCTCTTCTATTGACACAGGCCGAGGAGGACTGGCTGCAACATAAATTAAACTGTCAGGCAGTTATCCATAAAAGTCTGTGGAAAAAAGTCTGCTAATACTTTTGGACCCTTTCCACTCTCTTGACAGTACAGAGGGCCAAAAGACAGTATCATCTGAAGATTCTTCTTCTTTCATTCCCTTCCTTTCCCAGCTGGTGGATTCCATGTCACATGTTTGCAGTATTACAGAAAACAAAGGAGTGAACCCCAGTTGATATTCTGGGCTCAGCAGGTCAGTTGCTTCCAAGTTCAATCAAGCGCTTTTAAGAAAAAAAAAAAACAAACCAAATAAAACCCACACCCAAATCCCCAATTCTTTAGGACTGCTTAATAGCATCTTAGCATCTTTCTCCATAGTATAGGAAGAAATTATTAAAAATCATAGCATTTTCATGGCATTATTTCCCCCATTATCGTGCAGATGTTGCCATTTCAATTTTATATTTTTCAAGGAAGTGACTTCACCTCTAAAGCAGTTGGCAAACAAACAACCATTAACACTAAGTAATAACACACTAGTAGCTAATTATTCTCACTACTTCCAGTGCAACTGGCACTTCTCCAAACTATTTCTTTTCGTTAGACGGCATCATCTAAGCAAGAGAGGACAGCCCCAGCCCCAATGCCTAAGACCTCTTCCTCTGGCAGGCATTTGGGACCGGCAAGGATGGGCAACCAGCTTCACATTGGGCCCTGGAGCATACAAGCAAGTAGGAGGACATGCCAAACCTGAAAAAACAGGCCAGTTTTCATTAGGCAGGAGACAAAGGTAGTGACTGACTGCAGAAATCTAGAAGGTAGAACAGGGACAGTTTCAGAAAACTTAATTTGCTTCCTGGATGCACTGGGAATTGAGGCTCCTAATTGTTCTGGACTACGTAACATCATCCTCCTGGGACGCTAATGGCATGGCTGTAGCGCAGGAAGAGCCACAGCCCCAAAACCAAGTCGACATAAAGGCAGAGAAGGTGCAGGATGTAGGCCATGCTGGTTAGGGGAGTAATCCCATCCCCGTTGAAGCCAACTGAAACCTGTCGCCACTGACTCTTTGTAGTAAAGTTTCCTCCTAGCTGTGCTAGCATCAGGGCGAGCAGTGCATGTGGGTGCCCTGCAACGCCTTGCCAGAAGTCAGGGCAAGCACCACAGCTCTTCCCTGGTCAAGGTATCTGAGAAAAAGGAGAAGGCTAGGTCATCAGAGTTCTCAGGTGAGGCAGGCAAGAATGGCAAGGTTCATCTCAGCAACTCCAGAAAACACAGAGTAGAGCAGAAGGGAGGAAAGAGCCACAACAGAATTGATGGATCGATTCCTCTCTGTAGTTCATTCACCTCAACTACAGTCCAGGCATAGGAGCAACACACTAATTCCCAAAACAAAGGAAACCAACCCGGGATCTTCACAGGCTGGGTTCGCTGAAACATGTTTTAGGCAAACTATCATGACTGCCTCATTTGAGAAACCAGTGTGACCTAACTTAAGCTAAAAACATAGAAAAGGTCCTTTAAACGTAACTGTCTGTCACTTGTCCGTCATTCAGAGCTATTCCAAGTATACACAGTATGGTTCCAATGTGCTAATTTTTCACTAATATCTTGCTCTTTCTGTGCAGCCCAAACCCCTTATTTCCTTCTGCTTGGAGCTTAATCTTGCATAGTGACTTTGAGAACACAGCAAGGATTGATATTCTGAGAAGAACCCGCAGACCAACAAAGTTCACAGCTGAATGAGAGTGCTCTTGTCCGACTGCCAAATGACTTCACTCTAGCAGTGGATGCACTAAGAGCTTTCACTTACCAAAGAATGCTCTTAAATCACGTTACTTCTTTCTCTTATTATATCTGCTCCCTTACAAAAGGGGAGGGCTTGAGATCAGTGACTTCTTTGTGGTACAATGCAGTGCAAGACTATGATATGCATTTTACTTTCACGTGTTCATAGCCTCTCTCCATACATACACCACACTTCCTATCAGGCAACCAGCAAGACATAAGAACATAAACTCCCTCAGAACACCTCTGTGAAACATGACACTAAACACCACACTGAACCTCAATAATAAACACTACTAAAAATAAAAAGAATGCAACAAATAAAACGTTACATGCTGAGACACTCTCTATGGAAATTTGGAACTAGTTATCTGAGCAATTCTGCCTCTGAATTGAATCCCTGGGACCAGAAAACTTCCCTTGGTTTTATCTATAGATTTGCCAGAAATAGTTGGTAGCCATATTGCACCCAGCTCCTCACGGTAAAAACAGAATGACAAAGAAAAATATGCCCTAGGAATAAACTTAAAATACGCAGTCCTGCTTGACACTAGAAGTATATTCAATCCTAATACTACAACTTCCCATCTGTACTGGGAGGGGGATGACAGGACATTACTTTGTTGATAACAACCTTCCTTGCTCTGCAGTAGAAACAGAGGCTGCAACAATCCAGAAGGCTCAGCTGATAATGCAAACAGCAGCAACAGTTTAGCTGGAACACACTGGAGCGGCGCTCATCCTTTCTGTGAGTGCAGATACGCAAAGGCATTTAAGATACATGTGGCTCAGAGCAACATGGTTATTGTGTACAATTACGTACTGAACCAAAATGGTGTTACAAACAGCTTTAAAGCAAATGATCAGCAGTCACACAATACTTAGCTGCAAAAGTCAAACTTGCACAACATGCTATAAAACACTAGGATTGTCTCCACCAAAAAATTATAGAATTTACTTTTTATTTTTTTTTCATCAAGAAGTTTGGCTTACACTTTGGTGTATCATCTCTGTGCAACCCTGGAGCACTCTGTCGTATTCTTTTTCTGATAGACTGATCCGGGTTGTCCAAGCTCTCCTCTTGACCATCCTCCAAGCCACTCGACTTTTCTTCACTTGAATGTGGCTTGTCAGGATTCTGAGACATTTTCAGTTGGTTCTTTTCAGAAAAGGAAAATAAAAGGATGAAAAAGGGAATGAATAAGTGTTTTCTGACACGGCTGAGTGGGTAAACATCACCGGGAGTTCTCCTGATTAAGAAAAAATTAGGACTGAAAGAATTCTTATGAAGAATTATGTGATGTCATTCCCATAATGCTAGGGGACCTGGACTCAATGACTCACTTCTCATCTTGCACAAAACGGGATGCTTTCAACACAGCTACCATTTCCTTAACCTGCATTCCTAGCAAGTTCTCAAAAATGTGAAACGGTTCCCTCGCCATAATGCATACAGATGAGAAAGAAAAATATATTTAATTTTCTTTCTTAGCATTGCTTATGAGAGAACAGTGAAAAAAACACCTTCAGAATACTATTACAAACATGTTTTACAGAAAGATTATGCCAAATGGGACATTTCCCCACTACGTAACGACAAATCTTCCCGAGCACAACGTACTCCTGAACTACGATGTGCCCCAACTGCTTAGAACTTAAAAGTTTTCACTCTGAGTCATCCAAAAGCATTAAAAAGCTGGAAAAGGTCTAGAGATAAATAATATAAAATTCTACTCCTGTATTTTCATTTCATGCAAGAATCATGAGTTATGCATAAAATATCAGGAATATTTTAAAAGAAATATTAAGACAGTAAAGAGCATAGTTATAGCATTTAAAATATTAGTTTATTAAACATTAGATATTAAATAATTTTTATATTACATTACAGGTATCTGCAGTGTACCCAATAATTTGCACATCTTACCACTGAAAACTCTATCATACAGGAATCTACTGCTCAGACATCAGTTTTACAAAAATCTATTAGAAAGCATATATCTCTAACTCAATCAAATAACCTGGATGTTCTGTGAAGTGGGAAGTCAGGAAGAGTCTGCCTTTCAGAAAACAAAAAGCAGCTCCTGTAAAAACAACAACTTCTTCTTTCACCTAGCATCCCAGCCTCCCCGCTTTCAAAATGGCAAAGAAACAAGCTCTCAGCAAGAGATCCAGCCTCGAGAGGTGCCTCACAGCTGCTAGGAAAAAACACTTGCAGCGTCAAAGACTACACTGAAGAGGATGCAGCACAAGCAAGTAACAGTGTAGACGTATAAAA
The DNA here is from genome assembly GCF_034619465.1 of Leptosomus discolor. Classification (NCBI taxonomy): domain Eukaryota; kingdom Metazoa; phylum Chordata; class Aves; order Leptosomiformes; family Leptosomidae; genus Leptosomus; species Leptosomus discolor. Next base: position 20,006,771 of record NC_141402.1, on the reverse strand, counting down.
CGCAGCACTGAGATTTTTTTATTTCCGTACAACAGCTGTAATAACCAACCCTGCTCCGTCAGTGCTTAAACTGATTGGGCCAATGGGATTCTACAGGACAGCTGGAAAGCTCAGTGCTTATAGGAAATGGTTTTGTTCGACAGCCACGACTCAGATCATGGTCTCGCTAGATGCACGAGATGCACAACAACGTGCAACACTTGCCCACAGCACTGTGTGATTTCCGTCTTAGAAAAGAAAACTAAGCATAAAAAGCACGGGATAAATTACACAAGAAACCCAAGACGTCAGTACAGGTCATACACTAGCCTCCACCTCCAGCTGGAACAGAGTTACTGATGTCCCTGCTCCAAACGCTTGATCATCTCCCCCTTCACACACACGGACAACCCCAGCTGGGACAAGAAAGTGGCACTCTGCGCAGGGCTGCAGTCACGTTGCCACCCTTTTAACTAAGGCAGAGATAGCCTCCAGCTAGCTGCAATGCAAGGCATCCAAACCAGCATGCAAGTGGGAAACCAGTGGTGGGAAACCAGTCACGTGCTCCAGAAGTGGACCCACTTAGGTCTTTAATGCACGTGACACTTCGTAGTGCCTTCCAATCTCCTACTGCACTTTATCCTCACTATCCTCAGAAAAGTCGAGAAATAGTATAATACCTTACTTACAGAGGGAAAATTGAGGTGTCAGTCAAGTTGTTTGAGGACTTCGAGAATATAAACGACAGTGCCAAGACGATAATCAATCTCATGATTACTACCCCTAGCTTTGCCCACCAGGCCATCATTCCTACCATGCAGACTACAGCCCAAGTATCACCCCCCATAAAACGGCAGATCAAGAGCTAGAGTCTCAAACTCAACAATTTCATTTAATTACCATTTGTTTTAAAAAAGTCCTAGTTCAGCTGCGGAAAGTGGGTACAAGAACTCCTGGGCCATTCTACCAAATAACTAACTGTTCAGCAGATGAGATAAAAAGGTACACTTGTTGGTTTAATTGTTTAGTTTGCAACAGTCTACTTTTTTCTGCTGGATTACTGCTATTATTTGCCAGCACACATCTAGAACAGATCCTCTTTCCACTGGGTAAATAAGCTTGACAATACCTCTTCCAAAAGCGTGATCATCATCTTTCCTTTCACAGAAACAATTCTCTTAATCTAACACTGCCTACTTCTTGGCACCTCAAATTTATTTTTAATAAAAACAGAAGTGCAAGAGAAAACCCACAAATTAAAATTTAAACAAAATATTTTTCACAGGTTCTTTTCATCACAGGTCCTTAAATCATCTGATGCACACCAGCATTAAATAAATTTCACTGTGCTTCTATGGAATACACACAAGGCTGAAGGAGTTCCTTATAACGTCAAGCCCCACTGCTCTGTATGAAGCAAGACTCAACGATTCCCTTACCTCCCGGCCAAACACACAAGCCCTGAAGGCCACCTTTCCTCAAGCTCCAACGCTAAACTCTCTCCCCGTTCCTCTGCTCACCTCCCGCATGACAACCTGCTTCCCCTCCTTACCCGCGGAAGGGCAACCTCCCCCTCAGCTCTGCCTGGGGAAGCTGCAGCCTGTCCTCTGCCCCTCTTCCTAATTACAAGGGAGGCTTGTGAACTGCTGCCATTTTCCGTGTCTGCAACCCGTTCTGCGCCAGGCCCTGGAAGCCCCGGTCCATCAGCAGGGTCCACCAAGCGCACACAGTAACAAAAATACCGTACCACGGAGCGGCAACGTTCCTCTACCACCCCCTCGCCCCCCCCAGTACTGAGCACCCATTTTCCTGCCGCACTTCCAGGCGGGTTCAGAAGTTTCGCGGCGCTTTCCCTGCACTGCCCAGCCGGGCGCTGGCAGCGGCTGCGGGCACAGACGCCACAGCAGCTCATCCATGAGCCACACCGAAAACAAGCCCCTGCGGCGCAGCCGGGGGCTGTTTTTGCAGACGCCAAACGGGCGAGGCACGGAGAGAAAAGGGGACGTGACAGCCTCCTCCGGCCAGCACCGAATCCCAGCCGTCTACCCCAGCAAACAGCGCCGGAGGCAGGGCTGCCCGGGCCCGGGCCCGCTAGGCCGGCCCGAGAGCCCCCCGCCCGGAGCCGCCGCGGCGCCCGCTCCCAGCCCTGCCGGGCCCGGGCCCGGGCCCTCCCCGCCGCCCCAGGCCCGCCGGCCTCCCGGCCCCGCGCCTCCCCGCCGCCGCCAGCCGCCTCGCGGCCGCGCTGCAGGCCGGGCCCCCGCCGCCTTACCGCCGCTCGGAGAAGGAGCCGCGGCCAGCGGCTCTAACGGGGCGGGCGCCCGGCCCGGCTCCCTCCTGCCGGCCGGCGGTGCGAGGCTGGGCCGGAGGCGCAGCCCCAGCGCAGGGGCGGGCCGCAGCGGCTGCCGAGCGGCGCGGGAGAGGCTCCCGGCGGCCCGCCCCGTGCTGGGCCCCGCCGCGCCTCCGCGCCGGGGCGGGGCGAGGAGCCCCCACCGCCCGCCCGGGCATTTACGGGGGTTTGACCCCAGAGCGGGGCAGGGATGGGGCACCGCTGCCTGCTGTACCGGAGGCGTAAGAATAACGCTCAGCACCATGGCTCACCGCTGCTTTTTTTTTTTTTTTTTGGGGGGGGGGGGTTGCCTCTGTGTAACCACGCAAGGAGCAGGTCCGTCGCAGCTGGGCCAGAGCAGGAGCTGCACCCCAATAGCCTCCCCCCGGGCCCCAACACAGATAAGTGGGTGTCTGCCCCCATGGCACTGTGCTTATTTAGGTTAAGCGCACCCAGTAACCAGGGAAAGAAGCCATGTTTCATCTCCGTCCTGCCGGGGTGCATTCACTCATAGACACCTCATCCAGCTCATGCTGCAGCCATCAGTCCTTTACAGTAAACTTCAAGCCCAGGTACCATGAGATGCTCCGTATCACACCCACATAGGAAAGGCCTTGCCTTGCACCCATCAGTGAATGCTCCTGAATGTGGCTCCTGCCCGGTTCTTCTCTGCAGACTGCTCTTGGCACCCAAGCCTACTGGTGACTCACAGTGCAGCAATATCTGTAATTCAGAACTCGTACTCCAGCAGGCAATGCCCAGAGGCAGGAACTCATTCTCAAGATAAATATCTCATCCTCTTAGCGGTGAGGTCACCCCAGACAGCACACAGAACCAGGAATTAGAAAAGGAATATACTTCTGCTGAAGAGGCAACCACTGCAACACCATAAGCAACTTAATTTCTGATCATATTTTTTCTTAAGAACAAGAAACTGCCTTTCCCTCTCCTGCACATTTTGAAGTGTGAGTTAAGCCCCTTTTTCGGTGAAAGTGCATTTACAATCAAAAGCTTCCCGTTAAAACTTAGCACTACAAAAAAAAACTACTAAAAAGGGTTATACTTCCCCCCATACTATTAGTTTTCAAGAAGTGCTGATCTTTTAGAAGTCCTTTCTAACTGATTAGAATAAGCCTCTTCTATGTTTCTCTTCCCTCCCCCACCAGAACACAGTAACACATTGTCCTATTGCACGCCAAGTCATCATCTTGCTTTCAGAGAAAGTACTCTGGAGAAGCAGACACCGCTAATGACGGAAGAGGTACTTAGTGATACATTACAGAGCACTCTCTCACACCGGATTGTCTTTTTAGAAACAGCTCACCACATGTGTTTGTAACAGTTACCACTACTTCATTTTCATGATTAAATTACCTTTGATCCCAATTAAAGTAGCTTCCCCCCCATAAGAAAACCGAACTCTACCAACATGGCATAGCCAACAAAATCTGTGATTTCTTGCAACAGTAACTCTAATGAAGTTTTGCTGGCATCATCCCAAAGATAACTCCACAAGAGTCAAAATTAGATCTCTGATCATGCTATATATTTTCTTGCTTGCAGTTGCCAGTGTTGTACAGCTTGGGACTTCCACTGTCGACTAGACAGACAAAATATACAGCCGTAAGGAAACGCAAAGGCCTTTCAGTTGTTCCAGCTCTTTTCTAATTACAGCTGGTGACATCAGTATGATGTACAGACAGAGCAAAACACTGCAGGGATGAAGATAAATAGCCATAAACAGTACATTCTGTGGCAACCAAAAGCCAGACTGACTTAAAAATCCAGCTACCTTTACCATCCCAGGAGAGTCAATGGGAGTTCAGAGTACAGAGCAGGATTCAGCCAGGAAAGTCAGTCACCTTGCCTGGCAGTTCCTCAATACGGTGGTGCCATTTTAGCCTAAAACAGCATAGTAACTTGTCATATACATACACGGTATAGTTAGCTGGCAGGCTGGAAGAAAAGCTGTGGAATATCAAGCAGAAGATGTTATAATTGAGCTCTGTCCATTACCCAGCAAGTCAAAGGTCAGTGCTGCATGACTGAGTCATGAAATGCAAGGCCACTTAGAAAAAAAACCAAACATTCAGCTTGTCATAATTCAGTGCTGGGGCAAAAGGGGGCAGAGAGGTCTTGTTCATGGAGAGGTGTTTCCAGTCTCAATAGTTGTGATACTCTATTAGAGAGAGGCAATAGACTTGGCTTAGATGAGGAAAAGGAAGGATTATTTTAGTCCTACAGCAATGAAGAACGAGCAAAGCTAAACTAGAAATACAAGCTAAACTCGAGTACTGTTGGCTTTGGTAATAATTGTATAAATTGCATCCATTTCCACAAAATAATTTTATTAGGTACACGAATACAAAAAGTTTACAAATATATTAGTGTTTTCAAGGCTGCAGCATAGAAAGTAATCTATATTTGAAGTTACACACACATATTAGCAACTCTGTCTCCAAAATACTGCATAAAAATACTTGGATTACTACTATGAAACTGACCTAGTAGTCTCTTTCTCTCTTTGTCAGAAAGCTTTGAATCTTCATCAATAGCTTTCAATAGAGACAGTAGCTCATCTTTTGTGGTCTTCTCTGTATCGGAGCGATATTCTCTTTCATTAAGTTTTTGGCAAAAGGTATAGCCTAAAAGGAAACAGGAAACATTCAGATAGTTAACACTACACTCAGCCACCCTCGAGATTCTACAGCCCCATCCTCCTTTAAAGGCAAATTAGTCATTGTTACAGCAAGTCCTTCTGCATCATCTCAGTCCCTTCTATTTCTCATTTGGGTGCACGACAAGACTAAAAAGTTCAGTTTAAACTGTTACCTGTTATCTTGCTAGGATCTTGGCCTTTCTGCAAAGCCACCAGTTTATTGCTGACCATTTTATGCAGTGACCCTGGGATCTTGAACAGAAAGAGAAGACAGTCAAACAGCAGCTTAGAAAGGCAATTCTGCCTAAGCGTACCAGATAACAAAAACCTGGTCATTTTCTAGCTCTTACCTTTAACACATCTTTTTGGTGATCCACAAGGAACAAGATCAGAAGGTCAGTTTTCCCTCTTGATAAGGTTTTATTGTTGATAATAGCTTTAGAGAATGTTCTTTTCACAACCATCCTGTTGTCACTCTAAAGAATAACATGAAATAATGACCAAAAGAGGAGAAGTAGTCTCCCCCTTTAAGGGCATTGCCTCTGTTCTTCTAGAGTAGTTGCTTTTCCTGCTTTTCCTGTGGTGACCTATTTACACTACAGATGTGTTTTCTGGGATCTCCAGATTTCAGTGAAGCAACATGTAACAGTTTAGTAAGCATACTTACCTCCTTCTGCAGTATGAGCTCAGAATTATGTGCTGCAACAGCCATGAAGTACAGCAGTCTTCTGAACTCCTCCCTGACTTGGCTCTCTAGAAGTTTCAAATAGAGTTGAAAGGCTTCTAAAGATTGCTCCATCTTTCCATTCACTGGGGAGAGATAAAGGTATCTATAGCAATATTTAAATACTACAATGAAACACCTAAATTAGCCACTGAGGAGAAGCTAATCTCTAAACGGAACTGGCCAAACCGAGCAGTTCATTCTCACAGGCTGATGAGAGCTGTTTGCATACAATCTGAGAGCAGCCCACACCCAGGCTTTTAGTCTGATACTCAAAAAGGCTCACTTTCAATTAAGTTCAATTACAGTTCAGCCACCTTGAATGGAATGTGCAATACCGAAAAAGGAAAACGGTTCTGAGAGAAAAAGAAGGACCTCTTGTTGTGGAAATAAAGATCTCCCAAGAAATGAGGAATACATCCCAGACAAACGAGCTAACTTGATGAATCAATTGCAAACTATTTCGTATAGCTTCACTAGGTTTGAATCGGCCTTACTACCCAGAATACCCATTTTAGATGTGTGAATTGTTTAAATGAAGTAGGCTGTGCTAGTATCCTCCCTTTATCAAGCAGGGAGGAGGAATGGGATATAAATGCAAAATATTCCCACCAACATGGAACAAGAGTAATCAAGGCAGAGAAGGATGAAAAATAAGAACAGGGATGAGATTATGTTAACTGATGACTAAAACATCAAAAGCTTTCTAAAATGCTGTCCAAACATAAAATTTAAGAAACACACATTTCTGTGGAAAAGAGGGGAGAGTTGTGAATGGGGTACAAAGCATCCACAGAGGTTTCAGTTTAGGTCTTATGGCCTAAATATTTAATATTGGGCCATATTTATATTTAATTTCACATGGATATTTAATTTCCATGGATAGCAACTACTACCAAGTTATAGCAATCCAGTTCCACAGCCATGCTACAGAGACCTGAAAGAGAACTACAGAACTGCATATAGTCAGGACCAAAATTTCAGAGCACAGTCTTCATGACTAGGAATTAAAAAACTTGCAGAAGTCAACCTTTAAAGCTTGGCTGCTGCAGTAAACACTCAGTTTGTCAGTATATATCTCACATAGACATAGGAACACAGCTTTATTTTACTTACCTAGTAGTTCTGCAATTCCTGAATGAATTTCAGATGCATGGCTTAACAGTGGCTCCTTTTTTTGGCCATAGTATCTACCAATATTTTCAAACAGCAGTAGTTTCCATGTGTCTGCTTTGTCTGGTTGATCAGGCAAGTTCCTGCTGATATCTACCACCATATGATCTGGAAGATATTCCAAGCAATCTATTGCTGCTGAGAGCCATTCGTCTGTTCTAGAAGACAGAGTGGTTTATCTTTGTAGTACTACTTACTGACGCCTTTCGGAGTTGGTTGCATTGTTTTTCCACAGAAAGCAGGTAGACTGGTTTCCCAATCAGTGAAAACTGCATGTGTAGGTACTTAAATACATTAGAAACTGCCACAAAAAAGACCCTTCCCGACATGCTCAGGTAGCTCACAGCCATATACCTCTTTGTTACGTACTTAATCAAAGACGAAGAATTAGTCACCCACACAGGCAAACAGTCACAGGCAGTTAAACCTAAAGTTAGCCATGTCCTCTACTCTTAGACAAGGACATAATTATTGCTAGATAAACAGAAACATGAACCTTGATCTGACTCAGACTGGTAACAGTTTTTCAGACTATGTTTTTAACTGCATTTATATACAATTTCAGGCTCAGCATTCTTGGCTTTTTTAATATAGTAGAAACTAAACTATTCCCTCACAAGTAACTTTTTAAGGAAAAAATTTCAAGACAATGGCAAAATGTTCTATTCTTCCCTCAATGCAGCAAACAATTTTCCCTCTGAATACTATCAGATACATTCAAAAATTCTCCCCGTGTTCAGCAGAAATTGCCTCAGCTACTTCTGGTTCAGAGCTTAGCAATTGTTATTTATCAATTATTCCAACTAAGTCTAAAAGGGAGGAAAGAGCCTACTCTGCAGTACTGGAGACTACCACATTTCTACCCAAAGATCAACTGTGCTTTACATTCCTATGAAAGCAGAAAGATTTTCAAAGCCGCAGAGGTGAGCAATGAGCACTTACTGTGAGTCGCTGAAAGCCTTGAGAATCTCTCTGTCTAGGTAGTTACTTGTGATGACACATCCAGTTCCCTTCCTCGGTTGTGGAAGCTGAGGTCTGATCTCTTGGTGCTGAAGTAAAGACTCAAGGAGTGGAAGGTCTACAAGCTGCAGCAGACGAGCAATCGTTTGTTCTTGCCATACTTCATTAATAACTGGGAAGGGCAGAATGCACAAAGTCCATGAGATTCAGCATGTGCAAAAAGAGAGATTATGAGAAAGACAACTCCCCTTCCTCCCATCAGTCCTAATCTAACAGATCAATTTCACCAAAATAAAGATTTACCATAGCAGAGTGTGGCCCTTATCAGCTTCGATTGTTTTTTATTACCACAAAAGGCAAGAATTAGCCATTTGTTTAGTTAACTACTCGTGTCAGAGAACTGCTTTTTGGGTAAGTCTGAAGTGCCTTACATTCTTTGTGCTCTAATTCGCAAGCGATCTTTGTTCTAGACAAGGGGTTTTTTTTAGAAAGTGTAACAGTGACACTATCCTTATCACAGCTTCCGCAGTTGTGATCTGGCTCGAGTTTTGAGAGTTTCTAGGATGCATTAGCATTTTTAACAAAGGAAAAACCACATTAGATCAGAGTTTAGTCTGAGAGAGAAGACATGAATTGTCAAGAACAGTTTCACACAATACCGAAGGAGTGCTGGGTGGTGCAGATACGCAGTTAAAAAGCTAGGGAAGGGTTTTAGCTGACAGTAGACTCTTGGTCATGATCAAGTCAAGCACAGTAGTAGTGCAGATAATGGGATATTATGAAGAACATTCCTCACTCAAAACAAGCTCTATACGATTGTGTATTCTTCTCCACAAAATCCAACACTGATTTATTTCAGCTAGAGACAACGGGTCCTGTCTGATGAAATAAAAAGGTAAAAAAGCAAGGCTGCAACAAATAGATTTTTGCCTTTGTTATGACACGGTGTTCAAAACAAAATGCTACAAAAGTCAGTTTGACTCCCTCTCCAATCGGACAGGCGTAATCCTTTCCAGTCCTACAGTTATTATCTTCCTTCTCCCACAAACAAATGACTGAGACATTATTTGGCTTACCTCGACGGGACAAGCTATCCGAGATGTTTACTTGAGGGGTATTTGCAGGCTTTAAACTCAGGTTTTCCCAGAGATCCTCCAAGCTTTCTGGTTTGACAGGAGTAGAGTGAAACATGCTCTTCTCATGTCTGAGATTCAAAAACAGTTTTTATGTATATTCATAACTATATATATGGATAACCAAACATATTATGTAACATATGGATAACTGTCTGAGGTTAAAAAATGTTTTATCTCTATAAATATTTACATAATCTTCTCCCCTCTCTCCCCTGCCCAAGTCGCACAGGGGAATGTAAGATACCTTAAACAATTATTTGCGTGCAACAGTTGCATGCAAGCGCATAGTTCCTCTCTTGGAACTTGTCACAGCCGGCATCAGCAAACTACCTCAATTACCACAGAGAAAAATCTAAGAAGAGGAAATGGTTAAGGACAGGAAATGATTTAAAAAGAGCCCAAACAAAATTCCCCCTCAAAACCTCCAGAGCTTTAAGACGTTATTCCTGATGGTGAAGTGAGGACAAAAATTAAGAGCTGTTCTTGAAAAACCTAGAAGGTGGTTGCTTCATAGCAACCCCACTCCTGAAGTTACACGGCTTGTTCACACCATCAACTGATGGAAAGCTTGAGAAACCTGTCACCCACTTCTGTCTGTTAGCTGGTTCTTCTCATAACTGCTTCCATATGCTATGGAGTACACAGCATAACACCTCCAGCCACAAAATTACTATTCCTCCAAGCATATTTGTTTAATTTCAATTTCTATAGCGCCTTTTGGTTTAGGGCACTGAAAAATCCTTTCGAGGTCCACTACCTTTGCTACGTATGTGACAAGCTATATTTATCAATAGATCTGTTCCTTTTACTAAATGGAGAAACATAATCCAATGGATCTGTGCTCTGCCCAGAAGAAAAACAGCTTCATTCTATACCAGCAGAACACGAATCATCTTGTTTCACGACTGTTTGTCCAATATATTCTAAGTCTTGCTTTAACAGCTGTAGTGATGAATGTATTTTAAGATACCACATTTGATTAAAGTGTTTTTAATTTCTCACAAATTCTTCTCTTTCTAAATAAAGACTTGGGACAGTTGCTTTAACACAGAACAAGGGCAAGGGTGGGGGGTGGGTTGGGGGTGGGAACAAGAGAGGAAAAGCAGGACCAAGGAACTAAAGGAACTATCCATTTTTTATCTCTGCTTCTAGAACTTTCTGATCAGTTGAGTTGACGCACTAAAGTTCACATTTGCCACTCTCACGAACACACCAGTCACGTAAGATATTTCCTTTTTAGGTCACTACTATTTGCAATTTTCAAAAGTGCGTATCGCTATAGCTACTGCAATAACTACATGAAGGTAGTTTTGTGTAAGAGCAAGCCAGAATACGTTCACAGATGAAAACTGTTTAAGGGAAGTTACTTGGCAAAGTGTCACCTGCATAGCAGCATGTTCTGCTTTGTGACAGTTTAGCTAGTACCAGGGTTTTCTTTGTCCACTCCTAAAGCGAGAGGGAACAAAACCTCACCATTGCACTTCCTCCTGGTTCTACAAATGAATGCAATAGCATAACAGCATGACAGCCTGCTGCTTAGCCTAGGAACAAGTCACATGTGCATGAAGAAACAGCTGAAAACACTTCAAAAAGCTATATTTGAAATGTAGTGAAGCTAAGGTGATGAAAGAAGAAAGCTGTTTTTTACCTGCTTTTTTCCTTAAAAGCTGGATTACTGGCTTGTGCCAGAGCTAGGTGTGCAGTGACTAAACATCGCTCCAGCGCATTAGCCTATTTGATGCACCTGAATTTCAGCTGGTTATATTGGTTTAGAGCCCAATAGATCAGTATCTAATGCACTAAACATCTACCCCCCATCCCCCTCCCCCAAGGCGGAACAACAGATAACAGAAGACAAGTAACTATGCAGGCTGAATGATTTACTCACTCCACACTGCTGTTTCCTACCTGTCTTCCACCCACAAACATTTGTATAGTACCGACTTATTTCCCCCCAGGTCCTGTAACTGTACAACAGTTTTTCCTTCTCCCCCAGAACACACAACATTCTCCTATTGTAAGAAATTCCTTATCTTCACGTTCCATGTACTGACCTTTGTGGTGTACACTGCTGGTAATCTTTATCAAGTTCTGTTTGGTTTGAGACATTTGTGAATCTGTAGAGGCTACTGCTACTGTCTTCAAACACGGACCGTTTGTCTTTTCCAAAGACCCTAGTTGAAACAGCCTCAAATACTTTGTAATCCATCAGCGCTTGACATACACGCACTATTTTAGCACGGGAAATATCAACATCCCCAAAATACTTGTTCTGCAGAAGATGGGCAAAGACAACATCCACCGCATCTGAACCAATAAAACAGTCATGATAGCACTTCAGGTTCTGGCGACGCTTTTTCACTTCCACTTGAGTTTGAAGTGCACTGATAATGCTGCTCCAGACATATGTTGCTCCAAATGGTTTCTGTGCCAAGCTAAAGCCTAAGAACAGAGAAAGCATAAAGACTGAATTCATGCTGCAATTAGGAAAGAACTGCCCCCTTTCTGGCTACTAGCTTTCATGAATCTTGTAAGGATTTAAACATCTTTGAGACTTCCCGTTTGGCTCCGCTTGCTCATGTATTAACATTTTGCTGCTTTCTTAGCACGTCTGTCTGCATTGTACCAACGTGTCTCACTCTGGTGGTTGCTCTCCTTGCATTAGCCTGAAGCTTTGCAACCAGGAGTTTCTACTTTTTCAGCCTGTCGCTTTGACACCATCCTTTTGCACGCTCCTCCGTCGCCCAGTGGCTATGCTTGCAGAACTTACTCTAAGCACACATGTTCCCACAACCAAGAACAAGCTGTATGTACTTGTAACTCCCCAGTTCCTCTACTAACACTGACAAAACTATACAGCTTGGCAGGGAAGAGGGAAGTAGGGACAAAGAGACACATCAGAACCGAGTTCCTGCAGGATTGTGCACGCACACAAGCTCCCTAGTACCAGTGCTTAGTATATCGCTGACAAGATCAAGAACCCCCTTGAGACACCCCTCACTCAACACTTACCCCACAGAACAGCATTCTACCGCCACAGCTCCAACTGATATCTAAGGTCTGTGTACTCAATGCCACTTCCTTGAGCCAACCACTCTTCCCTCCCCCAATAAAACCACTGAACTATTACTCATTTACCAATCTGATTAAGAATAGCACAGCAGTAACAGTTTGACCAGAGGCTAGACTCAGCCTCCACAAGGACTTAAAAAATACAGAATATACTTATAAAGTTTGCAGGTGGCACCTAACTGAGAAGAGCTGCAACTACGAGAGAGGCTAGAATTAGAATATGTGTTTCTCAGTAAATCAGATGAATAATTTATTGAGAAAAAGCAGAGGAGGAGGAGAGAAATCAAAAGCTGAAGGACAAAACATGGAATGAGGAGTTGGCAGCAATCCTACAGAAAGCCATCTGGGGTTATGACAGACCTCAAACCAAATGAATTAACAGTGTGATACAGTGTTTAAAAAAAACAACATGAAACTCTGGAACATATTACCATGAACATTTTCCACAGAGATGCAGGAGGTATTTTTTTTGTTTGGTCTGATCTGGACACCAGACTTTCCAGCTGATCTCCATCTACCAGAGAGCCCAGAAATTAGCAAGTTGGCAGGGGTGGGGGCAGGGGGGAAGTTAGGGTGGCAGTAAAGGTTGAAAAAAAATTTAAAAAGCAGGGAACAGAATAACATTTGAACACACCAACACTGCTACAGAGGACAGCAACAGTTATCTTCAGAGCCATTATCAAAGACACCGGCATTCCAAAAAGATTTCTATGAGAAAAAAAAACCCACACCTTTTAATACAAGGCATTGAACCAAACCAGGTAGAAACCTTCCAGAATCTCCAGTTACCAAAGCTTTAAAAGCACAAGACAGATAAATACACACTTGCTGATACTTTAACCTGATGACACCTTCAGGTAGGCAGAACAAAGAACACGAACGCAGAATTACATTTTGATAGCTGACTAGCCTGTTTGGAAGGAAAAAAAAAAAAACCAAACCCACCACCACCAAACACACACCAATGCTGGTTTCTGTTGCTAAAATATCAACACATACTACCTGCAATAATTCTACCATTAACCACTGCTTTATCAGCTCTTCCTTCCACACATACCCCCCAAAATATTTTTTTGGGGAAGTGGTATTAAGTGTGACATTAAGTATTAAGGTTACAAGGCTTTATAAAGGTGCTCGAGGTGAGGGAAAAAAAGCAGAAATTGTTCTCAACGAGCCCTTTACCCGCACTAACGCGCCGCCAGTTTATTAACTTGCTTTCGGGACAAGCAGCCGTCCGGGTCGCCCTGTCACTCGCCGCCGCCCGCAGCCCCGAGGGCACCCGGCGTCCCCGCGTCCCCGCTGCAAGCCCCTCGCTCGGGCCCGGGGCTGCCGCGGCCGGGCTCGGTGCGGGACGGCGGCGGGGCAGGCGCGAAGCCCGGACGGGGCCTCCCGGGCGGAAACACCTCCCTCCACCAGCGGCGGGCAGCGGCCAACTTTCGAACTGCTGCGAGCCGGGACGGGCGCCGGCACGGAGCTCCCGGCGGGCGGGGGCCAGGCGCAGAGCGGGACGGCTCCGAACTCGCAGCCAGGCGGACCCGCCTCGTCTCCCCTCGCCAGCCGTCGCCGCCAAGCCCGGGCTCAGGGCACGGCGCCCACTGCCCGCTGCCCCCCGGCCCCGCTCCGCCGCCGCCCCGCTCCCCGCCCCGTACCCGGCGGCCTGGCGGCAGGGCTGCAGACAGCGCTGAGGCTCAAGGCCGCCGCCTTCTCCCGCACCGTGGCCATGGCCCGCGTCGGCTCCGCGCACTGCCGCCCCGCGCGCCGCCCGCGCGGAGAGGTAGCCCGCCGAGGGGCGGGGCCGCCGCGCCCATCCCCATTGGCCGGGCCCAGGGCCGGGGGCGGGGCGCGCGCGGCGGCGGCGGTTGAACGGCTGCCCGCGTGCCGCCGCCGGCCCGCCGCGAGGCCTCGGAGCAGCCGGCGGCGGCGGAGGGGGTGGCCCGGGGGACGCCGAGGCGAGGCCAGGCCCAGCCGCGCCGCCCGGCCGCCGAGGGACTGCGGAGGCAGGAGGCCCGCGACAGCCCGCCCGACACCGCGCCCCGGAGCCGCGGCCAGGCCCGGCCGCCGACGGGGCGCAGGCCGACCCGCGGCCAGACGGACCGGCGCGGTTCCGTTGCTGTGAGCGCCAACACCAGCAGGGTCCCTCAGCAGCGACTGCCGCCCGCGGAGAGGGGGGCAAGGCGGCAGAGGGCTTCTGCTCGCCAGCAGCACGGTGCCGGTGCGGAGGGCGCTGCTGCCCGCGCCCCAGCCCCGCAGCCCCGAACCCCCCCGGCGCTGCCGGCAGCAGGGCGCGGAGCCCCGTTGGTCGAGCACACAACGCGTCGTTTTCCCCGTATTTGCTGTGTGAATTACAAAAATCCAACTGCTCAGTTCTGCTCCTTCAAGTCAACCCGAGAACAGGCACCAGGCCTCGTATGTGACCGTGGATGAACAATTTAACGCTGTTCTTGCCTGTTACCAGGGCACAGGCCTCAAGAACCACACACGGCTGAAATGTTCCTCTGATGTCTCATCGGATCTGTTCATTATAGCAGTAGGCATTTTTTATTGGAATTAAACAATACATTCACTTTTAAGGTAATAAAAGGTTTTTTCTACTGTCTGCAGGAAACTGCTGAAAGATTCAACCTAATTTTCTACCAAGTACAGAGAACTTGGATGATTCTTATTCAACAGAATATTAGAATATAAAATTCAATCATGTTTTTGGACTGATTTCAAGAGGAGCAAACACAAAGCCAAACCGATCTCCACGATACGCAAACTCCAAAGTACATAATACACGTTAAAGACCCAATAATAGATACAAGAATCCATTTTGAGTTCTCTGAATACTGAACTGTTGATGGTAGTTCTGCAAACCAAAATTCCCAGTGAAACTGTAGCCTGCTCTACAAGTTCCATGCAAGCAGGTGTGAAGTGCAGGACAGCTACTATCCACTGAAGCTGAGGTCAACAGGCTTTTATCCTTATTTGTGACACTTAAAGGTAGGGCACTGTAAGTTTATTCATCATACACAAAGGAATAAACAATGGACTTCATTTTGAACAGTGAAAAGTTGGTATAGGGAAATAGATATCACAAACTCACGGCAAACAAACATTTCTTAATGTTTCACTGCCACAGCAATAAAGTACTTAACAACGGAGTTTTAAGAGCAGGAGTTCTGGTTAAGTTTTTCAGATAAACAAGTCTTAAGTCTCTGTGCTTAAGTCCAGAGAAAAAGGAATCTATTCAAACTGTAGCAAAATGCTAGCCTTTGAAAATGAAAGTTCATACTGTTTTTCAGTAATAGGAAGTGATAAACAGAGATTTCTTTATTGGGGGAAGATGTAAAAAAAAGTTCTGACTCACAGGTGTCTTGTTTTGACAGTTGCTGTCAAACCTAATAAAAAAATACAAAATGCACAGGTCAACGGGGATTTCCATGATACCTTATTTTATTATTTCTGACTTTTGTAGTAGTTTAATGCTAGATTTTTTTGATTCATTGCCAAAATATATTAACTGCAAATCAGTAAATGCCCGAGTTCATTTTCACTTTTAAAAATAATTTATTTTTGTATAGTTGTTGAAATAAAGTGATGCAGTAAATCAGTCTGCAACGGTTCACCATAACCTTGAGGGAATTTAGAACTACAAACATTTTCAAATAGGAGGTGTACCAATCAGTTAATGAGAACATTACAGCTTACATCAGAGAACGATTTGTCGACATACTGCTTGCAGGGAACAGAGTGAACCACAGCTAATGCACTGTGAGATGCTAACCTAGATGGTTACAACATTTTTATTCTCGTACGGTATTACTAGGTCACCAGCAGGCTACCCTGGATTTCTGCCTTTGCTTTCATGTCTCCCCACAGTGACCACAACTGTAACACACCAGTTTCCCCAGGGGCAGATGGCAGGTATTGGCTGGTCAGCCAGCTGGTGCCGAACCACGTCTGGTATCAAAGGATGCTGAAAAATGCTGTAGTATTTCTTACAATAACATTATTACAAAATGCTTTTGTAAAGCACAGATACGCTTTTATGTAATTATCAATATATACACAATTAAATTATTTATAGTTTCATATAGTCATTTTAAAGAATGCAATCTCGTGCAGCCAGTACGGTCGTTCTTAGCTGGTGTAACTCCTTAGACTGCGGTGGAAAGATCTCAGGATGAAAGTGCAACACGCTGTATTTGGCTTCACCTTCCATAGTGTTTTCCCCAAACGAACCTCCATGAAGTTGAACACAGGATGCACAAGAGAATGCCAGTTACAAAGCTCATTCATCAATCACTTAGGACCAACTGCGTGGCATTCCTACGTGCCCATGGAACAGTAACCTTGCTCCAAAAGCAGTTCCACTGAAAAATACAGGCCTACACAGAGAGACAGATGCTGCTGCAGGTGAATGTACCAAAACCTGCTCTGCAAGGGAGATTACAAACAGCACCAGTGAGGGAAGTTCGATGATACAGAAAGCTTTACTGTTGGTTCTCTAGCTAATGATGTATGTGGAGTTGCACAGAACAACAATTTTGTGATCTAGTTATGGTGACTAAAACGTATTTTTAACAAATTATGCAGCTGAGTCCCAATTTGTACATTGTGATAAAGCAGTGGTTAACAGAATTATTGCAGGTAGTATTTCAGCAACACAAACTAGTACTGGTGTATGTTTGGTGGTGGTGTACATTTGTACAATAATTCTTTGTTATAAAAATCTTTTACAGTGAGGAACAGCAAAACAAAAAAAATCTATTTTGATTTATTTCCAGGTCACCTAGAAATACTCCTACCAACTACAGTAGGCTCGAGAGTGGCCTATGTTTGGAAGAATTTACAAACTGAGTTTTCAAGAATTTCTGAGTCTCATGTGAGACCTGCAGGGTTTAATTAGAAACATACAGCAGAAACAGAGTATTTAAATTCAACAGCCACAATTTCAGGCATGTCTGCTGCTCAGGATCTGACTAACTTACTCATGTCAATTAAGTGTTTGCTCAAGGATAAAGATGATGATAAAGACCCACATTCAGTTCTTCTCTGCTGACGGGGAGAGATAAGGCAAAATGGAAGCTCATACCCTCACAAAGTGAGAAACTGATGCACACCTTTATGTAAAGTGCTGTCTAGCTTTTAACATAATGAACTTGGAAGCTGCAGAGCCAACCGGTATTTGGATGCCAGAGCACCTGTCATTTCCTGGTATTCTGGGCACAAATGAAGGAGATACAATTGAATACAAGAGCTTACAAAGTCAAAAATGACTGTGTGACTAAGTCTTCCAATATCATTATCGAAAAGACAAAAGTTGGAGGCTGTGTTGCCTAAAAAAGATGGAGGCATATTAATAGAAAATACAGAGTGCCGCTGTTGTATCTCCAGCAGGTCAACGCTTGGTTAAGTGACTGGGAAATGTTATGTATTCTTGAAAGTAACAAAGGAAAATGGCTGTTTCAATTTCAGAATTTTTAGAAAAACTGGAAGGACCACAAACTTGGAAAATAAAATGTTCTAAGACCAAAAAATGTTCCAATTATTATTCACATTTTAAGTACCAAAAACCAGAAAAAAAATATTGATTTGTCACTGAGAATTGACTATGAAATAGAGGGATTCTTGCAGAAGAATACTATCCAACTTATTTTCAAAAGAATCTAGATCCCACTTTTCTGAAGCATTAACATAGAACTCCACATTTCAAATTCTAATCTTACATCTCAAACACGTCAGACTATAGAAGGCTATCTCTCTTACACTAAACTTTTTTTCTTTAGATTTCAAATGTCTTCCCATAACAATATAAGCTTTAAAGATTAAGTGTATGTCAACACAGCTTAAATTTATATATACATAAAATTTTATTGCCATAATCGCAAGGATCTATTGAACCCAGTCTTTATGGTAGTTTCTGAAAAAGCACAGCAATTAATAATTACCATAAAAATTCAAAAAATATTCCAGTTATTTAGAACAGTTACTCTTTTGTTTTTTCCCCACTTAAATATAGACAATGCCTGCATTCACTGCAGTGCTGAAGTTGGTGAAAGGAGAACATTTCAAACAGTACCCCTTAAAATGTTGCTCCATTCCATTCAGAAATGATGAGACAAATTAAATTTTGATATGTGGTTCATTGTCACATTAAGATAATCACGTAAGGGAAAATCAACAGCTTCAGTTACAGAAATTACCGAATTTTTAAGTCACAATTATCATACCATTATCAAATCTCCTTTATTTCATTGCATGAAGATACAAAGTCCAGTATGGTGGTTTTCAATAATGAAACAGTCCCATGAAAAATCAGAAACCTCTGTTAGTCTCAAACTTAAGAAAATGAACAGCTATTCATACAATATTGGATTGCAAAAGGCTATTTGATACGCTAGACAGATATGAAGGAAGCTGAAAGGACTCCCACAGTGAATCTGCCTTATTACTAAGTAACGTGTTCTGCTATTTGTATGAAAGAGCACGAGAGGTTTGCTTGTGGCTGAACTCCGTGGGCTGGAGAGGACTGACGCTCTCCCTTACCATGCAGAACAGGCAACTCTCAAATTCACTCTGCTTCGTCCCAATTTCCCATCTACATTCGAATAAAAAATACCACATAGTAGAGGGTTCTGTGGGATACAGTGATGCCATCCTGCAACATTCAACCCATGATGCCAACCACATCTGCCCCACCGTGGAGAGGCTACTTGCAGGTACGCTCTTCCTTGGGCGATTTACTACTTTCTTGAGTATGATTTACTCCCAAAGTGCAAACTCCGGTATTTTATACTGATGTGAAATCTGTAAGGATTCCATCCTTGCATTTTTGAAGAGACTGGAACAATAAACAAGTTCCCAGGACAGAAGCTTCTGGATGACTGACTGAATCGACAAAGGGTGCATTGTTCAGGAGCGCGATCCTTCCATCCCTGGGCTGGAATACCAATGTGACTGCGGGACCAAGTCACAGGCAGGGCAATGGCAAATGAAGGGCAGGGAGGCGACAGGCTGAGCCTGCGCTGGTGCACACTGACCTCCGGTGGAACCTGCCGCACTCGGAGCACGAATCCACACACAGGGGCTGGCAAAGGAGCCAGTCGGAGCCAGAATTACTCGAGACAGCTTACTGTAAGGAAGTGTACAGGGCTATTAGCAATGTCACCAAAAACACTGGGACAAGCCTCTGCTCCTCAGTCTTAAAAAATACTAAAGAATTTTGTCTAAAATTGATTGTTCAACTTTTCCTCTTGTGGAAGTTTTCTAGGACTTTCAAGAATCATTATACATTATAACCAGAAACCGATTACAGCATGCCTAAATGTGTGCAGGATGGCATGGTCCTAGCAACACTATTTGGATAAAGACTCCTCACAGAACAGTAAAGACTCACTGTCATCTACACACCAGAAACCTGTTCAACCAGAATGAGCAAGTACAATCAGATACAAATAACTGAAATGTTAGAAGCTGCCATCTGCCCAGCTGGGCGTTACCATTTCTCAGGTGAGCTGCAGTGACTGACCGACCGTGAACTCCTGCATACTGCGACACAAAACCAAATACACTAACTTATGGTACTACTGAGAGCGGCTTTAGGTAAGTTCACAAAGGATTAGGGGAGCAGCTTGCACCAGTTTATACAATTGTGGAGAGCCTGTCGAGGTCCACCTGAATAAGCAGCAATTTCCAGCTGAAGCATGGTGAGGTAGTAACTCAGTAAGCAGCCACTAGTGGCACCAGTTTAACGGGACAGAAGGAGCTGACAGATAAAGTGGGAAAAAGCAAGAACTCTAAATGGATTTGCCAAGCATAACCAAAGTCCTGATTTTGGCCATTTGTTTTGACTTCTTTAGAAAACAGCTACATACCAATTTACACTGAATGCAAGGCTTATGTTCTAGAGCAGAGGATAAGGCTTATTGTTTATGTATGCTACAAGCAGGAATCTGTAATTCACCTTTTATATTACTGTACAACGTGCTGGGGCTACCAAACTCAATTACACCATGTTTTGCCAGGCCCACAGTTTAGGATGGGAAAATGGCCCTGGAAGCACTGTGCAGAGAGCCTTGCTGCCCCACTAAAACTCAAAGAGAACTTGCAGAGTTCACATCAAAAACAGAGTAAGAATCTCCAGCCAAGCACTTCTTACTTTTCACATATATATTTTTTTTTAATTTTTTTTTTTTAAACCAGCTGGTTCCAGAATTCTGACAGAATTGTCACAGAACACGCAAGGTTTCTCTTCGACTCCCTTAGTGCAAAGTCCACTGACTGTGGTCAAACCACCTTTCTGACTGATTAAACAAAGATGCTGGACCTTGCACTGAAGCAAATAAAAAGCATTCACTTACTCACTTCTGTTACGAGAGCTGTAGGGATAGTAATTTCTACATGCTGATGAACTGCAAAAGTCTGCGAGGTTTTAGAAACCACCAAAGCTGCTTTACTTACAGAACAAATATAAATCCTTACTCTCCCGGAGCTCCACACAAGTTACCAATTTGACCTAACACATGATAAAACATTGATGCTTCAGCTTTTAGTCAATTATCATACCATTTACCTTCTGTTGCCACAGCAAAAATATGTGATACATAAATATTGAACAGACAAATCACACTAGCAGCCACCACAGTTAGAAAGTAGAGGACGATGCCAAACAACGTAATTTACTTAAAAGGTCTTGCTATTACAAGCCCTGGAAGTCTTAGAAGGCTACAGCATTTACTCCCAATGATACAGTTTAAGACACTGAGTAACACATGTAGAATAAAGACAGACTTAAATTTAATCATAATTTGATCCAAAAACACTTGCGAAAAAATAACCACAGCATTTTAAATTGAATTTTTAAGGCTAACTGGAGCCAAGAGTAGCCACTACCATCTATAACTTTTATCACATACACAGGATCAGATATGCAATTAAAATTCTCCTGTGTGTAAACATCCCAGTGTGTCTAAAAGAAGACATATAATCCACTTCTGAAGCTGTTACACAAACTATATGATTAATAGTTAACTGCTCAGCATGTTCCATTAGGACTCAGTTACAGTATTTTAAAGTTACTATAGTAACTGTATACTGGATGGAAGTTTTACAGTTTAGTTTACTGCTAGCATCATTACTCACAAATTTCCACGTTACTCCTCGCTAATATCCATTTACTCCAATGTCCCTCTTCTAACGGCTATTTCCGTATACGCTTACCATACACGCATTCGTCTACATCAAGTCAGAAGACCTGTGTGGATTGATTAAAATATTAGCAACTTATTTCCAAATAGAATTCCTTAGCTATGTCAAAGTTCCAGTTTGCACAGGGTTTAATTTGGAATGATCATAATTCAAACACTCTACACACAGAGAGCAATCCATTCATACTATGACACAGCCCAAACATAAGGGTTTTTTTTTAACCCTTCACACGGACATCTGAAGAAAGGTAAGTGCCGAACTTTCAATGATATACCTGCATGTGCAAAAGTAAAATTCTTGTCTCAGATATCTGATTCCAACACAAATACTTCTTAAAAGGGCTTTTGCCCTCCTCATACTTGTTTGAACATTGACAACAGAGTAACCCAAGTAGGAACCATGGTCCATTAATACACACGCTCAAAAATGGATTATAGTAGGAGGTAATGAAAAACCACTGCTTCTATGCAGAGATATATTGCCACACATGCCTTTCAAAACTGAAGAAAAACCTTAACAGCAAAACAAAAGGCAGAATTAATCCTGTAAAGTCATTGTGTGTGGCAAAAAGCTAACAGCCTTCTGGTGGGACCCTCTGCTAGGAATGTCCACCTGCCACCAGATCATGTGGCTGGCTCATCATTTGCTTTTCAGTCAGTGCACACATTGCAGCATGCGTAATTGAAGCTATTTCCTAACCAGGACCACTCCTGACTTCTTATACCTTCTACTCCTCAACTACCTGAATTTACTCCGAAAGCTCCCCTACACTCACTTTTTCCAAATTCTTCTTCCTTTCCAAAATCTACCCACATGTTTCTTCCAACTTCCCACCCCTTTTGTCCCTTAGATTCCTCCTGCATGAACCATCACATACATATAAGCCCTCCCACTTTACTCCGAGTTTGTTTTTCTTAAAACAAAGGGCCTTAATTGCTCCTTCAGTCTGCTCATGGGCACTGCTGTTATTGGTACTTCCCTCTACCCTTTGTGCGTGAGGCAGCTAAAAAAAACCAAAACAACCTAACAAAAACTGACCCAAACTAAACACACACACACGAAATAGCCCAATGCAACTTTTAAAACCAGAAACGAGAACAAATGAGATAAAGTACAGCCCTGCAAAAGTTTGTTTGCCATCTTCCCTGACTCACCTTTTACTTTTCTCCTTCATAAATATCTTGTTCTCTCTATTTATTGCTGTGTTCTTATAAGAGATCAAATTAAAAAGGAATTTTAAGACAGTTTTCTGTTCTTTGGTTTCTGGAAACGAAACAAAGATTAGTTAGGTTTTCTACAGGAGAGGCAAATACCTAATGCAGAACAAGCTATTTTGATTGCCTAAGACACTTACCAATGAATCGCTGATAACAGGAGCTGCTATTCTCTTTAAAAAGCTGCATGCATCCGGCTTCTTGCATTTTTTTTTTCCTTTTTTAAAAAACCCCTTCATAATTGTAACCTATATCTGGAATGCAGTAACAAAAGCTTCAGCCTCCACACTGCAATGGGACATTCTCTGTGCCTACCTGCTTCCCAAAGTGTTTTTGGGAGGAAACAAAAATCAGCTCCATTGTATACTCATCTTGGTTTGGGCAGCAGCTCTTATATAGACAGCCATTAAAAAAATACTCCAGCTTTTCATATTCACCTTTTTCTGCAAGCAAATGGCTCAGAGAAGGCCAACCACGTATCTTTCGGCCAATTGTGGGACTCCAGCCCTCTGTGGGTGTGGGAAAATATTTTTAAGAATATCCAGAGTAATTCATCGCAACTAGGGAAAAAAATCCCAAAAGACTAAAACTCTCTAGAGCACCATTTCTTCCCATAGGTACATGGAGATGATATTCTCATTTAGCAAGAAAGTGAATGAAAGAAAACAGTATAGCTAAAGAACACCTGAATCACAGCAGTAGTCTTTCTCTTACCCCAATTGTCTGGCTCCACACTTATCACATCAGTTTAAGACCTGGCAGATAAATTGTGAAAATTAATTCAGAACACTTAGAACCCATAAATGTAGAAACCCAGATCGATCAGACCTGCTCAATTCATGAAAACACAAACAAACCCTCGAACTGTATTCCTTCATATTGAGATGAGAAAATGTAGTCTAAATTACCACTTTTTTCCAACAATCTAGACTTAATATTTTAATAATAAATGACTAAGCATTATAAGGCTTTTGTTTAAAAAGTGTTTTCACTTTAATGGGTTTAGTTAATAACATCATGAATGGTACAAAACTGTCCTTTTTCACATTTCCATACATTGTATTACGGACCACCTGAAAATCTGGACTAAGAACGCATAAAGTGTCTCTTAATTAGCCCTAGCTTCATTTTTGCCATATGTAGAGGAGATATGCAGAAAAAAACATGCATTTGTTACCAATGACATGTTAATATTAGCTTAAACAATAATATATGGCAGAATGTGCATTGTATAATGCACAGGTATGTTATACCATAAAGAGAGACCAAATGTCAAGTGTTGGCAACGAAATACGAAATGGTTGATGACACACTGACATTTTGTGACCATAGTATTAGCTTTTCTGTTTTAAAATTGTTTTAAATAGTAGTAAATATTTAAATAATATTTAAAATATATTTTCCTATGGAAATCATTTACTTGGAAGACAGCCTGTAAGATCTGACTTTTTAAAAAGTAGTATTTCATTTTGACAATCTATGAATACAATACATGCCATAGAACTTCAAAGACCCTAAAGTCCTCAGCCATTTTCAGAAACATTTTCTTAATCCAATTTTGTCTCTGATTTTTTGCTCACAAAACTTTGGAAGTAGCATCTCAAAGAACACCTGCCTTTAAGAGAAATACTGTATTTCAAGAAAAACAAACCCAGTGTAAACGGGGATGCCATACTAAAAGAAAAAAAAAGTGGAATAAAAACCCAAATAATTCATCATGCAATTAGTTTAATTTCTGTTTTCTTAATTAATAGTCTAAGGAGGGGTTTTTTCCTTCCTAGTACATCTTCTCTGGCAGTCAAATGAGTGCTCAGTTTCCACTGTCAGATGTCACTGAGGGATGAAGACCTCACTGTTACTTCAAGGGAAAAAAAAAAAAAAGCCCAAAAGATTGAGGTGTGGGTGCAGAATTATCTAAAATGCAACAAAACAAAGCGAAGCATTTGTGCAAAAAAGTAATTTGTAAATCGACTTTTTTTCTAAGTTTGCTTCAGTATAAAAAACCTCTTCAATCTCACTAACAAAGCTTTCTTTTGATTTATGATCCTTCAACACACTTGAGAGTTCCATGGTTTTACTTATTCTAATTTGGTAAATTAATAATCCTCCGCCATTTTTGCAGCCCAAGACAAAGATGGAAGCTCCATTATATTAATCTTTAATAGCCTGGGGTAGTTGCTTTTGTTCAAGACAGGATTTTCCCGTCTTCTACAGGCACAGTGCTTGCTTAACTGGCCTCGTGAATAAAACAGCCAAAAATAAGCCAGGTCACCTTCCATGGCAGTGCAGAGCATCCTGGCCAGGTTTTTTTTTGCTTTGTTAGGGTTCTTTTAAACGGTTGTTGCTAAAATTACCTTCTTTTTAAATAGGGACAAGCTACTCCGAAAGCCTCTCATTTCTTCTTTCAGCTTCTAAGGACTTGGACTAAAACAAGTAGCTTCCTAAAGCTACTTCCAGATTCAAAAATCTAGAGTAAGTATACAGTAGCAGTACAGAAACAATTTAGAAAGCACAGAGACCTCTCTCAATTAGCTGCTTCGTAGTCATATTAGGAAGGGATGTGTGAGAGACAGACTCTGACGAGTTCTTTACTACACCATCAAGGAGCCAACTTGACTGTTCCCTCAGTCTGCATCTTAATAATTTTTGTAACTACAGACCAGGAATTCCCAGACTGCTGTGCATATCATGGTGATGTGACAACAGAACTCTGCCAGGGCAAGTAAATACCTCTCATAAACCTACACACACTGCCAACCACCCCACCAATAAGGGAATACACTAAGTAAATTTGGGAACCCCCACTATCGATTAAAGAGTATACCAGGCACATTTCTACTACATCTCCAGTGTGCATATTTACATTAAAATAATTTTAAGATGATCGCTACCAATGGTGGTAACTTGGCTGTTTGGTTTCACCATATAAACTCTAGCTCCTACCAGATTCAACACAGGACAACGGAAACAATAGCAACTCTTCAACCCTGTGGCTAACCCTTCTTTTCACTGCAAAAGTGAATTAGCTTCATGATTGCTCCAACAATCTGCACATTCTTCCTAAACCCAAGCCCATCTCGCTCTCCTTGATTATAGTGGACATAGCAGTAGCATAATGCATCTATGAACATGATAGTGACCTCCCTTTTTAAAGCAAAAGCACTACAAAGAGGCTTTCAAAAAAGGCAAGGGCACATACCCACTTCTGTTCACTGTAATCTGCATACAAACCGTAAAGGAGAATTATTGCTTTTAAAAGTTGAAAAGCTTTGGAAATATGGTAAACATCCTACAAGGTTCTAAAACTAATCAGCTAAATCTCTGTACATACTTTAATATTCAAACCTCTATTTGATTACTCAAGATCAAATCATTTCATTTTCACATCTATTCATTAAACTCGTTATAGTTCTAAGGTCTAATGAATATTTAACAACTAAATAGGATCAAAACAGGTAACGGGAAAAAAGGTCACATGGCAATGAACATTATTTCATTTGGCCAATGAATAGTGAACCCCGCTTTCTTGGCTGAAATTAAGGCACTAAGTGGCAGTGAAAGGATAAAGGAATGAACTTTTTTTTTCTACATTATCTGAAAAAAGACCAACACAACTATATTTTTTAGGACGCCAGTAGAGTACATATCCATTCTGAATGACTCAGTAAGGCATTCTGTTGGCAAATTTAAAGAAAACGTTCTCCTGATTAGAGCCCATTACATTCATTGTCTGAGTGTGACTAGTGGCACTACTAACTGTTAACAAACTGGAGGGGGAAAAAGCTACAAAGATGTCTGAAGACTTGAAAGGCACCAAAAAGAGAACAGCTCTGCAACTGCCAGTTCTACAAACAATTATGTAAGCTGTGTTTAACACTGCATATAGTCTATTCAATCATCAATCTTTGTTGACGAAGATAAAGTGTAGTAGCTCTTCATTTAAACTCTCAGTTAATCAAGTGCTAGTTTAGTAAGAAATTTATTTTCATGTATCAGAAAATAATTGCAGTGTCTAACACAACTACACTTAAAGCAAAACTAGTCTAGTATGCATTATTCTGGTTAACACTGAAGCAAACCTGTATAAACAAAAGGGTTACCTCAAGATATATAGTTTACAATATGAAATCAACATATAAATGAATAGGATTTACTGAAAACAATGGAAAGTGTATTACAAAGATACATGAAACAATTTTAACCACAATATTTTCTCTGTGAAAAATACAACTATTAGTGAGATAAAATGTACAATTGAAATCTTTTTCAAAAAAAAAAAAAAACAACCCAAAACAAAACAGTATAAAGGAAAATATTTTTTTTTCTTCAAAACAGGGAAAATAGTTAAGGTCATTGTCTTTCATTACAATATAATTTGACACAAAAAGCAGTCATAGGATTGCACCAACTCCATGTTCAGTCTCCTGAACATGACAATAGTAAAAGGAGTCCATAAAGCATTATGACATTTCTGGATTTTGTGATGGCAATATACATATGCAGAAACTGATGTCACTCCGGCTCTGTTCACAAAATGTACAAAACTCTAAATTTGGTGGCCAGACATGTAAAAATTAGTTCACCCCAACGCTGACTTTTCTGTTGCTGAGTCAGGGATTGAAAAATCTGTAGTATTTTAAGTGTTGTTATCTTTTTAGCAATAAAGAAAAAAGTATATGTAGTGCATGCTTTATCACTTGTCAAAAACATTTCTGAAAATAAAACTAAGTTATCCAATAGTTTACAAAATAGAAAATAATTCTTCAGGTTAAAAATGTGGTTAGGTTTACATTTAGTTCCATCTCCAAAGGACTGATTTCCTTGGCAGCATCACTTTTCCTTAGCAAGAGCCAAGGCACAAAGTTCCATAAAGAGAAATAAAAATGGCTACGAACAAGAACGCAGTCTGGCTTTGTAAAAGAAATCAGAGCCTCTCTCTGAGCTTTCTGTTCCACCAGGTTAGTGCCGTAGAAAAATATGAGATTTGGGATACATTTTTGTTATGAGCATTTCTGCTGGACACGATTCAAAAGTTCACCAAACTTTTCAAAAAGATCTTCCACCCATTTTATATTTTTCATGCACAGCTGCACAATCTCTTCCTGTCCTAGATCTGCACTCTTCTTCTGAACAGAAGAAATCTATTTAAAAAAAGAGAGGGGGTGGGAGGGAGATGCATACACATACACGTTAGGCTGCCAGCATTTCAGAACTTTCTTTTTTATAATATTCTGCAGTTAAATACGAATGTTCTTTGAAAAAAAACCTTTAAGCTTTAAAAACAAGGGAAAAATGCCCCCCCCCATGCGTTTCTTAACAATTAAGCCAGAGCTCAACTCTCATATTTCTGCTACCTGGAATATTTCCACCAAGGATTTCCAGAAAAAATAAAGGAGTGGACATTCTAAGACAAAAAGTAGCTTCTAGATCTGAGGAGTTACACATACCGATAAAATTTGTTTCATTTATTTTGGATAACAGCGAAGAATGCTTACCTATGCTGAGGGAAAGTGATTTCACACAAACCTTGTAAGCCTCACATCTGAATGTTTCGGGCAGCTGTGCCCATTAGGGGCAACATATGTGCTCAGCATATCCTTTTCTTTGCCATAAAGAATTAGTTAAAATAAGAGGCCACAATCCATACTCATCTACCAAGAAGAAAACAGTCCCTCTAGTTGGACTCAGGTCCCTCAATGAATGTTAAAGTATCTCAAAGAGAAGAATGCTTACCTCTTCTTTACATGTTAGGTATATGTGATATTTGTAATGATGGAGTGAGTGATACAAAGAGTACAACTGTATTTTTTCTGGATCTACCGTAAACTCCTGCAAAAAGAACAGTTATTTTAGGTAAATCCATGTTAGTTCCAAAACAGAGATGTAGTAGACATTTTCTTCTGTAAACAAATTTGTTTTCAACAATTCAGAAATGGAGTACTTCATTCAAACAATTGCTTTGACATATTTTGGTACACTGTAATTTATACTACATCACAACTACCTCCTATCTCCACTTTCCCTACCAAGTTCTTTTATTAAAACTAGGTTTAAGAATGCTTTCAATCCTCCTGAAAACGCTGCAAGTCTAAAATGGGCACTCCCTTCTCAAAAACTGCTGCAAGAATTACCAAAGCTTAACCATTTCTCTATCAGACTGATGGGTATCATTGCAAAAAAGCATATAGTTCGTGCTTCAGAAGAGCTGATCTATACTTTTCTAACACTTGGGCTGTATTTACAAGTCTTTTGTCTACCCACTATTTACTGCTGGGAGGTAACCCTATGTGAGCCAGTACCTAGAAAAATCTACTTATATTGTTCCCTATATAAACAATGTGTACATCTTAAGCTTTACCACGTTACTTTTTAAATTATTTTTTTTTAATTTAAGATACACAGCTTCACTGTGTCATTGGAAAAGAGTAAAGGAGCAATAAAGAACTAGATTTACCTCCTGTTACCTAGTCTCAGTTTTTACATATTAACATTAATTTTTCAGTTTTCATCTAGAGGCCATCGCATCATTTACTTTAGAGGTTTTTGCAGCAAGTTTAAGAAACTGTTATCATCACAAGCTATGCAGTGATTTTACATCTGCAATGCTGAAAGCAAAACGTTGCTGCTTCAGCAACAGTCCAGGAGGCTGACTGCTATGCAGACAAGGGGTCTGAAGTTCAGGCCTTGTTCTAGTGGTGACAGAAGCAGAACGGGCTCTCGCAGGGCTCTGCTGTTTGGCAAGCTACAATAAGCGAGAGGCACAGCAAAGCAAAGCTAACCTCTCCCTTCCCATCCACCTACACCTACCGACTGCTGCCTGCATCAGGGAAGCGGCACACTGCTACCTCATCTTCCTGCATCTGGAGTAGTTGCTACAGAAGACTCCCGATACAAATATACAGGGATAAGAGCATTTGGATCTAAACATAGAACTTAAACAGAAGAATAATAATGAAATTATTTATTATATTTTGTCTCGCTACTGGAATATAACCATGTTTCACTGATGAGTTAAATCAATTATTTAATATACTGCTTTAAATGTTGCTTTTTAACACGCCCTTGTTACAGAAAAAGCACCTCACTCAACAAGTATTTTGTATTTTGATAAATCTACCCAAAAAATCTAATACCTGAAGCAGTACTTTATATAAACGTGGTTATCATATGAGAAGTCAGACGGCAGTAGCAATAAACCCTCTGAACACTCACCTGTGCTAATTTAGTGGTTGATTTAGAAGCCCGCAGTGTTTTCTTGTTGTAAGCTTTACCATTCATTTTGATCTTATACACAGACGTTCCTCCACTTTTTGTCTTAGAATCCCGAGTGATCACTGTCAGTTCAGGAAAGTTTTCCAAAGCATTCTTTAAACAGAGCATAAAAAGAAAAAGGTTTATGAAATATTCAAGAATGGCCAGCCACCAATTTATCAGGCTGCTGATAAACTGGCCATTTTTCTTTGATAAGTTAGAGTGCAGCCTATTATAAAACAATTTATTCTTCCACAAAGACCTGATAAAAGGTCTTTTATCAGATCAAGCAACCATTCAGAGTTTGAAAAGCACGACCACCTGCTCTTGACTACTATAATTTTTCAAGAATAGAAGATACTTTTAATGTATCTCAGATAATCATCTGTGATTCTATCATTAGAAAGAGAAAAAAAAAAAAAAAAGGCTCCACTAGGCAATTTTTACTTTTTAAAATACTTTCCATTCCATTTCTACCCAAGAATCTCTAAGGCCAAGTTACTTGGAGATACCCAAGTACTTAATGCCTAGTTAGGCATGGGAAGTCATATCACAGAACCACAGAACCGTTTGGGTTAGAAGGGACTTCAAAGACCATCTAGTTCCAACCCCCCCGCCATGGCAGGGACACCTCCCACCAGATCAGTTTGCTCAAGGCTCCATCCAACCTGGTCTTGAACACCTCCAGGGATGGAGCAGTTCTGCCAATTGTAGCAGGAACTGGATGCCTAAAATCGACATAGATTTTGTCCCACCTTTTGCAAAATACCAATTAATTGCATCTCATCGCATCTGTAAGGTAGAAAAGCTTATGCATACTGAAGTAGACAGCTGGTTCAAAAAAGCACAAGTTTTTAAGACATACTAACTCATGGGAGTCAGATGCATTTCTACCAGCTTCAGTTCTATGTTATTTCCGTGAGTAAATCTAAATACAACTTTGTTGTACAGATATAGCATTATGTCAGCAGCTGCTTTGAAATAGTCCTGTTACCCAGTCCTGAAAAAGATATTTTGAGTTAAATGAACGTATGTATTTTTGTATTACACTCCAGTATGAGGGAAAAAATCAGGCATACAGAAAAATGTATCAATGCTGCAGCTTAAGGACCTAATTTGGACTATTGGGTTAAAATATGAAGTTGACTAAACTTTTGTATTTTCTTTTAACAAGCAGTACTAGAATTCAACAACCTCCCCTGCCTATAATTTCTAGGCACTTTATATACATCAGCCATTTTTCACTTTATAAAAAAACCTCTCAGTAAAAAGCTGTAACACCTACTGCACAGAGACAGTTGCTTAGAGGTAGCAGTCACCTCAGCTAGCTAACCTGTCCATATACAATAGTCATTGCAATGCTTTCAAACTGGAGTAACAACTTCAACAGGTTTAAATTATTTAGTTTTTCTATCCACTGTAATAGCCTTCCTGAAGGTTGACTTTGAGCATCAAGGGGCTTTGGTCACTTCTGCCTTCCTCTGGAGAATTCCTATTAACCAGAACAGTTTACATGGCTGGACCACTGACCTAAACCAGACAAATCTGAATTGGAATGAAGGAGAAAATACCAGTGATTTTCTGCATCTTTGAGAGCACAAGACATAAAATGGTAATAATTATCTAAATTAACACAATTCAGCTGAGATACTCCATTTAGTAAGCTTCAACTAAAGCAACAGTATTATTTTCTAATTTTGTTTATAAAAAAGCTGTAACCCAAAGGGCGTGATAAACTGTTAGAACTATAAAGAATGTTACAGCAAAACTACCAAACACTGACCGCTAACTGCAGTTTGATTTGGTTCGTAATACAGTGCTAAAATATCCCATGTTAACTGCATCCAGTGAAAAGAAAAATGTTAAATTCATCCATCTTATCAATGCAGAATAGTAAAAATATTCAGACTGAATGATCCTCATGAACAATAATGATATTTTTCACTTATTGCTTGTTTCAGTGCCTCATTCAGCTCTAATATCCGAACTAGCCATCTGATCAAAGCTGGAACAGATGCAGACTTTCCTGTATTAATCATCAGATTAATCTGAATCTTAAACAAACACGTTTTCCTAACCAACACAAACACTTATGATGACAAATAGACATTTCATTTTTATCCAAAATACTGGCCCAAGGATGGAACGAGTCAGTGCTATTGTACCAGAAGGCAAACATAAAAGTCTGTTTATCTCACAGCTCACATCACAGGCAGATCCCTTCCTTACATCTGTATCTCCATTAACTTCTTGCAGATCATACGATGAAATACAGGCTTAAGCTAACTTTGGAGATATGATACACAATCTGCTTTAAGTGAGCACACAGCAAAGCTATTATATTAGTTACAAATTCCAACTGAATAAGCAGCTGTAACTACACGTTAGTATTACAGAAGATTATATTAGGTTTTTCCCTTAAACTGGGGAAAAAAAAAAAATCAAAATAAGCTACCTCTCACTTTGTGCATACTGTGAATTGAACCAGAATTCTACAAATTCATACCCTGCCTCAATGTGGCCAATCTTCTCTGCATAGGCAGGTCTAAAAGAAGCTATTAACACAAAACTCTTACCACAAAAGAAGAACAAAAATGGACGGCTGGTACATGCTCCCTCTCTGAGGCTCTATGTATGGTTTGAAAATACACAGCCCTCCCCATGCCTTCCTACTGTAAGGAGGAAGCCACAAAAAGTTCTGTTCAAGCAGGCACAAATAGTACAGCTGTTGGGAAAACAGCATAACAATAAAAAAGTTCAAGAATCATGTGAATTAAAGCTGTTTCACTGGTTGATGATGTTCTCATCCCTGAAACGAGGTCACTTAGTGTCCCACAAGTCTTACCAGGAACAGGATGTGGGAAAAGATCTTTTAAAGATTGCATGATGAAAAAGCAGAACTGTCAATTCTGCTATAATCTCTCTCCAAACCTAGCTCTCAAAAACAAGCACACAGCAGTACAGACACACAACTAATTCTCCAAGTGTCTCTGTACTATGGACACAAGGGGACAGGGGAAACAGGCAAAAGAGCAAGTCTGGCCTGATGGCGTTTATAGATAGGTCTGCTTTACTGTCGTTGGTCTCAAAGCTGTTACAGGAAGAAATAATTAGTCTGATTATAGAAACTGACAACTAGTTTGTAGAGATGAGTGAAAAAAAACCTTAATTCATTTTACCGCACTTTCAAAAACTGCATTGTTGCTTGGAGGGTGGGTGGGAATAGTATGAACCACAATGATTATCTTCCTGTTTAGCGTCTCTCTCTACTGAGATGGTATGGCTGCTCCCTTCCCTGTCCACATCCAAACCTGGGTTTTATTACCATGTCAAAGTTACTGTAACATGGGCTTGTTATCCACACTTTTCCCAAACTTCCATGCTGAAGATGCATGAAAAAGCACACAAATGTGCCGTTCTTGAGTGCCTCTGTCCTGGTTTTAAACCACTCTGATCACGTTTCCTACTCCAAAGAAGTTCAGACATTTGCTCCACAGCATGTAGAAGTTTATTAAGACTTTTAGGCAATACAATCACTTAACCAAAAGTTCTAGAAGGACAGAAAACAGCTTTTCTTTTGGCAAACTTGAGAAGCTTAAAAGAAAAAAAATGCATGAGAATGAACAAGAAAGCATGGGGAGCAAAACTATAACTTTACCTTTGCAGTATAAACTCCTTCATCACAAAATGTTCTCCAAATGCCACATACAAGCACTGAATTTATAGCATCTCTTTCAAATCCAATTCACTTCTGTTACAAATTTGCCTTCTGGGTTTTAAGTTGTGCCTGCATGGTACGCAGTCAATGACTGACTTACAACATTGCTCTAAAAATCCTACAATTTAAAAGAGAATACCTTGAAAGTATGATCCAAGCGTAATTTGGAAAGCAGCCTTTTCCTATTGTCATTCAGCATACCATCAATTTTTCTCATGTGAGGCAAAAGTAGCTCGTCTAAAAAACACATTAAAAAAAGCAGCAGTTGATTAAGAGACATCCAGTAATGAGATTCCTATTCAATCTATACTTCAACCCATTAACATAACATGTGGAAATAAAAAACAATGCAATTTGCACTAATTTCAAACATGAGAGAAAAATATATATATATTTTTTTACCAGCCTGCTCAACTGGTCTAGATATCATGCAGTTTAATTGCTAACTGCAATCTTGCTCCTTCTCTGACTTTGCTTTGTTGAAAGGAAAAAATTAAGATCAAGCAATATACAGCATAAATCTTAAGAGATAACTTCAAACCACCTCCTAGATAATCGTCTTCTGTGCAACACAACTGGCAGCTTTATGAAGACAAGTCTGTGGTTTTGACATTCGCTAGTCCATATTACAAGAGATGACCCTGCTGGCATTTATAACAAAAGAAATTGAGGAAAGTTGAAATTGATAAAAGTTATCTGATAAACCACTGTCAATTGCAAAAGTTGAACATAGGCATGCAGCCATGAATGAAAATTCACAGCTCAGTGTGGAGTCTTTTATTTACAAAGTCAATTTCTTTGCTTTTAGCAGGACTACCGACATAACACATGGGTATGAAACTTTTGAGGTAAGTGTGCATTGATGCACAACCAGAGCAAACTACAAAAAGAGAGTCTAGAAAATAGCTTTTAAATACAGGCAAACAGAACATACTAAAAAACAACTGCCTGCAACTAAACAATATGTGAAATGATCGCTCTTTGGGGACCTTTACCTTTATACATGAGTGTTTTGCTAAATTTTGACAAATATAACAGTTTTGACTTGTATCCTGGAGTCCACTATGGTAAAGAAGTCCAAACATTTTCTCCTCAAACAAAAAGTGCAATACAAATGTCTTCAATCGGAATTTTAAGGTTTCAGAGGTTGAAAAGCTGAGTTTTTAATAGTAGCAAGAATCAGAATTGCTTACAGTTATAAGTGTATTTCTTCACAAGAAAGTAAATACACACTTGAAACACTGCAATTTGAAACAAATGTTTGAAATAAATGATTTTAAAAGACAGTAATAGCAGGAGCAAAGAGCTCAGTTCTGACACTCACAGCACAAGCCTAATGTAAGAAAGCAGATAGAACAGTATTTCCAAAATCATGTTGCTTATTCAAAGATATAGTGCAAAAATATACATATATACATGCACACACATAAGTACTGTGCATGAAGTGTTCTTCAGATGTGGGTATGCAGCTAAAAGTTCAGTGGGGATTTTTTTTTTTAAATACATTTGCTTTACTGATTAATAACCTGAAAATCTAATAAAAACATACAAATGTTAAACATACTGTACCATTGCTCTTTTCCAAAGCTTGCATTGTGTCTGGATCCAAGGCAATGCTAACAAGCAACTCCATGTAGCTCTTAAAAGTCTCTTTCATAGCTCTTGTGTTCAAAAAGCGAGTAACAAGGGGAGCTGGAGGTACAAGCTCTGAAAATGAATTGGAGTATAATGATTTTTTTCCTTCAATATTCTGCAAATATTTGTGTTTTTAAAAACTGAAGGTTTCCCTCTTAAAACACAAGTGACCCCTACTGGTGTCCCGAGAGATGAAAACTCAATCTAACCAGAAATAACACTCAAACTACTTATATGGCAAAAACAGGTACAAACACCAAATTTGGTACAAGTAGTACAATTTTTTTTGTAGAAACACGTACAATTACTTGTAACTATCAGCATTTAGATTATAATATTTTAGGGAATTTAAACATTTTTCTGTTATTGTAAATGAAAGTCTAGAGAAAAGGCATCATGAGTAACTTCAGTCACGCAGTGCCTTGAGTGCAGGTTTCATGTCAATGCAAGTACCTCCTAAAAACACAAAACTTTAAGTGGTCCGCAAAACTTGAAGCCGTCCAACAGAAAAACATTCAAAAGCACTAACGTCACTTAGGAGCTTGCATACCAAAGTCAATCCCACCTGATTGTCCAACTCACAAAAAAAACACCTAAAACATTTTACCAGCTAAGCAATGTGGGCATATTTGTACTTACTCTGCGGAAGCTTTTATTTTTTCACAGACAGCAATTTTAAACACGCGCATGGAGTAGTCACCAGTACTAGTAAGTGTTCTGGAGCTTTTTATAGGCTCCATGTGCAATACCAGTATTTTGCAGTAAATTAGCTACCAAGGCTGTTACACTTTCTCAGATATCCACAATTCTATGGATGACTATCATCACCAGGTTATTTTAAATTTTAAATACGGGCAGTTGTACACATTCATGGTTATTTGGGGAAGTTTGCTTGAAAAATAGTATTTTAAAGGTGCTGCCCTCAGCAGAGGCATTGTTCCAGTACACCAACCCTACTCATCTACAGTTAAAGTCACCGAGGCCAACGTGCTTTGGAAATGCAGCAATACAGAGCATGGGTACTACACAGCTTAACTTCAAACATACAGAAATAAACAAAACCCCCTCCAAAATACACTGTGTATCTGCTACCACAGGGAATCTCTATAAACATTGTACACTTCAAAAATTCCTTTCTATTCTGGAGAATTATGGCAGACATCGTATCTCAATGTTCCAAGATGCAATGAATGTCTTAACAGCAAATCTGCTCAGCAGGCTGCATTTAAACAGCTGACATTTAGACAAGCAATGAAGCAGCCAAAGTGTCAACTGTTTTTTCTCCTTCGGTTTTAAAAAAACAACAGTAACATCTGAATCCTGCCCACATCTGAATGCAGACAGGCATTGCAGCAATGTTACTTTAGACATGACATGGAGTTGCAATGGATAATTAATGAAGAATCTGATTCTTGAGATGTATTTGAAATCAAATCAGCTCCCCCTCCTCCAATTGTACCCATGTTAGAAAGCAAGTAGTAAAAATATCTTTATCTAAACTGATAAACTACATTTCAGATAACTTCAAGTTGCACACATTTGCTCACGTGCAAACAACAAGCAAACGTTGGAAGAAATCAATTTTGCGTGGCACTGCCAGATTTTAATTTTTTTTCTGAGTCTAGTAAAGAAGTTTAAAAGATCAAGCA
Source organism: Leptosomus discolor (assembly GCF_034619465.1). Taxonomy (NCBI): domain Eukaryota; kingdom Metazoa; phylum Chordata; class Aves; order Leptosomiformes; family Leptosomidae; genus Leptosomus; species Leptosomus discolor. Next base: position 19,970,083 of record NC_141402.1, on the reverse strand, counting down.
ACGTATTTTTATAATACTATTTTCAAAGTAAGTTCAAATGGGGCTAGATGCTAACAACAGTATCTTGCTTACCATCCTCATCACTCTGGGCCTCAGGTGAAGAATCAGACTGGGAGGATGAAAATTCTTCTTTCCACTTTTTCCTTTTCTTTGGTGGTGGTTCAGCCTTTACCTTTGGCTGTTTAGCTTTGGGTTTCACAGAAGAGACTTTTGTTGCTGTTGGTTTTGGTGTTGGTGGATCAGGGGTTTTGTTGTTGCTACTACTAGGTTTGGAATGAATAGTCCTGCAATATTATGAAGATGATCTTTATGAAAATAATTACCACACAAGTTTTGTCATTAATAAAATAGCTATAGCCTTATTTAACCAGAATATATTCCCCACAGATTAGATACACTTATTTCATTGTCAAATGTAACTAGGAATTAGGTCATACACACTATAGTACTGTATTTTTGATATAATGTTTAACAATTATTATCAACTGCCTATGATTAAACAGTGCCCTAATTTTATAACTAGATAAACAGGCACAGAAAGTTTAAATTGCCCAATGTTAGTAGAATTTATGAGCTATAGGAGATTGGAGATAATATTAAAATTCATTAATGAAAAAAAAATCAGACTTGACAGACTTGAACAAATACTAGTAATCAATGAGATATGCTGATAAAGTGAATTTGGGATATTGTATCCATACAAAGGTGGGAGACAATATCATCCAGGTAAAAGTGCAGGAAATGCAGGACCTTGAGGACTGGAATAAGAAACCAGCCAAGTGCTCTCCTTTCTCTTCCCACCACTCAAAACAGGAAAATTAAGCAGGAAACCTAATATCATAAATACACAATTATGTACTTTAGCACTAATAATGCACTACACAGTTTTGAGAACTTTAGTCATCTGTCAGAGATTAAGATTTCAAACCAAAATGGATGGAGACAATCGATACTAGAATGATTAGAGGAATGGAAAGCCCGCCTTAGACAAGGAAGCTGAAAGACCTTCATTAATCCAGATTAATTAAACGAAGACAGAGGTGGAATATGACTGCTCTCCAGAAATACATCATGCAATAAAAATACCAGGGAAGACAGAAATAGAAACCAAAAAACAGCACTGAGAGAAGAACATATGGATACAAGCTAATCACGATCATGTTTTGTTAAAAGACAGGATTGTTTCAGAGCACTGGAGGAATGGGTTCTGAAACAGTCTTCCATAGCCCAAGAAAAAAAGAGCATCAAAATCCTAGCTAGTTTTAAGCAGATCATGATTATTTTGTAAAATTGATTATCTGATAGAATTGCTTTCTTTGAGAGCAAACTAGACTCAAAAATCCAGTCATTTCTTGAAGACCACTGTAAATTTTTTCATTACTGTTTACTAACATCTGATAAGGAAAACATATCTGCCTTAAATTATAATTTGAAATCCATAGAGAGAGGAAAACCTTCAGATATCACCTGAAGTTGTGAGAAGATAAAATAAGCTAAGCATTAAAGCATGATAGAGTTTGTACAATACAGGATCTGCAATCTTTTCCAAAAGCACTACCAAAGCTCAACTCAAAATGCGATAGCAAAACCCTTAGCAAGTGAATGACAGTGAAAACCTCATCAGAAGGAAAGTGACAGAGGAAATCTCAGAGACAGCCACAGTACCTGCGAGACAGACACTTATGGTCATAACGTTTTACAGGCCCAGTAGCGTGTTTACTAGAATAATCCAAACCACACTATCTTTGCCCTGCATTCGTTACATGGCTCTCCAGAGTGAGATTTATTTAAGTTTTATTTACCCTTGGTGATGGTTTAAAAGCAATACTACTGGAGTTACTGGTTTTAAGGCACGGATAGAGGTTACATGGGATGACTCAAAGTGATAAAGCTTTTTGGGGCAGGGTGAGAGGGGTAGTGCAGGTGCAATAAGTAAAATACCCTCAGTATGCAAGGACATACAAGAGCAAAGATATCCTTGTGACAACCATGAACTTCATGCACCAACTTTTGTTTTTAAATGAACTTTACAGGACAGAATAAAGCATGGTAATTCTAGTATACCGGGACAGGATGATCATTAAAGCAATCCAGAAAAACATTAAGTCCACGGGATAGGAGAAAACAATATATGAAAAATTAAAATCATTACACCTGTAGGACTCTGTCCTTATGTTGAGTAACAGGGCAAAAGATGACAGAAAGAAATAGCATATGGAGCCCTGACACCTCTAAAATGAATGATTATTGCAATCCACAGATTCAAGGTAGGGAAGTCTTGATATGGCAATAATTAATATTTCATTTCTTAAAGCAAACCACACTTCTCAGTTTCCAACTTAAAACTAAATTAACATAACCCTGATTATAAGTCTCGTTTATAAAAACAGGTGTGTCCTTAATATAAAAACAATACGGCATAATGAAAAAACAAATTGAAGTAAATACCTTGCTGACTGTACAGGCTTGCTTCGTGGTTTTTTTGAACATACTCTGACATACTCCTTTTTGTTTGCATTTTCAATGAACTTCACATACACTCTTTTGTATTTTGTTTTTGCATCCCCGAAATACCCAAGATACTAAAAAAGATAAATTAAGACACAAGTGTTTTCATTAAGTAAAATTACTGTTTAACAATTAAAAAATTAAATACTAAAGCAAAAATGTCAGTTTAAAACCCACTTTTTTTTTTTTTTTTTTTTTTTTTTTTTTTAACAAAGATGAGCCATCCTACAGCATTTATAACTTAAGATAAATTCTCCTATGGATTTCCACATAATATTTAAAGTAAGAAAATAAGGCAAGAAGTACTTGGGGCTTCATTTTCTCCCTGTATTTAATCCTCCCCATGTGTTATCCCAAAAGGATTATCTGCCTGGCAAAGGAGGGCTGCCTGCTGAAATTGTATCCTGTCTGTATCCTTCTCACTATGGAAAGCAGTTGGTTCACAAGCCTGACTTTATTGTGGTTGTGAAAACTTGTTCTTTTATGCAGCCTGAATGATACCAAAGAACTCATGCTGCAAAGCAAAGAATCTGCCCATGAACATATTTAGAGAGAATTGTAGAGTAGGAGGAAATCAAGAAAGCTTCCCTCCCAGCCCCTCAAGGATGCTTGCTAAGAACGTAAGCCAGAATCACATTTTGTTTTGTTTCCTAGACTTCCATTAAGGAAATCAGTTCCCATGAGGCTTCATAAGGAACTTTTAAGACTCACACTGTTAGTAGCAGCAAATTCTCTCTGTCCATCTCGCACTTCAGGAACAAACTTTTGCAATAAAGCCTTCTGTACTTTCCAAATAGCTGGAGGCTCTTTTCCTGTTTGCAGAGCAACCTGTAAGAACATAAAATTATTTGCTAAAAACAGCCCTTATTTTGCTCCCAGAAGTGTGTTTGTGCATTATATTTTTTTGAGCAAGTTACTCAGGGATAAAATTGAAATAAGTCATTCAAAATTCCAAACCCTTAGCCATTACGTGCCATTTGCATCAAGACCATATGATGTGAACTACAGTAAGTATAATGCAATCTACAAATCTGACTTTCACAGCGATGAAGTTGGGCCAACCAGCTTTGCCTGTGGGGTGATGTCTTAACTTGTGTACCATGCAACTGAGCCACAGAACTTTATTTTTTAAAACCATAAAACATTTTTCCAATTTCTTCTTTTACTCTATGAAAAAATTTTTAAAACAAAAATGCAAGAATCATAACAAGTACCAAAAAGCTTGCATGTCCCTAGAGATTCTGTAGCAGAAGCCGAGGTACATTACAGCATGATCATTTGCACTAATGTGAAAAGAGATAGCTCAGTATGAATTAGTGAACTACATTGTTTGCTTTCAGGTCAACTTAACCATAAAAAAAATAAATGAGTTTGATTTCATTTTCTTCTTCACGTAATTTGAGAAATAAACTACATTAAAAACAAACTTGTAATTATTAGCTCTAATGAGAATTCCCTATAAATCCTACACGCAAACTACTAACCCAAAAAACTCTCTTTTTGGAAAACATATAATCAGGTATTAATTCCTTTTCCATGACTGTTTAACTAGCTAAATAAATAAAGCTTAAAATTAAAAATATCGCATAAGATACCTTAATCAGTTTTATAAGTGACAAGGGAGTATTTTTAAACTGATAACACTTGTTGTATGTGACAAAACTACATGAATTTATTTGAAACTTAAGCTCAAGAGGATGAACACATAGACAATAATCTAAAGTATTAGAAATTAATTGTAAGAATATTGCTGGCTACGATAGCAATAAAAGGAAAGGTAAACATGCAGAAGAATTTAAAATGGAGAAGCGACAAAAAGAAAACAGTAAATCAAAGACACAGAACTTTCCCATAAATTCACGTGGAGCACTGCACTGGTTGCTTATGGAAGCCTTTCTTGTTGGAACAGTAAGCAGAACCGCTTCCACAAAAGAAGAAAAGACAATTTCAAGATATTTTGCAAAAGTCGAAAAGTTATTTCCTCAACCTTACACTTGAAAGCCTACTACAATCTTAAAGAAAAAAAAAAAAAAAAGGAAGAAAAAAGCTAGTCAACAGCCTGTGAAAAATTTATGCTTTTTAATATTAAAAAAAGGTAATTCCACATTCTAACAGAGGTTACCAACACGTAGATTTACTTTACTACATCTATAGCATAAAATGGGTCATGTACCTAGGAAACACATGCGCTAGAAAGACACCTTTAAGGCATCTTGGCAGCAGCCAGGGAATGTTAGAATACAAACAGAAAACTGATCTGCAGCCGTTCCCCGTTTGGTAGTTTGCTGAGGCTAAATTCATACGCAGCATTTTTCACGATTTTTTTTTTTTTTCCCCGCTGCAGCAAGTATTCAGATTACCTTTAGTGTCTCTATATCTTCAATCTTCACTACGAATTCATCACGTTCTCTGTACATGCCCTCTCCTCCGCTGTCCATATTCTCCTCATCAGTACATCCTTCTATTGCAACAGTTGCCTGTATTTTTGCCAACTGGTCTGAAGTCACAGCATCCTGCGGAGCTACTTTTAAGGGGTCAGCTGGATTCATCTTCTCCTGCACACTGACTACAGGAGCAGTTGTCTGTGGAGACTCCTGCTTTATTACAGCAGTAGTGGTGGTGGCAGCAGCAGTAACAACTGCCACTTTTTCAGCTTCTGAAGAAAATAAATCCGAATTTTAGTTAAACAAATCATCAAGGATTAGCAACATAAAATGTAAACCATATTTATTTTTCTTCTTTTCTGTTACAATACATATTAAAAACAAGTATTCTAGGAAAAATATCTGTTTTAAGAGTTAAAACAGAAGCATTATTTTGGCCACAACTAAACCTTAAACAAAACCAAAATATCCCAGATAAATACAAGCAGATGTATACTAACTGCTGCATCTGTTAGTATCTAGAAATAACAAAGATGAACACTTTAGAAAACAATTTGATAGTTACAGACAAAAGCAACAGGAAATACTCTTGTACTTTTTGTGAATAAGCATATACAACAGGTAAATGTTACAACACTGAATCTTGTCTCCAATCTGCTGATAAGTAAAGTCTTTTTTAATTGGATTAAGGAAAAAGAAATATACATTAAATACAAACATATTTGCTGTATGACTTTTGGACATTTATCATTTATATCTTGCGACAGAGTAACTGGAAGTTCCAGGTTAAAACTTTCGCAATATCCCAATAATTTTTAATACAACAGAGATGAGCAATGAGAACTGATGATATAAAACGAAGGGAAAGAACATTCTTCTCCTCTTCTATGCCAAAGAGCGAAAGGAAACCCCCGCCTTTCAAAGTTATTATTCCTTCCCACCTGAAAAAAATTAGAATCCTTTTTAGATATTACTTTATACTCTTTTTATACACATTAGTTTTAACACTGACTTGCTGATCTAAAAGAAATCAAGTCATATTAGCTATAGCATAATTACTAGTATCACTTAAGAAACTGGCTTCAAACTTAAGATAACCATTTCACAGTTTTGTTACAATCACTGTTAATCGTTGATTTTTCACTTGAAAAAACAGAAAAAAGTTAGTGACATATATTTTAATAAAAGTGGCTCTAAACAAATTATTTAAATATCAAAAAAAAGTGTCAATACAAAAAGCTATATACCAGATACGTGAAGATTCATTAAATCAATTCAGTAAAATTGCTTGGCCATGAAATAACACTCTTCTGGATATATTATATCACATTATTGCAAATATGTTGTATTACTCTGTTCAGTGAAAGCTATGACAGCTTTAATTAGACAAAGTATTATTAGTTCCCCAAGTACACTTAATACATTCAGAACAGCAGATAAACGTACATACGCTACTTAATACTACCAACAAAATACTATGTTTTAATAATTGTCTTTCCATACTTATGTGCAAAGACAGACAGAGGAGGGAATTACTAGAAAATCTCCAAAACAGCAGCAAGTGAGAAAGCAGTCGTCACTAAGCATCTTGTACAATGTACGAACAGTCTTGTATACAACAAAACAGGAAGGTGAATTCAAGAAACTGGTGGTATAAATATTACATCATTATGAATAATAAAAAGATACAATAACACTGTAAAAGAAGTCACTGCAAAAAAAAAAAAACACTAATGGAAATGCCCACCCAACAAAAAACCTTTGAAATATTTCCTTAGGAAGCTGTACACAGAACATGGCTTATTAAAATCAACAAGCTTCAGCAAAAGGCTCACACCATGGCACTGCCCACAGTTGGCTTTCTGGGAAAAGAGTCACTGCTTTCTTTAAACACATATTCAACTGAAAGACACATGAGGAACTTCACCTTCTGTAACAGCCTTTCCAAAATGCTTGAACTTAACATAATTTAACGGAAATATCCACAGAAGAAAACAGAACAGTAATTAAGATTAATTATTGTTTAGTATACCATGTATTCCACAATCTTTCTCTGGAATTTTAGGTCTGACTATTACAATTTAAGTTCAATTGTGCTACATATTTTTCAGTAAATCATGTCACCCCTAGAGAAAAAAAAAAAATCTCCCTCCTTTAACCTAAAAAGCGAAAAAATTATTCATTCTATTGTGTTAGGAACCACCCTATGGGTCATGAGTCCTGAGAAGAGTTTAAGAAATGTTTCACTTTCTCCCCGGGATTATCTTAGAAGGTAATGGTATTTCTCTTGAATTAGAAGTTATGTGATTGGATGGATAGTTTTTAACTGCTACAAGAGAAAACTGACTTCACTAAAAAGGTCTGTCTAGGCAAAAATATGCTGTATGTTGAAAATACTTCAAAAGAAAGCAGCATCAGTCAAAAGCTATGAACACCAGACGTACAGCATAGATGTAATACAAGTGAAACTGAAAACTGTGCGGAAAACTAAAGACTACTGTGATCAGCGGTTGCTGCCTGCCCCTCCCTGCCCAAAACAACCCTTCCCAGATTTCATTCTTTGGCTAGCAATGTATCAAAACAGAGCTACAACACTGCTGATTAATGTGGCTGAAATCAAAGTCAAATGACTCCAAGAGGACAAGACTAGCCAAACCGGTGCTCAGTTTACAAGTGTGAAAACTGTTTTATAAACATATTCTGTGCAGCTCTATCATCACAGAAAGCACATGTTTAACTCTACCTAGGAAGAGCTTAACCTCCACTGATGACAATTCATATGTTCTCTTGCTAGAATTCTTTTAAAATAGATTTAAAACCTGTGACATGATGGTTTCCTGAGGTTTCCAGATAAAAATCATCTTTAGCATTCTAAGCCAGAGAAGAAGAGAACAGACATATTATTCCAATTCTGGGATACAATAACTTCTTGGCATTAGAAGAGTCCTGCTTGAGTAGCATGAAAAAGTTTAGCTACATATTTTCTAATTGTGGAAAACACTAGTTTAATCCATAGCCAACACACCTTTTCAACAGAACTCTTCATTATGTCTGTGATTAAAATGAAAACCTTTACCTGAAGACAGCTAAAATTATTCAGCTACAGAACTCTCCTTCAACATACACACTTCTAGTAACTGTTTTACCTGATTTGTTCTTTCTATCAGATGTATCATCCAGGGCTGACAATGCAGTAGAGATGCTCTTCTGAAGATCGTGGTTACCCCCCACAGAATCATCTTCATCAGAAGAAAATGAAGGCAACGTTTCTAAATTTTTCTTAAGTTCTTCATCAGCTTTTTTGGTTGGACTTTCCCCACTAACCTCAGCAGCTACAGGTGCTGCTGCCGCCGGCTGAGGCTTTGCAGAGGACTGTAGGCAAGGGGCGCGAACTATTTGGGTAACTGGTCGCCTAGTCCTGTTTGGCATCCGTACAGCTGGAGCTGAAAACTGTTGCCTAGGCCCAGACTTTAGAAAGTCTAAAAAAGATGCAATAAATCCTGTTTTGACTTCAGGTTGTTTTTCCTCAACTTCTTTAATTTTTTGCCTCATTCTTTCCTGATGCTGGTAAGTATCATAACAACTTTCAGAAACAGGAGAAGAGTATGTCAAACATGAGTCGTTTCCTCTTGAATTTTGACGTTTACACTGTCCACTTCTTTTTACCTGTTTCTGAATTGCACTGTCATCTTCTGCAGCATTTTTGTGTTGGCTTTTTCCTTTGCTTTTTTTCTTCTGAAGGTTCCCTTGAGTTAAATCTTGGCATTCCTCCTCAGTTCTACTAATGGTTCCATCTCCACTTTGGTGCAGAGATAGTGGCTGCAACGGACCCTTCGACTGGTTACCTGCTACTGTACCATCATCACCACCCATATTAAAATCATTCTCCGAAGCAGCGCTTTCTTCGCTTAGACTCTTACCACTTGAAACAAATTCTGTGTCTCTGGCATTCAGTGTACCATCAGCAGAAACATCATTATCTTCTTCAGATTCATGACTGATGCTAGATTGTTTCTTAACTGGAACTGCCCCTTGTTCTTGCTCCTCTTGACCAGGGCCAAGGATGGGAGAAGTCATTCGTGTTGGTACATTTTGATCTGAAGTTTCAATGTGTTGTTGATCAAGGTTCACAGTTTTTGTCTGTATTGTTGACACTGGTGTAAGATTTATAGTAATTTGGCCTCCATTCAGAGAAATATTACTTATGCTTGCTGGCTTTCCAACTACAGTAGGTGAGGCACTGAAACCAGAAGACACATGTCTTACATCCATTGATCGGAACTGTGTTTTGGACTCCTCGCTATTTTCAACAGCCTGGATTTCCTCTTCATTAGAAGCTGATTTGGCAAAGTCAGATGGTGTCACTCCACAAGCTGCTGCCGTTGCTGCTAAGATGTCATCTACGTTGGATAATATATTCCTCTCATCACTGAGAAGTATAGATTCTGGGAAACATATTGAACTAAGAGTAACAAACTGATTTTTTGAATCATGTTGATTTGTCTGAGTAAAATGATCTTTTGTTGTCAAATGTTGCTGTAGTGGTTTTGAGGGCTCAGGAATGTCCATTTTCATTACTTCTGAATTCTGAGTATGAAGCTGTTGCTGAGAATGACCCCCATTACTTTGAATAATATGACCATCCATCTGAAGGAATGGATGTGTCACCTGTTGAGGACTCTGTATTCTTTGCACTTGTGGTGATGTCTTTGCTTGTCCTAAACCCGACTGCAGTATTGACTGATGAAGAATCTGCAAGTCACAGGCTGACTCCAGAAGTACCTGTGCACTGGGCAGACACAGCTGATGACCATGTCTTAAAGCATGAGGTTGAACCTGCGATGGTGGACTAATGACTTGGCCTTGCTGTTCTTGAGCTTTACTTTCATGTACCTTCTGCATAAGAGAATGTTGCTGGTTTAGTTCTTTAGCACTCACAGTCGTTGGCATTAAATTAGTCGTCTTTTTTATATCATGGCTTAGGCTAGTGATGTGGCCAATATGTTGGGAAAGCTGTTCCACAGAATTCACCATTCTTTCATCTTTTTTTGTTCCTTGAAGAGTAAGTCCAACAACTTGATCTTCAAGACAAGAGTTACTTCTGATTACACTTTGAGAGTATCTGTCATCTGCTTTCGAAACTCTGTAGGATGCATCCTGAGCATTGATTTCCTCATCGGTTAGCCTTTGAGTGGAAGATTCAAGAGAGGCTTGCTGTTGCAACGCCTGCATATCCTGCATTGATAATTCCTCCTCTTGTTTTGATGAGGCATACAAATTAGAGTCAGACTTCCTTTTAACGTACGACTTTGTTTCTGAGGAAGGCCTGTTGTTCTGCAGTGTCTGTGAATGAGCTGGGGATGCAAAAGGAGGAGACTGGACAGATGGCAAAAACTTTTGAGACTGTGGAGAGGAGGATTCTTGTGACTGAGAGTTCTGAGAAGAATGTAAAGAAATATAGTTCTGATTAGGACTCGAAGCTGGAAGAGTTTGTATCCGAGGAGAGGCATTAAAGGAAAGAGAAGGCGATGTTAATGTTAAAGACTGCCCTGAAGAATAGCTTTCTGAAGGACTAACAGCTGATAAAACTTGTGATTGAGATGAAAAACTAACTTGGGATTGGCTAACTGGAGATAAACCCTGAGAGTGACTAGAAGAGTAGCTCTGAGATTGGCTGACTGCAGAAAGTTCCCTCGTTTGCCCAGAGTAGTTCTCATTTGGAACCGAAGTCAATGCCTGTTCTTCTGAGGAGTAACTTAGAGTTTGACTCTCAGAAGTAATTGTTTGCGATTGCCCAGAAAAAGTCAACGTTTTATACAGTGAAGGCAGCTTCTCAACCTTGCTGGATGAGAAATCCTGTGAGTGACTGACAGGTGGCACATTCTGAGCCTGGGATGAAACATAGTTTTGGGACTGGCTGACCGACAAGAGGCTTGGGAGCTGTGCTGTAGAATAGATCTGTGCTTGGCCTGTAATGACAGAACTCTGGTTTTGCGCAGTTTTGGCATAGCTTTGTGTCTGCACAGTGGGAGCTACACTTTGAGGTTTGGGGGTCTTCGTTGACCTTGGAGGCTGCTTCGTGGAACAATTTTTCACTTTTGCTGTGGAAGCAGATGGAAAACCAGGTGATGGAATTGCAGATGTGTACGACTGAGCAAGTTCCACCGTGACTTGAGAAGTCTTCTGATGTGGTCCTCCATTGCTCACCTGAGTAACGTCTCCAACTGGACTGCAGGATAATGCTGAGTGCCTAGATGTATCCTGAAAATTAACTCCACTTGTACTCGTTAAATAGCTGTGTAAGGAATGCTGTGAAACAGTCAGTTGAGCCTGAACAGACTGAGTACTTGAAGGCCGCTGATGGTGTTTAATAACACTACATTCTCGCTGAAGTGCTCTATCGATAGAAGCAGTGGAACCAGTAAAGACAGATGTGCTATACGCCTGAGAAACCTGCTGCGCTCCTCCAAGGGTTGAAGGCAACAAACTAAATTGAGGTTGCAAAAGATGGGGTGCAGATTCTTGAGCAGAACGATATGTTGATGACTGAGGTGGTATACTGGTACTTAAAACAGAACTGCCTAGGCGCTCAAACGTCAAAGCAGTTGGAACAGGGCCTTGCGATGTTTTGATCTGTAATAAAGGATCATGGGTAGTTAAGAGACCATTTGATGTAGCACTGAAAGTAGAATCTTGAAGACTAAGAGAAGGGGTAGTAGCAAAGTTTCTACTGCTGAAAGTGTTGGGATGCTGATATGCTGATAAAGCAGATGTTGGTGGAAATGTTCCAGAGGTTGGCAAAGCTCCAGTAACAAAGAGTTCTGTGGCTGTTGAGGAATGCATACCTGGAAAAAAAACCAAAAACAAAAACAAGAAGAGAAAAAGAGCATAAGGGAACTTTACAAGTTACAACACTCCACATTTCTTTAACTCATTTAATTGTAAGATCTCACAGCATTTATAAATATAACCTTCTTTAGAATCACCACCCTTTTCAACAAAAACATATAAAGGGAGGCACTTATTGTGGGTAGTTTTCAAACTGGTAGACGTGCAGGGTTTTTTAAGAATTCCCACTTCTAACCTACAATGAAATGCCAAGGGAAAAAAATCATATCCTTAAGATGCAAATTGTGGATAAAAAAAATTGTACAAGATTAATTCTGCTTTGAAACTGAAGGCTCTTTATTAATTTTTATTTCAGTCTAAAAAGAAGTTCATAGTAAAGGACAAACGATCAAAAGCCCTGGACACCTTTAATATACAGTAAAAAGGCAAACTCACACCTTATCAATTACAATACATGCACAGTTAAAGGAGCAATTCCATCTCCTGCATTTACCCTCACCAATACTTTCATAACTCACTTTATGTGAAACATTTCAGAACTTACAGTTAAAGAGCTAATGGCCTATATGCTTTGCAATGTATGTTTCTTAAAGGAGGGCTTTGACTTTCAATACAAAGAATAAATGTGATTTGTACTCTTTCTAAAGCCTAAAATATCCACAGACACCAACTATCTGCACAGTGTAACAGCAACTATCCAACCAAAAGGTATAATATTACTTAGTTGTATCTAGACATCGGTATGACATCCCAGCTTAAACAAGATTTCTCAACAGAATGTACTACTACAACTGAAACAGGAGTGTGAAGTTCCCTTGCAAGCTTTGGGCCTTACAGCAGCGATCCATACCGTTCAGTGCTTTTCACCCTATAACTTGTGGGCACTGGTGAAGTTTGTGTACTATTCACAAAGTCTATGAACAAAAGTGAAGTAGGCAAGTTTATTCTCAGGGAAGCTTAAACTTCTTGTAAAGGCATCTGTAAAGGAAACCATTTCCACTGGGAAATTTACAAGGGTATGCTAACCAGAAAAAAATTAAAATCACTGATAAAATTTGACATTTTTCAGTTCTTAAAACAGCTTTTAGCTTCAGATCATTTAAAAATAAACTAAAAAACCTCTCAGTAAATAAGGCTTGTTTTGAGACAAATACTTCAGTTAAAAAAAATCAGGTTTAATTTTCAAATACATTAAGTCCTCTTAAACCGACTGCAACTTAATCACACAATCGCTTTGGAAGTTTCAGATGAAGCTGCGAAAGAAAGGCTTTGTTTCTCCCTTTCAGCTCAAGACGAACTGATAGGAAGAGATGTGATACTGAAGGAATGCCAAGGTATTTTTCATTAGTCAACAATAAGGTCTTTCTGAGTAAGAAAGCATAAGCAGTGTTTTCATGCCTTTTTTCTTCCCCCCTATTCTAAAAAACTGCAGCATCACGTACGACTGGTTCTCTCTCTCACCAAGGCAGGGGCATCCAGAAGCATCAAAGGGCAAGAATTTATACCTATTTTAATTGCAGATATTAATTTCTCATCTAACCTGTCTTTTCCCCTTCTCTTCCATAAATTAAAGCCCTTCCTACTACACAGGTAATGTCTTAATCCAGACAAGAGCCAGGCACAGAAGCACTATCATGGCAGAACTGCTGGGTTTTACATTTTACTTCTGTGGAGGAGCAGACAAAAGGTGCAGCAAAGGTAGTAACTCATGTGCACAGACACCCCCCACTACCCTAAGAGAACACTGATAACACATCCCACATATCAAAGGAAGACTTGGTAGGACAATATCACAAATACACTGTTCCTCTTTTCCCCCCAAAATCAGCAGTTGCAGGGTTTGGAGAAAAACCCAAGTAAAAAAACCTTCCAAAGAAAGGTCACTTTGAAGAGCAAAGAGCACTTGCTTTCCCTCATCAAAAAACTTTGAGAAGACAAAGCTCTCAAAAGACACTTGGGAGGCTTGAGGGATACAGAAAAGCAGCAAAAGTATTAAAGGACAACAGAAAGCTCAGAGAACTGGTAATATTGAAAATGGGCTTACTGATGAGGTCTTAGTAATGAGTACTGAGAAGTCTCTCAATCACTGGTATCAACATCAAACCCGACCCACAGCATGTCTCCCCATTCTTCACAATTCACTGTTAGGCAGGCTGCAATGGAGAAAATGCTAGGACGAAGAGAAAAAAAGATTTCTTCCCAGCTGACAATCTGATGTGAGGATGGGTCATCACAACTCTAAACACCACTGATTTATATTAAGATTTTTTTGACCAACTAACAGTGTGCGTCTTTCTCTGTGCTCCCACATATCTGCTTTTGTCATGGCGAATAAAAAGCCACATTCTCTCTTCTCAACTTTTTGAGTAGCTCTTCACAGAATGCAGCTGCACATTATACTTAACAGACCAAGCACAAACTGTCAACACATAAGGATTGTTCAACTCTTCTCTCTTCCTACCTTATGCCTCCTCCCTAATCAGAACCAGCCATCATACAGCTGCAGTGAGACACAGATCAGCCTGCTGATACAGTGGAAAACTATCCCACCAAAGGAAAAAAACCCACCCAAACATTTTCTGTCAGATTGGTGAATAGATCTGATTCACTGCACAGCTGCATAATCACTACATAAGATTAACTTGAAGCTACCTACGCTGTAGTAGCAACACTTATCTTGGTGGGGCTGGCTGTAGCAAGCTCAAAGTGTGCAAAGTTTCCTGCTCTGCACAGAAAGCTTGACAGATGGGTGAGGTTTATAGAAGGCAGTCAGTCTGCCAAAAAAAGACAGCATGTTTGGTTATTTGTAAATTAGATCACTTATTTCTATGTGACATGCACCTCAGACCACTTTTTTGAGAACACCTTGCTCATTACTTCTGTGTACAAAGGGGCTAAAGTTATCCATAGACTTTTAGTAGTAACATCACAGAAGAAGAACTATGACAGCGAACAGAGTTTGAGAATGAAAGATCTGCTAGGGTGTACAGGTAAGCCACCTGAATATGCTTATGGAGTTAGTAAGACTAATTCCAAACAACGTTGGAGAATAAATTTGACTCATTAGATGAAATAATATCCTACACATGTAAATTCCTTCTAAACAATTACATCATCTCCTCATATAATTCTTCTAACACAATTCTTCTGCTAATACAATTTCATTGATTTTGAGATTTTTAATTACTGAGATGGAAAAGAGGTAGAAGACATGCAGCCTTTTCAGTTAGTCAGGATATTTTTGTTTCAAGTTGTCACAAACATTCAATATAATCATGACAAAATTTTATTTCAAGAGAAATTTTTCACCTGTCTGCCAGGAAGGAGCCCTGAATTGTGGTAAAAGGGTAGATCCTGAAGAGACTGCCTGAGCGGTACGAGACTCAATAGCAGAGAGAAAATTCATAACTGAGGAAGTTTCCTTAGTGTTACTTCCAGCACTGTGCATACTGGCATCAAATATTCCTGAAAGACCTAGATGAGGGTGGAGGAAAATGAAACAAAACAGACAATTCAGATGAACTTACAAGAAGCTCAATCAAGTAACAAGGACACACATTCATAATTCACTAAAAATAACCTATGAAACATTAGCAATATTAATAAAGTACATTGATTTGTCAGTGTTGAACTGTTTTACACTGTTGCAACTGTAAACTGGAACTTCAGTACACATTTTAAAATCAATTATTAAATGTAAGTCAAATATGATGCTTAATAACAATGTTTACGTAAACCAACAAAATTCTCCCTTCATCTGAAGATTCACTGTTGGGTTTGTTTTGTTTTGTTTTTTTTCCACATGAACTGTTTAAACATTCATAATTCCTTTGGAAATGGGTTCAACTTCTCTGTATCAACCCTTTCCCTCCTTGGGCAGCTTGTAGCTGTTTGGACTTCTCTGCTGGACTGGCACAAGACATTGTTTTAGCTGCATTCCCTGTTTCAACAAACACCTTTGTGTGTTCCCTGCTGCTCATACCTTTCAATGTCAGGGGGCTCAATGGGAAACACTAGAGAGATGCAGTTTTAAGTAACTGAGATAATGTCAAGACTGCAGGGTCTGCACCCTGAAACATTCCCTGCTGTTCTGACTCGCCATCGTCCTGATCAAGGACCTGGCCAAGAGATTGCAGATTCCAGCCAGCACACAAGCTCAAATGTCTTTCCTTCAAAACCGGGTAGCAAAGCAAGCGTGAAGAGGTCATGCCCCATCTTCTCCTGACACGGAGACAGGACATCATCAGGATCACAGACAGATCCTGATGCAGATGTAACACAGCCTAACCTGCTACTATAAAGTAAATCATAACTTTCCCCCAGCACTATGTCTTACTTTGCACATATAAGTACTAGTAACAACCTGCTCCAACTTGCATTAGTTTTGCTATTTGCTTTAGTCTAAAAGAACTGGCATGATTTCTGCAGCTGGCTTTGAGGCACACGTAACGTTTCGCCCTTACGCCCAGGCCAAATCCTAAAAGCTGTACTTGAAAGAATAGATGCAGTTTCTTTAAGAATCAACAATAAGTTACTGAGCACAACGCTCGTCTTATATTTTCCTTTCTACTTACGACATTTTTATAAAAGCTAACAACTGATTCGTTAACTTTCTACTATTAACTCAGCTTTTCTAATACCACTTGCCACCACCACCTGCATGACAAACTCCCTCCAATTATAAAATTCATCAACTTGAATCTAAATTATGTAGCAGTTTTGGGTTTTTTCTTTAGCTATTTAAGCTGTAATCTCATGATATGGACAGTTACCAGTAGGATGGTGTGTAGTAGAGTATCCAGGAAGCTGATGAGAAGCTGTGTATGTCTGTCTGTGAAGAAGATCTGTTTCTGAATGTGATGAATGTCCTCCTCCATAGCTTAAGCTAAGGAAGAAATTAAACATTATTAACAAAAATATACAGCTATACAAACAAAGTACAACTAGGAAATCCCAATCACAGCCAAAAAGTTGCAGAAACAAAAGAGAACATAAGCCCAAGATCTGACAGATGTGGTCGTGCTAGGACATCACTAAAAATGTTAAGCAGATTAAAAAAAAAAAAGTACTACAAAAGCTAACGAGCCAAAGGGGAAAAAAACCCCAAACCTTACAAAAATCAACATCGATCATGGAAAAGTCTACAAAGGACTAGGTCAGAAAGACAGAGGTCTTCCTAGTCCAACTGTAAGAAACACTGGATGGACACTTTTTGTAATGATTTACTGATATAAAGTCTGCAAAGCAGATGACTACAAATACATGTTCACTTTAACATTTCAGTTTCTGATTCCATTAAAACTTACAGGACCACATTTAATACAAAGGCTGGAATGATAAGGAAGCTGTGGGAGCAATAATTTTTTAAAAATTTTGTTAGTTTTGGTATGATTCTAACAAAATTAACAGTGAGAGCATTAGCAAGTGACAAATCTCAGCCTTCAGACCTCCTAGCATTAAATGTAAGTTAATGATCCACAGTTTTCATTTAACATTTTGAAACGAGTCATCTAAATTAGCATGATGTTTTAATCAGGCTTAATGGAAGCAAACCAAAAATATACAGTGTCTGGGCCCATGCAAAATCAATAATGCAGAAAATAGAGAAATGTGATCTAAACATCAAGCAACATTAGGAATCTGCCAAAAGTGCTAATAATTTCCAACTTAAACGGCAGAAAAAGGAGTGGGAAGCAAAACAAAATCCCAAAGCTTTCAAGCTTCCATAGCTTCAGCTCTGTACAGCACCTGTCAAATGGAAAAAACGAAAGCCAGAATGACCAAGTAACCATTTATCTTCTTCTTGCCTTTTGGACATTGACTTTATAGTTAGCTGCTACTTAACTGCACTGCACATGTGAGATTGCTTTAAGTTCAAAATTCAATTGTAAACAGATGCCAAAAAACCCTGAACGGTGAAACCCACAGCCCTCTCTGCTGACTGCTTTAAGGGAGACTTCCCTTATCCTCTTTCATCCCCTGGGATGAGGGGGCAGTCACTGCATAAGGGAAAAACGGAACACTTGATGCCAGGAATCATGACATCATGGGAAACTTTTATAGAAGTCAGCAAATAATATAAAAATTGGCAACACTGCTTGATTTGCTTCATTTTCATTTAGACAACAAGAGGAGGTAGCAGAGATCTGATGAGCCTGTAAGAGCACTGTGACCTCCACACATCACAAACTAGCAAAAGCCTGTCTGTAAGGGACGCAAAATTTAAGCTTCTAGATTAACTTCCACGCCCGAGATGCACTAACGGGATATATTTTCCATTTCCGCTGCTTATACCACAGCAATACAGCAATACTCCTATCGTCAGCGTGCCAAACTAAGGCACAAGCCTAAGGAATGAACTAAAATCCTTCGAAAAAAGAACCTCAGCTACTGCTTTTCTCAGTTGCACTCGCTGTCTAGCACTTTAGCACCTTTCACAGCAATAATCACCATTTAGAGAATCACCAAACCTCAACTCAAGAGTCAGGACATGGATGTGCTTATGTTGTAGAGGACAGATCTTTGTGCAGGTCAACACTGTACCAGCAACTGATTTCTATTATATGCTGACTGAAATCGAATTATTTGCATCATTACTACGGACAATTGGCAGGCACGACTGCATGACCCTGTAGGTTATTTTTGATTTACAGCATTTAAAAAATTTAGTATTTCCAGGCCAAAAAATTTACAATAGTGTTCTGCACATAAAACATTATGCATGTAAACAAAGCAAATTTAAATGCAAATATTTTTACAAGACGAAATTTAAAGTTAAGGTGGTTTGGTTTTTTTGAACAAACTTGCATAGCTAGAAAAAAAATAAAACTTAGGACACATGATGTTTTCTTCACTTTTTTTTTTAAATAAAAATGTGCTACACAAGAAAATAAGGTTCTGAACTGAACCATGGGAGCGCATGCATTATTAGCAAGAACTATCTTCACCAACACAAACACTGATCTTGTGAAAACTTTCCATGTGTAACAGGTTTTACTTTCAAGCTTTCTTAAAGCATTTACCTATACAAAAGTATGAGATGTTGACTTTTCGTCCATACGCCTTTTAAAAGGCAAACTATACAGTCATACTACGTGGAACATCTTCCTTTTCCTGTTTCAGGTATTTTCAGGCCAAGAGGCACGTCTGACATTGTAGTGGTGCTCCAGGCTAGCAGGCCTACACTTTGCAGCAAAAATCCTTCCAGATAAGGCGAGACTCACAAAAAACTGTACAGATTACACCAAGTAATACTGCATCGTTCCTCCTCTTCCACTCTAACAGCAAAAGGTCATGAGCTAAAGGTGGATCAATTTACTCTAAATTAACCACCTGAAAATTTGGGAAATTGAAAAAATCATTTGCAAGTTTTGGGGGGTATTATTATTATTATTATTATTATTTGATATTTCTACTTATTCTGGTGGTTTGGTGAAGATTGTGACTTAT
The DNA here is from genome assembly GCF_034619465.1 of Leptosomus discolor. NCBI lineage: Eukaryota > Metazoa > Chordata > Aves > Leptosomiformes > Leptosomidae > Leptosomus > Leptosomus discolor. Next base: position 19,950,893 of record NC_141402.1, on the reverse strand, counting down.
TTCCCCCTCTTCGCTCTCTGCATAGGTAACAAAACCTTTTTTTGTAAAGGGAAGGTACAGTATATGCAAAGACTACAAGACGGCCGAACAACAAGCTTGTAAAGGTGAGGCAGAATGCTCCAAACGATAAAAGCAACTTGTAAAAGAAACTTAGACAAAGACATTGTAATGCGGAGGACACTGGAACTAACACTGGGATACAAAATGATTTCTAGACTTAGTATCTCAAAAACCTTGTTAATTACTGGAATCTCACAATTCTAGTAATTATGACCATCTTAAGAACATTCAAAGTATATGATGCTTTTTTTTTTTTTTAATACACAAACTCCTAGGTCATAGTTAATGCAACCGCAACCTCAAAAATGAATCTGTCTTTCAATAAAAACACTGCATTTATTAGAACAGTTAATTGTTTATTGTATAATTACCAGTTGCTGGAATGTAGATCCTTATCTCAAAAAAACCCTGCAATATATGCCTTCAGCTTACATAAACTCAGACTGAACACAAGCACAGCAATCTGGAAGATTACTGCCTTAGGGCCCCTTTTTATAAAATTTAGCTTTTAAACAGATGAACTTACACAGCATGTAATTCGCATATCAAAAACACATTAAGCATGGCAAACAACATCATGTCTATCTAGCCCTTTGTACTCTGGTTTCAAAGTTTGTTAAAATTCCACATGAGTTCTCACTTGTACTGAAACGTCGGATTAGTTACTGAAGAAACACATTCACATTACTTGGTACTTTGTTATCATTAGCTGCCATATAGGGTTCCAAAAACACTTCCCTGCTTATCACTGATAGATCACAGCAATTTCTCACTTCTACTGGCGTAGTTAACTGCACAATGGAGTGATTACTGCTAGAAAGTAATACAAATTTGACATACAAATTTGGAAAATAGTTCCCCCTGAAGTATTTTTCACTGAAAAGGTCCATTCAATTTCAATATAATATTTAAGTGTCCCTTTACAGATGCCCTATAAAGAGCCATCATTATTTGTCATTGCTGTGACGATGCTCTCAAAAAATCCTTATGACCATTAAAGTGAAATGACTCAAATATTAATCTGGTTTTTTCACCTACATCAGTTGGGCGAATAGATTATTACCTCTCCAGTAAAATTTCTGGAAGAAAATGTAGTCTTTGCACTCAGTTGTTCCTAAAATACCTCAACCTTGATTTACAACTCCTTTTTGTTAGCCTGTATTGAGTCTTTCCTGAATCAAGTCTTCACATATCTGTTTACACTGCTATTCTTATGATTATTTATTTCTACAGCATTCTTCAATCTAATAGTTTCATATGAATTTAGGTCTCCAAAATGCAAAAGGTTATTGGGTTATTGCACTCACCACCCTCCTCACCCACTGACACAATACCTGGCTTGCACTTTACGCAAGTGATAGACACGTTTCTTAATTTCAAACTCAAATGGAAGGCTCACTTTCACAAAGAAACAAAATTCAGTTGCAATAAGCACTGAACATACAAGTCTTTACTTTCAATCTCTCTTTTTCTTCAAATAACCTTGCTCTCCTAGGCATCCATACAGAATGAAACACAGAAACAACACCACTTTAAACAAGTCTCTTAGTTTACTTGACACAAGAATTATCATTACATTGAAAAAGGGCATTTTCATCTACTTTATTTTCTAGATCAATTTTCATCAGAGCTTCTCAATTTTTAAGTTGTTTTGTTTTTTTTTTTAAGTTTAATAACAGCAATTATTCAAGCTCTAGGGAAACATATAATGTCCACATGAAAAACAGACCTGGACTTTTAAGCAGCAAAGGATACTTCTGGGTGCAATACCTCGTTCTTTTCTTCTTAGGCACTTGTAACTTCTGCCTCCAACACAAAGGAAAATTGCTAAAAAGCCACATTAAATGACAGAGCGTTTTCAAAGCATTCAAACAGTGCAGGCTGCGCTCAAAGTGAAACCAGACACCTACACGACAAGCAGTTGCACAGGAAACTCCAGACTTCAGGAGAACTGAGAAGGCCCCGCGCCCCCGCCGCCCCAACAAGTCAGAGATCCAAAACAACCAAACCCAACAAAACGCAGGGCGACAACCCGGCACGCACCACACCAGTGATCAGATTTGAGGCAGACGAGGGAAACTATTTGATTTCATCTTTGGGCAGCCTGTTCGACCTTACTGAACACAAGAGAAGCTTCCCAAGTCCTGCGGAAAGATGACAAGGCACATGATCCATTTCTAAATAAATCACCAAAAAGGAGATTAAAAGTACAGTGACTGCCTCATATTGACAAGGAAATACCTTAAAACTTGCACTTTGTATTTTATCTGACCTGAGATATATGTGAAATAGGGGAAATATTACTCAAATTTCCCCCTCTACCCCAAAGCTCAGACACTTGGCAAAGGAGACGCTCTTCAACCAGCTCCTTAGCTGTGCAATAGTGACTTCCAGTCAGAGGCTGAAGGCAAAGCTGCTTAAGATCCAAACACCACAAAAATGACGAACTAATTTCTAAATATTAAAAATACTGTTCTAAATACAAAATATAAACTGATACGCAGCTTGCATCTCTTTTTGTCCAATATATTTGATTTAAAACACGTAAAATACAGTTCCAGCTTGCATGATGTGTTATTATTAGATATAACATTTAATATTTTGCTTAAATATTTATCTTTGCTAATTTGCCTTTATTCATAGCAACCCATGAAGACAGAACGTTAAGAGTATTCTTGGAAACATTACTTCAATTTAATACAGACAAAACAGAGGGCAAGTGGCCTTTTAGGCAAGTTGTACTTCAGCTGCCTGTCCTAACAGCAACCGAGTCTTAACAGTCTAACTAAAATGTAATTCAGTATCTAGGGTTTATCTGCAGTTCAGAATAAAATTAAAATTCAAGAGCAAGATATATTTAATCCAAAAATGGGTTTGATCTTATATTTTAAAAAAGCAATGACTCTAAGAAAGCTTAACCATAAGGAACAGAGGGATTTGCCTAGAAAGAAAGTTGCTACTTAAATTAGTTTAACACTGTTAATGATATTGTATCACTCCTGTCAGATGGACAGGCCAACCAACTTCTTAAGTTTAAAAGCAAGCCCATACAGATAACAGAAAATGTTCCAGAAATTAATTCCAATGGAAAACGGAGGAAAATAAACTCATGCTCACCCCAGAGACTCATTTCAGTGCAAAATATTTATTTAGAAATGTCTATAAGATGTGATTTTTCAGTTCTATTTCGCAGACTCAGACAAGCTAAGGAAAAAAAAAAAAAAAAAAAAGACACTGCAAGAACAAAGTTGGTTCAAACCTTGCAAATACTGGCAGGTTCAGGAAAAACACGGAAACCAGCCTACTTCCTGCATCTAATTCCCTTGATCCTCTTATTAGATGATACTAAACAAGACAATCCTTAACATTTGAAGACTCAACTGACATTTGCACAAAAAGAAAACATATTTAACAGTCTAGAACAGTTATGGTAGACATGAGACAAAAATAAATCTGGTACTTCAAAAATAAAGTCCATCACTGAGAAGTCAGAAAAAAGCATCTCTAGAATTAATACAACTTAAAAGGTGCGTCGAGCAGTCCTTTAGGAACAGCATGCACCTTTAGTATTTGCCTGGCCTGTTTTTGAATTATCACATAACAAATAAATAGATGTCAATATTTTAAAGTATTATTAACTATCTAATAATATTATTCTTCAAGATAGAAGATGGCTTTTAGAAAGACGGAAAATACAGAATCAGACTCCAGTACTACGGTATTTCAGTAAAACACAGTAGTATTTTATCGACAATCTCAACTGTCTGTTCGTTACATCAAATTCTTCCCTTTTAACGTAATTCCATATTCAATGTAGAATATATCAAATCATACCAGAAGTAATCACCCTTTGCTCTTTCATTTAAAGATGAAGTTGTAATTTCCCAATTCAAAGCATATGCAGAACCACCAAGAGCCTGGCTGAGACCGGGAGGACGTGGACAGAAGACGGCCTCAAGCTACTCACAACAGGAAACACTGATTACTTCCTCGCTTTCTAGGAGGTGAGATTCGAGCTTCTAAGAAATAGATTTTGAGGTAGAAAATTAGATGCAGAGAACTGCCTGAACGAGCAAAAGTTCATGCTGTTCCTGTGATTCTTTACGTGAATACACACCATATCTTAAAAGAGAAAGATTTTATGGCAAAAAAGGTCCATCTCCCTTTTATTCCCATGTTAATGTGTCTGAACTCTTTATGCTTGATCCTTTTAAAAATAAAAACCCAAAACCGCTTCAGGAAAGCCAAAACAGTCTTACTGGTACTTCAATACCTGAGTGCAAGTGCTGGCTTGTCTGATTAAGAACCCGTGGAGTTCTTAATAACAAAGACAATTATAATTCCATTTTCATAAAAATCAGTTCAACTGTGTCTTGAAATTGTGTATGTGAAAACTAATATTCAGATAGAAATGAGCTATTTATAAACTTCAACTTCAGTTACTATGGAGGAACTGGACAAACTACTTTATGTTCTTATTTTTTAAGGTATGTAATCTAAATTATCTTTTTGATGAGGTTATCTGTGGTTGAAATGCAGTACATTTAACAAATTTTTATATACCTTTTTTTTTTAAAATCAGAATTGGCAAATATCACTACCACTTAGCTTTGACAAAAATTCTTGGTAACTCAATCAAGACAACTTTCTAAAAGCAATTCTGTGGCTTACAAAAACCAGATGCACTAGGAAAGGCAAAAAAGGGTGAAGGTGTTTTAAATTTAGAATTAAAATCCTGAATATGAACTACTTCACATTCCTTTAATGAGAAAGTCCAAAGCTCCCAGCCCGCTAGCAAGAACCCAGAAGCTGGGGCAGCATCTAGGGCTTTCAGGTTCCCCCTGTGTGCCCAGGAGTGGGGATGCAGGACTGAGGGTGACTGCCTGGCCGCTGAGCCCCACACCACTGCGGTTCCATAGGGTGAGTGGGGCTGGCAGCACCAAGGCTGGGTTTTGTTGGATACCCTGCTGTGTCCTATCAGGAAATTTTGAGGAATTTATTAACATCCCATGGGAAAAAATGCCAACCATGTTTAGATCTGGTCATCGCAAATAAAACTGACTGTAGAGTGCCGTATTAGTTAAGAAGCTTTTTTACAGCTTACCCACTACCACCCCTCCCTTTTCTCCTGTTATGGGGCTGCAGGATGCCAAAACTATTCTATAATAATGCCAGTTTTAAGCTCCTTACGCACCTTTTAAGATTTCAAGGTCTGGAGAGGAGCTTTCGGTGTTCCTCCTCTGAATATTGAAGCCTAACTTTGATGTCCTTACTAAGTCAGTAACATCACTCCCCACATCTAAACAGACGCCGATATGCCCACATTCACCACCCAATTTATATTATAATGCAGCGTCAGAAATAATTTTAAGCCTTTTGTTTGCCAAGCAGTGTTTTGGGGATTTACACATCTTCCCTGACTGCTCCCTGCAGAAAAACGAGCACCCATTAAGGTCTGTGTAGCTTACACCATGGAAAGAACTGCAATCTTCTGTTCTCGCCTTTTGAGGCACTGGATTGTTTTGTCACTACATTTATTTATCCTCTTCTCTTACCTTTTCTCTAGGAGAGAACTTTCTCTTTACCCAGCACAGAGATAACAGCTGTGATTTTTTTAATTAGTACTACTGCTCTCCTACAGAGCTTTACTCACAATTTCAAAAGATTTTTGTAACAGACAGTAACGGAAATTAGCACTTTTGCTGCAATATGCAATGCTACTCTTTTGTCAAAAGCGTACTTGGAGATACTTGAAACTCTTCTCAAAGATCATCACAATATTAACGGTTGAGCACACAGCATAATCCTCTATTATGGTTGGCCGAGATACACACAAAAAGATTATATTACTTTTAATAATAAAATTTTATATCAAAATATAAAAATCATCAGAGCATTATCTCAAGAAGTGTCTTTGCCACATCAGTGCCTTATTAAAAATACAATTCATTTCAGCTATTGAAATGCTTCTCAACCCTTATCCTCCCACGGTGACGACAGTGTCCTACTTTGTGGCAAGCTTGAGTGTTACTTTTGGGGTACTACAGGAATGCTTGATATCCTATTTCTTAATAGGCCCTTTATTTTCCAATTATATGGAAAAGACGATGCTGAAGTTGAGATATTCATCGCAAAAGAGGTAAGAGGTGCAAATAATATGTCCCATCGACTGACAGAGCCATGTTAGGCAACACCTCTTTTCATTACCAAATCTCCAAGCACTTTACAGTTCCATAACCCATTAAACATCTTCTTTAATCTAGGAAAACTAAGGCACAAACATTAACCCACTCGGATTTACAGCCCTCACAACCAAGTTTCAAACACTCAGTACTGAAATAAGAGTCAGTTTCTCAAGGTTCTGTGAAGTTAAAATTCTTAAGAGCTCAGTATGCAACATACTGAATTACTGTGAAGATCAGTGGCTTCACGGCTCACAGCCACAGAACTTGCACAGAATTGAGGCATCTACTCACTGCCTACATCTGAGACCGCAAATGTTACTGTCCTTGGTCATCCCTACAGCCTACAATGCAAGGCCATTAAACAAGCTCTAAGCCTACCAGCACGCCTACCTGTCCGGTACAGTGTTTTCCCTGTCCCACAACCCACTGCAAGGGCTAAGAAGCTCATATGAGCTCCTTTAGATTCAATAAAGAGGCAACCCTATGACTAACACCACTTCTATCCCAATTTAGGAGGTGTGCCCAGGAAAGATCTAACATATTAACAACACACAATTCATCGTAAAATGCAGCAGAGTCCTTTACATTAAAGGAAACATCACAGGGTGTTACTACCTAATTTTATAAGGAAAATTACCATAGCCCTTGAATGTAGCTCTTACACTTCTTCATCAGTGCTCTCTTCATCCTAAAACAGATTTAGATTTACATTTCTGACCTTGCAAAGAGGACCCTGGCTACCACCTTGTCAACAGTTACTATTTAGCTGAAAATACCATAGGAACTCCGTTGCTTGTGAATGCTTCAACTAGAAAACGTACACTGTTCAAAATGGTAGAAAAACAGTTACAGCTACGTGGCATTTGAGATGGGAAAAAATGTCATTATACAAACCAAATCCCTTAAATATGCCCCAGGTATTGATGTAAGATATCCTGACGTTCAGGCAGATAGCTAAACAAAAACAAGTATTAATAGAGATTAAAATGGTACACATACACACAAACTAAAAAAAAAAATCCTTCAACTGGTAAAAAACTGTATTGTCTTTAAAAGAGAATAACAAAAGGGAGTTTTTTGTAGGGGAAATGAAAAAAATCCCAGCTCTCTTCAGTGGCACTGAGCATCAGTAACCTCCAGGTCACCAGTTTGCAACAACTGAAGTGAGTTAACAAATCGTTGCTTTTGAGAGTCCCAAGGAGCTAGTTTTCTAGGATCTCTCTTTGTATGGCAAATGAGCAAGTGTTCACAATCAAGGAAAAAACTATTAGAAATCCTACTCTTGGCAGACTCAGTAGAGAATAATGAAACAGGAGGAACATAGGAATTGAGGGATTATTCACTGTCTAGCACTGGAATTTTTGACACGAAGAAGAGAGAAAGTAAACAGGATGTGGTGTGAAACACTAAGTTGCCGTATTTCTGAAAGGGATTTCCTGGTCAGAAAACAGTGCAACACGGAACGTGCAGGACACGCTGGTACGTTCAGTATCACCACAAAGCAGCAGCCCAGTTGCGCACACACCACGCAGGCACATTTGTCTGGCATGTTCTGGATGTCCAAAAGCTTTCAGAACAAGCTGAGAGATATCTGGAAATGCTAGATGAAGGGCTAGAGCCCTCAAACTCTCCTCACACAACACCGCCAGTTTAAAAAGAGGGCTATCTCCAATGAAATCTAGATGTACGACAGCCCCAAGTATAATTTATACAGGGTTATTAATGAATAAATGTTCCTTAGCATCCTCCCATGTAAATACTATTACTCTAAGATAAGGATGCCTAAGGGTGCCTTCTTCCTGCTGAGTGTAATTGGTTACACTTATACAAGTCCTAAGCAAGCAGAGGTAGGCATGTAGAAGGAAGATGAAAAACAAGAAAAGCAATACAGGCAAATAAAAGCTTGTCTAAACATATGTAAGTTCTTGCTGAATTGTTCAGCAATAAGAAACTTCAGGTATGCAGGGATTCAGGAATAAAAGCTCTTTGCCCCTCTTTACTGTAACCCACGGTCAGAGAGGTTCTGAGGATGCTCTAATTGTAAGTGTCCATTCACCCCCGACAGTCCATTCAGAGTGGTAAAATGAGGAAGTACTCTAAGAACAGGTGACAGAGAACAGTAGAAGTAAACCCAAAAACTATGAAAACTTCCCAGTGAAATATGTAAATCTAGTACTTAACAACTAAGACTTCCATCCTCTGAGCACACTATTTCTCTCTGCTTAAAAATTCTAAGAATTTTCCTTTCTCTGTCACTTGCACAGTACAGCAAGAAATGCCGTGCTGGAAAGGCTGAACTCTGCATGCTGCTCAAAGTTATTTTTGTCACTCTTAAGGCTGCTAAGGAAGGTCTGAAGTGAGACTATTAATGTGCTGCCTTTTAACTGGTTTTTGTCTTGGGTTTTTGTTTGTTTGGTTTGGTTTTAATGTATGGAATAGGCACTCATCACACAAAATAAATTTTTGACATGCAAATCTATGAATGCCTTGACAAAATAGAAGAAACAAAAAAAAATCCAAGGGAAAAGACACTCACTCTGTAAGAGCTCTAGTATTGTTTAGAATTAATATAATCCAGTCATAGGTGCTTTTTTCCTAACGGGAACAAAGATTTTTTCTAAAAGCAACCTACTTTCTACAAAAGTATCATGCCAGAACCAACAGCATCTCCAAGAAAAAAATAAAAGGTGGACAAAAGCACAGAAGAAACAAGGGGAAAAGGTCTGTTCTCTGGTAGTATAAAGTAAACACCTACCATTAAAGTTAACAGGATGAAAGGTAAAATACACATATGGGACTGAAAAACGTTTTGCATAGGTGGAAGAATACAAAATCCCTTTATTTCAGAACAACATATTCGGTAACCTGTGCTGAAGTTGTTGGCTCCATGGGAACGGGCTCCCATCTGAAATACCATTCTAGGTGATCCCAAGAGAGGTCAAGCACGCAGCTAACCAAATGCTCCTGGTAGGGAGGCAGGTAGTACAATTTGGGTGGGACACTCATTGAAGCCAGCAAGGCTGAGCCCATCTAAAAGCTGCCCAGGACCGCAGAGCAGTCTCCCCACCAAGGCCACACAGCTCTGCTCCCTGCTCATCCCCTGGTGCCACCTCTGGATTCCTGTCTGACAGCACGGAGCACCAGCGCAGCTCTCCAACTCAAGGCAAAGCTATTCATCATCTCGCTCAGGATAGTTTTCTCACGAATTAACAAATCAGACCAGCTCCCTGGGCAGTTGCACAAACACCAGAGCCAACGCAAGGGAGGAGGAAGGGAGCCCCTTTCAGCAGCAGCGAGTTCAGCCATCTCATGTAACTGCACCCTCAGACTAAGTTTCAACTCGTTCCTTTTCGTTCTACGTCACCATTTCTCACTGCCACAAAGTGACATAAAATGCTTAAAATGTTTCATGCAAAGTTGTCACTAAAGCTTAGACAGGTAAGCAGCATGTAATTCCAAACTAGCCTCTCTGGCTCACTTTGAAACTTTAGAAAAGACTTTACAAGACGACCATACATGTGCATCTGTGAAGAACTATGGGGCATACAGCAAGAATGTGTTGAGCCTCTCTGTTCAGTCAATCTTTGACGTTGTCACAGCTGTTTTTTCAGTGTGTATTGAATGTAGATTAAAACAAGAAAGAAAAAAAAAGACAAGACGACCAACAAAAGCTAGCAAGTCCCTGTAAGGTATCTGCGCCACACCAAGGACTACCTGTGTTTTATTTTGTATGTATAAATGTTTTAGATACAAACTATGACAGAAAGTTTGGTAAGATTTTAGTGACCTACCTTTTTATATGTTTATAAAGTTTATTTAATCCTTCTGTGCCTTTCTTTTAATAGCAAATGTTCTAAATATAGTCACAGTTTATAAGCTTTACCTTTCAACATTAAATACGACACCAAAGGGAACTTTTTCTAGGAAACGTGTTTAACAACAAACATTAGTTTTACCCCTCAGAACAATTTCACTTGATGAAAGAAAATGTTCTATGCTTTTCTAAAACACACTATCTGCATTTTTAGTTTCTATAGCTACGCAAAAATCCATTAGAATTCAAAACTGAGCATTAACTAAATCACAATTACCATACAGTTGTTACAATAAGCATTAGTTTCACAGCTATGCAAAAATACAAGTTAAAAAGTCATCATAACCACTTATCATAAAAGTCTCCCATTTAAGCAACTTCACATAAAAACTATGACTGTAACTAACTCATTATCTTAGATTACCTTCTATAAATATAGGCCACACTACAATAGATAACGCTGACTTTTGGTTAAAGAACCATCTTGAATTAAATTATATAAAACCTTGTTTTATATAATGTTTGAGTAGAGCAGAGACGGACAAAGACTACCAGGCATAAAGAAACATCAGAGACCATAGCAGTCACCATAAAATTTGAACAACAACAAAATAATTGTGACTGACATTCAATCACATAAAGCAGAAGATCTGAGTCTTAGAGCTGTGGTAAAAACCAAACAAGAATAGTGAGGTCCCTCCACTGCTAAAAATCTTTCTCTGAATGAAACCCTGGAAGTACCCCCAAGACAGCTATACACTCAATCAGAAACCTCATCTGTTATCACCTATCTCCATTTCTCTTTCCAAGCAATTACAACAGTGTCAAACTATTACATGTTCACCTGTTTTCTGAAGATGATATTTTTCTCGAGCAAGTAACAAGTAAGCATGACATGTTATCTGCTCTTCAATACGGGACTCACTTTAGACTGTGACATGAAAAGAGAGATTCAGCACAGAAGTAAGGTTTTATAAAAGCTACAGAAAAAGGTCAAAAGTGGTGATGTGCCCATACAACCACCAGAAATCCCTTCAAGATGCTGACAGCCTATGTAAGAGGTGGAGGGAAGGCGCAGGACAGGAGCACCCCTTTCACCCCCTACTACAGGGCTGCACTGTCCAAGTACGCTCCTCAGTCGCAGCAATCTCTGTTCAGCTAATGCAGCGATTTCCATCAGCTCCCATCCCCATTTCACTATCTTCTCCTGTTCCATGGGAAAAGTTATGTCACAGCAGGCCTGGTAGCAACGTCCTTACAATACTTCACCACACATTTCCTTTCGGTTGATAAGAACAGTGCCATTGCACAGACAAAACAGTGCCTGCAAGAAATAAGGAGCAGGATAAAAACCAGATGGCTGAAGTTAAGCGCAGGAAGACAGGAGCAATGCTTGTAGGGAGGAGAAATCATTTTGATGAGCCGAGACTGTGAACATGGCTCTCCACACAAAGGGAACACAGCCTGCCACAACACAGCCTGCACAGCATAAATATGAAATGAAACTTGAATGAAATACTGTCATCTATATCACCTAAAGGCTGAATTCTTTTCAAGCAAGCACCAGATGAACATGACACACATTTTTTTTAATTTAACATCAGGCTAATGCAGCTTCAGCTGTTTAGACGACTACCTGTCAACCTCAATCATAAACACCATTTTGAAAAACGTGAAGTGATCTGTAACACAAGTTGAGGACACCAACAGCATATTCCCTTACACTACATTTATACCTTCATGATTCGCTTCCAGGCTGGTACAAGCCTTGGCAGTGATAGGCATGACTCTTACATCCCCCTTCCCCAGCAACTGGCTCCATCCATACAAAGACAAATGCTATCAGTGATAGAGGAACCAAAAACACCTACGCAAGGCCAGACTGTATTTAACATTGTGTCCAACATGGTTCAAATCTTTAAATCTTGCTGAAGACAGGCTATTTTAATTCTTACTAAAATGATGTGAACTCTAAGAACCCAGTACAGGAAAACTTCAAGCACAAAATATGATTCCCAGTATTTTCCCTTCCCTCGCTACAGCTAAAAAAAAAAAAAAAGTTAAAACATTTCGGTCCACACATTTAAAACGCATCATTCAACACCATCTACACAGCCTCGAGATGAAACTTTTAAGAACTGAAAGCAAGGTCCTCTTGACATTGCTTCCTAAAGCATAAGCATAAATATTGTCACATAGAGAATGGATTCATTAATACTAATTTGATTTTTTTTATTAACAATTTGATTGGTAAAGGTAGCAGGCATTGATTCAATAAGCTTCTGCGCAGTACTTGTCTTGGGACTGTTCTCCATGCCATTTTAATTAAGGAACTCCCAAAATATACAATTAATATTGCATTAATATAGCAGCCATTAAAAAGATAATGTTTTGAAACCAGTGGATTTTTTTTTTAATATGGAAAAAAATCATCAAGTAGTTGTGTTTCTTCTGAGATCCCAGAGGGGTCCACCCTTGCTCCTGCACTACATGTTCTTAAATGACCTGGAAAATCCAATCCTTCCTCATGGAATAGATGGCACGATCCTCCATAGATGATGAGAATTGGCGAAAGCAAAATAGAAAGGACACATCACTGACTTCCACTGAAAGCAACATAGCAACATGACCAAAAGTAGTTCAACAACTAGGAAGAAATGGTAGAGAGAACGGTAGGAGACCTTACTTCGCCATGTACGCAACTCTGCAGAGAACTCGACTAAACATAGCTTCATGGGGCAAGGTGGCCCAAAAACTAACAGTCCTTGCAATTCTCTGTGAAACAAGACATCTAGAGCCTCACACCGCAGGGAGGTCCTATTATCTTCCTACTTTACATTGACTTAATTGCTTCTAAGATGCAATGTCCATAATTCAGGAAGAATGACAATAAATTGTAGGGGATTCAGGAGAAAACTGAGTAATTGTAGTAAAAAAAAAAGTCTGGTACCCAACTTCAGAAGATTACTTATTTTTCTTTAAAAAAAGAACATACAGCAAGAAACAAAAATTCGTAAGAACTCATACTTTGGAAAACATGAGTTGCTATGGGATTTTCAGTGTCGATGAGGCTATAGCAAGATCCAATGGCTAGAAACTAAAGGTAGCTATCTTCAGATCAGAAATATGAAATAAAATACAAACCAGCCACTTGCATACTTTAACAAAAAATGTGCTGAATTTTGCCTCACTGGAATTTTTTAACTGTACCTTCTAAAACATAAGCTCTAGTTTCAAACACAGATTGGAAAAAAAAAAAGTCCTATGGCCTTCATTATGAAGAGGTCAGACTAGATGATTGCAACAGTCCTTCTGACTTGATAAACCTATTAATCTTATTAGACAGATCAGAATACACGCCTGACCACTTTCAGGACCGAATGCAGTGTCATCCATAGACGCACCTATTTCGATGGTATATTTTTAGCCTGAGACTCTCTTTTACCTTTAAACATCGTCGAGATTGGAACTACAGATATATGAAAGTAGAAGCATAAAAGGCAGGCGATAACAAAAATCTCAGCGCTTACAAAGCCCTCGTTTTAGTTGGCCGTGTTATACAATCAAAAAGCACCCGAAGCCAATAAGATATCCTGTATTTTTTCCGCACTTCCCGGAACTTTACAGAACTCTCCGTGGGACTGAATCGCTCCAGACAAGTTTTAGCTGAGAGGAGGCTCCGCACGCCCGAGACCAGCGCTTTAGAGGAAAGAGATTACCCAGCCTTAGCAGAGCGAAAAACAACGACGCGGAGACATAAAGGGCGAAGGGGGATGCTAGCGCGGCGCTGGCCGCCACCGCCGGCCCGGGGGCTGCCGTCTGCCGCCGCGGGCCGAGGTCCCCGGTGCCCCAGCGTGCCCCGGCCCAGCCGCCGGCCGGGACGCAGCATTGTTCCGGCGGGCAGCGCCGGTGCCCGCGGCCCCGCACACGCGGAGCGCTCCCCCCCGCCGCGCCGCCGCCCCCGAGCCCCGTTTCCCTCCCGGAGCCGGGCAGGGACGCGTGAACTCTTGAACCCTCGCCGCAGCCCAACGCGAGCCTCCGGGGCGGAGAGCGGCGGCGGCGCGCCCTGCGCGGGGAGACCGCCCGCCCCGCCGCCGAGGGCCGCCGGCGCCCAGGCACGGCGGGGAGCCCGCTCCGGCCCCCCTCCGCCCGCCCGGCTCGGCAACCGTGCCCCCAGACGCGGAGGCCCAGCGGGACGCGGCCCGTTCGCCCGCTCCCCCTGCCCCGCCCGGCCTCACCCGCCGCTGGGCCCCGCTGGAAGGGGGAGGCCCTCGCCCGCCCCCCCACCCCCCCTCCACCCCGGGACGCCCTCGGCCGCCCGCGGGCCAGGCCCCGGCCCAGACCCCGGCCTTTCCTGCCGCAGCCCCCCGGCGGACCCTCCTCACCTGGGCTTGAGGCTGCCGGCGCCCCGCTCGTAGGCCCAGGAGGCGGCGGGCTGCGCGGCGGCCGGGGCCAGGGGGTCGGCGAAGCTGGGGGTCGTCGGGTAGTTCCTGTCCATCATCGGGGCAGGGCGCGGGGCCGGGGCGGCGGGGGCTCCGCTGGGGCCCTGCGCGCAGGGCGGCGGCGACGGGGACCGAGCGGGGCGGGTGGGAGCGGCCCCCCCCTGCCTCATGCGGGGCGGGCAGCGCCGCGGCCCCCTCCCCGGCGCGGGCCAGGCCGCCGCGTCCCGGCCCCCCTGCCCTGCCCTGCCTCCGCTCCCCTCCCCTCCCGCTCAGCAGCGGGCGGCGGCGGGCGGGCGGCTGAGGGGAGCTGCGCACGGCGGCGGGGGCTGCGCGGCGGCCAGGCGGAGACCCATGTCGGGCTGCTCTTTCCCAGGATGCACCTCCCCCGCCAGCGCGCACTGGGGCTCACGGGCTTCGGCTCCGTGGCCGGGGGGCAGGGAGGCCGCAGCGGAGGGGGCCGCCGCCGGAGCCGCCGCCAGCAGCACCGGCGGGGGGAGGAGGAGGAGAAGGAGGAGGAGGTCTGTGACTTGGGAACGGGCGGCTGCGGCCTTACGGAGAAGCACGGCGGCTGGAGGGGAGCGTGGCGGGGGGCGGTAGCCGCCACCGGGGCGGGGTGGGGGGGCTGAAGGCGGGGACGGCCGGGCCGGGCGGTGAGACGGGGTGGAGGAAGGCCGGTTTCTCGGTGGGGCCGCGTCAAGTGAAGCGCTGGCGCTTTGTTGGAGGAGCCGGGGCGGGGCCATCTTGTTCCCGCTGAGGGGAAGCGGCGTCAGCGGCGGGCAGCGCCGGGGGCCGCGGCCTCCGGGGCGGCCGCTGCCGCCACCGACAAGATGGAGGCCAACAGCCGCCCTACCCCGCCTGCCGCCCCGAGGCCGGGTTGCCTCACGGGGAGTGCAGTGTAAAGCAATTTGTAGGGCGGCTCTCCCGCCCTGCCCCGCCGCGGGGGCGGGGGGAGGCGTCCGTCCCGCGTCGTGTCCCCCCCCCCAGCGATGGGCGCGGGAATTTGGTGGGGCTGTGGTTCCCCGCCTCAGGGCAGCCCAGGGCCCGCCTTGGCTTTGGCCGCGTCAAGCTCCGGAGTACTGGTGCTCGGCGGTTTAGGTTGGTCATCGCTCTGAGGATGCTATACAAAGGTTAAATAATATAAAAGCACCGCCCTTTAGCTTTTTTTTTTTTTTCCCTTTTTCTTTTTGCAAGCTAAAAGTCTCTAATGTCTGTAGATAGATCAGAGCTTTCCAAAAGATGCAGGCGTTCTCCATCAATATATTATTGCAGGCCCGGAGTCTGAGTAGGCCAAAAGTGAAACAGCAAGAGGAACGGACAGAAGGAATATTTAAGTATTTAAAGCAATCTAAGTCACCCGGTGTACAAACAGTAAATTCCTGTATCTTTGGCTGCATACTTGTTAAAACGAAGTATAAGGGAAATGGGCACCAGCTGCACAGAACAAGGTGGGAGCAAAACAGACATCCGTGTGGGGCCGGGGGATGGTGGGTGAACTGTGGTGTCTTGCTTTCCCTGCAGGCTGGAGGTACACAGGCTGAGATGAGCAGGAGGAATGTGCCTCAGAGGTAAAGATGAGGAATATGCACTTGAAAAGAGGGCGACAGCACCTGAAGGCATTGCTCAGAAGAGGAAGGTGTATGCTAATGAGTAAGTCAGTCTTTTGAAGATTCAGTTTGTAGTACTCCAGGCAATATTGAACCGCAAAGTGAAGTGAATTTTGCAGTGAAATGCAGAGTTTAGAAACTTGCCTACAGGCAATCAGACGAGATGCTAAATTAAAAAAAAAAAAAAAAAAAAAAAAAAAGTGGAGTGGTCAGTATTAGATGAGAAAGCAGGAAGGTAAAGCACTTTAGGAGGAAAAGCTGAGGTTCTGCTTTTCTCATGGCCCGTTTCAAGAAGCAGCAGTCAGCTACAGGAAGAAATGCAGCCTTGGATCAGGAGGGAGAGGTAAGCGTGAAAGTCATCAGCACCGACGAGACTGAGCGAAGTCACCCAGAGGCCAGGGCAGAGGGAGGAGGGAGAAGAAGCGAAGCGTACAAAGCCAGAAACCAGCAGAGTGAGTTTTCCTTGTGTTTGCATAGGTTAGCACCTGTATTGCTTGCAGCTGGAGGAGAGTATGTGGGGGGTGGGAGATCTTCTTTCCCCGGGAAATACCGGGTGTTACTGTTTTACATATGAACGAGGCCTGATGTCTCCAGTTTTATGCTAATGATGAAGCACTTACGCTGCTAATACTATTGAAAGTAGCATTTCCAGCAGGGAAGGACCTACAGTTTTTGATTTCCCTGCAGGATCTCTGCTAATCTCCATTATAACGTTACACTTAAGAGTGCACTGTTTCCCTCAAGTGGGCCTGAGGGAAGGGCGATACACGGACCTAAGAGATACAAAATGCCTTTTCCACCTAGCTGTACTGTTTGGTTATCTAGAGCGAGCGTGTTGGTGTGGAGCTGCCTTAATAGTTTCTTGCCACAGATTGGAACGACATATTAATAAATTGAAAAACTGCTAGTGTCTTGTTTGATTTTTCTCAAAGTAATGGCAGCGTGGACTTTAAAGAGTACCATAACGTTGTGTATTTTTGCTACAGGATATTTCTCTAAAGAGAAGGGTTGTGCGTGTTAATACTGGTGATATGTGGCTGTAAAATCGTGTTGCGTGAGAAATCACAAACAACAAGCACCAGTCCAGGTTTACAGGCAGGGAAACATACACAATTAGTTTAGACCACTAAATGAACTAGTTGTCAATATAGTGCAGACACAGCGTTTCCTGGAACGTTGTTGTAGATCCTCTTTCTTGTAATCAAACAGCAAGGTTAAGTGAAACAGAAATTGTGATGGCTGTTGTTAAGTTTAATTTCTTTTACATGGTTTTAATAGAGGTGGAGTAGACTGAAAACTTAATCGCTAATGTCCATAACCACCAGATAAAGTCCATTTATCCAGTGGTTTGCTTTTCCTGTGTGTGAGATAAACTTGCTTGTCCTGAGGCCAGCCGGTGAGACTTCCGCAGTTTTCTCATTAAACCAATCCCTGCTACTTGTTGCCGTCCCCTGTCGAGGAAAGCTACCTCAAAGTTTGTGCCTTTTATCTTTTTGTAACCAGAAGATATTTTGTAATGCTGTTCTCTAAGAGAACCAAAGAGTCTGTGTAGAGTAAGTGCTTTTACAGTAACCTGGTATCCACCACAGTTGTGAGCAGCTTTTCTGAAAGATGTCAGCTGTAGAAAAAAATTCTTTGATAGACCCTGTTACTTACAGTTGTTGTTTTAAGGTGTAGATTAAAGTGTAAGATTTGTATTTAGAACTCATAGTAGACACGTTCATGGCTCTGAGTATTGAAAATATTTTGATTCTTGCGTTAGTAAGGAATGCTTTCGTTTCAAATGCAGCAAGTACTTGCTATTTAGGAACTGAGCTTTGATGGGCTTTAACACCTTTCGAACTGTAGTTCATAACTGAGTGCCTATAGCCAGTAATGATATTGTATGTGCTTATATCTCAAGTCAAGAATTTAATAAATATATTTTGCTGAAATGTAAGCTAATACAGTTTTTCACTCTAAGAAAAAAAAAATCTTAAATTACAGCACTATAACACAATCTGTGCAGCATACTAGCCTGGGGCAGTACTGAATTTTTGTTGCTCACGTCTTTCCCTAAATGAACAGTCTCCACTTGGAAGAATAACGTAAGAACAGAGTCAAAAATGTCATGTGATGGTTAGGAGACAGATTTAAGTACTTAAGGTGACGCTGTAGTGGGAGTCGTCTGCCTAAGGTCTGAGGAGTGATCTTCAAAGCTGCAGCATGCGCTGCTGCCTGCAGGTGCGGTGTGGTGTGGCAGCAGGGCTAGGCTGCCGCAGCTGCTGCTGGCACCCGAAGGAGAAAGCCTTCCTCTCTCTTCCTCCTCCCCTGCTCTACCTTCCCGCTCCTAGCGATGCGCTCTGGCCACAAGGGGAGTGGTAAATTCACTCCACGGGCAAAAGAACACTTAACTTTTTTTTTGCCAGAGGTCATTTTTCTGTAATTTCACTGAGCTGAGTCAGCTTGCTTTGCATCAAATGAGTGCTGGCTCAGGGCAAGCAGTGGTAGTGTGCAGCTAGCAGCAGCTGGGAAGATGACAGGAAAGAGCAGGCAACTTTTACTTTTGATGGTGAGATACTGTCTTGGCCCATGGTGTGTTCAATATAGAAATCTCTAGAGTCTAGCAGTGCTTGAGGATACACCTCTGTGGACAGTTAACAGGCTTCTCTACCTGTATGCTAGTTCAGCCGGAATCAAGCAAGCTTTGTCACAGAACTGTGTTAGCTAATAGGCGCTGCCCCTTAGGGAAACTGTCCTGTTTTCCTCTTTCTCTTTAAATAATTTGATGTTATACGACGCTGAATGGCAATATTGCTTTTTGAGGTCTGGTTTTTGTGTTTAAAGTAACCCATGTGCCAAATGAAACACAGGATCAGGCTCATGGGTCGTTGGCAGTTTTCTGTGATTTGATCATAATTAAAACCAATATAGCTGTCACAAATCCAGGGCCAGAAGAATGCTCCAATTCACACTTGATGTTGATTTATTTATTTCGTAACTTCTTTGTTTTTTAGTGTGCTATTGTTATTACCCATGTTAACAGAAAAATGTCAGCCGGTGCGCGGGTTGAGTGCGATTGAGTATTTTGTATGTTGTATATGTACAGGACTGGCCAGACAGGAGGCTGCATGGTGTGTTACAGCTTTAACAGTACCACAGATGTTAAATGCCAGGGTAGCACCAGGACTGAGCAGCAGGCGTTACTGAATGGGGTGGTTCTTCATAGTGCCAGCAGTTGCCACCTGTGCTTTTGGCATCCCTTTTACTGCAGGTACAACAAACCTGGCTCTACAGGGCTTTTCCAATCTTTCTCTCTCCTTGTATGCCCTCTTCTTCTACAGAGGGCATTGCTCCTGTCCTTTGCCTTTCCGTAACGCCTGAGGCCTGGTTTTGGTCTTGTTCTGGCTCTTCCCTCATATTTAAGTGCCAAAATAGATTTATTTCTTGCATTAAGAGGCTTTCAGCTAAATCTGTAAACTGTTGGTTTTGCAGCAAAATTCTTGTTATGCTTCAGGGCAATTTTTGATGGGCTGAAAAGAATCACGGAAGAACAGTCAGATGCATATGCTGGACCAGCAGCTTCAGCTGTTGTTGATCGAAGAAAGTAAAGGCACGGCATGTGGTTAACACTGCAAGTCTGAGATTACAGCTTGGTTGTTGGAAGTGGACAAAAAGAATTGTATTTCAGTTCATAATAGTACTTTATTTTGGAACTATCACAGTATCATAAATAGTTTGCTAACATACACAAACATCTTAGTGGTTAGCTTTCAGTGGCTAGCCATGTGTCAACAAAAGCTCCAGAAATGCTTAACAGTTAGCCTTGTGCTGAGAGAATGGATCTTCACCATTGTTTGAAAAGGGCGTTTCAGAGGCTTGAGGACATTCTTTTTTGAAAACTAATGTTTCACATATAAAGCGTGCAAATAACTTGAACGCGTCTGATCAAATGAAGAAGTTGAGGTCAAAGCTGAACTAACAAATTCTCAAAAGAGCGCAACGTAAAATTTCTGCAGCATCCTTCTCTGTTGAACACGGATGGATGGTAGGCATCCACTTACAGGTCGCGGATGCGGCACCTTTGTGCGGGCTTTGTATGTGTGCTGCTGGGCTGTGGCATCTTCCTTGAGCAGCAATGGGTAAGTAGATCAGATATTATGCAGGCTTGGTTAGGCCTGTTATTAATCGCTGACTGTTTTTTTTGTTGTTGTAATTCTGACCAAACAGAAAATGGCAGTTTCTTAACAGATCAGATTTTGCGTTTAATTTGGCACATGGCCTCTTTAAACATAAAGCTAGACATTAAGAAATGTGTAAATAGGAAAGAAAGTGCTGCCTTTCAAAGAACACACTTGATCTTGGAGCCTCCAGCAAATACTCTCTTTCTTTGCATTTCTTTACATATACTCTCTGAGTTTATTTGATAAAAAGCTTAAGTATACATACAAACAAATGAAGCAAAATCTTCAGAAATCGTTCTATTGAACTAAAGTTGATGTACAAAACCATGGCACTTCTGACATGACAAGAGATGACTGAGCTGGTAGAGAGCTCACTGCAGCAAGGAGATGGAAGGCCTCGTTTCCTTCACTTTCCCAGTCCTCGTTCTGGTCATGTGGTTGCAGACCTTCCAAGGCACCACCACTGGCCCTTGTGTTGATTCAACTCACCCACTCGTGAGAAAGCTGTTTACGTCTTTGCTGCATGATTTATGAAGGGATCTGGTAAGCATCGGAACTGGTATAAGGTAAGTGGGAGAAATGTGCAATGACATGTAGGAAAAAGAAAACTTAAATAAAACCTTTGCCGTTGAACAAACTTGTATTTTATTTTAACTCCTAGATATTTTACTTTGTATCGTCTCCATGCTGGGTATTTAACATCAAATACTGGATGTTTACACATTCAGTACCTCGTAGTTGCTGATCTTTAGAGAAATTAAACTGAAGCTTGTGTGATCACAGGTGTTTCTTATTTCCTAAATGAAGTAGGCACTGCGTCAGAAATTTAAAACCTGTTATAAGGCCTTCCTAAAACCTGTGTTTAAGTGTACCAGTTTCCAGACTGAAATATTTTTTCCTGATCCTTTGAAGTCAGGCTGCTGCCTTTAAAGTGTGGCCTTCTAGAGGCTCCCAGAATGTAGGCAGCAAGATGCCTGCATCGGAGGGCCCCTTTTGTTGCAGTGTTTCTGTAGTCTAGGTGCTATGCAAAGAGAGCAGGAGGGAAAGGAGGAGCTAAAGGCCTTGCTCTGTGAAGAGACTAGGGAAGCTGTCCAACAAGAGTGGTTGTTAGAGAGAGGGAGGGGACCAGGAGCTTGACAACTGTGTCCAGGAAAGATTAAAAATCGTAATAAGCCAGCAACAAGCAGGTATGTGCAATAGCAGATTGTGAACAGACACAGAAAAAGGAATTGGAGACGGAAAAGTTAAGTAGCAAATAGTGGGTAGAAAAATAAGAAAAGAAAAAAAGGAAATTAAAAGCTAAATGTAAAGTAAAAGTAGTTAATGTAGGTATATGTATTTTCAACACAGACAAAATTTACTGTATCAACAATAGCCAAAATACATTTGATACTGTTCTGTTATGTTCCATATAAGCAATTGGTGTAGTTGTCCCTGTGAAGTTACGTAAAAGATAATGTATTTTGTGGTAAAACAGAGGAATGTTGTCCACCTGGTGAAAATTTGGGGAGGTTGCTCCCAGAGGGGTCAACAGCAAGCTAAGCTGTACTTTAAACACTACTGGAAGTACTATTGCTTCCCTTGTTGGTACATCATAGGACCTGCTGTTCCCAGCTGGAGCTAGTCTTTTGCTGACATTTCAGTATTTTGCCAAATCAGTCAGGGCAGTTTTACAGTAATTGTTTTTGACATTTCAAAGTGAATGGGCTGGCTCTCTATTAAATGGACACAGAGATTAAAAGTAGATGGGAAATTTTATTAATCTGAGTTTTGACTAACTTCTTTTTTAAAAAAAAAAAGTAAGTAGTGTCAGAATGCTGTAAATTTGCTCAACTTCCACATAATTTTCAGAATTGTTGAAACCCAGATGAAAACGTTGGTTTTTGCTTTTGAATTTTTTTTTTTTTTAGCTGGGCACTGTATAGCTAAAGTCATAACATAGTGAACAGATGACATAAAAGACATTTTCCAAAGAACTGGGATCCTGTTTTCCCAAGAGTTTTGATGAGAATGAAGCATCTATACCCCATCAGCTGTATTGCAAGTCTCAGTTCAGTTGACTGATTAAAAAGCTTCATTGGATGTTCAAATATAGGAGGAGACTCTGATATTCTTTGGGCAGTTTTAGCCAGTGAGCTCAGATATCTATCTAGCTGCCCTCATCTATCCCTCCTGCCTCTCTGCAGAAGTTTGTTCTCACCGCACAATGCGTACCTTCATTTCAGATTGAAATCACTAGTACCAAACGAGGAAGTCGGGCTTTGCACCTTGCTTTTGCCTGCCTGTTCTGGTCCTTACTGGAGTGATCTTGCTCACTTCACTAACCCTAAGAAATTGGTCTTTTTCGGTCACATTGTTGTGTTGTGTTCTCACCAAAGGGTCTGGTGAAAGTCAAGGAAGGTGGAAGGTTACATACAACACTGGTTAAGTTGGTTTGTTTCTTGAAGTCTTCAGTGACTGCAGGTCATGGTTCAGAACTGTAGATGCTTAAGGGAACTAGAGCAATGAAATGGGAAGCTTCTGTCCAGAGCAGAAATTGCCGATGTTGAAGAAAACAAACCACAACCCTTCTTCTCTGTCAACAGGTGCTACGTGGCATGAAGAATCACAGATGGTTTGCATTGGAAGGCACCTTTAAAGGTCACCTAGTCCAACCCCCCGCAGTGAGCAGGGACATCTTTAGCTAGATCAGGTTGCTCAGAGCCTTGTGCCACCTGACCTGAATGTTTCCAGGGATGGGGCTGCTACCATCTTTCTGAGCAACCTGTGCCAGTGTTTCACCACCCTCATTGTACAAAATTTCTTCCTTGTATCTAGTCTAAATCTGCCCCTCTTTTAGTTTAAAACCATTACTCCTTGTCCTATCACAGCAGGCCCTGCTAAAAAGTTCATGCCCATCTTATAAGCTCCCTTTCAGTACTTTAAGAAGACTGCATGCTGTTACCAACTTCATTTAAAGAAGAATCCAAAGGGTTGTCAGAGGCTTTTTTTAATCATAGGCTAAATTAGCATTTTCTTGTTTGCTATGATTAACCTGCATAAATGTTTCTTTGGAAATTGTTTTACAAAATAATACAGGAACTAGCAGAGTTTAAAATCTTGCTACTGCTCACCCAACAAAATGACAGCACTTAACATCACAGTTAGAATTAAAATATAACCAGTGACAACTGCGTTCAAAAGGCTCTGTCCGATGAGTAGATGGAAGGATGTTCCCAAGTTCAGAAATGACTGGAAACAGAAGTTACCACCTGACTAAAGAGCAGGGTATTTGGGAAGATGTGCTTAAGATTTTTGAGAGGAAAACGCATCCAAGTTCGTGGCTGTGAAAATGACAGTGTGATAAATTTGTACGTGATAGGAACTAATTGGAAGACAGAGTATAGAAAAAGCAAGCCTGAAGTGTTTAAAAGATGGCTTTTAAACCTGGGGTTTCCTTCCTGTTCTCTACACCACATGGAACAAGTGAAGAGAGCAGCAATAAAACTTCTGTTGGCAGATGAGACTGTGGATAAAATGGTTTGTTGTTGTTTTTCTTTTAAAAAAGCTTTAAACAAACCTGTAGTGTTGATCAAAGTAATCAGTGTTGCTAATAACCTACAGGTAATTAATGCAGCTTATTATGGCTGGTAATCTGAGGAAAGACAAGGAATTTTCCCATGCTTTCCAAATTTCCAATATACTTTTTAAGGGCAGATTAGCCTCCAACATTCTAGTTAATACAAGTAGGTATCATTAAAACAATAGAATACTCTATATCAGGTTTGGCAACAGCATTGTGGTAAATAATTTGGCAGAGCATTATACTTTTTATTACCTGAAGTGATCAGTTGCTTCATTTCTGGCTCCATTCCCAGCTCAGCTGAAGCCATAGACTTTGATAGGACCAGAATCAAATGCTTTATGACTCACATTTTCATGAACTGTGGTGAGGAAGTGCACTTCCATTGGGTACTTTGGTTTTTCCCTTTTAATGAATTCACAAAAACCCCAACAAAACCCCCCAAAAACCTAGAAATACACAATGCTTATAGCAGTATTAATCAGAGGATTTGATAAATCACAGGTTAAGTGATTTATTTTTCAGTTGACAGAGCCAGAGAGCACTTTTCTGACCCTGAGTTATTTGCTCTAACTAATAATCCATCCTGATTTATAAAAAGTTGCATACTGTAATCTTCTATGATGCTGAAAGGGCTAAGTTTTGGAAAATGGTTCAAGGCAAGGGCTAACAGCATTTAGTGTGGCATGTTTAAACCTGTTCTGAGAGAAACAGAATTTAGATAGTACGTAATTTTTCCCAGTGTTTTGTTTATAGACACTTCTGCTTCCAAGTGTCGTAGTAGATCTCTGGTATTTCTCTTAAAATCCACGGCCTTTCCTACTGGCCCCCAAAAGTCCGGAAGTCAAAACACTGATAATTTACATCTGTATACAAATTAGATTAAACTTGCTGCTGCTTTGCTCCTCAAAATCTACCTCCTCCTCCCGCTTTAAGGACACTTGTGTTTGCTGTTTTCTATATTCTAATAGCAACTGCATTTTCGAAGGAAACTGCATGTAAGATTTGGAAATGTGAATCTGAATTCACAAGTCACCACAGTGTACCTCTTGTTGATTTTTCCTCTGCTGACCCTGATGAATCAGAAGTTCTAAAAAGAGACGATACAAGGTAAGAGTGTCTTGGGCCGGGAGTCAAAGCATGAAAGAAGAAAAACGAACTCAACCCCAACAACTGCCATTCAAAGGAATTTTCTCCCTTTACAAGGAGAAGTACGTTTTATGTTCTGTTCAGCTAAATTTCAAACTTTGCTTCTTATAATAAGCAGAATGCGTCTTGCAAATTGTCACGTTACATGCAACCAGTATTTCTAAGTCAGTCACTGCCTATTTTGACTATTGGTGGGGTCTAAAGTGCAGATTGAGTAAATCTGAAGTGTCGTACCTTACAGAAGGTGCAGTTTACTGCCCAAAGCGCTACAGCATTGATGTTTAACAGTCACACTGTCTTAAGGTTTTTTATTATGAAGGACAAGATTTTTTTGCTTGCACTGCGAGGAATCATTTGCAAATTATTTGTAGGAATAGTAGAAGAATCAAATTTCACGTGATTAAATAGGTTTCTGTACAATTTCTTTAGTTTATTCAAAACATGACTTTGCCAGATGCATACCTCACTGTAGTAACATTAAAGAATCTCTGAACTCTCACAAGGCCTGTGAAATCCCTTTCCTTGAATGTGCTCCTATCAGTCCCATTAATCATTTTTGAGTCCGAGGAAAAATTTAGAGAAAAGTGTGTTCTGTAGCTCCAGATGCACATTAACAAACTTAAAAATTGTTAGCTAAATTAAAAGGAGACACAGAAGAAATGTTTTTGCAAGCTTGTAATGCCATAGCTTCAGCATAACCTGTATTTTGGTTATATCAACAGTGATCTCGCACAATTCACTTATTTCAGTTGTACGGAACAGTAACATCCAAGAACTTCAAAATGCTTTTACAAGTAGGGCAAGAGTGAATTGAAACTATCCCAACAAGGGGATTCCCCTGTCTCTCAACAAGAAAGAACCTGCAAAGAAGCTTGTTACTTGTCAAAAGCCAAATCTGATGCTGAAGCTTTAGCAATAAGAACACAGTCCAATGCCCACTGATACCAGCTCGGTTGTATGTATTTTTCAAAGGGCAAGAGCTCCTTGTGTAGCATTTTCAATGTACCCTCTTTATAGTCCAAGATTTGGACTGTTTCCCTTCTTTGTAAAAGCATTTGCAGATTAAAAATCTCATAGCAATCCTCTACATCTCACTCAATAGCACTGTAGGTTCTAGCATGTTAAAAAACATAGATTTCAGTCAAATGTTACACATAAATATTTAACCTTTATAATATAAAGTGCATTAAAATACAATTTGCCGCTGTCAGCATTGGTCAAATGGGAATGGGCGGGGGGAATTTGCTGCTTCTTAAAAAACCTCATTGCACGTGTCCAACTCTACAGCCACTGGAGCACAAGAAAACACCAGCCCGATGCGTTGCCCGTGAGTCCCTCCAGCAGGGCTTCCTGCGGCTACGGGAAGCCTTTTCCATCGCGGTGCCGTTTGACTAGGAGGTAAAGGGACAGCGATGTGGGTCTGTGACTTGCTCAGCAAGATCTGTGGGCCACAGTGCTGGGGGTCAATATTTTAATAAGATGTAAAATTATGGGTGGCTACAGCTGGAAAGACAGAAATTGTGTTGATACAATTAACCAGTAACTCCCTGAAATTCTTGACTATGGCTCCGTGGTTACTCATCTAATATGATGTTTCATTCTACTTAAAGGTTCATTTTGTCATCCCAGTAGGGCAATAGATACTTAGGCAAAGTGCTTCTGTGGAGTAGTCTGGCCTTTGATTTGAAAAGCTAAATGTCTTTTTCAACATTTAAATTTTTAAACTGCAAGAGAAACATCTGTGGAACCTGGGTATTTTTTAACAAGGGACAACTCTCCAGCTACTTGCTTAACATCCCCTGGCCCATAGGACTCTACTTCGAGCTGGTACGTAGTGCAGAACATCAAAACCATTTGATGCAAGTATATGTTGTATGAATGGGTAGTGTGCCATGCAATTAATGGTTCCTTTTCATCCAAAATTATAATCACAAAAGTACAACAAATCGAGTACTGTGTTAACCAGCAATGTCTAAAACAAACCAGTGTAATCCAGAAGCAGTAATATATACACACACACTTAACAGATCAAGTAAGGAAATAATTTTTATTCTCAAGTCTGTTACTAGAATGAATAGAAAATTCACACAGCAATGAAGTGAATATATCAAACAATGAAGCAGACTTATGATGGTTTAAAGTAAAAGTCCCAAAAAATGGTTAGTGTCAATAAAACCAATTAAAATACTGTTCCTTCTGAAGAAAAAAGGTGAAACTATAATAATGAAACATCAGTAGCGTGATGGGATGGCTCAAAGTGCATATGGAAGAGGGTGGCGTACAAGACCTGCTCTTTATGCAATCCCTCCTCTAGCGCAATAACCTTGTGCAAAGAACAGTCCTGCAGCCTGTGCAACAGACACCTCTTTTCCCAAACAGGACCTTCACTTGCTTCTAGTTGTGCTAACGATCTTTCACATTTTTGTAAACTGTCTTGCAATATGCAAGGGAGCACACACTTTTTAAAAAAGTATGTTATGTTTGAGTAATCCCCCCTCACCCCAGAAAGAGGTTTGTCACTAAGGGCCAGGAAGTGACATAGACTTTTTAAACACCTGTGCCCTTTTTGGGGGCCCTGGATAAGGGGGTGGTGGCACGTTGTGTTGTCCATCTGAAGTAACAGCTTGCTCATAAGTTGGTAGTCCTGAATCATCAGTTCTGAGAGGAAGTGGGTTTAAAGAAAACTCTTCATGCCTTCTGAAGATGCTAGATGAATTACGTCTTCTACTTCTTACGTAATCCAAGTACCTAAACAAAGTTAACAGCATTATAAGTGGCAGCTTCTGTTTCAAATGGAAGAAAGAATATAAAGTCTTAGTTGGAAAAAAAACCCAAAGAGCAAAACAACCAAAACACCACACCAAAACCCCCTTGCCTTCAATGATCATAAAGTCCAGAAGCCAAATACTCTTTCCAAACCACAGGGTAAGAATAGCTCAGTAATTTAAAATGTATAGGGAAGAGGAAGCAGAGAATCCTCTTGTGTTCCTTTTAAGTTTAGGAGAAAGGAAGAAGCAGGGCTAGAGAATTGGTAAAGAAGCGATTCCTCCAACCTACTTCATTTCACGTTAAGGTAGAGACTACATGCCATGAAGAGCATATAACCTACTTTAAGGAGCGAACAGAACACATTAGACTTTCCATTGCAGAACCAAACATATTCAAATGATTTCATCTTTTTAGTAAGAGTATTTTGCAAGACAAACCCCAAAGGTGTATCAGCCATGCAAGGGTTGGTTTATGTCTTTGTTATTAATTTCAGCATAACTACTGCTATTGCTCACCCAACTTTGCTTCCAGGAGTAAGAGCTAGAACTCCCATTGAATTTTCTGAGAACACGGTTAGACCAACCCACAGTGATTTTTAAATTCCACTCTTAAGCAGGAGTTTGTTTTGGTGGTGTTGTTTTGTTGGGGTTTTTTTAAGCAGTGAAGTTCCTTACCCTGGTTGTTGCCTTGATTTGCATCTACTTTTGCAGCAGTAGAAGACAAGCAGTGCAATTATAACTAACAGCACTCCAGCAGCGACTAGACTGATGAGAAGTCCTGTAACATTAATCTTTTGCAGTGTCTCATCACCTGAAGATAAAACATTGGTTATTTTCATTATGAGTTTTTCCATCTATGCAGTATACACTGTAAAACACCGATTTTGCTGTGCTGTAAGGCTGTCCTTTCCAGAAATGTCTAGCTTGCTGTAAAAAGCCGTATGTCTGTGGCACAAGCCACAAGTATCACTCATCAGGTTAAAAAAGAAGTGAGTAGATATTCCCTTTTCTATACAGAAAACTCTCGAGATGTCTGTCTTCTAATGCCTTCCAAATATTACTTCATGTACTTGTGACCTTGATCAGGCTGTACATTGTTCCTCAAGTCATACTGACCATTTTTTTATAAAACGTCTGGCATAAGACTACTCTGAACCTAAATCCAACTGTTAATTACTATTAAAGAAATGGGCTGGGGGGAGGAAGAAACAAAACCACAGAAAGCAGCCACAGAATTACTGCAAAGATTACTGACTGTGTAATACAACAAAGAAATGGACAAGAAAATCGTATTGGTTTTACCTACAGACTTCTAATGGACGCCACTGTGAGTAAGAAGCTTTGGTGAGTATGATTTATTGTATCGGATAATGCAGTACACTTGCACAGTTTACAGTGAGTTTCAGTAAAAAGATCAATTCTGATTTTCCTAACTGAATGCACGGTGTATTTTTAAGAATGTACTATTATAACAAACTCAAAATACTGTGGTATAAGAGAGGACATAAAAGATTACTTACCTACTTTTATTTTAGGGCCTTTAGTTGAATAGTCTTTCCAAAAATCCATCTATAAAAACACAAAGGATCAGATTTATATGAGATACATAATTGGAAGGCTTATTGACAAATTTTTTTATATGGTACTGTGGGCAGAAGCTAGCAATGGCATAAACAGAAGCAACTCCCGCGGAAGGATTTGTACTTGCTTATCCCACCGCATTTTTCTCATACATTCAAGTTTGCGTAAACATGACAATTTCACAAAGAAGAAAATGCCAGCTGGTGAAAGAGAAAAGTGCATTTAACTGTCCAATGTTACCTCCTATTTCTGCCTGACTACAGTAGAAGTTAGCATATGTTCTGACACTAAAACCAAAGCTTACAATTAATCTTTGTAAATCCCTACAGAGGAGTATTAATGAGGCAAAGTCAAGTTTTTAAGAATCAGACATTTGCATGATCAGTATTTGAATTCATATTCAGTTAGGAAAAATAATAGGATTCATTTAGAGAAAAACCTTTATGTTGCATGACAGTTACACATTAAATATGTTTAGCTATAATTTCCACTTTTCCTATGCAGCAGAAGACTCCATCAAGATTCTGATTTAACACTTTCACCTTTTTCTTAGGAAAATGCTAGCAATGGCAAACTACTATTTCCACCTTCAGAACAGGAGTGTATTCCTTGCTCTTTCTGCGGGTTAGTGCAGAGCACACCTAGAATCACAAAGAGATTCTTGCTGCATGCAGCAAAAGCCCGTCTTCAGACAATCGTCATGTTCCATTATTGGGCTGAAAACTTTCTTACGTATTTTTCTCTTTTCTATATACCAGGTTTCTTCCAAGCTGTATATAGGTAGCAATGTAGAAGATAATGCTATAGGAATACTCGCAAGAGCTGAACTGCAGATTTGCTCTGTACTCCTCTTTTCTAAAATGCTTCTTTGGCATGACACAAGGACACGATCAGCCAATTAATACATACAGCATGTGGAACACATTCAAATTGGATGCTGAAAAGTTACTAAAAAAATTTAATGAGATTCTGAAAACACATAGAGGTGTATCCACAAGCAATCCATTTCTGAAGTTTCATTTAATTTGTTGCAGAATTGGAGCCCTTACATAAAGTCTTTAAGGCAATAGTACATATTTAAGTGTATTCACTGTGTATCTAGAGCAATAACCCTATCTAACTGGGGCCTCTACTTTTACAGTAAAACAAGTAATCATCTAATTTTAAGTGCTGTTTTCAGACAAGGATACAGTATTTAGATACAGTAATGATTTACTCAATAACCTCTTTCAGTATATTTAAATTCAGTTTGAACAGCTACCGTTTTATCAGGGTCTTCAAAAATTTCTCTTGCTTCTTCATAATTGCACAGCTCTTCAAAGCATTCTCTTTCCAGGTTATCTGCTGTGAATGCTTCAAAATCAAATCTGTTATTCAGAAGATGTCGTCCAATGAACAAATTGGCTTCCTTTTCTGATGTGAACACTAATTAAAAGAAAAAAATCAAGTGGATTTAAAACAAGTTAGGAAAGTTAAATTAGGTATTTTAAAGAATGGTTAATATCCTAAAGGAGCATGTTGAGACCACTTCTTCCCCTAGCATCTCTCAGCTACATTTAGGAAGAAGAAACATCAAGGTCTCCTCTTAAAATAACTTCTTTGCTGCTGACTTTTCTAACTATGCAAAATAAAATAAATGTATTTTCCTTTCTCATGAACATTTCAGCTATTCCTTATGCTGGCCAAGAGAACTTGATTTTCATGACAGCTGCTATTCAAGTTTTGGCATTACCCCTTCTGGGATTCGAGCACCAGCTTTTTTACTGGAGCTCTCAGGAACAAAGTAATAGTCACATAAAGCAAAAATTCAGTCAGATCCAAACCCAGCAAGACACTGAACTACTGGAGGAAGGGGGCAAGGGGGGGTGGGGAAGAAGAAGGAAAAAAAAAAACCCTCTTCCTTCTACAGAATCCTCACTATACATTTATCAATATTCTGATATCTGTGATTTCCAAATTTTGTTTACAGAATTTGGCTTTTAAATCGGCAGCAGAGTCCTATTCATTTTATGTTTGCTCTTTATTCACAACCATGGCAGCAAGTGTTGTGTAAAGGCTGGCATATTGCCAAGTTTATTTGTTTTAAATTAGTCCATGATAGGAATTTTACTGACAACAGGCACTTCTGAAGACATTTAATTCTTTTCATCTTTTGTGCTTCTTATAGGCTCCATGAGGCCTCATGGAGTAAGTTGTGAGGTGAGATTCCAGAAGAGTTAGAGAAATTATAGAAGGCTTTGGAATACAGGAATGCATTTTCTCACCAGGCATTTTCCATAGTCAAGTTTTAGCCTGTTCTTTCTACGGCTTCTTAAAAAAAAATAAAAAATAAAAAATAAATCTTTGACAGAACTAGTTTTCTGGCTTTGTTTTCAGTGAAAGCCTAATCTGTATTCCAAGAAATTCAGACTGTTTGGTTAAGCAAAATGACTACAGGATTACTTTTGCAAGCGTAATGCAGAAACAGCATTACTACATACCAAGCCAGACAGCTAAAAAAGGAGATGAGATTCAGTATAAAGTTATTCTGCTAGAAATTAGCTCTGTGTTCTTGTTAGCTTGTTTGGCCAGATTATCACATCGTTCAGGAATTTTTACCCTAATAGTTACTGTTAGATCTTGCAATGGTATCTCAAAATGGTTTGCTCTCTGGAAACTAAGAAAACTGCAGTGTAACCTGCATATTGCTTGTTGTGTCTTTAATATTATAGTATATTGATGGAATATTACAGAATATATTATTACAGTACGTATTTATATAATTTATATGGTATTACACTGTACATTGAAGGAGCCACATGTGTATGCACACGTTTGTATAGGAAGGGAAATCTATTATTCTGAAGTAATTGCAAGAAAAAGAAAGATTACAATATTTACACTATATCTAAGAGTAACCAGAGAGAAGAACTTAATTTAAAAAAAAAAAAAAAACTAAACCAAAACAAACACTCAAACCCACAAGTGGAAAAGGGGAAGAATTAAATGGAAAAAAATATTATCAATATCTTGGTTCAGTGCAAGTCATGAGAATAACTTCAGTCTTCTGAAGCAGAGATCTTCAGTTTTGCTCAGTAATGTTTCATTCCTTATCGTGCAAGTAGTATTGGCTATACTTCTGAATTAATTTTTATAATTGCTGCATTTTAATTAATGTGGAATGCACAGGCAAGTTGCCTGGAGCCTAGGACCTCTCTTTCGAAGAGTTTTTATCCATTTATCGGCACTTTTTTCCACATTGTAGGACATAGTCAAAGCACACCTATCTCCGAATTACCTGCAACCTGCTATTTAAGATATTATTTGGAGAATGAAACAGATTAATTTAAATTCTGTGCTATATGTGAGAACACAATGCAGCTGTGCAGTCCATGGTTCAACAAAATGGTAAATGCAGTTTTAGGATGCCTAGCATTTAATTAAAACTGCATCCATACAATGTGCTCAATAAAGTCATTCTGCTGGTAAACGATGTTCAGAAAATGCTGAAGGGATAAGCGCTCAATGCAGGTACCCCATACTCTTAGCAACTGTTCTACTTGCTAAATTATTGGATAAGAGTTAGGCCCTTGTCTTTCCAACTCCATCTTTAATGAAGGAGTGATCTGGACCTGTTGTCAGGAGAGGGTTCCATGCTGTGAACTCACGGGAAAGAGGCAGTCTGACACTTTATGGCCCAGAGCAATAGGGACTTTAATGAAAAACCTGTCTTGAGCATTTTTTCTACTCACCATGTTTTCTGCTCAACCTACTGCCCTGGAGTAGCCTCCTGCTCAATGTGATGCCTTTTTAAAGTCTGTCTTAAGGTTTCAGCACTCCTCATCCACTGAGGAGAATGGACAGCAAGTTACAAATTCCTTTTTGAAGCCCTGATGCTTAAATGTGAAGTACCACATGGCTTAGCATCACAGTGCTTGAGTCCTTCTAGGGAACTTAATTTGGTTTTACCTCAGTTCCTCGCCATCCTCTCCACTTCCCTCCCTCCAAAGTGAAGAACTGCAATAGCAGCACTATGTTTCTCTTTCAAGATGTTGTAAGGGGATTTGGTATTGAGAAAAAAAACCAATCTCAAAGAACCAAGCAAATAAATCCTTTCAAATACAATGCAATTTTAGAGATACAAAAAAACCCTGTGGTGTGCTTGGATAGTACCAATGCAGTGCTGTCTTAATACAGATTTCAAACTTGGAATTTTGATGTTACTTAGAGGATTCTGGTTATATCAACGACAATAATCCTGGCGTCCTAGAGAAAGCTCAGTTGTCCCCATCTCCACTTTCTACTGGATCTGATAAAAATATCAACACCAAGTCAATTATCAATCATAACTTCAAAGTTAGATACAGTTATGTTTTGGAAAGCATAAGATCACGTTAAAAGTAAGTTACCGTCTTTCCGTTCAGGTTGCTTCAAGTTATTTAATCTCCCTGCGCAGTGAGGCAATGCAAACATCATCCCGTGTAGCTGACACAGCAGTACCAGAACCCCAAACATGGCACGGTACCTGTCAGACAGAAACCGACGTGAGTTCACACAATGACAACGCAATCTTCCGAAGTGGCCGTGATGAACCTTGGACGAGTCCTATAAGCGACGCCACCCAACGCAAGCAGCTACACGCAGTGGAGGCCAATGGATCCCCAGAAGAAAGCCACCGCTCCGAACTGGTCCTGCGTGTCTCGCTGAGTTTCGTTGTGTAACGCCCGCACATGCCGCCAGGGCGGCCCCTCCGCTCCCCCCCGCCCGCCAGCGCCCGGCTGGCGAGTAACGGGGACAGAGCCCCCCGGAGGGGCTGCGGGGTGCTCTGAACCTTCAGGTGCTGCGGCTGTGCTGCCAGAGCAGCCACGGCAGGCGACCAAAGCTCCCCGACGTGCCCAGACGTACAGACACCATTTTGTCAGGAGGCAGCCGCGGCCGACCTCCTCACGCCCCGCGCTCCCCAGGACAGCCTGCGCTCTCCCACCTACCATGAGCGCAGAAAATAAGAATGAAATAAGGCCGTCATTCTTCCAGGAGACGCCCTACACAGAGAAAAACACGATCGCCGCCCGAAGGGGAGAGATGCGCCGACCACCCGAGGGCACCTACGGCAGCCGCCCCGCGGCCCCGCCGGCAGCTTCCCCCGGCGGCTGCCCCAGACCCCCCCGGGCCCGCGGCCCAGCCGCGAAGGAAGGCCGCCCTGCCGCCCCCGGTCCGATCCAGCCCCCGCCGTCGGAGCCGACTCGAGCCGGGCAGGCTCCGGGGGAGCGAGAGGCGTCGGCCAGGTAGCGCCCCCCGTCCCGCGGGGCGAAGGGGTCCCGGGTCCCGCGTCCCGCCGCGCAGCCCTACCTGCTCCGGCGGCAACCTGAGGGGAGCGGCTGTCGGGGCAGCGTCTCTGGGGGCGGCTACTGCCGCGCTTCCTGGAAAGGGCGCGGCGGACTCACACGGCTGCACCTGGGCCGCCACCTCCGCGCCCCCGCGGGCGGCACCGGCACCGGCACCGCCAGTGGTGGGCTGGGGCCTCCCCGGGGCCTCGCCGGGGCGCGGGGCGGAAACGCCCCTCGAGCCCGAGGGAAAAGGGGGGTCTGTCGGCCGGCCTGCCGGCAGGGAGGTGGGGCGGCAGGGCGGGGGGGGGCGCCCGCGGGCGCCGGGCCGGGCTGGGCTTCGTTTCCAGAAACCTGGCTGTCTCCTTAGCTGGGCCCCGGGTCCCCCTGAAGGCAAGGCAGCAGTCCTTCCGTCTTCTGTGAACACCTTTTAGCGTTAAAACTGCCTTTTTTTTTCTCCGGGTTCGTCCTGATGTTGTAAGCCTGGTTTGGCTTTTGACTCGGCATAAGTCAAGGCCTTGGTCTAACGGCGGGGTGCCTGCTGAGCAGAAGCTGTGGGGAAGGGGGTGCGGGGTGAGGCAGTGTGCCTTTTCACTAGCTGTTTACTCACAAGTAGTTACTCGTCCGACAGCAAACTATAGCGTTTTGTCTCCACCAGGCTTTTCTAGCAGGGCAGCCAACCACGGGGAGGGAAAGGACCAGCGTAAGTTTTGGACATGTGAAAATAACCTTGGTGGGTTTGTTGTTTTGGGTTTTTTTTTTATCAGTGAGGACAAACCTTGCTGTAAACCTTAACCTCAAAGGCTAGAGAGTGGCAGACGTGGTTCCCTGACACCGTGAGGCTGGCCTCCACCAGCACGCCCCTGCTCTGGGGGCCTCCCTCGGCTCTCCTTCCCGGTGCAGAGGAGCAGCCTGCCATGGAGGCTGGGTTCAAGCACATCGATCTGTGGCTGGTTTGGCTTCTGCAAGGGACAAGAGAGAAGCAGCTCAGTGCTTCACATTTGCTTTAAGAGTGTTTTCCCAAACCATGTGTGGTGCTTAGCAAGGACAAGAAGTGGTACTTGGAAAGCATTTTAAAAGGAGAGGTTGAGGATGCATTTAGCACAGTGTGCTGGTGACATTAAATAAGTGGAGAATTTTTGGATGGGTTGGTTTAAAAGCTGCACACCAAAGAAACTCTTGAGACACGTGAATAGAATGATTTTTGCTAGCAGAAAAATCTGTGGGCTGAGAGTGCTTTACATCTGTGCTAGCATATCCCCTCTAGTGACTCTGGATTGTATTCTTTATTTAAGTGCTGGAGCAGCTTGTATATATGGAAGCAGGAAAGTAGAATGAGGGTATTGGATAATTCTGGTGGAAGTTATCAGATATTCCCTGGAGGAAAACAGAAACTTCTGATGTGTGAAATAACAAGAGCTGTTTGGAGGAATGATGACTGTAGTTAAGTATTTACTTTATGACATCAACGCACTGCAGTGAAGAGGTGCTTGCTGAATGATGAACTTACAAGCTGGGGTGGCTCTAATGCTTCTGAGCTGGTGGAGATCTCAACAGCAAATTTTGTATGTGATTGTGTATGTGGTTATAACACGGTGGAGGACTAAGATACCAATAGTGTATAAAAAAAAAGGAGCATAGACTGTTTATTACCTAGACAATACTAATGAGACAAAAATACTTAATTGCTACATGTTGGAAAACAAGAGAAACTGACATTACATTGTAAAGGACCTTACAATTTCCTCCTGTGCACTCAGCCCTCACCCTGAATTCCTGCATGACTGTCTCTGAGGGTGGCATCAACCAGCAAAACAGCCGCTGAGAGCTACAGTGCAAGGGCACGGGTGCACAAGAACTCTGTGGTGTGTTTAAGCGTAAGTAAAATACCTGTGTGTGTATGTGGAAACTTTTTGTCTGTCACAACAACAGCTTTGTACAAGGAACCTCTGTTGTACAAGGAACAGGTAAATCTCCATTGTGTTATGCACCATTGCATATCATGATTGAGAGAGGGAGAAAGATTTTGGAACTGCTGGTGTGTGCCATCTGGGGAGTGGCTGTGGATGCCACTGTCCTCAGGGCAAGAGTGACCCCTGGGCCCAGCCAAGAGGAGAAGGCTCCAAGTGTGGACTGAGAAACAGATCAGCCCCGTCTGAACTCTCCACTGGACCTCACCCCCTCTCTGAAGGTGGAGGAGCAATGCAGTAGAACTCCAGTGGAAAGGCTCTCAGATCTTTTAACACTCACCAACAGTTACTCAAATGTTTTTGCCTGTGTGGCTCTTAGCAGAAAATCTGTGTCTTCTGTCTGTGCGTGTGAGTGCTTGTGCATGTGTGGTGGCAGTTTTTTCAAAGCCATACCACACAACAGCATAGATTATTTGTTGTTGAGATGTAACAAGAAAATTGTTATATGTTGGAAAACAGGAAAGGGTAGCCTTTACTTTGGGAAAGACTCTGGCTTTCCCCTCTGTGCCCTTCTCTGAGCTCAGCCTGCATTCCCACGTGCTCTTCTCTGTGATCTTGAGGATTGTCGGTAAAATCCTCACTGAGGGCTACTATACAGGTACTCAGATGTGTGAAAACTCTGTTCTACGTTAGTCTCTACAGAAAAAAGAGTGAGAAGCTGTTAATAGTAAATGCAGTAACAACAAGTGTGCATGAGTCCTATAGTTCCTTCTTGTATTAATGAGGTAAACCTCTTTTGTGTTATGCCGTCATCTTTATTAAGACAGAACAACAGAGAAAGACACAGCAAGGTTTATCCCTGTCCCCCCATCAGGTGTGGATCGGCTCCATTATTCCCAAGGTAGAAGCCACCCCTGTTTCTGAACTCTACCTGAACTTTTGCTGTCCCAGCCCTAAGACCCAAGTTTGCTGTTTAAAGCATCGTTACAGCAGCAGGTCTGAAGACAACACTATACACAGCTTAAGCTAATCATTATGTTAGGACATACTAAAATTTTAGGGTTATGCTATAGGTAATGACTAAAAGTGTGCTTAAATGCTGTTTTGTCATACAGATCATAGAAAAGATAACTACAAGAAGAAAAGGGTGCAGCAAGTGCTTTGGATAAATAGGATATCCCCTGTGCCTGTGTATATGCAGTTTTCAGCATGGCAGAACGATGACCAGCTTTTGCACGTTGCTTTTCTACTTGGGAAGCAATGTTTCGGTAAAATAGCATTGATTAGCAAGCGTTGTGATGAAGAAGCTCAGAAAGATGGAACCATTAGTAAAGATGTTAAGTTTCAGAAGGAGGCAGGATTTTTCTAAAGATTTATTAAAAAAGCCTACACCCCATTTGAATATTTAGTTATTAACCACTAAGGTGTTGAGATAATTTTTACTGCCCAGAAGTAATGTAGTAGCACATAAATAACAAAAGTAATTATACATCCAATTAACAAAGTTTATTATTGTCAGCATACTAACCCTTATGGGAAAGTTATTCAACTAAAAATACTTACAGAGGGTCAGTAAAAGCCTTGCAGGGCTCAGTTTCACATATAGTTGCCTCTGTATTCAATATTTGAAAGGGAATGGAAGCGTTATCCATGCTGATGGGAAACAGACACCCACTCTGATTTCGGTAATGGGTGCAGTGGTCCCAGCTGGTGAGTGCTGTCAGTTCTCACTGAAGGCACTGAGAATGCTGCTCATCTAATAGGATTAAAATTCTGCTTTGTCAGTTGCTCAAAATATTTTTAGATGCAGCAAGTTTAATAAGGCTGAACTTTTTTTTGTCATTGGAAAGATGAGTATGTTGTGAGACTTGTGTGTACGTGTCTTGATGTGAGAATTCCAGGAAATGGTCCGTGGAAAACTGTCAGCGTAAATTGGCTCATTTAAAACAATGTGCTCTCAAATATATAAGAGGTGAAAAAATGCACGTCAAAACCTTCTAGCAGCGTGATGAAAATCTGCTGCTGGCTTTTCTTGATACAGTTTTGGCTTGTTTTGGTGAGCTACTTTTTGACTAGCGAAATCATCCCGTTTGGTTTTGGCATTGACAGTCACTAGGCAGGAACAAAAATTCTTGGCCTCAAGGGGCAGGGGAATCTCAAGGAGGATGTAAAGAAGGTGGAGCCAGGCTCTATTCAGTGGTGCCCAGTGAAAGGGCGAGAGGCAACAGGTACAAACTGAAACACAGGAGGTTCCCCCTGAACTTAAGGAAACCGTTTTTTACTGAGGAGGTGACTGAGCACTGGCACACGTTGCCCAGAGAGGTTGTGGAGTCTCCATCCTTGGAGACACTCAGAAGCCATCTGGACGTGGTCCTGGGCAACTGGCTGTAGCTGGTCCTGCTTGGGGGTGGGTGGGGGTGGTGGACCAGACGACTGACCTCCAGAGGTCTCTTTCGACCTCAGCCATCCTGTGATTCTGTGACACTAGCTGCCTCTAGTAGAGCAAAAGCCCTGATATTTCAGCTTTCTCAGCTGTCTAAGATCTGGGGTTAATATTTAGCTCCTTAACTATTTCTGTTGCTTTTTTTTTTTTTTTTTTTTTTTGTCTCAGTAACACATCTCTCTGTACAATTGTTACCTTGGACTTAAATTCTTTCCTTTTCTTGCTCACACTAGAGGGAGCTCTCTTTCAGCTTACCCTTACAGCTCTGCTTTGGTTTATAATTCTGAATGTTCCTGCTGAGAATCCGTTGTCAAAGTGTACAGGACAAAGCTGTATAAAATGTCTTGAAAAGGTTTCATTCTCTAACAAAACTGAGCTTTTGAGTTATTTGTAGGTGAAGTGCACAGCTTTGGCTGTGCTGTAAATCACCTCATTTTGGTGAGCTGCAGCAGCAATGCAGGCTCGTGGTGTGCATAAATGCAGCAGATATTGGTGTTTCTGTTATGTTTGGCATTTACTTTGGTAGCTGTGGAGATACATTTGTAAACTTTGTATTTGTTGCTGTGACACAGTCAGTTTCTGTTTGGTACCATTCGGCTGATCCGCAAGGAACTTGTTTGTGATTGCGGATGGGTTGCTTGAAGACAGAGTGAGAACGGGATTTTTAAGTTTACTTTAGGTATGTCATCTTAAAAAATCAACTTCTTTCCACTGGTGAGTAGAAGCCAGCTTTAACTGGGTGAGGTGCTTGCTTTAGGTGCTTTCATCCAAGCAAATGTGAGGGTTGTTAGGTTTCATAATAGATCACATTTTTACTGCTTTTCATGATTACCAATTTTATAGACAGTGATGCTAACCTGTATTTTTTCCCTGCATATTATAATTTTCCATTCTTTTTATGCTCCTTACAGTTTCTAGAAAATGGTCTAGCACATTACAGCCAGATAAAGAACAAAGTGAATTTTATTGAATTTGAGGAAGCAATTGGTAAGAGTTTTCAGGTTTTTAATCCAGATGAGAGAAGGTGTGAGGTAAAGCCAGTGCAGATCTGCTGAGGATGCAGTTATTCTTTGCTGTGGTCTAAAAGCTGATTCTAAAAATATTTGTAGGCTAGACAGAAGCAAATTTTTTTCTGAAAATGGTAAAATCAGTGATGACAAGCTGCCTAAATAGTCTCTCTGCCTAAGAAAATACCCAGAAAATTTAGGTAAGCAGTCTCTACACAGAGAGGTCCAGTGAGGAGTACTGGTATGAATTCCTTTGTCTCTCTTTGCTCTGTGGACCCCAAAACATCACTTTGTTTCCAACAGAATTGTTGCAGTGATGGCATCTCAGGTGTGCATACAATTCTTGACATCTACAACAAAGGCAAAATATTTCATAATGGATACCAAACGGTTTAATGCTTGGTGAGTGTTCCTTCTGAGGGACAAAATCTAGATTATCCTAGGCAGGTAAGCAAGCAATTCCTTTACTTCTGCTTTAGCTCAGGAAAAAGAACACGGATGAACTATTTGGCTATGGAGAAACTGTTGGATAAATGATATTGTAGATCCCTTAAATCATTGAAGTGGAGACCAGGTGGTGTGCTGCATGGCTGTTGTGGCACCTGTAACTGTGCTGCTGCTCCTGAAGGGGAAGTTCGTATGAGTAAGAAGGATATAAATTAGTTTGCATCAGAAGTTTGGGCATTGGTCTTGTATTCTAAATATTCACAGCCTTCTTGTGGGGCCGTTCTCACCTGACTCATGGATGCAGGCTCACCATGTGTGCAGCAGCAAGGATGATAAACATCGTCTTATGTTGCCCCCTTCACGCAAAGCTTCTGTTGTATGTTGGAAAAGTTACTGAGTCTACTGATGGCTTGCAGACATTTTCTATAAAATTATCTTTTTTTCTTTCTTTTCTTTTTTATATGGAGATTGTATAGGTGGATATGAAAAGTGTTCTGGAGTTTCCTTGCTTCTTGATCTTAGAGAGCATTTCTTTTTAATTAAAAAAGTCCTGGGAGAGGAGAATAGTGTGGTGTTTTTGTTGGAGCTGTGACAGAAGGAGTTTGTGCGATGTGGAGGATTGCAGGGCCCTCAACAACCTCCTTTGTGAATGCATGAGGCAATTAAAACAGCAATACCGGTTAAAGCCTGCCAGACTTTACGTTTTGATAGAAGTTATACCGGTGGAAGGGGCTTCACTCTGTGCCGTTCTAATTATGGGGTGGATCATAGATTTTCCTCCCTGAGGAGGAGGATTTTTGGTGATGGTTTCACCTCAGGTAGCTGAGATCTTGTCTGCTACTTAATTTTTATCCAGATTTCCTTTTGTTCTGCTTCTTTGAGTTCCCCTCTAATAAGCGGAGATAGAGTTGAAGTTTGGGTTTATGTCTTTATGCATTAATGTTAAATTGTTTCTCTGGGCAAACAATGCATTTTATGTTGTCTTTGCAAATTATGGTTAGCATATTAACAAAGGTGCTGTGTGGACTCAATCAGATTTTCTTTTTTGACAGACTACTAATCAAGCAATAAATTTTCTAAACAAGTCAAGAACTTGTTCTGCTGCTTTCTCTCTGTTGCATTTTGCAACTTTATTTTTGGCAGTTTCGAAAGAGAAGAACTATTCCAGTGGAAGGGATTAAACAAGTAGGTTGAATCATGATGTGTGAATGCTTTTGAGACAGTCTTGCTTTTGTTCAATAAAAACTTTGCATATTTAATTCCTATACTCTGTGTATCAATAATTAAGATGTTACTTGTTTGACCAAACAAACAAGAACTTCCTGTTAACTTCCTAGTAAGGAGATCAGCTGTAATTGCCCCCCATTGTTTAATTGTTTGTTTGTATTTCACTTTTTCTTCTTCTCTTACAATGAGATTAAGCTCATTATAAGAATTCACCAGAATTCTGTTAACGTGAATTAAGGTGGAGCCTAGAAAAAGGAGGTGACTGGAGGAACTGCTGCAAAGATGAATCACCATTGACCATGTAGGGCTTTTTCTATCTTCGGAGTGTATTTAGCAAATAAATTTGTGTTTGGGTATTTGGGACCTAGAAAATTAATGCAAAAAATTAAAAGCTTTTAAATAAATAGTATTTGCAACCTGAAAATAATTTTTAAGTTCTAAGTGATGATTTAGCAGAATCCTCTTAAAGGTAATTGTTTTTCAAGGATTACAAAGGTAGTTTGGCCCTCTGCATTCATGGATTATTCTTTTTTTTTTTTTTTTTTTAAATTTTACACAACAAGGCATCATCAAGACTGTCAAACAGTTACAGATCTTACTAAATAGAGAAATTGGTGGCTTTCACTTAAGAATTAGCATTAGAGGTTAGAGTTTGGGTTTGTAGGAACTGCAGCGCAATTTCAGAAATAATTGTCTTCTGATTTATTTCTTAGATTCTTCTTTAAGAAAAGAATAATACAGTAACTCATGTGAAAGATTGTAGAAGTTGCAAAGTTGGCCATTTAAGTTTAAAAACTAAAAAAGATGGAATTAAAATAACCTGCATCTATATTGATATAGTTTTGGGCATGATTACTTTTTTGTTCAGGGAGACAGAGGCCCCATAAAATAGCAGGGACTTTTGATTGCCGTTGAACAAGAGATAAGAAATTATATTCTCTGTTTAATGCGTTTGAAGTACATGAGGAAAATTAAGTTGTAGGAGGCTGTGTTATGAAATGTCTTACTCTTTTGAGCCTCTAGGCCAAAAGCGCATGAAGGACCTGATGGCTGTAAAGGGCTTACAAATCTAACTTTCTTTATGTTATGAGCTCTTGGATTCCACCGTGGTGTTCTTGATTTCAGTCCAGAGCTTACATTTGGCCAAAGATGCTAAGGCATCTAGTCTCCATCTGAAGATAACAGGAGTTGAAAAGTCACTATTGCCATTGGTAGGTTTTTTCCAATGCCTAGATGTCCAAGTTCTCTAGAAGTTTGCTTATGACTTATTTTTTGAGTAAGGAAGACATTAGATAAAATGATTCTATTATTTATGCAATAGAAGGCTAAATAAAAATACTATTGGCATAAGCTCACTTTGAGGTTGTAGACTTTGCATAAAAGAGTGCTGAAGAATGTAAGTAAAACCATATATATATAACGATGCAGTGGTGGAAGTACAC
Organism: Leptosomus discolor; assembly: GCF_034619465.1. Taxonomy (NCBI): domain Eukaryota; kingdom Metazoa; phylum Chordata; class Aves; order Leptosomiformes; family Leptosomidae; genus Leptosomus; species Leptosomus discolor. Next base: position 19,907,786 of record NC_141402.1, on the reverse strand, counting down.
CTATGAAATACATTTGCAATGCAAACAGATATAAAAACATCGAATGCATAGGAAGTAAAGTGAGTAACTTTGAGGTGCTTTGTAAATTCCTCTAAGTACCAATACATGCATGAAGGTACCTGGACACCTCAAGGTGCTTTGCCTCATTCTTCAAACTAAGTGAATGATGCTTTTAAAAACTATGGTTTCTTGTTAGAGCAATCAAAAACCATTTTTGATGCAGGTACTATAGATGTGAAAGCATAGACACAGGTGCATGTTACAAGCTGCAAGAACATGGGTACAAAATTACCACAGTCAGAGCAGGAAAAAATGAAGACTAAACAATATGCTCCTTAACTAATACCACAAAAATTACTGTAGAAAATCTGTTTTCAGAGACTTTTTTTCTATAGACAGTTTTATTGCATTGGGTTTATATGATCCGTTTTTTCAATATTTTATTACAACAGAAATGAAACAAAAAACTCCCATGTACTACCAAACTGCTTTGAAAATGCCTGTTTAGGATTAATTTAGAGAATTCTTTCAACCAAAAAGTATGTGTATATATTTATCACTTTAATAAAGATATATTCAATTAATTTTGAAAACCAGAGTAGAAAATTAATTTCCCTCCCACAGTCTTAATGAAGAAATAAAGAAACTAATTTCCCATTGCTGTTAGAGGTGTAATCCACTCCTTCACATATTAAGAAATTAATGTAACACATCCAGTCAGCCAGAGTCTGATTCTTCCCTCCCCCAATCTTACACCTGCTTATTTTGTGCAATACAATCATGAAAAGCAAAATCGAAAGAGACTTAAGTCTTTTCGTGTCTTTCAGATGTCAGTAAGTGCTAATTTTAGGTCTGATGCTGATCCCAATAAACTCATCCCTTGAATTTGATAGTACTTGCTAGTTTGGGTTTTCTTTTAACAAAAAATATAAATGTATGTTTAAAAAAAAACCAAAACAAAACACCCCACGCTGTTTTTAAAAAATGCCAGAAAAATATTAAAGAAGAATTGTGATGCACCTTTGTATCATTTGTGGGGTTTTATGTGGTCAGAAGGTCATCCTTTTTATTTGCACTAAATACTGAAGAAAGGTGTTTTCTTACTTTTATTTAAAAAATGATCTGAATCTGATACCATTTTTGTTATGCTAGCAATATATTTCAGCAGTTTTATAATTAAAAAAAACAGGTCAAGTTATTTTAAAGTATTGGAAGTGGGTATTTGAGAGATGCCCAGAATTACAGTACTAGAAATGATTTTCTTAAGACAGACTTGTAAAATACAGACATAAGCAGCTTGATTTTTCCTTTTTTTTTTTTTTTTTTTTCAAACAGCACTCCCTGCACAAGCAAGGCACTAGCTGACAGTACAGTCAGTGTGAGTGCAGTTTATATCCTTAATATAAGGAAGAGAACTATGAGATTGTGTTAATGCCCCTTTAAGGAGGCAGTTCAGATTTAAAAAAAAAAAAAAAAAAAAAAAAAAGACGGGGGGAATCTCAGATTAAGGTTTGGAAACTTTTCACTTGTAGCAGACATTTTTGGGGTTTAATCTTTTTTTGATGGTGACCATTCAGCAAAGCAGTTGCTTGTTTACGTAACTTTGACCTGTGAATAGCGTCATTGATAGTGAAAAGCTGAAGGGTACGTATAGATTTAATTGGTTTCTTGATCAGGATTGCTTCCGCAACAGGCGGAACGACTGAGCTTTGTCAGCTGTCACTGGTTGGTTGGTTTGCGTGAGTGTGGCATAATTCAGAAAATGGGGAGACATCCAGAGCAAGAAGCAATGAAAATACAGCTGCTGTAAGGACAAAGGACGAGCTAACACATAAAGCTTTTTGGAAAGGCTTGAGACCACAGAATCTGAAAGGATTTAAAAATCAAAGATAGGAGGCCAAAACCATTTATTTGGTATGCAGGGATGATAGAAAGAAAAGAATTTCCCTCCTACGTGTCCCTCTTCCCACCCCCTGGTTTGAGCAGAAGTAACAAAAATAGTGTAGGAAGACCTGTAGACCTGTTTATGTGGGAGGAAGAGAAGTGGGACTCTGGTGCTGAGCTTCACAGAAAGCAGGAGTCCCAAATTCTGCGAGTCAGGAGCCCCAGCCCCATGCAGAGGTCCAGCTCAGAGCACGCTGGGCTGCCCCCTTCCCCAGGGCGAGCACTGCTGCCTGAGGGGCAGCATCTCTGTGCTCCCCGGCCCCGTGCCCACCCTCTACAGCCGTGATGTCCAGCAACCTCTGCCAGCCCCGGGGCGAGGCCTTGTGCAGCAGCAAGAGGTGGCAATTTCTGGGGAAACCTCTTGATCTGGGGGGCCTGGCCATAGGGACCACTGAGCTCCTCCAGGGTTCCCACACAGGGTGTTTTGCCACCCCGGAGCCATGCCAATAAGAGTCCACCTGGCTGCAAAAATGAATTCATCTTGGTGAAAGCGCTGGCAGAGGGAAGGCAGCTACACGAAGGTCTGTTTCACCAGACGAGGATGTGCCTAGGCTGTAATATACTCATTTTATTCATCTGGGCTGCCTTGAATGTGAGGGGGTACTGTACTGTAGCCAGAGTAACTGCCATACCTGCAGGCAAATGTCTCAGTTTTGCAGAGGCAAAATGAGAACAGAGGCTAAATTCAAACCCTTTGGTAAATTCTACACAAATGATTCCTTCCCTGTATGCCAAACCAAAGGAAGGAATGACTTTTTGACTCTTAATTCTCCTTCAAAGGTAAGTATTCTCTCCATTCAGTGAGTATTTTATTTTTGCTTCCCTACCATGTGCGGCGTAATGTCTCGGTAGTTATGTTTTATCATCTGTAAGAACCATTGATTCCAACAGCAGTGCTCTATGAGAAGAGCAGTGTGTCTTTCAGTACTGTATTCCAGGTTTTTCTCTGTTATGGCTTCGATATTTGAATGCTGTATTATTTTCAAAAATGAATCCCAGTGGTTAATTCTTTTAATGTCTCTGGAGTATCTTGTTTGCAGTGTTTCAGTCTTTCTTTAGGTGTTTCAATATTTTCTTCAATAGATACATTCCCTGTAAACTCATCTTACTTAGTTGAAAGCCATCACAAAATGACTGATGCTGGATTAAAAATCGGCAGTCTAACTGCAATAATTAATAACTTGGAAGAACGTACAAAAAATCTTTGGGGACAAATGTTCTGTTGTGGTTCTGAGAACTTGACAAAAAACATGTGAAAGGCTGAAGAACAGTCCACTTGTAGTCCATCTGGAACAGAGTATTCCTTCCAGATGCATTGGTCTGATCATATTAAAGACTTATGGAAAAATTATTATGAATGGAACCATCAAATGAAGTTTAGTAAACACAAGCCAAACAAGAGGATTGTTCCCATTTTCCCTCTTGGACAACTTCATCATATCTAAATTACTTGTAGAACACATCAAAGCAAGCTGTACTCCAGATTATTTTATGCTGCTTCCATACTGGAAATATGAATCTTCAATCTCAGCATTAAATACAATCTCTGTATATTTCTTAGTTATATTGGAAACTCTTTATCAGATCATAACTTAAAGAATGTGGAAATATTATTTAATATATAAAGTTTGGAAGCATATCTGGTTGTTATCCGGTTTTAATCTTAACAGTTCTGGCATTACTACTGACGTTTCAGACAGAAGTTTCCTCTTTAAAGTGTTAGTACCAATATGCCTGGTCACTTAAAAACACACAGATGTGTTCTTTTGACAGAGAGCACAAATACCCAAATTATTTCATATTATTTTACTATTTAGTTGTACTATCTTTGTGCAAATACTTAGATAGTAGTCATGTTAGTAGAAATAAAAAATACCAATTGTATTTTCTGTAAGAGTTTGTAGTTCCATGCTCTATTTTTAAAATAAAGCAAAACCACAAAGTTAATGGTTTCACTTCAGTGTAGTATGTTCAAATTACCTCAGAGGTGTAGGGATAAGTTTGTACATAGGGAACTTTAAAAAACAACAACAACAAAAACCCCACCAAAATTCACACAACACAAGCTGATGTAACTGCAAATATTATTTTCTAGAAATATTCCAAAATTGCTAAATAAATGTCATACTACTGTTTTATGAAATATCTCAAGTTAACAGTAATATTGTCAGTTCTAAGTATAAATTAACTAAATTTGGGTTAAGTCTAGAAACAGCATCTGCTGAGAGAGAAAAGGCATTTATTGAAACAGCATTTGATTGGCATGTTTCGTTATCAAGTACACATTGTACGTAAAAATTGTGCACGTGATCTAAAGCAGGTATTTACAATAAAGATGTTGCAGATTTGAAATGACATCTGAAGGTATTAGTTATATAGAGGCTTTGTTAGAAGTGTTTTAAAAATAATTTGACTTTACTTAAAAAAATCCCTTTTGGAAGAATAAATTTATGATTAACACTATCAGAATTCCTGGTGAAAGCCATCAGAGCAATGACAGAGTTTGGTTAGTATGTTAATCTGCTCAGACTACCAAGTGTATTTCAAAGATTGGAGCGCTGTGCTGAATTGCGAATCTCGGCATTTCCACCAGCCGCCGTAGCCAATATAGACTGACCCGGTGTTCATCTGTAGCACCGTCTGTAACCGTCAGTATGAAGGTCAGCCTTCCGCTCTGTTCGGTTTTTAGCTTCCAACCGTGGCCTTGACAGGAATAAATCTCATGTTACTGGTGACAGTCCAAATTATGTCCCCGTCTGGTAGATCTAGATTACATATTTCAAAACTTCTGCAAAAGAATTCTTTCTGAATTGTACATTGGAAAATATTACATTTCCAGGTATCATTGTTTCAAACAAATATTTTGGGTTTTGCCAAGTGAATCACAGGATTTCAGGGGCAAAAAAGGCAACTCATTCCACAGTGGCTATGTTATCTTTCCACAAAATGTGATTTATGTGTAACTTTAAATACACATAACTATTTGCTGTGAACTTTACTGAAGGACACTTGTGCTATACAATTTATAGAAGTGATGTTTTCATGGAAGTTCATGCTGTTGCTGAAGACAGTAATCCAGGTGAAATGCAAACAATCTTGGGTCAAAACCAAAGAATTCTTTTGTGCATTTATATTTGAATTTTAGCATAGAGGGGGAAGGAAGTGAAAAGGGCTCCTATATTGCCTTCAGATTTGTGTTTTGTTTTCTTTTAAGGTAGGACATGTATTTCTGCAAGTCACTTTAAATCATTCTGTTCCCCCTTGTCCAGGAAATGAAATAGTTACTGGGAACCTATTTAATTCTCATCTTCATTGTCCCATTTCTTTTTGCCTCTTTCAGGTTTGATCAAGCAAAAGTAATGAACCCCAATAGCCAGTTATTAGATGACTTCAGCTTTCATTCCATGTTAAATGTAAATCCTTGATAAATAAGTTTCTGCATACCTTTTTATTATAGTGCTCATGTTCACTCATTATACCTCTATCATGCTTTGCCTGAGTTGCACGACTTTATATCCCCTTTCTTCTTCTTATATCTAGGTCTTCTTCCAGTTCAGTGTTGATTTATTCATGATATGAAGATAATTATAAAAAATGGATGTTTAGTTTTGCAGGCCACTAATTAGTTGGTAAAGTCACAAATTGATGCTATGGTTACTACGTAAGTAATGAATAACAGAATACAATTTTGAAGCTGTTCTTAATGAAACTGTTTAAAATGTGATGGTTCTTTATATAGTGCTATTATAAAAAAATTTCTGGATGTAATATTTTCCGTTTTAATTCTCTTAACCCTTTCTAGGAGAAATGCAAAGCAGAGCTGGGCAAACCATTTTGTATTATCTGATACTTAAATAATACAATTATATTTAACATGCTATGCTGCATGTGTTATCTGTCTCTTTTTATCCTGAAGTCAGTGGGAGTGAGAGCAGGATTGTGTCCTCAATGCATAAGATTCTGCAGTAGAAGGTAGAACTAAGTGTTTGTGTAAATAAACGGTCAATTTCATTGAAAAGTGAAAATTCACTGGCAGATCTTCCTGAACAGATAATATATTCCAGTTGTGTATTTCCACTAGCCATCCAGTAATACTCAAAACAGCCATGAAGACCTACAGGGAAAATACACTCTCAACCAACCTACTGCTCAACTGCTCCGTGAGCTTAAGTATGTGTTAGCTGAGGATTTTTGTTGTAATAAGTCTGTAAAGATCCCTTTGTGATACACAGAAACCCCAGCAACTCCGACTTGTGAGCGTGACCACGGCGGTACCTGGTCACGTTAATGGGGACTAACTTGATCGTGGGTTAGAAAGGAGGTTACACAGGCACAGGAAGCATTCAGGAGGGTGGGTGTCACTGCAGGTTTCCAGTATGACTGGAATCGGCCTTCCTAAGGCTGTGCCTTTGGGACCCTGTGCCGATGAAGCCACCTAGCCAAGAAAACAAAGTTTGTGATGAGAAATTATTTGGACTGAGTAAGAGTATGGTTCTGAGCGTCATCATTCTGCTTATTTTTTTACTACCAAGCACATATTATTTCTGGTATCCCAGTTTAAAAAAAGTATCTGTTTTTAACTTGAGTGGTTTGGAAATGTGGATTTTGATATAAAGCATTTTCTTTTTCATGTGTGTTCCAATATGAAGGGCTGTTGAAGGACCTTCTCCTTACTGTTGTGCGCGTTTTAAGTAGCCATTAAATCCAATAATATTGTTATGGTTTAAACAAAATCAAATAGTCAAATCTAACTTATTGTGCCAAAAAGACTCTGGGGAGAAGTAGCACAAACTTGCAGCAAAATACTCCTCTACTTCAGAACTGTGTACCTGGGTGTGTGAGATGAGGGGGAAAAAGTACCAGATATGCCTTTGAAAAATAATTTTCTGGGTCCTGTTCACTCTAAAACCGAATTTACTCACTAGAGGGCAGAGTAACGAATTCTGGGACACGTTAACTGCGCGTCCGCGGCCCGCTGTGCTCTGAGCGTGCCCGGCGTAAAGCGGCGCCTGCCCCTCTGCTGCCCTCGGGGGGAGCGGGGCGGGCGGGCGGCCTTCGCGCCTGGGAAGCGGACGAGGGCCTGGGGTACGGCTGGCTTCCAGGGAGGTTTGCGTTTCGGGCTGGAAAGGGCGGTGCGTCCTGCTCCTATGTACTGCGAACAAAGTGACACTGACGGCATGACAACTGCGTGCTGCCTCTCCACGTGCCCCGCCGGCAGCGGCCGTGGCTCAGGCTGCGCCCCCCCCCGCCCCGCCGCGGCCTGAGGGCGGCCGTTGGCGGGAAGGCGGTGCCGCGGCGGGAGGCGGCACGGCGGCGCCCTGGCCCGCTGCCCGGAGGACGGGGTAAGCCAGGGCGGCGTCTCGGTGCTGCCTGTAGGGCGGCCGTTGCTGCCAGGGAATAACCTGCCTCTACCCCGGTAGAACCGGGGGGAGAACGAGGGTTTAAAACCAACAAAAAACCAAAAGGCAGTTTTCGAGCTGGGCCCGGGAGGCCGCAGCGCTGTTAATGATCTTGGGCGTGTCCTGGAGAGGAGCGGTGTCTTTCCTCGTTTTTATTATGTAGGGCTTAGTCTCTTGCTTTTCATATGGATATGTTCATGCGATGCCCCATCCAAACTCTGGAAATATTTAAACTTCTAGCCAGGCTGCTTGCATCTGAGCCTAAGAACAGTTTCACCATGCTACAGGTCTGTGAGGATAATATGTTAATACCCGGTGCATCTCCTGTCAGTGCCACCTTTTCCAAGTCTGTTCTGAATCCAAAAGGACAAAAAACCAGAGGAGAGGTTCTCCTCCTTTTCCTGTGCGTCTCTCCTTGCACTTGCAGGTGTACGGTCGCTTAGTTTATTTGGCACATTGCTTGTGTCTCACTTCCAGTGTGTCTCAGCCTGCAGGTAGCTACACTGAAGTGCTCCTGGTTTGAAATGGAGGTGTCTTCTCTAGTTTAGTTTCCTCTGACACCCCAATGCCAGTTGCATGTCACTGTAACCATGGCAATAATTTTTAGGTGAAAAAAAATAACGGAACGTGTAGCCAACAGTTGAGTGCTTCAAGTTGCAGTATCCTCAGTAGGAAAGTTTAAATCTAGTCTTTTTCTTAAGAATTTGAACAAATCTTTAAAACATCCATATTTACTGAGTATTTCTAGTAAAATCTCGGTCACATTGTCCTCATGTTCATGGTAAGGGCTAACATGAAAGAATCTCTAAAAATACAGTCTTCAATGTATTTACATGTCATCTTAAAAGTCTTGCTGTTTTGGTTTGTTGTGCCTTTTCCATGCAAGTTTTTATCACTACAACACGTAATTATGGTCTTCTAGTGCATCTTTACAGAAACATGCATTCTGTCTTCTGTCCTGCAAAAGTCTTGTACCTGTTGATCATGTTTTAGACTGGATACCCAAAGAGGGGGAAGAACATTTGCCTGGTTTGTGCAGTCTCTGCTCTTCTGGAGCTTTGGGGGTGCTGTGGCATGGGGAGGAGACTCCGTGTCCTGGTACAGGGCTGCTCCTCGCCGCCTCCTGCCGTTCCTGACCTCCTGTGGGAGCTGTTCGAAACCTGGTGCTGCAGAGATGTCCTGGCACTGACCTGCAGCAGCGTGCGCATACATAGCGCTGGTGGGAAAGTCTTCTAATGATGAGACAGGATTTTTTTTTTTTTTCCACTGATGTCGATATTATCTTCGATACTCAGGCAGAAAGGACACAATTTTCTTATCGTATTATGCCCCATGGAAATTATTCCCTTCCTTTTGCAGCTTTACCATAGAGATCCCAAAAATACTTAATAGGAATGTTAGTGTAAGTTGTGTTGAGGAATGGTTTGTAGAGGAAAAAGTAGTGCTTCTTGTCAGACACATTTAGAAGAAGAGAGAAGGAAAACCAAAACAAGACAAAAAAAAAAAAAACCAAACCCAGCCTTCAGGCAAATCAGTTCTTTCTGAATATGAAATAGATATTTCCAAAATGCTGGAAAGAAGTTAAGTATCACTAGTACCTGAACTTGCTGACACAGGAGATGGCGTTTGCTTTTCCTGCTGCCATGTCCCTAATCTTTTGGATTAGATTTAGCCAAGAGAGCAATTTTTTCCCCTTAATGAGACTGTCATGTAAGAACGACTCTGTAGCTCAACATGGTTCTGAATGATGCTTCCGTAGCAGACGGCCTTCTTTAAGTGATAAAACTAAATTTCACAGATCTTTAGATTTTGCACATATGGGTGCAATACATTCCTCAGCATAAATCTGTTTAATATTAATATTATATTATTTGGGACTGATCCCTTACTTGGTGGTACTGAGTCTAATTATTTCCTTGTTTTACACTTGGCATAGTTATTTCACAGTAGTAACAGCTGCCACACGGGAGTGCTCCCTGAACACGTCTGCTCTATCTGCAGCGAGTGGCATGGTGCAAATGAGTGCTGAAAAACGCAGCTGCTGCCTGCTTGGTGCTGCCAGAGTGCTTCTACGGGACGAGGAAGTTAGCTGGAGCTGTCGTGGCTTCTGTTGCCTTAGTCCTCCCTCAAATATGTTTTTGGGAAACGATTTCATTTTTATTCCAGAGTTTTAGCTGTAGCTGCGGTGCATCAGGTACGAGGACAGTGTAGTTCATGAGGTTGTCCACGAGGTGGCAGTGTGGTGTTTAAAACGGAGATAAACTGCTTTTTGACTCACTAAAGGACCTCCAGGTTTTTCTCTGCCTGTAAAATTTGGTTCTGTTCTGTTCTGAGTTCTGTTAATCCCTTGGACAGTTAACGTCTCTATACTAATCGGTAAAAGGACGCTGACTAAATCTTGAAAAAATATTAGGACTGAAAGGTTAGAGAGAAGGAGAATTTAATCCCTCATACAAACATGTTTAAGTAGATAAACATTTTTACAGTCTTAATTAGAGTCCAACTGTCTTACATTTTCCTCTTGTCTTAATTTGATCTGAAATGAGTTAAGATAATTTTTTTCTGCTAATTCATTAATAATCTTTTTACTTCTGGTTGAAAAATATACTGTGTTGTTATTAATGGTCTTACCATAGATTGCTCTGTAAAAGAGAGATAAAATATCCTATGTAATTATTTTTGATTACAGAAGGTAAGGATCCTCAAAATTTATTTCTGTGTTTGCTAGACCTATTAACTTACATGATATGGAAATTTTAAAATTTGTTTTCGGGAAAATGCCTGGGCAAGCTAGCTTGTGAAAGATCATGGGTTTTCATCTAAATAACTCAAATTACTGAAGAGAACCTCTTGTAATGGGGGGAAGAATGCAGATCCCAAGCAATGTAGTACTTGAACAAGCAGTTCCAATCTCTCTCCAATTTCATCCAGAATTCAACAGGTAGCAAATGCAGACCGGAGTAACTGACAAAACATGCTTAAAAACTTCACCCTTCAGGTTTAGTATAGCTCTGTATTTGATGGGAGTAATCTTTGCTGGATTACAATCTAAAAATGTGAATTAGAGCACTGTGGTATTTGCTTGAAATAGCTATTTTCACCTCAAAACCAGCTATTGCAGATTGAATAAAAAAAACTCTCAGAGAGACTTTCCCATGTGGTTTCTGGGTCATCAGTTGGGTCTTCTCAGGAATGTGTTTAGCTTTCCTTCAGTTTTTATGTTGTCATGCAATGTGTATACATACAGCATGCTTAGCCATTATATTTAAATGAGTTTGAAACACAAGGAAAGATGTTAACCCTATCACTATATTTTATACTAATTCACTTATCTACTCTCTAACAGTAGTTTCATTAACATGTAGAAACAGAGTTGGAAAGGGGGGGGGCAGACACAAAACAAACAACAAAAAAACCCCACAAAAAAATGTAGGCAAATGAGAAAAACTAAACAGCACTTCTTGACCAAGAAAACCTGATGATTCTAACAGCTGAGAGTTCTTTGTCCAATACTGTTTCCACAATTTTATTAAAACTTGAACCTTTGAAAAGAGGTATATCACCAACCAGGTTGTCTCAGATTACTAGTGTCTAATGATGGTTCTGTCAGCAAAGATTCTAAGATGTTTATAAGGACAATTTTTGTGCTCTATTATGGAGATAATGCTGGTCTTCCTCCTGCAAAGGACACAGTATTTTTGCTGAGTTTTGACAAAGGCAACTTTAGAACAAGTGTACAGCTTCCAGAATGAAAATCCCTACACTTATCTTGTATTTAAACAAGTGCCATTGAATTTAGGCCAGAAGCTTCTGATACCATAGATAAGGACAACCTGATGTGACTGGGACTCTTTTGTCTTCGGAAAATAAGAAATAATAGCAGGTTCACAAATCTGTTCCTTGGATAAAATGCGCTGAATTGGGGGATATCTGCTCTATGGAATAAGCCCGTTATTTTAAGTCTTCAGCTGTTAGAGCAGCAAAGAACATCTTTGCTTTCTTCAGTAACAGGCTTTATGTTATGTGCGCTGTCTGTTTCAGAGTTTGTCAGGAGCCCTCTAGACAATTCTATCCTGTTTAGCTAAGGTAAACTAGTACATGTGTAACCTCTAACTTTAGGAAAGAGCATGAAAAAGAGCAGATAGAACTACTTAATGAGAAAGAGTAGATGCAGCAAAGTACTATTAATTCACCAATAAAGGGATAGAGAATGTTCTTCAGAAAAGCCTTGAAGCAGCAGCCTGCTTCCACCAGTCTTCAAAGGTGTATTGACAAAACATAAATCACGTGCTGGGAGTAATGCTGTATTGACTGTCATGCTGATATTAAAAATCCTCCAGTTGCAAGGCCACAGAAAAGAATTGCTGTTCACTTCCGTTTAGTTATAACTGGGTTTGTGTTTGTTATTGGTGAAATAGTGGGGTAGAAGGACCCTTTGCCTGCATTGGGGCAGCTGTTCTTACATGAAGTGTATGCTCACCAAACTTACGTTTACGTAATGTATGATAAAAGAAGATTCTACGGAATTTTTGTATGAGCAATATTTATGTACAATTAGAATTGATATAAAGTGGTCCTTTAAAATAAGTGCTTTGCATTGACAATACTACCTGATTTACTGCAAAATTCCAATAAATCATACACTCTTCTGCATTCAAAAACCACAAGTCTGCCCCATCCCTCTTCTAAATGATTTTTAAATTTAATTTAAGTTTATATGACTCCAAAAATACAAATATTAGCTTTTATTTCATGGATTTAAGCCTTTTTAAAGAGCCCAGGTCTTGATACTGTATTTTGAAGAAGACCTAATTCTTTGTAAATGAAAACCAATATGCTGGTATACTAATCTTAGCTTTTAGAAACAAATTGTCTTATAAGGTTGGCAATATACTTTTGAAAGCTAAAAAGTTTGGGATTTTTTTAAAATTAATTTCTAAAGTTTTAGAAGACTGTGAAGGAAATACTTTTTTTTTTTGTATGATATAATGATTTTTAGATTGTCATGGTAACAGATGATGATGAGTACATACAGTAATATTTTAACAAAACTGTAGAAGACCATCTTTAAAATGCAAGTTGCATGGTGATATCTCTTCCAGGAAGGAAATAGTTTTGTTAAATACCACCCTGTTCCATACAGATACATAATTTCTGTAGTTGCTAGAGATTCTGCCATCTTTCCCAGAACCTGCATCTGTGTGAAATGTTTAGGTTATTTGCTTTGTTTGATGTGTGAATGGAGCCATTTTCAGCTAAAAAAGCATTCCTAAAAGACATACAACCTAAAAAGAAACAAAATAGAGGGTTAAACCAGTGTGGCTCCTTCAAGAGAGCGCGTTATAGCCTGTTATCCGCTGTTTATTCCTCGTTACACCACTGCCAGCACTCTGGGACCCAAAGGAGCTCCCGGAGTGGTGGTGAGCTGCCAGCACAGCTCTCTCAAAGGAGCTGCACCTTCTGGACCTGTACGGATGAATTGTGGGTGGGCAAATCCGTGTACCGGTTGCGTGTGGGTGATGTCTGGTGTACACAAAGGTAGCTGGTTTTCCTAAGAGGATGGTATATATCCTTGTTGGAAGATGTGGGATGAAGGAGGAGTATTATAACTTTACTGAAAATGAAAAATAACTTATTTTTCTATAAATCCCTAAAGTGAAAAATGAATTAAGGCAAGATCAAACATAACTGCATACAATATTTTTCAGCCTGTAAAAATTTAAATAACCCTACCTACAGAAAATCGCTGAGTTTAAAATAGAAAAAAAAAAGCGCCAATTGTGATAGGGAGTGCTGTCTTCAAATTTATTTATTTTTTTTTTTAGTCAAAGTGAGCCCAAGAATTTTGAGATGCTGTAACTGTCTTGGCCGAGTAAAATAGATGTTAAGCCACATGAACATTTACATATGGATTCTTAACAAGTCAATGGTTCTTACACAACGTAGCTTACTCTAGATTTCTGTCTGTTGTTGTCTGTACATAGGCAACATACCAAGTTGTCTTATGGCCCAGGTTTTATGTCACTGTGTGTCAGTAGGTTATCTGATCATGGAGGAATCCCTCCTGGCTCATGCAACCAAGGTGTGAGACAGACATGAGGGCTGGCATCTGGAAAATGATGAACACCTGCTTTATTTCCTAGTGCTTTCTGGTGAGCTTTTCCTAGCATAGTAGTGGAGTCTGGGTTCTCATGCTCCTTTGGTACAGCTGGCTGCTTGTTTTCTAATTCCTAAACTTATATGTAGTTATAACTTCATAAACTTATCATAGAACTTAAGGATTTATCTCATTTTCCCTTTTTTTTAAAGATAAGAATGGATTCAAGTCAAATCCTGTTTTAGTTCTCTCCAATAAAAGCAGATGTTTGAAGGATATCAAAAAGACATTTCCCTGGAAAGTGAAAATGTATATGTGAGACTTATTATCTTGCTTTTTGTGAACCAGGCATTCCCTCTGAATGTATTTTGGTCTTTAATGATCATAAAGGTAACCTTATCCTCTGTGGTGTGATTATTTATTTATAATATTGATAACACCTTGTATAAAATTCAGTCCTACTATGCCATTTTTGCATATAAATATATTTTTAGAAGAATTTGATTTAAAAGTGGACAGTATTCTATACTCGTTAGTTTAACATGACAAAAAGCTGGAGCATACTTGTTAGACTGTAATCTGGTGGTTCCACAGCATCACTAACATCTTGAAAATACAGTAGTTCAACATATTCTAGCTCTTGACTAGACATAGCTGTACATGTGTGGATGTATTATGCACCTGGGTGAATTTACTTCAGTTGCATAAACTTTTGTACTGTTTTTCTCAAATAGTTGTAGAAGTGTCTCTTACAGCTAAAACACCGGGTTTAGTGGGCTGCATCTGAAGCTTAGGGGTGACAGAGCTGATCCATATAACTTGTGTATCTGCATCTGGTGGGGACAGCCGTATCTCTGTGGTCATCCCTTTGATCAGAAGTTATTAGACTTAAGCAGATAAAGTTTCTCCATTAGTGATTTCATTCCTGTATTTCACCAAGTACAGAACTTGATGCTCGCACTTCAGTATAATTTTTCTGGAGGTAGTGTTTGCCAACACTTCAGATTATTTTAAGGCAGATGTTTGGTCTGTTTCTTGTGTGTATGAAAGTACCTATACACAAACAAACGAAAATCAATACTTATTTACCAAGGTTGATACATGCCTAAAAACTGATTCAGACTATGTTGAAATGCCATAAATCTGTTTCTAAAAAGTCACTCTGGGTGTTGCGAAAACGTACCTGAAGGGGGTTTTGTACAAAAATATTATGGGATTGTGCACACATGCAGTATTCAAATGTGTTAAGTCAAATAGTAGGGAGAATGAATTTCAAAATATTTTTTTAAACATATTGCTATCAGTTGCACTTCTGGCGTTTGAACGTTTTAGTTAATATCAAACCCTACAGTTGTTATTGTGGTAAAATGATAGTGTGAAATTGATGCTGTTATAGTATAACAATAAGGACGTGACTCATGTATTTTATGTACACATGCATTCAACTGTAGTGACAAATGGCTTCATGCTGTGTGATTAAATGCATATTAGCATTTGCCCTAGGCATTTGATTATTACCATCTTTACTTCATTACATTACCACACTGTATGGCCATATAATTTATAAGATAATACCGACATCACTTTGTTGCTGATAGGAATTATTCTGGTTTATGGATGGTGTCCTTTAATTTTGCCTTTCATGGATTATAAAATTGGTTAATATCTGCTGAAGTGAATCACTGGAGAAGCAAATAAAGATGTTGGCCTCAGGTCACAGTGTCATTTGTGATACTGGCAAAATCTTACAGCCTCATTTATCCCTGTACATGATTGATAACACCATGGGTTAAATGGAGAAAGCTTTGCTTCCATTAAAGGATCATCATGAATGAAGACCTCCCACTTAAAAGTCAGGCATGATGAGAAGACAAGAGACTATCTACAGGTCAAATTAAATAACTTAAATAATTTAAGTGGAATGACAGTGTAATTTGTTCATTCTATGTTATTACCCTGACCCCTATCAGGCTTATAGGCTAACTTACTTTCTAGTGTAGGGTATTTAAGACGTAATTTTTAATAAGTGCTTTTCAAAGATATAAAGCCCTTTATGGCACTTAAAATTGTGTTAAAATGGATTTTTTAATGTGCTTTTTAAAAAGTAATTTTGGTTCCTTATTTTGTTAAACATAAAACAAGTAACAGGAAAGCAAATGTAGTAAATGCTTCAAAATAGGAACTTCAATAATTTTTACTTTAACTTTTAGAATGTTATCTCGTGTATGCTCTAGATTTTTTTTTTTTTTCATTATTTTACATGTATTCTGACAAATAGCAGTTGTTAAAGTAGAAATGCATCTATTTGGGAATATCTTTGATTACACAAGAATTTTTTTTGTATTTTCTGTGTCAAAGGGCATTTCTTAGTTATCAAACATCTTTATAGTAGCTCTAGACAGTTGTATTCATGTGTGGTATCGAAAGAAGGCATTTTATCAGCATGGTAGATATTTTGTAGTATTATATTTTTAATTATATTTTGTATAGTTTTGTTTCTAGTCAAGCATAGTATAAACTATTTGGCAGGTAACTAAGTTATTTGATCTCTCTGTGGTGGAAGAGACCACAGAGGTGCCTCGCACTCAGCTCAGAGGGGGACAAGGAGGAGTGTGTATAACGCGTACCGTACCTTGCCATTTTCCGCAGTAGATTCTGTTGCAGTCTTGGAAAAAGCAGTCTGAGTACAAATTGCCCATGAGAAAATAGTACTTGCACAATGAAGGGATGGGTAAAGACTCGATGAGCTTCACTCAGAAAAGCCTTTTTCCTTACTCACTGCTTTAGGGAGGTGAAGTCTTGTTTGTCAAGTGCTCCTGCTGAGATCAGTGTGCTCAGAGAAAGCCCACAGATGCCTGAGGCCCATTTCCTCCCATCCTTTAGAGTATAGCAGTGGTTTGAAAATATCCCTCCGAGAAAAGAATTCTCTGATTGCTTCTGCGATGGGAAGGAAAATCACAAGGCTCGGTGTGTGTCGGTTAATATACTTTCTTTTACTGGTTGGCTTCAACAGCAATTGTTTCATAACTGAAGTGCACTTCTTCAAGTGCACCTGCTTTCGTACGATGAATTCCAGAGTTAGCCATCCTTTTTCCGTGTCAAGCTCTTCACAAGCACTCTTATTTTTTCCCCTTATTAACACAGGCTACCAGGATTCTTCATTTGATAACTGTACTGTCTGGTAGAAATACACCACTGTAGAACCCCCCAACTCCAAACCTGTAATGTCAGCTGACAGCAATAGAATTAAAGCATGCATCATGTTTATTTGCAAAATCTTACCTTTCAGATCAGAATATAGCATGATTAAAAGTGAAACCAAATGGCTCTGTGCCTAATCTATTGTGTATGATTTTAGCATTTTTATTAGTTTTGTAGCTATGATAATCTCCTAATACTCCATACTTGATATCAAAAGCTTTGTTTGCAGTAGGGCTTCATTGATTAGTGGTACAACATCTATCAAAAAGGAAACAATTTTGAAAATTTGTGTGAAAGAAACAAGATTTTTAATGTGCTTTTGGGAGGGTCTGACTTCATTGATTCTAAATTCTTTAGGTAAAAAGAAAAGTTTTTTTTTTCAATCCTAATGCTTTACTTTAAAGTAAAATACAACAAAACAAAACAAAACAAAAAACAACCTAGGCCTAAACTGTGGCTACAATGTGTGCAGATTGGCTACACAATGCCTGATTCATGTTGGCACATTGACCCAACTGATTTGTCGCCTGAAGTGGTAGATGTTTGTCCATGGTTCTTATGCAGACTTTTTATTCATTGCCTCTGCAGAAGTCCTTCAAACACGCGTATTTTGACACTTACAAAAGAATTTACATAATATTTCGTATTGAACACTTAAGTATTAGTCATATGTTTTAAAATGGAAGACAAAAATGAGCCTGATTTTTCTGGTTTTGGCAAAACTATTATTTAGAATAACTTTTGTGGTGGGGCACCTAAGCAGGGAATCAATCTATTGTGCATGACCAAGAAGCTTAAATTTGATCTATGTTGGGGTTTTATTTAGACAACAGCAGAAAAAGTGGTGAGCTCTGATTTGTAGTTGTTATGGCCCCGTGATACAGACCAGGTCTCTGTTCTTCCTGCAGGAATTCCTTCCTAAGGATTTGGCGGCAGTGGCCAGGTCAGTCATAACTCCTGTGCTCTACCCGCACCTCTCTAATTCTTAGTCCAGAAACACGCATGGGGTGTCTCTGGGCAGGGATAGCGTTGTGTATTCTAGTGGACTGCTGGAAATTCAGTCTGAAATATTAAAAAAATATTGGGAAGTACAGCTGAAGTATGTACAGTTGTTGGCTTTTTGTAAATCAGATGCTAAGTGTTGTGATCATCTCCGATGTCACTAACAAACATGCTTTGTCCCTACAGAGCTGCATGAGTCTTATGTTAGCATAACTCCTTGACAACGGCTGATGTAGCTAGCTTAGAGTGCAACAATTTGATACTTGATCTTGTGGGAACTGAACCAAAAAGCTTTCTTGTTAAAATTCAGAAGCAGAAACTGCGAATAGTACTGTTAGTTCATATTTTCAGGCCTGTCT
This sequence comes from Leptosomus discolor, assembly GCF_034619465.1. NCBI lineage: Eukaryota > Metazoa > Chordata > Aves > Leptosomiformes > Leptosomidae > Leptosomus > Leptosomus discolor. The sequence goes on along the minus strand of NC_141402.1, from coordinate 19,889,784 downwards.
GAAGGTCTCCTTTAAAATTGAGCCTGTCTTGTGATTTTTTTAAAATCTTGAAGGTAGGTAGTTATTTTTTCATGGCCTGATGTGTTAGTTGCAGTACCTTCACGCCAGTGCAAGGCAGTAGCTCTGGAAAAAAACCCCTATACTACTTCCTTTTTTTTTTTATGCTCAACACAGTCTTTGTTTTAAGCTAAAATCAAGCCAAAAACAGTGAGGAAAAACAAATTAATGTGGTGAATTAATGATAAAGGTGTTTGTTTTCTTTTACAATGTTGCACACTAACTGAAAATGAAAATTATGTTAATTGCAAAATGGTTATAACTAGTGGTTTTACTCTTTGCAAAAAGAATTTGTTCGATATCTGCAAGTTTTGCACTTTGAATACTCTCTTAAAGATAAACTGGAGAGGAAATACACATTTTTATTTTGCAGAAACAAGATTAAAGAATGGATGAAGACTTTAAAACACAAGCACTTGATTCTGCTCTTCAAAGTCCATCAGAAACATTACTTTCCATTCGACTGTTAGACTTTAGAACAAGTTTATTGGAGGCAATAGAAGAACTGCGTATAAGAAGGGTAAATGTGTTTATATAATTTTTTTGTGTTTCTTTGTCTTATTTCTGTCTGCCTGTATGTAATCATAGAAAATGCCACGTAAGTGTGGGTAAACTTCATGCTGTATTTTAAGTAATTCAACAACCAGGGGTTTGTTTAAAAAATATCATGGGTTTAGGCAGTGTCTCTATTGGGAATTTCTCTGTGGACAGCACAAAGACCACAGGGTTGCATGGGAATGAATTTGACTTTCCTGTAATAACGTACGAAGTTGCTACAGTTGATCACCGGATTATTGACAAAAATGGTTTACATTAAGTGTTTGTATTTCATCGCAGTTCTTCTTTTTAAGAGCAGCCTTAGGAAAGCAGGAGAATCCAAGTCATTGCCAAGTCGTAAGTCTTTTTCATTTCATAGATTGATTTACCATTTCCCAGAAAAGCAGAGATTTTTGACTTATTTTTGTGTGTTTACTTGTGCTTTTCAGAATTACCTAAGAGGGTAAAGAGCCACTGTGATAATCAAATCCACTTTATTTCACCGTTTTAAAATTGCTAAACTATTGAGCTAGAGCCCTATAATAATAGCATACTGAGTATTGGTGGTGGGCGGGGTGTTTTGTTTTTGAAGAATGAGTTGAATCATTTTGTAGTACTAAGGTAAAATTGTTTCTGCGCTGTTGAAGGCAGCTATATTCTTCTGTGATTACTTCTTCAGTTGTATGTATGTAAATATTTATTTCTATTTCTCCCCTTAGTGTTTCTGAAATGTTGTATTTTTTGAAAGACCTAAAGTATATCTTTCTACATTTGATGAATTTGACCTGTTCAAAAGATGTGTATTATTACTTTTAAAATACTAGTATTGATGACATGTTTGATTTATGTTTATTTTGATCTAAGTTAAATGCTATAATCCTCTCTTTAAAAACCATAAACAAAAGAATGGCTGTCATAAAAAAAAAAAAACCAAACCACAAGTAAAAAGCTGCATGATCCTACTTTCTTGGTGCAGTATTGTTGAAATTCATCAATCTGATCCCTAGACTTTTGTTACAATAGTACTGTTTGGTCTAGTCGAACTATTTTTGTATTAAAAAGTAAAGATTGAAGAGTTTGACTTTTATAATAATAATTGGAGTGTACTCTTCCTTACAAGATCTGTTAGCTGAATTCCATTTCCATTGTTAACTTTGCATTTTTAATGCACTTGGTCAGAGCCTAAAATAAAAGCTGTGGAGTTTCATCTTTTGGGATTTTTTTAGTTTTGTTTGTCTGTTATGTTTTTGCTGTACCACAAGAGTAGGTGACTGTGATTTTATAAAAGATTGCATCAGGAGGGTGAGCAATTTTTTGGCTTAAAGGTATTTTTAGTTTCAAAACTGGTGCTAATGCTAAGAGCTAATTCCATAGTTGAGATATGGCCCTGAATTTCTAAAACATCTGTGCCTTCCTTCACCCTAGAAAAATAAAATATATACTTACCAGTTTGTAGTTACGAATTTAAGGAAAAAAATTAAGCATTTTATAGTGAGTCAAATTGAAATCTTAACTATCTCTGAAAGCATTTTTGTTATTTGCTTTGCTTTCACAATAAATTCAGGGCTGCTTGCCTAGTATGTTTGAAATTTGGAATACAAACCATCAATATTTTGAACAAACAAGGGTTATAGAATAATATGGCCATGCCTGGTGCCATTCATTTATATTTTTTTGAGTAGAACTCTCTATGGTGGTTTTCCCTTTAAAGAAAAAAAAAAAGCTACAAAATACTCTCCTGATTTAGCTATGAATCTCTTACAAATTCAACCAACATGAGGTTATTCTGTAAATTTATAATCAGCCCTGAGAAAAACGTAGTACATGTAGTACACAGACCAAAATACAGTGCTAGCTCAGAGAATTACAGTGCTTGTCTTGCACAGCGGTAATTTTTCCGTGTACAAGAACAAAGCACACTAACTTAAACTATACCATCTGCTGCATAAGAAAGTGAAGTAAAAGTTAAAGTTCTGCTGGTTTCTTACTACTTTTGCCACTTCCTTTCCAAGTGGCTTGTGAGGCTCACAGGAGACTGATAGCCTGATGGAAGCAGTATAGCCAGTATAGTGGATTTTACTCTTAATTTTGTCTTTGACCTGTTGGCTTGACCTTAGGCAAGATATTTTACCTCTGTTTGCTTCTGGTTTTCTTCTTGTTGTTGGTCTTGCATGTCACTTAGACAGGAGTCTCTTCAGGACAGGAACTATAATGTATTTTGAGTTTAATAAACTGCCTTGAATGGTTGGTTCTACTACAGTATAAATTCAAATGGATACAAATATATTGGCAGATTAAATTATCTGTATGAAGCTAGACAGATAAAAATTAAACTCTTAAAACAATTAAATATTAAAACATTTTGAGAGACTTGATACAATCTATACTTCATACCACAAGATACTACTTTAAAGTAGAAATTTCATTTTTCTGAATATGCTTATTTGAATAAATGCATTGAGTTACTTCAAAGCGTCTATCGGTTTTTCACTTTTCTTGGTTAAACATATAGCTGTAGTTAAAATATCAAAATTAAAATAATTTAGAGGAGTTGCTCATAAGAATTGACTTTTCTGCCCTTTTACAGATGGAATCTCAATTAATGGTAGCTGTGCATGTTTATTCTGCAGACTACATTGCTTAAATTATTATGCATGATACAACTTCACTTTATTCCTTTGGTTGTTCATAGGGTCTTTGTTCTTAATATGAATTGACTTAGTATGAATATGTATGTAAATAAAAGCTACAAAAAATGATGTAACTCTTTCCCCTGCCCCCCAGGGATTACTTCACACTCCAATAGTTTGAATGTCCTGGGGGTTTTTTGCCCACTCACTTTTTTCCACTCACCAAGCACTGATCAGCCCAGTGATTCTTTTGTGATGGATATCCCATTCGCTTTGTTCCAAAGTCTGTCAGCCTTGCTCTGCAATCAGCTGAGTTAATTTTGTTGAGTAGTAAGAGATGATCCTTTTTTTGAGGGATAAATGTAGTCGATTTTGACAGTATAAAGTCGTGGCGTACCAGGTCAAATCGGAAGTCTTTAATGCTTTCTGAAATACAAGGCATATAGGACAACTGACACGAGGTTTAAGAATAATGTTCCAAGGACAAGAAAGGACATATATTGCATATTGAATTATTTTTTTTCTTGTCCTACAAACAAAAAAACATCCTTAGCCAGAAAAGCATGTAAACATAAGAAATTAAGGAAATTCTTCCTTACTTCCATAGAAATGTATTCTAGTAATCTGGGGATATGGGTGTTTTAGTAGCAGCTGAAGCCGTGTAGATGTTGATTAGCTGAACCCATGAAAGATAAATCTTACTGATGATTTTTAGAATTTTAATGATATTTTTCTTTGGTGCAAAGGATAAGTTTCAGTGACCTGTTTCCATACCTGAAAACAAACACCTGTTGAGGCTCTTTCTGGTGTTAACCGGTACATAACCAACTCTGGCTAATACTATAGATTCTGTCCTTTCTGTTCTGAGTTTGTGATACTTGATACTCTTTTGTTTAGTAAAAAATTACAAAGAATAAATTTTGCTCTTTTCTGTTTGGGCAGTTATATAGATACAACTTGGTAGTGCTTGTATTTTAACTAAAATACTTCTTAAGAAACATTTTTTCCAGCTCTCAGATTTTCTCACATTTCTTACAACGTAATTTTTGTTTACCATAAAAGAAAACTGTGTTGTATAAAGGAACATTAGAGTTGTGAAGGGCATTGAGTTTACCCATAAAAACATTTTCTATGTTCAAATACATATTTTCATATAGGATTCTTTAAATATTTCCTTCTAGAGTCCTGGAACCCCCCACCCCTGAATTTTGTAAATTGAAGCCATGTTGACTTGTTGTTGTTGGTCGTTCCCATCCTGCTATTTACTGTCAAGCACTATCTGAACCTTCTGCCTTGCTTGAGCCAAAGGGGTATGTTGACCCAGCAGGTGGTATTAGAATCAGCCACCAGAAGTGGGAATGAGATGGCTGATTTGCCAGGGAATTTCCTACCTGAGCTCACAGCAATCTCCTGTGCTGTGAGCACAGAGGTGAATGCGGGGTCTCAAGACTTCTGGGATCAGTTCTATGTTGTGGACAGGAATATTCTTTAAAGGCTAGTTTTGCTTTTGTTGACTCTAGTCTCCTTCCCTGCCACTAATGCTCTTTTTCCCTCTTTCTTTTCTGTGTTTTACCTAGTTTCTGTCCCTTTCTGTCTTCTGTTCTCCCTTCTTCTGTTTTCACACAAATTAGACCTCCTTCCTGTGCTTACCCACTTCATGCTGATGGCCAGTGTGCAGTCACTGAGAAAGAAAATACAAGAAGGATACTTACTTACTTGCTAAAACAGACAAATCCTGAATCACATCTGTTGTCATGACACAGACATTATGGCTCTCGCAACGCCTCACCTGGATTTTTTTCTGGTTGCTGTTCTCAGAAGCTGTAGCTCACCCTAGTGCTGCGGAGCTGTGTGGGCCCATCCTTTCAGACAGATTTGAGCAAGTTTATCTCAATTCCTCTCTACTTCTGCGATGGCTTTGGCTTTTCTAATCCAAGTTCTTCAGCACAGCAGCCTATTTCTAGGTTTTCTTAGAGGGAGGACACAAAGGAGCTTTGCTCACCCTTAACTACTCTCTCCCGTTCCTAAAATGTACTTCTGCTTTCTGGCGACTGTGAGGGGTTTGCACTGCACAGCACAGCACCGTATAGCACGTTGTAGCTATAGTTGTAGAATGGGAGAGATGTACAGAATTGTGCAGAGCTAACACAGATAAGATGGGCAAGTGGACTTCAGTATTGAGGTGAAAATTGAAAGTTGCAGTATAAAGTTAGGATTTGGAAATGTCACTTGAGCCTGAAAGGCAAATTACATTTTGAGACATTAAGTGAAGAAAGTTGATGAAACTATAAACTTACTTATTAGAAGGTGGAAAGCAGAAGGACTAAACTTGTGTTATTAGTGGTATTAAAATATTGGTGGACATGTCAGTTACGATCATAACAGTCGTATTGGTTGTGCTGTGTCTGGACCTAAAAAATCTCAGAAATGTTACAATATAACTAAAGCTAAACCTTGTTGGAGCCATGTTCTGCAGATGAAGAACCATGTTTAGATATGTGGAACAGCAGAAAAGTTATAAAGGGCACCAGAGGCACCTGCTGGAGCTATATAGGGAGCTCTGTGGAAACAATAATCTACAGTGACCAAAACCATGAATGAATGTTGGATAAATACAGATTTTTTTTTTTTTTTTAAATTTAAAAGAGCTTGGCTTTAAGTTATTTTCAGGCTACTGTATAGAATAAGTGTACAATCATGGAAGAAAAATGTATTTAATGTAAAAGTATTTAACACTGTATTTTGAAGATTCTATTCGTGAGAAGGACAATTACTATTTCAGAAAGTAAGGCAGAAACGTTTTCTGGAAATAAAGAGGACACTAAGGAAGGGGAAGATTTTGGTGAGGTATATATTGCAAGCAACAATTCTAACTGCTAACAAGAATGGTGAAGAGCTTGATTTCATTTCTTAAAGGGTAGAGTAAAAAGAGGAAATTAAGGGCAGGGGGGAAGAAACAATGATAAAGTTACACAGAACAGAAATGTGGGTGGCTTTTTTTTGTTTGTTACCTAGAAGCTGGCAAACAGGACACCACTAACACAGGCTGCAGAGAAACAGAGCAAAAAGTCCTGACAGTCTTATAGCTGCATTTTCTGCCTAAATGTAAATTAGGGTATGTACTTTTTAGCAAAATGGCGGAAACAAGGAAAGCTTAATAAGTATGTGGATATGAAAGAATAAGCAGTACTGAAGTTTATGGATCTCATGGCTGTGACGTACACAACAACGTTACTCAAGTCAGTAAGCAGTGTATTAGCTTATAACTTTGTTGTTAGCAAATAATGTGGCTTTTGGCTAGGAACTGATTGCTTGAAGTTGGAGAGAAAAACATTACAAGCATCAATGCAAGTATTTAAAGGAATGTATTTTGATAGATGAGTTATTTAAATATAGAGCAGTTGTAGCTTATGCAGGGGAATCAAGGACAGAGCAATGAAAGATTTCCAAAGGAGAAGAGCTGGCTGGTATACGTTTCTGTTTCTCTGCTTCTGAAAAAGTAGTTTTTGAGAATAAATTCCAAATATATGGTTACTACTAGTTATGGCAGTTAACCAAAGCCTTTAAGATCCAGAAATGTTGTACCAGGGACTAAAGTTGGAATGAAGCCATTATAAATATTTTCTCTGCCTTTCACATTTGTCCTGGGAGCAAGACTTAAGAAGGATATCCATGCGGTCTACGAAAAGTTGTACTTGACTGTTAGTTCAGGAAGGGTGTTCTAATTATAGTAAGAAACAATCAGAAGCTGCAGTTTCTATGACTACTATTTGATTGACCCACATGAGGAATTGGATGTGCAATTTTGTAGGAGGTAGATTATGAGTTTGAAAAAGATAATAAAAGTACCTAGCAGCAGTTTTGGCTGCTTGGACACGAGCCAGATGTACTCTGTTCCTGAATCTGTTCAGGGTCAAGAATCGAGGGGGCTTGACCAATCCACAGCCCATCTTGTAAAACTACAGCCTGAAGCAAACACTTTAAAGAAGACTTGACACTTTCTAAAGGTTATAACGAGTAAATAAACCATCAAATTACTCCTCTTTTATTGTTATGGTGGTCCTTTTTATAAAAACACTTAAATCCATGTAGTCCTAAGGCACCTAATAAAAATGAACACTTTAAGGTTGTGGGTTTTTGATACCTCATCAAAGTTATATACAATATTATTCTCCTAAGTATAACAAAAATGGTTTTTTGACTTATTAAACAGCTGGTGGAACTTCTAAAAAAAGAAGTGCTTCACACAAGTTTTAAAATCTTTCAATTCAAAACGGGTAAACTATAAATGTCCTTTGAAAGAAGTAAAAATGATGGATAAGGCTTATAATTGTTAGTGATTTCACATGAGAACATTTTTATCACGTAATTGTCATTCTCAGGTTAAGTATTTATGATGTTTATTTTTTTCAACAGTAGTTACATATATACATTTTTGATAGCTTCCAGATTTTCCTTGATAATTTGGGAGTAAGTTGGAGTGTTGCTCACTTAGAACTTTGGTTCTTATCCTTTCTAGTATTCAAAGCAATTGGCTCGGTTAAAACGGAATTTAATGCAGTTTTCAAACTTGTATTATTGTATTTATTTAGTTAAATGTAAAGTACTCTGTATGGAAGTGGGAGTTAATTATAAATGTCTTAAATTTCAACATGCTGTTTCTTAGAACAATAGTAAAATTTTAAACCAAGTATTTGCACAAAAATGTATTTCTGTATTTTCTTTTCAGTGTCCTCATTAGGATTTAAAATACTTCCACATTTTAAAACTGAAATGATGGATATGCATGATTCCAGATAGTCTGCCAGTTTCATTGTTTAGAAAATCTTTTGGTTGTTATGTACTAAAATGACTTCTTTTTTTATATACACCAAAGGCTTGGTTTCGTTTAGGTACCTGTTGTGTTTCCATAAGCTCACTCTGTTTGAACTGGAGTTTTCTTTGTCAAGAATTTGTAACGCTAGTATCTGCTATTGCTGCCCTTTAAAATATTACATTCTTTTCCCTTTATTTCATGGGAAGTTTAATATGGCTAGATACTTGTTGATCTCCAACAACCATTGAAAGTAGCGATATATTTGCCATGAATTTTAGTGAGGTCAGAATCACAGCTTTTTATCTCTGTTACCACTTCACCTCCATAGCTGTATTTCTTTTCTGATGCTAGTTGTGCTTTGAAGTTTGTTTTGTAAATGCCCTAAACTTGAGCTTTCAGCTTACAACAAATACACCAAAGTGAGTTTACAAGACAAGGGGAGACATATATGCATAGAAGACATTATATGCATAGAAACTGAAGAAATGCAGTAATCATGTGATTAGTTTGCATGTTTTCAAAATACATACTTGAAAAATTACCTAGCATGTTATGAAAAAGCATATTAGGACTCAACTGTGCGGCACTTCAGGTGTTCTGGGGCAGTTTCACTGTCCGTTATGTTGATCTAAGTCCCATCTCCTGGGGCAACACGTTAGTGTTGCTTCTGTTGCACTGGTACAGATTTGTGGCTTCCCCAAGGTGAGATCTGATCCATGGGATAACTGGTCACCTCCTTCTCCCTGTTTAGTTGTGCACTGGATCACAATTCTGGTTTTGGCTCTGAAATACCCTTACATATGCTAGTGCCTGCACAGGGGAGTGCTAAAATATGTAGTCCGGAGTTAGGGAAGAATACTACTGCAGTGCATTTTGATTAGGAATAATTTACACGGTGTGTTTAAGGGTCAGATTTTATAATCCGTACTTCTTACAATTTTGAACAAGGCTTTTGCTAATAATATATCATTTTAATAGCATTTGTTGCTTAATGGCATAAGTTGCTTAAGATTACACTTCTATAAGAAGCTGAAAGTCAACTTTATTTGTTTTTATCACTCCAGGGAACTTAGGGGGATGTGCTTTATTTCAGAGCTTATAGATTAGTATCAGAAAGCAAATTCATTGCAACTCTGAAGTAGTATTTAAGGCAGAACTGGGAAGTGTTGATAATCATTTCAGTTCTCTTAATTTTATTTCATTATTTTTTTTACCATAAGGCATGAAATCTTTAGGTCTCTTCTGCATCTGTATTCTACTGGTACATACCTGAGAAGCAAAAGCTAAAGAACTTTTCTCTAGTTCTGTGAGCCAAATTTTAATTTTGAATGTAAGTTTGATATTTTATGTGTAAAATTCATGTGAGTCTTGAGGCGTATTTTAGATCCCACAAGTAACTCTTGAAATGCTTAGGAGCAGCCTCCTGTGGATAGAAGTGTGTGTTATTTCTATCCACACATGTGCCTGTAAACTGCCTGTTAATCAAGGAAGTCAGTTTTGACCCTAAAACCTATAAAAGATGTCAATGTTTAAAACCTATTTTAAATCACCTTGAGACATACTTTGCCATTTTATTTCTATTGATAGTACAGTGGGACTATGGATCAAACGTGTGAGAGAGGATTGAAAGTCTTTAAACCGGTTTTGTACAAATTGTTAAAGCATTGTAAATATCCTTGTATCAAAACCTTGAAACACTTGTTAACTGGATTTAGGAAAGAATTGCATTTCTTAAAGATGCAGCAGACTTTATTCTTTGTAGCCAAAACATTTTTGTTATCTACTTCACTGGAAGGAGGAAGAACCTCAGATTGCTCTTTCACTGTTTCAGAAGATTTATTACTTTTTCTAGAGGTGATTTTTTTTTTTTCTCATAGTAAGTAATAGTCATTCATGGTATTGCAATTTAGTAGAATTTTACTTACAGCCCAATATAAAGAGAATAATATTTTTAAGTCCTGCTTTTAATTTTCTACTAGAGAGATCCATAAATGTTTTTTTTTTGAGTCATCACAGTTTCCCTAAGGATTATAGCCACTTCTTTTGCAGCAGTCTGGGCTGTTGAGGTGTGAGTCATTTCAAGAGTGCTTATTTTTTCCATCGATTTAGAATGCAGCTTTTAAATTGGAGTGGGAAAGTTGAACTCAAAAAAGTGTATAGGTGCACATAATATATCAAAATACAGTAATTTCGAGAACACAGTTCAAGTATTGGGAGCACTCTTTAAACCTCACACAGTCAGTTTGGCCCTTGTTGGAGTGTGTCTAACACAAGACCTTAATAAATGTTACTAGTGCACCAGTTCGTGAAAGTGAAGCCTATCTGACATTTATGTGGGCGCTTTTTCAAGGTGACCGTCACTGTGTGAAGAAAAGGCTGGAAATTAGCCTGTGGAAGCTCAGAGCAGCACAGTAGTGTAGCTCTCCAGGTCTTTACAGGATATTCGTTGTTTTGACTGTGTGCAATAACAGGACGGCAGTGAATTGCTTATGATCTGTATCAAAAGCCTGAATACTGTTCTTGCAAGAAGTCATGACTGTTTGGTAGGGGAACCTGTCATTCTTCCTTTTTTGAGTACTGTGTTTGTAAAGGAAGGCCAGTGCTCATAAAAATCTGACTCAGAAGGGAAGCTGATTCCAGTTAGGAAAGTTTGACTTTAATACCAAAATGTTTCAGGAACATTCCCATAAATTTTTAGCAATTAATGATTATCAGCAGGTAAGTCTCATTTATTATCGCAGTAATAGTTTGACTCTTGACAAAGTGGTTTTGCAAGAACAGGAGATGTAACATTCTTTCCTGTGGCTAGTGCATTTTCTAGGTTGTGAAGGAAACTTTAGACTTTAGTAATGTTCTCAGATTTTCTGGTAGCTCATCTTATCAAAAATACATGTTGATTATCCATTACTTCTGTTTAGCTTCTTACTTTAATCTGGTAGGTCAGGAGGCTTCTTGTCACAGAAGGTTTCGATATATATTTCACTTTTTCCATAATAACAGAAGTAATTGCTGACAAAAAGTTTTCAGTTGTCCTGGGAGATGCCAAAAAGAATAAAGGTTCAAATGCTTTGAGTTGAATAATTAAGATGACCTAAAGATTCTAACTCATTAACTGTGGTTATCTGTGTCATTGACTAACAACTGATTCTTGAAGCACTTGTCGTAGCTTGCTGAATTTCTCTTCATCTCAGTATTTTGACTCAGTTCATCAGAATATTCAATCATTTTTCGACAGAGAAGTCAAGTCTGGCTTATTCCCTTTGAGTCTGATTTTGTTGTAAGATCATGAAGAGAATATGTATGGAGAGGGAACTGTTTCTGCTCTAATCCTAGCACCTGATCTTCTACTGTGCATTTCAGTCTAAGTTTTTATTCTGTGAATTTCCTGACCAAACCAGCTGAACTCATCTGTTACTTTACCATATCCAGAGAGCTTTTGTTTCCTTTTTTGCTGTGTGGTGTGTAGGCACATACTGTTCTATGTACTGTACTGTAAAGGAAGAAGAGTATGAATACACAATTTATGTTAGTGTTGGATTTGCAGGTACTGTCTTACATAAATTTGTTTTTTGTTTTTTGTTTTTAACTAGGAAACAGAGAATAATTATGAAGCTCAAATAACCAAAATTGTTGTAGAGAAACAGGAACTTGAATGGCAGAAGGTAACTTTCCTACATGGTTTTAGTGTTTTAACTGCTGAGATTTAATTTTAATATTATAATAATAATATGAATTTTCATTTGGTACAATTCCCTTTTTTAAGGCCATTGTCATTTCTAGTAGTCAAATGTGATAGCCAATAGTTTATTGTCTAGCCATGAACATCTGTAGCTTTTATATTGATTTGGATTGTGCCCAACCTAGAAATCTGATTAACAAAACAGTACCATCGTAATATTTGGCATGACTGGAAATCTTCAGTCAAAAAGGGTGTAAATATAGAAACAATAAGTCATTTAGCTTAACATGAGCCATGCTGACACATTAGTGAGGGGGAAGCTACGCAGCAGCTTCTCTGCATTATGCTTGTCTTTGGCAAGTGCAAATACCAGTGCAGTTGTACAAACAGTTTCACATGCAACGCTTTGGAGGTGACAATTTTTCCAAAAAATTATTTTAAACAGAAACTTATAAGTTAGACGTACTCAGAAGTGGCTTGTCATCTTTTAAATGCTCAGAATGAAGTTTTCAGTAACATAAGTTTAACATTCTTCTTAGGGTTAGGGCTCCTGAGGTTATGCTTTCATAGGAAATCCATTCCCTCCTCTAATACAATCAAACCTATGACCCCTGTCACTAAGTCACAAGATAAAAGGCTTCACTCTGTATAGTTTACGATCACAGAAAAAACAATAATTTCAGCTCTATCCTTGATCTTGGGATATTCAACATCTTAGTAGTAAAGGAAGACTATTTCATCTTGGAGTTCATCCTAATCATCTTAAATTAATAATCCTAACTATTTGCTTTTTTTCCTGAAAGATATATATGTGCACATAGCAACAGGAAACATTTTATATTTGTAAAAGCAACAATGCTTTCTGCTTTTCTTAACCTAGCTTTGCAGTTCTTGGTAATCTGAGTTCAAAAGGGATGATTTCCATTCATTCTGAGACCTTAACAGCAATTTAATTTACCATTAATAGAGAGATGACACTTACAGGCAATTAGGTGAACTCTCTTTTTTTTTTTTTTCCTGCACTTTGCATTTAACATTGGCACATGGCAAACCTAATGTAAACAATGAGTTGTAGATTTTAGGAACTTCATGTGAGCACATATATAGAGCTCTGGAACTTCAAAGGAACAAGCTAATATGAGCTTGTCAATTCTGGAGATTCCAGTAAGTTGAAAGTAAGTATGACATTTAAATTGAATTTGTGACCTGATCGTTTCTGAATTCAGAATCATATTGACCTCATAGTAGTTCAGTAAACAGACAGCTTCCGCTGGCTTATCTAAGGTTCTGTTACATTTTTTCCTTCAGAGATAGATCTTTTGGTAAACATTTCTGTGATTCGGTATAAATTTTATTTTACCTTAGATTTAGCAAACTAGTTTAAAACAAAGACATGACTTGTGCTAAATTCCTGGTTTAATATTAAAATTTTAAAGCAAATCTTTGCCTTCGTTTTTTGAATACTGTTGCTGCTTTTGAAAAAACAAACATGCTAGACTAGGGAAAACAGAATAACTGGAGAAAATATTCCTTTAAATCTAATGAGTATATTCATTATACTTACTATAACATCACAGTATCAAAGGTGATTTTGCTTATATTACTGAAAAAGTAACTTTGTTCTCCACTCTCACCGCACCACACATACATAGCATGTATAGAAAATGTATTCCAAAATGGAATTTCTGAGAAAGTTCTATATAATCATTTTATTTAATAGTCTTGGCTATGAGGCATGTTAGGAAATAAGTATTTGTAGAAACTTCCCAGTCTCTTTTTTAGAGTAAAATACATCACTTGAATATACAGTGCGAGGAAGACTGTGGTATATTATGAAGACCTCAGTAATGCTTTTTCCAGATATCAATTACATCAATGACAAAACTGTGTAAACAATGACTGTTTTGTGAAACCAAACTTACATTTACGTAAATTATTATATAATACTGGCTTGAATTCCTATAATCTAAAGAAATGTCATCTTATTTAATAGTACTGTGGATATAAAATTTTATTCCTCTGGTGAGCAGGAATACTCCACTGAGAATAGTTGACTTGCTGTCACTGCAGTACTGTTTGTGGCTCTCTAGCGTACTTGGTATGCCCTTTACCCACTAGAGAACCTGGGTCTTTGAACAGAGCTCTAAATGACAACTTGCAGAAAACATTCCTCAAGACTTTTGTTTTCACATTTTTGAATATTCATTCATGTAGTAGGTATTGTTTGTTAGATGCAAATCAAAACTTTCTCTACCTTACGATGAATTAGCAAGTACGCACGTGAATGTGTATGCACCTCCACAGATTGTTGTCCTGTATCAAACGGCAAAGCTCTCACTTTTGGAACTTCAAAGCAACACCAATTTGCTGGAGGAAGTAGCAATTTTGGAATGGGCTTTATATCTGAAAACTCCCAGTTTCTCAGTTAAGGCAGGAGAAGAATTTAGACTTCTCGTGTGTGAAATAAATGATCAATTTCTTTTCTCCCAGTCATTCCTTTTAATAGTCTCAATTTGTATTTATTTTTGAGCAGTCGTTACTTAATCATTTCCTGCTTCACACTGATATTTCTTAACTAAACAGTCATCTGTATTTTGAGATAACTGTTCAAGGACAGAGCCTCTTGACTACATTTACCTAATATTTTTTAGTGTCTAGAACTTAAAAAACATATTGATCTTACAAACATATCTTCCATATTACTCCACCTCGATTGTGAGGTTTTTTCCCTATCTTGTATAGGAACAGGATGCTTAAAGATGTAAAAGATTTCTGACCTGCAGAATGTAGTATTAGTCTGTGAGATTATGATATGAAATAATAACAAAATTAATAATAATAGTACATCTTTTACTCATTATCTTGTTTTTATGGATGAGAGTAAAGCCAGGCAGTAAGATGGTAAAAATCTCACACTATCGCCTTACACTTAATCTTTTCTGCCCTCCTTCAGCTCTTTTATGTAGTTTGTAACATGACTAAAATTTAACTAAGAACAGAATCACAGATTGTTATTTTCTGATGGGATTATATTTTTTTAATGGAGATTAAAATCAACTATTATAACTACCTGGAACTGCATCAAGATGCTGTCTTAAGATGGCAATGGGTGTTGGATTGCTTCTGCAGGTTGATAGGATGTGTAAGAGGTGCTTATAAAAGTCCAAGCAACATCAAATCTGAATTCCAGAGGTAAGAACTGCTACCTGTTATGAATTAAAGAGGAGCCACTACCAAAAAGATGATTACCAGTTAATAAAGGTCTACTTTTAGCCTTCAGGTTTTGTTCAATCAATCAATCATCTCTTTCTAAAAATATTTAACAAGGGATCAGGTTTTTTTCTTGAAATACTATATGTATGGTTTGCTGTAAGATAATATTTAAAACAGACTATTTGTATTTCACCTGAGCAGGAAACTCTGCAGCATGAGATGGACACATTGCACCAACAAAACAAAGAAGCTCTGGCAGCTTTTAAGAAACAGGTAGCAAAATAAGGCCTCCTAACTTTGACAATGAGATTTTAAAATATGATGGTATAATAGCAGGTTATTAGTTGATATCAAAATACTTTTCTGTTGCATATAAAATGTTAGAATATACAGCTCAAAGAAATCAGATCTTTTTCTTTCTTCCAGACACAATATACTGTTTGCATTTTGACAGTTCTTCCGAGTAAGCCGTTCTTCCTGGGATTTTTCATTTTTATTTTTCAAAAAATGCCTAGAGAAGATAGTATTTCTTTTAATCTGTTTTTTATTGTGTTGTTGGTTTTTTTTCACCTCACTTTAAGATGACAAGTCCTCTGCAAGGTTATACTCATAAGCCACGGTAAAATATCTGCCACATAACTTATTCTGTTCAATATTTGAAAGTGTGTTTCAGTCTTTCAAATCAAGGTTGTGTTTTTTTTTTCTCTGCAATATATAATCAACAAATATGAGTGCTGAAAGGACTTGCAGAGAACAGTCATAGGAACGGAAACTGCTGCACATAGCGATGAAGAATTCATCACTAATGCTGCATGACAATTGTACCACAGGCAACAGAAACTGACAAGCAATGATGTTTTTCTTGCTTGAAAAAAGAATTTGTGATTCACAAGCTTGCTGCTTGTATAGTTAAAGAAAAAAACCCAAACCCAACCAGAAAATACACTATGCAGGGTAATATAACCATATTGTCTTGTTAAGCTGCATGAAGAAAATTAGTCCCATGTGCTGCATTGATTTGTTGTTTTGTTTGTTTGTTTTTGTTTCTGCCACTGACAATCAAGTTACAGGCAAGGATGTTTGCTATGGAAGAAGAGAAGGTACTCTATGTTACAATTATTTGTTGTTTGGCATTTAGCAAAGCACATAACCAAATGGTAATGCCATATAACTTATCAAACGTGTTCTAAGTATAAACTAAGGATATTACAATTACATTATTTCTCTTGCAAAAGAAATTTCTTTACAACCTTTGTTACTTTTGGTTTTTGTTTATAGCCTGTGGAACTTTAATTACTTGTGAAATGTCACTTCAAAATCTGCTTATGCTAACAATCGATTCGGGAAAAAGTGTTCTTTGATAGTTGTATATTGGAGCTACGTAAAATTTACTTTATTTTGAGAGCTTGGGGCAAATTGCCATAAGCTTTTTCCATGTACTGGTGAAAAATAAAAATTTTAACTAGTTTAGTAAAACCGGATTTTAGTAGAGCTTTTATTGATTTACAAGAACTGGTTTCCTAAGGAACTTGAACTAAACTGAAGATATACTTAAGCCTGAATTTATGGGATTTTTCTTAATTACATGAGTTTTTATACCAAGCTGAGTGTCTGCTTCCTCTTCTGAATAAAGGAATTGCGTTTGGTACACTAGGAGCCTGCTTCAGACAGTGAAGTCAATGAATGTCTGTGTGTAGACTGTTGTTTCACTTAAATTTCCCAATGACTAAGCATGGATCAGTATGCTATGTGTTTCATAAGAACTTGCACAGAAATTTGCAAACAGGTGAAATTGGAAAGTATATCAAAGTAAACGTGTATTTTTTGCTATATTTATATTATCTAGTTATTTTCCTGCTCGTATTTAGAGGTTTTTTTCTTGTTAAGATGTCCTGTTTGTCCCTGATTTGTATTTTCTATGACAGCTACTGAAACATAGCTACTGTTTCAGAATTAAATTGTGTGCTGATTCTTTTTTTTACATACTTCCATTGACTCGAATAGTACTTTCAGTACTTTATATCAAAGTAACTGGAAGAATAAATTAAGATGTGATGTTTCAGGGCAGAGTTTGAATCCAAAGACCAATTTTTGCTCCAATTCACGTTATATGTACTTTTACTTATCAAGGTGGTTTCAGGAGATCACACAGCCAGCACTGTGTTAGAAATGACTGGAACACGGAGGGATGGTTGAATGGATTATTTGTTTTACCTGGCGTGTTCTCTGGTATCTAGATTCTGCTCTCCATTGTATTGATTGCTACCCGAGATTCTTGCCTGATTTAATTCCACTGAAGTCCTTTGACTTTATTCACTTGCTTATACATATATATATGTATATATATATGAAAATATAAAATATGATTGCATGTGTTTAGTAAGTCCAGAGATAGCAGAAGATCCTGCTACAGTGGATAAGAAAATGGATTTACCTGATACTTTCTGTGTTACTTAGTGTCTTTGTTATAAACTAAAGTTTATTTATTTATTTTTAATAGTAATATTTTTATTATTATTAAAAATAAATTTATTAATTCTGGCTTTGTCAGGCTTGTCTCTCCCAGAATAGAAAATTTTAAAACTTACTGACTAGTCATAAGTGGTGAAAATATACGATGGTATTTTCACTTTTCTTTTTATAGCAATATATAGTTACATTTTAAAATTATTTAGCTGAATTTCACCTGCTTTTACCAATGAATTGTTCTGTCGTAGCAGGGTAGTGCTTTATGCTTACAATATTCTTCTTGATAAATTCTCATTGTAAATGCATTTATTCTGCCCAAATCCTGAAGTACAACTTTTGTTGAAAGGGAAAATATCAACTTGCTGTAGAAACAAAAGAAAAAGAAATTGATGGACTGAAAGAAGCATTAAAAGCATTACAGGTAAACTCTTATTTTTGCTAAATAACTTTCCTTGGTATGCAAGTGGTTTGGCTTAAGTTTTATTCACTGGAAAAAAATAGTTGTTTTTAAGACGGTCTTTCAGGCCTTCTCGTTTAATCTTTCAAGTACGTGTACACCTCACTTTGTCTAACAGAGTTTCTGTTTTAGTCTTCAGTGTCAAGACTACTTTAAGTTATCCTTCCAGCTAAAGTTCTTTTCCTCCAGAAGAACTGCAGACTCAATAACAGTCCAAATAGCATGTGAAATGTGCTTTCTTTTCATTTCCATAGTGTTCCTCTTTCTTTCTCTTACTGTCTTCTTACTTCTCCCCTGTCTGGAAAATCTGGGCTTGGACTCCTAAACAGAAACAAGTATTCACACTGGGCCTCCAACTCCCAGTGCTACCTGTGTTGTTTATTGTTTTCCTTTGTTTCACTAGGCGGTTTCTGCATTACCACTTAATCCAGGCTTTCTAATGCCTGTTTGTCAGTAAAAGTAAAATTGCTGGATAAACGCACAATTTACTCTGATGCACATGGTGTTGGAGCAGTTGTGGCTGTGATTGACAGTTATTTGAAATAAAGGAAGACATAGGGACATAGCTAGTAGTTGGTTTTCTTCTAAAGACCAAGGAAGATATGTTGAAAATGGATTAAAAGAGTAGAACTCAACACAAAAGAGAATTAGCGTTGTAATACATTGCCAGATTTCTGGTATTGACAGGAACTAGTTATTTTTCTACCCAAACATGAGAGGGATAATAATTCTATTGAAAACAAAATGGTTATAATGGAATATTGCCCATGATTTTGCAACATGTTTGGTTCTTATTAACATTCTCTTTTAATAGGATGCATTCACTTAGTATCAGACCATTTGTTTAATCATTAGTTAATACTGAAGGTGTTTTAGGAGCGAAAGGAAGTTATTCCCATGGCTGGCCTTCTGTGCAATAGCTGTAAGGATCTTGTTGACTTGTTCAGCCTTGGCATAGCAGAGATCATGTGGAATATCCCTTCGTGGTCTGCTGAACATAATAGGCAGACAGCAAGAGTAATGAAAGATTCCACTGGCCTTTCTTTTGTAAGATAAAACAGAAATTTCAAAAAAAGCTTAACATTAAATGTTTAATGTTCTCAGATCAAACATTTGTGTAACAGTTTAGTTCAGACCTAGGAAATTCTGCTGTGACTTGAGGAAGCAGGAGGTCACAATGAACCTGTGGACCCAGAAAAATTGCTTGGAAATCAGCCTAAAATCAAGAGTGAGGCATTTCTAATTCGGTTCCATAGTCCTCTCTATCCAGAGAGACAGAATTCTACTTTTAAATGATTGTTCTCTAGGCTTAGTTTTTTTCTAGAAATAGTATTTTCTATATAAGATTTACACACACTGGGTTCTTTGACATTTTTATTTTCTAGACACTGACAATGTTTTTTCAAATGTTCTAAGAGATACAGAGACTAAAGCTCTTGCAAACTTAAGTATTATGCAAGTCAAAATTATCTGACGTCAATGGTGTATGAAAAATAGCGTAATGACTTCAAATGTCAGTCTTATATTATGAAATCATGCAAGATTGCTACAATATGTCTTTATATGTATACCACCATTCAGAATATCTACCTAGTTGGGTTTGTTTCCCCTGACAGGGAACACACTTATATTCCTGTAGGACCTGAAGGAATACTTTAATTGGTCTCTGTTTTCTTTGTTTATTTCTAAGAGCCTAGTTTACAGACTGTGGTCCATTTACACATTATTTTTATGACACATGTCAGAAAACACAAGGATTTATTTCAAAACTCTTCTAGTAACAAATCAGTCTAAAGCGTTTTTACATGTTAAATATTGTAGTGAAATTATGTAAAGTGAATCTAATAATAAAATAAATAGTTTAATCATTAATTCAGAAACAGTATTACCATATTGGATTGGCAATAAATGCAATTTAATCTTAGGTATGAGAATACCTAAATATGCAGGTTGTTGTTGGAAAAAATGTAACTACGATTTAACGAATAACCTCTCTTTCATTTTACAGATTTCAAAATACACTTTACAAAAGAAACTGAATGAAATGGTAAGAAATTAATAAAAGTAAAAAAATAAGGAACAGCTTTTATGAAAAGAGAGTGTCGGCTTAGAGTATGATGCAAATACTGACCAACTCTAGTATTTAAATGGTGATTGATAATTATTACAAATAACCAAAAGAGGTGATATTAGCTTCGAATCTGAAAAACTTTTAAATACCATGGTTTTAGGTTTTTTGCAGTGTGATAGCTGCTGTTTAGGATGTGGAATTTTTCCTCCCTGAATTAAAGTATAACTGGTACATTTGTTCTCTTTGTAGATTAGACTGAAGATTTTTTTATACACTGTGATTTGAATAATTAATTATATTACCCTTATACTTAGAGGGCCTAGCATATTTGTCTCCAAGAAGTAATAGAGAATTCCAAGCAGTTCTTGGTTAAGAAAAGCTGATAATGTTTTTCCTCTCACTCTTTTTAACTCCTCAGAATTATTTCTTAATATCAGTTCCCCTGAACAGTTTAGATTTCATCCAGTCCAGCTTACTCCCTTCGACACAGAGAATAAATTTATACAGAGTGACAGCATAGTTGCGCTGAACCCTGTTGTCTCTTTTAGGAAGTGAAAGAGTGAGCCACAGAAACATTGCTAAGCTTGGTTGAATAAATGCTGTGAAAATTCTGCTGCTGCTCAACTGGAAAGAATAAAGATAATATTGTCAGACCATTACAAACTGTGATTTTAATTAAGAAGCTCAAAAAACTATGGTCCAGTTTAGCTTTAAGTACCATGACATTTGTACTGAAAGTCATCTTCAACGCTACAGTGGTTTTACACAAAATATGGTGAAATTGAATAATGTGCCCTCTGACCTGGGAGATAAGGCTACAAGTTAAAGATCAAAGGCAACAGAAAATGTATGTTGTCTTACTTCACTTTTTACTTGTATTTATTCTTTAAATACATCTGATCTAAAAATTTCTTTAAATATACAAGATCATTCAACTTACATTTAGGTCATTTCACGTATTATCTTTCTTTCATAACTTGCAAGCTCAGTCTTCCATATGAATGAAAATATTTAAATCACAATACCTTTTTTATAAGCTGGAAATTCATCTGTGCTGCTTAAACAAATATCTTCCTTTCTTATGTTTATAAATTTTTCAATAACTGATTATTTGAATATTTTGAAAACATCAGGGTACCGTGACTTTGATACAGAGTATGGTTATTAAACATGCTATTGAGTGGGGGACAAGAAGATATCAGAAATCCTCTTTTGCATGTGGCACTAAACGTGTGTGCCTTGGCTGTATCTATAGAAGATGCTCTATTATGAAATGATGAAAACAAAAACCCACAAGGTAAACAGAAGTGAATTCTTTCCTACAACCTGATGCCGTAGCGGGCTAATACAGTTTTAGACCAGGTCAAATTCTACCAACTTTACTCCCTGAGTAGCTGCACTGAAATAAACAGTACATTCTAGGGATCAAAGTAGTAGCAGCCCATGTAGACTCTCTAAGTCAGTTATCACAAATGGCAAAATGTTTGAAAGTAAAATGGATGAAATTCCAAACCATTCATTTATCTGAGACTCATTTCTATTTCATTTCTAAGTTTGTTAAAGACAGATTAGATCATGCCCTGGTTAGTGTTTTGAAAGTAAGCAGATGTGCTGCTTAGTTTATATCTGGCACCTTAGAAACCCTGCTGGTCAGTAAAGTAGCTTTTGTATGTGCTGGTGTAGCATTTTGTTCTGGTTCTGTTCCTTTAGTTCTGCTCTTTCAGTCTAGTATGTGCAATGTTAATATTTTGCATATACACCATATTTTAGCATGCTATCCAGTTAAGTTTATGTGAAAATTGTAGTGCTGGTATAATTCTTACAATATATGCTAGAATTCTGAAATAGTGGAAGGTTTTCTTTCATATTGAAAGACTGTATAGAGACAAAGAAATAAAGGATTTATTTTTCTTCCACCTTTCCTTTATTTCCACAATGTGTTGATTACTGTGTGCAGTGCAGTCACTTTGCACATCACTGCATGTGGGTAGTAGCACTCATGCAGTCAGGAGGCTACAGGATGATTACTACAAAGCTAGTTGTCTTGAAGGAATATACTTCAGTGTGGGTTCTGCATTGTATTCTTTTTCTTGCTGCTGAAAAGAAGAAATAAATTGAGGAAAATGGCCCTGGTCAGGTCTTGGTTTCCTCCTTCATTAACTTCCTGGCAGGTGATACAATGAAGAATGCTAGAACTCTGGGTGTAGCATCTGTTTGTGCGTTCCCTCGTTAACTTGAGTTGTCTGAGACAGTGAGCATTTAGAGCTATTTGTCTTCTGCAGTACCTAAATCTTAAGTATATTTCATGGTGCTAAAATATAAAAAAAAAAACAAAACCAAAAAACCCAAGAATGAGATTAAGGCTAGTGTTGGCTGGTTTAGAGACCACATCTTGTGTGTGGTTCAGAACAGCAAATTAGGAGTGCAAGATCTCTGTGTAGTCAATGGGGAGACTTTGCTGTCTACAAGGTAGTGATTCAGCGCATCAGAGTGAATAAAGTAGACGGGGTGACTACCTCTGTGGCTGACTGGTGGTTAGGCTGGCTTCATTTGCTGACTATGTCTGTATTGGTAAACTAAATGTTTGTGAGACCGTTTAGTGAAGCTGCAGTCAAGTGATACGAACTGGTCTAGGTTCATTAAACTCTACTACTTTTCAAAAAAGAGGGAAACTGCATCCAAATAACCCACATGGTTCCCAGCAGGCGATCTCCTGAACCGTGCCCAGGAACTGCTTACATGAGTGCTACTCAGCGTAGGCCAGAATGTGTCAGGGATATTTTAACCACAGTACAGGCATTTCCCAAGAGCTTCCCTGCCACCATTTAGTTTTCTAATACAGATGTAATTGCCAAATGAATGAAAAATGAATTCCTGTAAAATGTTAAATATCTCTAATTTTAAAAGTTCATTTGTTCTTAACAATCTAAGATAGGAATGTTATTTTTATTTCCTTTCTACATTTTTAGGACTTTGCCTGTAATTATATTATGTTGTTTAAAAATAGAGTGAGAAGGCAGTGATACAGTATAAATTAAAACCAGTTATTTTAAAGAAGAAAAATGGTGGGAACTAAAGGAACTATTGAGAAAAAAATTCCTGTTTTGAAGATTCACGGTTGGTAACCCTTTGCATAATTTTCACATGATCTTGCCGTAGGTCTCCGTGCCATTACATTTCCTTTGTTTCTCCGACACTTTCACCTCCCAATTACCACCTTCTGCTTCACTGAGTAACTCTGAGCGGTGACTCAATTTCCAGAATATCTTTGAGATATGAGCAATTCCCTCTTTGTCTTCCTCCAGTCACCTACCTGACCCTGAGCTATTTCTCTGGTCTCGTTCCACCAAGAAATCATTGTGCCTCAACAAACCATATGGCCACAATCAGTTCCACTCCCTATCCCAGCTTATCTTTATTACTGGTGGAGGGCAGGGCAATAATTCCTGTTCTTGAGATATCAGATGTTAGAAAGAACAACCAAGATTCTGTGGGTCTTATTCCAACTCCAGGGTCATACCCTCCCTATCCTGCAGTGTCTCCTGGTGTTTCTTGATTGTCTTCTATGGAAGAATGTTTTAAGACCTTTTCACTGTGAGCAGAAGAATCACATAGGCTTTTATTTTATTGTGCACTAAGCCTGGAGAGCAGCTTGCCATGAAAAATCATATTTAGGCAAGTGGTAAGCTCTTAAGAAAATTCTTGAGGATATAACAGGCCAATTCCTTTTCTCACTGGAAAGAGCCCTCAGAAATAACAAAGTGGATTTCTACTTTTCTGTTGAGGAGGAGGGACCAACACTGTCTCGCTGACTTACAGAAGTTGGGAGAACACTAAGAAAAATCCATATAAAGGAAAGTGCAAAAAATGTCAGATCTTGCCACAAGCTGTTTGAGTCTCAACTTAGCAACATCTCCCTGTTCATCGATCTCTTAGAATAAATACACCTGAATTACTATCAGGAAAAACAAATATAATTTCTCCTTTTCAATTATTTGTTATAAAATCCACATCCTAGCGTTAGTTAAGGACAGTTCTTCCTTATGATTAGGAAAAAGATGAAGTATATGAATATTCACATCCTACATTCCTTGCCGTGATTCTGTAAGTGGTGGTGATTCGTTGCCAGTGCTTCCATTATGACTTTCCATTTGCTGTAGTGTGTTTAATTTCATACCTTATAAAACATGAGAAATTTGTATTGTATATCGTGTTTTGCTAGCCTTGTGTTGGTCATTTCTTTTGATTACGATCAGCTTTTATTATCCTCTGATGCTTGGACAAGTATTGCATTTGTTACTGTACGGAAATGGATTCTTACAGGAGCCAAACAGACTGGGCCAGATTCATCCTTGTGTAACTTGAATTTACACACAGGAATGGATTTGGCCCAATTAATTTTAATTGCTGTGTTGCTCTACTGTAGATTAGATGTCTAAATAAATGGATATCTTTTCTGGGGAATTAATTTAACCCACTCTCTTCAGAGAAAATTAATTTTAAAATTGACCAAATACTACCTACAAAGCTATTCAAACAATACAGTACAGAGGAGCACAAAAAACTTAGTGTATATGGAAGGATAACAAATAACCTTTAAAAAATAAGTGGCATATGTCACTGCATAGTTTCCTGTGAATATGTATTTTCAATGAGCCCCTCACAAAACAAGAGAGGCATTGGTAAAATTCATTAAACTCAAATACATTTTACGTAGTGGGATTCATTCCAATATTACTTAGGCCAAGATGTTAATAGAAGTAAAAATAGTGTTAGGTGCTTAAAAAGTAGTTAGACAGCCCCCCTACAGATACATAATCTTTAAGCAGAAGTGAGTTAATCATATTTCAAGATACTACAACTGCTAATTGGTACTGGGAAATTAGTAATTACTCAACAAACGGTTATTTCATTTTTCTGGGGAACATGGGGTATTAATCTGCAGTAGTTTCACTAATGTCAATCATAGTCACCCCTACTTTTTAGAAGTAACTGATGCACTTCTGGTTTAACAAGTGTGTTGAAATTCTTTTATTTAATTTTCAAATACACAAATTCTCTCCTAATTGTTCTTGTACTATGCCACTTTTAACAATCCCAGAACTGGAATGGATGAGGCTGTTGAGCATGTCTGGAGATGGCTTAGGCTAACCCTGTCCTGCCCAAAGCAGGGTCAGTTAGAGCTGGTGCACAGAGTCATGTCCAGTCAGGTTTTTAGTATCTCTGCAGATACAGACTCTGTGACTCGTTTCAATGTTTGAACACCCATACAGTAACTTTTTTCTCCTCAAATTTAAGTGAAATTTCCTGTATTTCACTTTGTGTCAGTGGGCACCACTAAGAGGGGTCTGGCTGTGTCATCTTTATTTCCTTCTGCCCCCACCTGCTATTTATACATCTCTGTCAGTTCCCCCCAAGTCTGCTCTTTTCTAGGCTGAACCGTCACAACTCCCTCAGCCTCTCCTCACATGTCAGGTGCTCAAATCCCTCGATTATCATAGTGGCCAAATACTTTGAACAATGCTGTATTGAAAAAAGCCTAATATTTTTGTTTGAGTTTGTATTGCAACATAGCTTAAAAAGTTTTCCATGTTGATTAAAACCATGTTATGCTGGAAAGTGTTTAAGACCGTAAAAGGAAGACAGTACTTTTACTAGTGGCTTTACAAAGACAACTGCACACTGTTTGCATAATAGATTTCTTCCGTTGCGTAACAGGAGACAACAAATGGCTACAGGCCTTGTTTTCATGATGCACACGCTAGCACTGCTGCCAAAGTTTAAGGAGCTCTGACTCTTACCTGTCTCCAGCCACATACTCATTTCTGCCCTGTGCTTCTCTATGAAGGTGCTGGAACAATGGATTGAGGAGGCTGTGATTTAAGCCATCCAGAATTTTTAAATGGGCCCCACATTTAGTTGCGCTGCTGTGACCTGAGAGCAGGGCAAAGACATGGGCAGGTACAGCCCCAATCTGAATATAGCTGATGTGGAGTGGGGCCTGCATTAAACCTCACAGACATCCTACATCAAAGGAATGAGAGTGTCACGCTGTACTGAGCGGTGGTGCAGGAGGACAAGTATAAAGCACGGGCAGCGTTAGCACGTCAGGCTATGTTCACAATACAGTGGCGGATTAAATAACATGTTTAAGCCATACAACAAAGGAAAACTTGAAATCAGGATTTGAAAACAGTTAATGCGGTTCTGCAGACATTTGCATTAAAGTTCTCCTACATGCAAATGAAAATATGTTAAAGTGCTTTTTTGATAATCTAACACACAGGTGAAGGTGTTTGGAATGAGGTGCCATCTGGGAATGAGAACTGATCGTTAGATATGAAATAGACAACTGAGAGATTCTGGGAATGATTTTGCATTTATGCTGTTATGTGGAAAAGCATTTGGAGAGTTGATTTATATGTGCTAGTTACTGTCGTTAAGTAGTGCTTCATTTATGCTTCGAACAGGATCAAAAATTACAGATGCACTTAACAGCGAAAGAGGAGCATCATAAGAAACTGAATGAAGTTGAGAGGTGTTACGCTACTATTGCATGTCAGTTTGGAATCGTAAAAGGTGTTCATGGAAAACTAGAGCACAGTGGTATGTATGTCTTAAATGTCCTCCAGCATTTGTTTTTGCTGTGTTTTGACAACACTGAGTTGGAGACACCTGACAATTCAGAAAAATAGCAGCTACCTCATGCCAAGCGTCAAATACAACAACTGACAATTACTGTATCTCAGTAGCTTGCTCAGTGTTTGTTGCTGTGACAGTGCCAGGTTAAGAGCACAGGCCGTGTACCTCTTCTGCTCTCTGCTGATACGTTGCTGCAGTTTTGTGTGTGTGACCACATGGTAAATTATATTGCAGAACTGATTTGTGTTAAAACAATCCACCAGCAGACCCATCCCTTTCAAAAAAAGGAAAATTACGCATAATTTGGATCAGCTTCCTGTTGCTGTTCAGCACAATCAGCTTAAACAGTTCTGCTAGCTCAAATAAGGGGGTGAAAGTAAAGGAATTAGCAAATAGGGCAAAATGAATGCTTTTTACAGTAGGTTTGATGTTAGGAAATTGATAGAAAACATTAATGAAATAATAAAAATTATTTTCTTGTACAGAAATATAAAACCTTAAATCCAGTTCAGTAAATAAATGCGGGGAAACAAGAAAGTGCAAATTGATGTGTTATAGTGCTCTATAGGGAAAATAACACAATTTATAATAAATTTATAAAACTTCATTGCCTAACCGATGTCCCATTATTGGTACTTTAAAGCTAAAGAGTGAACACATGACTCTCTTTGAAAGACAGGAGAGAGTTTTACCAGGTTTTGCCTGCTTGTTTTTGTGTGTTTTTTCTAAGTTGTATTGGGAGATATTTGTACATTCTTAAGTATTTTCATTTGTTAAGCGCATATTCTCGTATAAAACTGCAAAATTGCTTATGGTATTGTAAGGCTGTTGTCCATCATTCCCCATGATGCTTACCATCTTTAACAGAAAAGGAAAGAACTTTCTGGGTGTGATGGAGTGCCTAGAGGCCTTGTGTTCAAGTCTTGTGCCAGAAGCTCTTTGAGAAAATAAAGAAAAAGATTAGGAGTGAATAAAGGGGGATCAGGAAGCAGAAAAGGCTGGAGACACTCAGAGGATCAAAATACTAAGATGAATAGAGGTGACTGAAAAAGTACAGGGACCAGTGAATATCTTCAGCTTTTCATTGTGAAATGTCAAGCAATTTCCCAGTGATATCTTGGCCTGTATAAAGTTTAAAATTCCTTTCCCATCCAAAATGGACAGAGTTTTCCTCTCCATTATCCCCTGCTGTTTGCTATCTTCCGTGTCCTATATGCATACAACTCTGTACATCTGTTAACTCAATTATTTGAATGTTCTGTGGTCTGTTATGTTCTATGTTCCACTAAAAATAACTAAACTTATCAGAAAATTACAAGCAAAAACATAGTTAAAAAACAAAACTAAGTTTGAAAGTTCACAGAGAAGTGATCCTAAAAAAGTGACATCAAATGACACTAAAAATTAAATTACAGTTTTAAAAAAAAAGCAAACCAACATACAAAAGTGTCTCAACTCGTTGTTTGAGGTGTAGAACAACGGGTACTACCTGGTGTAATCCTCCAGTGTAGTGTCACACTATAAAGAAAAAGTAGTTGAGTCATAGTTTCAGTCTTAATCTCCTTTCCATGAAGGAAATTTATTTTTTTTAATTCTATAAATTATATGCACATACACTGCAGTTATAAATCAAATATTCATTCAAATATGAAAGTATTTATTAACATGTTTTAACTTTTGTTTAAAGTACAGGAAGCGATACAGCTCAATAAGAAACTAACATCAGTGAATAAAAGACAAGAGACTGAAATAAGTAATCTGAAGGAAGTAAGTACAGTATGCACTTGTGAATGCGTCAGTGGGATTCTTTGGGACTTCTGCAAGCTGCTGTAGTATTAATAGAAGCAGTGGACAAGCAGCAGAACTGTTCTCCATTCCGTGATGAATGGCTAAATTAGTCTTATGCTCAGATACTTCAGGTGAATGCCAGTCAAAACTGGAGCAGCTCTGAATAGTTTCTGTAACTTGGGAATTTTTATTTACCTCTACAGCATCCTACTTGTTTCTTGTTAATTATTAGCAGCCTCTCTTCTTCCTGTGCTCTGTTGTCATTGATTCCCCCAGCTGATTTGGAAAGGTAGCAGTGGTGTTGTCAGTTCAGTCAAAGAGCAATAGAACAGGAAAAGTAATTGCTATAGAAGCAAGCTGGTATCTTGAACGTAGGATAAAAGCATAACGATCTCCGCCAGAAATGGGAGAGTTTTTTGTGACAGGGCAAAAAGGAGTTGTCTGGCCATTAAGCTCTTTCTTGCCCTCATCTATTCAGAAACTACTATTTGCCGGGTACGTTTTTGAGTTGCACTGTTGGACATACGTAATAGTGGGAAGAATAAAGTTCTCTTTTCCTTTTGAGCTGTTTCTTAAGTGCTGACAGAAGAAGAACAAAAGGACCCTCTGAAGTCAAAATTATCCTGTAAACCCAGTATCTTTCCATACCACATCTTTTTCATATCTCCTTGGCTTTCTATTCCACTTCTTGGTTTTCTCCTTTTGATTCTCTGAGGATTTAGGGTAGGAAGATAATTTGTAAATGAGGAGAATGACTATGACCATTTTATATTTGGGTTACATTGATCAAAAATCGGTTGTTTACTTGCCATGACCCTTGTTTGCCTGAAAAATGAGATTCAAAGGTACAGAAGTACTTGAAATTTCTCCCTGAATCTAGTGTTGCTTTTTGTTCTTAAGAGCACACAGCCTCTAATTGTTAAAGTTCTTCAGAGTATGATGCCTCTAGAAGCTTGACTTAAAATTAAATTGTATCCTGAAGTACAGACAGAAGATTTTTTTCCATTTGTTTCATTCTTACCTCTAGTGCTTCACTTAATTTTTGTATTTATTACATTAAGATATTCTAGCCATAGTAAAAATGAATCAGGAATTCAACCTAGATTTGTTTAGTTACATACTAGAATATAATATGGGAAACCTCAGTGTCAAAAAGATCAAGTTTTGAAGCAGTCTGAGAAACACAGTAACTTTACAGTAACTGTAAAGCAAAATACTAGAAAAAACCTCTCAAACTAATTTCTAAATCACAGTTGGGTTTTATGGCATTTAGAAATGTTTCTTTAGCTAATAATTCAAATGGCAGGTTATATATATTTATATATTATATATTAAAATTATATATATTTATCTGAAATATTTGATGGATGGAATAGCAACAGAACACTATTGGAAGCTGTCAGTGGTGACAACTTCCCTCTGTGGAAAAGCCGTATTTGTTAGAACGCTAATATCATCATAGTCGTGAAGGTCTGTGGACAACTCTGTCTTGTATGCATTGGGTACACTTCAGCTGCACAATTCCTTTCAAAAAGGATAAATAATTTGTATGTGACAAAAATAGGGACATTCATCTAAAATGCAGCATATCTTTATTGTAATATATTGTAAATATAAAAATTTAGGAGTTTTAGAAAAGTTTAACCATCACAGTAAATTAGATTTGTTGCTTTTGGTTAAGAAACTAAGAATAATTCATTACTTAAAATTCTCTGAGGGTAAGTAATTTAAGAGGTAAGAAAAGAAAAATGTTTAAGAAAATTTTACATACTGAAATTTGTGAGTAACAGAGGTGTGTGACATAAACTGATAGTCATTGATGTACTCCAGTAATCAAATATATTGCTTGATCCATTTTTTTTTTTCCAGCTGTACTCTTAAGGTCATGGGTGATGAATTTTAAATAAAATACTGTTAGATAAGCAGGAGAAGGGACCAACTGAAACTTAATCTGGCTTCCTCAGTTCACCAGGAAATGCCTTTATCATGGTTACTTCTGAATTTCTTATTGGTTGTTTAGTATTTGACCATCCTATTCTGAATGATGGTGAAGAACTGAACTGGAATTTAATTTCGCAGCGTTTTAATGTTCACCTAGTGCTGTAGGACTTTGCTGTGCTAACGACTTATTTTGCAAAAAAAAGTAGGGGTTTTTTGCTTGTAAATATAGTTGTATAAATAAAAGTTGTATATAACAAAAAGACATTCCTTTTTCCTCAAAATGCAGAATTTCTGTGAAAACAGAGTTAAAAATTAACAATATAGTAAAAAAAAATACAACCCTTTTTCAATATTCCCTATTTCAATAGTTTTCTTCTAAAACATGGCTGGAGAGTTACGCGGTGAGAGTGCATTTCCGAACTGAACTGTAGCGGCACTTGCTAGTTCAGCACCACTGCTGTTTGCGGAGGGCTGTGGGCTCATCTTCTGGGTCACTCTGCAAGAGACAAGAAGTGCTTGAACGCAGTAAGCAGTGCCCTGAGCTAGTCTCGTTCCATTGTGGTTACCTTGTACTTGGCTTAATCATTGCAGAAGTGATCTTGAAGCAGTCCAGTGCTTTCCCTTGTTGGGGAATGTATCTGTTGTGGAGCTGAAGGGACCTACAAGAGATACAAAGCAATGAGAAAACTTTGATATTTGGAAGAGTTTGGAAGAGGGATGACCAGGCTGTTTTCACTTGCTATGTAGCTGAAAGGAGTCGTGATACCTGCAGCACAAGTTGGGACAACTTACAAAGCTGGTTTTATCTGCCTTGGAGACTTGACTGACCTCTAACAGCTCTGACAACTTGTGCGTTCAAACTTCTCTCCTCTGTAGCCCCCGTGCTGGAGTGGGAATGACTATCCATAGTACAAAAATCTTAATTTGGCTGTCAGCTCTTATCAAAGCCATTACTTTGACCCAGACCAGGATGATCTCACACATTTGTTCTTAATGAGAATATGAAGTTAGTGAACGCTATTCAACATTTATGGATCAAAATTAACTTATCTCCTGTTTTGATGAAATTGCAAGCGTGTGATGGGTGTGTAAAATAAATAAACCAGTAAAACCTGGGTTAAATTGAGGTTCATTCTGCACAGGTTTAGTCTTCTGGGATTTGTGGTAAATATTATTTACAGAGGTTGTAGTTTCTTCTTGACATTGCCTGCTTACAAGTCCACTTCCTAAATCTTAGCTTAATGAACTGTGGCATAATTTTCTTTTCAGTAACATTTATTTTAGGATTTGAACATTTAGATATTCAGCGTGGTAGGAGTCTTTTCAACCACTGTGAAAATGCTTGCATTGAAATCTGGCCAAGAAAAAGGTTTCTCTCATTGTCCTGCTTAGAAAACAGCTATGCTGCTCAAGGCCTGAGAGATTAGAAGAGAGCTGCACAATCTAGGAAGAGAGCAAAAAGATACAGTTTTAATTTTGGATACAGTTAGAGTTTGTGTGAGGTATCAGCACTGTCTGGGGAAGTGGTTACATCTGCCTGCACTGGCTGCTTTTCCAGTCCCACACCACCTCTTCATGCTGGCATATGTATTCATGTGGCCTTGAGGGAAAGCAAAATTAAAACTGTGTATTGATCAAAACTACATTTTACCAAAAAAAGGGAGGAAGTTTTAGCTTAGATCAACTGGCAAAGGGAAAATACATTTAAGGAGCAGGACTGTTTCTTTTGTGACACTCTTGACTTACGCTGGCTTGAAGTGTTTCTGAAACCACGTCCCTAAGCACTGGCTGCTAGCAGCACATCAAAGGAATGGGTTTAAAGCCTTATCATTCTTTCTTAGCCTTCCCTCAAAATGATAAAAACATTTTCTGGATTCAATTTAATTTACAGGGTTCTGAATACTACTGGTGATCTTATTAATGACAGAAGGCTACTAGAAAAAGAAGCAAAAACTCTGGGTGTGAAATTTTTTTAATTTTAGAGTATCAGAACATAAACATATGGATGTATAAAATTATTTATTATTTTCACAGCTACTTAGCTTGTGCTTTCACTCACCGTGGAAAACTTTCCCATTATTTTTGGTCATCTGGTTTGTGTTGGTTCTTTTGGGGTCTGTCTTGTTTTTTGGTTGTTTGTAGGCTTTTTTTTTTCCTGCCTACAGCTTTTTTAGATGAGCAGATCTGGGTTTGGTTCCAGGTGAATTGTACACATCCACCTGCTATAGACAGAGAAGAAAATCTAGTCATCTTTTCTACCTCAAGGGCATGACTTGTTCTTTCCCTGTGACAAAATAAGTAGTAAGACTTTTCTCACACAATGAACTCTGAGTTTTGGAAAATATATAGTATCAGATGCATAGCAGGCTTTTGCACCTGCTTGTGTAGCACACAACCTGCTAGCTGTGTTCCATGTACCATTAACCTAGCTCTCTGTACAGATTGGCACAGTGCACCTTTTCACATTTTACAAAATTAAAACAGCTTGCATTTTCTGCCACTTAAATGTAGGAGCTCTCCTTGCACATTTCATTACAGAGTCCTCTAGTAAAAACAGTACAACTAATATATGTTTTTATTGCAAAAGATGGAAAAAGCCTTACTAAGCTTACAGAATATCACAACTCTAAAGCATTGCTGTCTTTGGGTTCTGCAATTACACTGCAATTACTAGATCAATTTAGATTTATTTATGGCTAAACCAATGAGAAATAAAGCCTATAGCAAAAAAAAACCCAATTTATTTAAAAGTAGTACCAATACTTGTATTTCCATAAAACTTTGGATTTCACCTACAACGTAATCTTCCCTCTTTCTTTTGTACTGTTATATGATTTTGTCCAGAACAGTTAAACCATTGGTCTGTGATAAGATGGAATTCCAGTTTTGTGAAGAAAAGTTAAACAGACCAAACTTAGTTGTTAGATAAAACTATTACCATTCTGAATGCTTGGTTCACCACTATGGCATCGTGAAGAATTCTTGATACTATCTGTGAATAGCATTCATAACCTCTGCTATTTGTCTGAGTAAACGTCAGAGTGCTCAAGGAGAGAGCGATATTAAACAGACTACCTTGTACCAGAATGGGAGGGGTGGGGGAGAACAGGGCACAATATTTATGACTCCAGGAACTATAAGTTGTAATTTAATGAGATCAAAGCATTTGCTGTTTATTTGCTGCACTAGGAGCTTGGAATAAACTGGTAAGAAAACACGTACCAAAAAAAAAGCAGGATATTTAAAAGATTATAAAGACTATAAAATCAAAGGCATATTTTAGATGGAAAATCATGCTGTAGAAGCCTTTAATATAAAATTAATTTAGCGTTCTCCTGAGATTAAGTAATTAATGTTTCAGGAAAAGCAAAGATCCTCCAAATTTATAGCCAGTTCCTGTTTTTACCAGATAGTCTCTGTTCTTCCTTTTTACCTCCTAATTCCCAGGAACATACACAGTAGTTATAATAGGTACTTTATTCCTATTGTATATCTTAGTGTAGGAGGTTTTACCAATACCAACTCAATGTCTGCTTCTAATACACTTCTTGGAAGAGAAAATACCAAAATGCTTAAGTATCATAAATACTTCAAACGGAGTAAAATTAGCACAATAACATTTTACCTCTGAAAATAAACTTTTAGCCATGTGTGACAAGTTTAAAATTTAGCAAGTTGGTCTTACGAATTTCAGTTTCTCTAATTTATTCTGTTGTTTCCATACATTATTTAAAAGTAGAGCATGACTCAAGATAGTTTAAAAGATTTGTCTTTGTTTTGAATTGCAATGCCTATACTGGATGAACTATTTATACGTGTTTCCTGTGTTAAGGAACTAAAGAAAGTAACTACAGACTTGGTAAGGTCCAAGGTCACCTCTCAGTACAGGGTGGGAGAAGAAAACATCAATCTTGCAGCAAAGGAAAAACAGTTTCAAGAACTGCAACAAAAAATCAGAATGGTACTTTGGAATTTAAACAAATTAAATTTTTGGTGCATATTTTCTGTTCTTCATTCGGCAAATATCATGGCAATGATCTCCCTGATGCATACAGATTAGTGAATCCTTTCTACTAACTGCATGTACAATATAACAAAACTGTTTCCATAATGACCTTTTCTAGGGAAGTAAATACGCTATGAACATAAGTGTAATCTTATAGTAAAAAATGTATAGATTTTCAAAATAAATCTGTTTATATAAATAGCCTTATGATGATTCACAACATCACATTAACACAATATCATTAAAGAAAATAGACAGTAATTTTAAATGCCTTTTACTGTTCTTCATGCTCTTTTTGAAGGAGACGGCAGTTAGTAAAAAAGTTCAAGAAGAAAACACTTACATTAAAGAAGAAAAGTTGGTGAGCTGTTAATACAACTTTGCTATTTAGAAATCACTTACAAATATATGTGCTGTATTTCATATTTAAGTTTCTTAAATTACTATACTCAGCTATTAAAACTAATTAAATTCACTTGTTTACACTTCAGGAATATTTTAATGCTAACATAAATGGGATCTTACTCCTCAGTTTTTAGGAAGTATATTACCAGAACAAAGTCCGTTGTTTGACACTTTATTCCAAGACTTAACTTTTGTCTTTGAATTCACATGGGAGGAGTATGGTAAACCCATGAAATAGTTGTTTATGTATTGGTTCAGTACAAATAAGCAAAAAAGTTTGCATAACATGCTTGCTGTTCTGGTTGCCAACAGTTTACTATAATACTGCTGGCATTGAAACCAGATGAAATTGGAATCGTGTCAATCATATACAAAGGGAATGGTGTCATTCAGACAGAACATATATGTTTAGAATATTAAGCTACAACTATACATAGCTGAACAGGGTTAAGATTGTTTTCTATCGCAAACTCAGGTATATTCCAGAGCAAATCCTGGTACTCATACAAGGTACATGAAGTCAAGTATCAAACATAGCAAAAAAATTATGTTCCCTGTAATAACAGCATAATACACTGCAGAACATTCAGTGTAAAAAGGGTGGTTGATTTTTTTCTTAAACAGTTGCAGAATTTTCATTCTGCAGTTCATTAAACCAAACACGTCAAAGAAGTGTATCATTCTTGTTCTCAGGGAGGGACAAAAGCAGCACCTTGCTTGTACATCCACTGAGCACTCATTGAAGGCTAATCCGGCAGTACTCTTCCAATCCGTAAAAGCTTGTTTGCGTTATGAGTTTGCTTTTTAAAAATACTTGCCAATAAACACGGGGAAAAAATGAGAGTCATACTCAGGCCTCATTACTCCCACAGCCCTGAATGCACTAAAAGCGTTTATATGGAGATGCTAGTAGCATAACTCATGTGCATGTTTGATAAGTATTATCTAGGAGAAGGACTCTATTTTGTTTCTCTGGTTTGTTCTGTGTAAATTGCTAGGGGTTGCTTGGTTGGTTGGTTTTAACATATAGAGGGGTTTGGTATAAATCAGGGGAGGGCTCTGATATAGAGATGAACTTCATGTTTTCTCCAAGACCTTGGGTTAGAAGTCATGGATTCCTGTATTATAGAGCACTACAAGTTCACCATCTGGCTTAAATGAAGATGTGGTCTTCAGTGGTTCTTGCACTGAGGCTGAATATACTGTCTAAATTGTATCTGATTTACACAGAACTGTAAGCAGAGAAGCAATCTTGTCTAGTTGAGTGAACACTTTACTACATTTAAAACACATGGCCAAGTCTGCTGCCAACCTGTCGGAAACACGGGGCAAGCCATTCCACATCTCTGTGGTTCAGTTTTCTAGATGTAAAATTGATAAATTAAGCTGCAGTGTAAAAATATTATTTATCTTTGCATAAGAGTATACATGGATGAAAATTAATCAGAGTGCACCCAAACCAATGATTTTGTTTTGAGTAGATAGTTGTATCTGTTTATACAATAGAACCAAAATTAGATAAATTTGAAAGCTCTTTGCAAGTATGTGGAAGTACTTTGTTTTAATATGTTCCTCTCAATGTATTCTGAAGCAACTGAGCACATGGAAAAGACTCTTCTCCCTGAAACTCAGGGGTTTTTTTTTCTGTACAGGTCTTCTTTTGGTAACTGCTGCTCTGGTCTGTAGGGAGTAGAGATTGGCTTGGCTAGATCTTTCCCTCTGTCTTTGAATCTTTGGAAATGTGTTTCGTAGTGTTTAATACAATATGTCTCTGTCTCCGTTCCATCCATGTTTTCAGCTAACTGCAACAAATGTAATGGCAGCACCCGTGGGTTTGTAAATCTATATCACCTTAATCAACGCATTTTGGGTGGCACTTTTTTTAGTATTTATTCTTCTTGAAGTAACAATTGATGAAGCTGCCATAAAAATTCAGTAAATGACGGCAAAATGTAATGTACTTGCACCATATGATGCAAAGCTAATGTGTGGTAGTTCACATCTATTAGGATTTAATTCAGGAGATACAGAATAATGTCACATAAGGGTGATCCATTAATGGAAGTGATTCATTGCTTGTCATATAATTTGTCTGGGATTTTCCGTATTTTCTGGAACTGTAATATGATACCATAAAATTATTCTGTTGGATTAATTGAACTCACGGTGGGGCTGGATTTGATATATTTTATTCAGATTTGCACTGAAGTATGTTTAAAGTATTAATGGATTGTTCATTTTAATTATAAGAAAATTCTCTGAAAAACAATGTTGTAATAATGTTATCTTCTGCAAGGCAAAAGGCCAGAAAAACCTGGAGTTCTTCTGATTTCTTCCTACAAGCCCTTCCCCACTGTTGATGTTGGAGTATATTTTTATATACATGATTTTGTAAACACTGACAGAATAAAAATTAAATATGTTAAGCTAAAAGACATAAATTATCTAATGTTTAAACTCCAGAAACACAATCTTATTCAATATATCCCAATTTGTTTGTATTAATAAGGAAATTCTCAGCTCTCTACAATGTGTGCAGGAGCTGCTTCAGCGAATAACCCAAGCGAATGTTAGAATGGAAAGCGAATTAAATGCACTGAAAGAACAGTATCAGGTCAGATTTTTCTTGATTAGACAAGCTGCTGCTATCTGTTATGTATTTTTTAAGTCCAGGGCTGTTAAAGACATCTGTATGCTTTTCAGAACTTTTGACCTCACTTCCATTGCTCCCTCAGCTCCTTAACTGTCAGCATGAACCCTGAAGCGCAGGCTGTGGTTTCCCTCTTTTTGTTCTCCCCCCTAAAGTAAATCATGGTTACTATTCTTATCAGCCATTTCTGGAGGGTAAAACCAGAACGTATTGGGGGATGCTTTCAAGTATTTTGAAATCAAATGGTTTTATGACTTGTTTCCTACAATTTTCATGTTCAAATTTCTTTTCTGGAAAATACTTCGGATTGCAGATCTTCACAGCCAGAGCTTATCCCCAGTTTTATGAGAGCAGAGAGCCTAAGAAAGAGCATACCCTAGCCATTTCTTGCTGTGTTGTCTGGTGTCATACTTATCCTAGAGGTGGTAAGTTGTCATGCTGGAGAGTGTGGAATTGCAGCATTCCTCAGTTCCTCTGTGAGCATGTCAAAGTGGCTCAGAACAGTTTAGATTCTAAATTACACTAGCAGTCAGACTGGCCCCCAGTGCACTAAAGATTAAGGTCATATCTGTTCCTATCAGATATGCCATGCAGAGTTCAGGTACAACCATTAATCGGACTATTAATAATTATTAGCTACTGTTTGTCCATACATAACCACAATTATTCCATTCCTTGCTTGGCCTGTGAGGCCAAGGTTTTGAACTAGGATCTCAGGTAATTTCAAATTAAACTTCCTGTGTGCATGTTTACTTGTGTTTCTAAGTAAATGCTTCTATGCTAAATTGAAATTAGATTCCCTTCACATAAGTTTTTGCTTTGTCTTTTAAGAGATGTATGCAGTTTGCCTTCTGCCACAATATATGAATTTTGCATTTTGATGAAACAAGTAAGGTTAAAGATGAGTTATGTTTTCCATCAGAAACTAGCTAAAATTTCAGTAGGAATTAAAGTACCTGCTTTGTAATACTGGATAAAGCTGTAGGGACTGGAAGAGAGAGAGAAGTCACTGATTTCAGATGTCTGGGTTCTGTGTTTACATTAGTCTAGAGCATTGGATTTTCGTGACTTAAAATGCTTTGATCTCAGAATGCTCTAGAACCGAGAAGAGATGCTTCTCAACCTGGAGAACAGTCCCACCAGTTCATTATGAATCTTCAGAGTTCTCCAGTTCCTCTTTCGTATATTGTCTCATTAAAAAAAAAACAAAAATTTAAATTACAAAGCTCAGTTTAATGGGAAAACTTTTGTGTTTTTCTTAGCATATTTGAAACTTTTTACAAAGATTAATTTAATTAATTTAACAGTCCCTTGGCTGTAGAATTGCCTAAAGTAGCATGATTTTGTGTAAAACCTCTGTAATTCATATGTTGGGTCCAGTGAAACAGTGCATGACTTCCTACTCATGCAGTACTGTTTTTTGTTGAAGTAAGAAGGTAACATGCATTTTATTTCAGATGATTGAAATTACTTTCATGAAGCCTAAGATAATTTAATTAGTATATAACATTAATGATGATGACTTTAGTAATACAGGGGGCCCTTTAGGATCTTTGTATCAGGATTATTGAACAGCAGGTGTATTCTAAAAATGCTTTTTTCTCATAGTATTACAGAGCTCTTGTTTCCCATCTCAGATAAAGTTTATAGTATGCCTTAAAGCTCCAGCTAAAACTGTGAATTGTATCTGTGAATCTTACCTTTGAGGACTCCACATAAATATCTACAAGTGTAAGAGAAGTATAGCTTGTTTTCTTGCTGTTGAGGTAGGAATTGAGTACAAGTCTCTGTTTTGCAGCCTGTACAGGCCAACAATTGATTTCTGATAGCAATTATACTAATTCTGATTTGAGACCCTGCTTTCATTTGGGTCCTATTTATATTAGACATGGGGAAGGCATTAATGTTTCCTATTTTTCTAACTACAGGACAAACTATTTCTAGTCATCAAAGCTTCAGCGTAGTCCTCAGGTATAAGTACTTCAGATGAAATTGGTGTTACAAGACATGGGTAACTAATAAGAGGCTCTTGGTTCAACCTTTGAAAGCTCTGACAGCTCCTCCTATACGAGGCCTCCTCAGTACTTCGTTTGATGTAAATACTCCTTAGTCTTCATTGTGGCACTTAAGATCAGCTAAGATTTGACCTCAGTTGAGTTTTGAGAGCATTCTGTGCATTCTCAAAACCAAGACATTCTCACTTGAGAATGGGAATGGAAGGATTCATAACATTTATATAAGCACATATAAGTGAAAAGCTTTCAAGAGATCACATCTGGAAACATAAAAGTATCTAGATATTTTAACAGATGTGGTTTTCTGTAAACCCAACAAATACATGCATAAAATCCAGCGATTCCCTTAAACAGCATGATGTAAATATGATGCTGTATTAAAAGTGATGTCATACCTTCTTGTTCTTTCCATATGAACTCACGGGGTTATTTTGATTTGTCAGAAATGTCTATCTACCTGTTTAAACAGTAGTCATAAAATATTGTTGCTTTTTATAGATGCTTGTTTGGCTGACAGTTTGATACAATTATAGGGATATTCCAGGGAATGAAACGTTAGCTGCTTGTTTTGCAGTGTCACTTTTTTAAAGCAACAAATGGAACTTCTAAAATAGGGAGCTGAGTATATAACTTGGAGGGTCTACCCACTTCCCTGCCAATCTGAGAGCTATTGCTTTCATCTTTATTGATTCTAGAACCACCATACGATGAATGGGTCTGAAGGTTATGTATTATTCATATGCTCTATCCTACATCCCTGTCAAATTTGTGGACCTTGCTCACCAAGAAAAACTTTCTTCAGAATAATAGAAAAGTTGAACGGTAACTGTACAGTCCCATGGAAATATTTTTATTCTTACAAAAAACTACTGCTTATTTTTGGGCTTGAGATGACAGAATGCTTAAACTTGCAAGGTAACATTCAAGAAGGATCATATTGTCCTTTCCCATTCTATCTAATCATACTTAGTGCTAGGATACTAATGTCCTCATGAGTTCAGAAAAGCAAGTTATAATTCTTTAACAGAGGACAGAATGCTTGAGAATGCAAGGAATTCAGGTATTCCCCTCTCTGTGCAATTTGCTTTAACATATGATCAGTTCTATTCATCTGCTACTCCTGCTGTTTTGCCCTGAGAGCTGTGCTGTGAATAACTGCCACATTCCATCACAGAGGAGGTTGCGAGTAAAAGCATCCTTGGAGTTAGAGCAGGTTTATCAAAGAGTGGTAGTCTTGGACTCCCAGTTTAAAGAACTGGATGAAAGGTGCTCAATCAGAGTGCGATTATTCAGACAAAGTATGGTTGGATCGTCTCATCTTTTTAATTATATAATCTGTCAGAGAAGAGCCTTTATATTCTTATGCACAACTTTTTCCATGTCTGTAGAAATACAAGGTAGTCTGAATTTTCCTAGAGTTAATACCTGTAAAATATATTTGTATTAATAGCATAGCTAAATTAACATAGGCATTCTAAAATGGTTGCTAAGTGAATCAAGAAGTAGACTGATTTTTAGTTAAAAGATTAAGTAAAAAGGAATCGCTTTGGAGTATTGCTTCCATAACTTAACATTTTTCAAGTGGACTTTCAAAGCAGCTCAGTGAAGTCATAAATATGTAGCTGGTCACATAGCTACATGCATTAAGGTTATGTTTACATTATCAAATATATTTGTGTCATCTATATAGTAGATAATGGATGCAGTAAGTCCTTTATCTTTCATATTGTTTGCTATAAAAATATGATAGGATAAAAATTCCAACAGTACTTGAGAAGTGTGTGAAGTTACTATTGATTTACACAAGACTGCTTTAATTTAGCACAGTAAAGCTGAAAGACTTAACCCAAAAATGCTGCAACTACAATTATGATAGTATAAAACTTAATATTACTGTTATTTGAATGCACTCCTATTCTATTTCAGTGATCTAATAAAAATAAATTAAAGGATAATCAGATGTAACTTCATGTTCCAGTTGATATGGTTTAGAATTTAAAGTTTATACAGTTTATAAGAGAGGTTAATAAACAATTTGGGATAGAAAAACTGATCAGAAAAATAAAAATACTTTATTTGAGTATACAGTAGGTTTTTCTTTAAGTACAATGGGTCTAGATTGTGCTACATTTCATATTTCTCATCTCTGGACTTTATATTACTTTTTCATCACATTAAAACTTATGCAGTGAAACTGAATAATGGCAAGTGTTTTTATATCCTTTTATAGCCATTTCTTCTTTCATAACCTCCCCCTGTTTCCTGTTAGCTAAACTATAAGCACCTTTCTGTTAATTTATGAAAATTATTGTTGAGATAGCACATTATCACTGATCTGTATGGCACTTCCAGCATGTTAGAAGCAAAGGTCCAAGCAACATAAAACACATCAAAATTCATTAATGTGGTATTGATTATTTTTTGGATAATTAATTTTATTGCAGACCCTTGAAAGAGATAATGAGCTGCAAAGGGAGAAGGCAAAGGAAAATGAAGAAAAGTTCCTTAATCTTCAGAATGAGCATGAGAAAGCACTAAGAACTTGGAAAAAAGATGTAGGTTTATTAAATTAAATGTTAAAGTATTAAAAGGTTTTTGAAATAGTCATCAAGCATTTCAGGTAATTCCTAAAAGCCAAGA
Source organism: Leptosomus discolor (assembly GCF_034619465.1). Taxonomy (NCBI): domain Eukaryota; kingdom Metazoa; phylum Chordata; class Aves; order Leptosomiformes; family Leptosomidae; genus Leptosomus; species Leptosomus discolor. The sequence continues at coordinate 19,847,768 of NC_141402.1, read as the reverse complement.
AAATGTTGCAGAAATAATACAATAAAAACAACCCATTTCTTTTCCAATAATGCAGACTCTACTAGAAATTAATATTTTTAAAACGTAGTTTTAGGAGAAATGATGATTTCTGTGCTCTAAAAGGTCAGTGCACTTCCTGTAGTTCTGTAAAGCAAGAGCCAGGATTATTGGGTGTTACCTTGAATTCAGCACTCAAATATTCCAGAATGACACACTTGCCATTACCTAGACATGGAAGGTGTTACAAGTTTTAATTTACATGGAATTTTACGTATTTTTTTCAGGAAATTTGCAATTTTTTTACACAACTTATTCAGAGAACACCAGCATTTCTAGGCTGCACTCTTGTACCCTGAAAAACCTGTCAGTAAACTCTCATATGGTAAAAAAAAACCACACAGACTGAAGTGACACAGACTAAAGGTACTTCTGGAGGGCCATAGGCCCAGGTAAAAAAAGAAAAAAAAAAAAAAAAGAGGAAAAAAAAAAAAGCAACCTCAAACTGAATCATGGAGAGATACTGCAGGCTTGCATTAAAGCCGAGGTCCTGATTTGACAGGAATTATTCCATGTGGATTATGGGGTGAAAGGAGACAAGAAAAGGTAAAATTCTGTACGTCCTCTCAGTGTACACCTCTGTGTGCACCTAAACAATAATTTGTCTTCAATATTTGCCATTTCTTCTACTACTTCGTTACTTTTAAAGAATACTTCAGTAATTATTTTAATCCAAAATCATTAGCAAAATATTGTAGCTGTAAAAATGGTCTCCAACAATAATGCATGTTTACAAGAAAAACTAATGCTTCTTTAGTAAGACAAGATCTGTTTAGTGTGTGGAACCCAGACTCTGTCTTTTTTATTTCTATGTAATTGGCACCTACTGCCAGAAAAGTTTTGAATTTGTTAGACACATTCTCAGGGAGGCTGTGGGGAAATAGTACAAAGTTGTCCTTGTAATCCTGTTGTCAGACTCTTTTGAGTGCAGCCACTACGGAGATGACTGCAACTATGACACTACAAAATAGCTGAACTGCTCTGATGCTTGCTGCCCTGAGAAGACTTGATCTCCCTGATTCCTAGGAGGGTCTTATATCATAGTTTCCTGTATAGACATGGGAATTGGCCCTGCTTACTTCTCAGGAATGTTAGGAACTATTCTTTAGAAGATACTATTTTTTCTGTCCTTCCTCTCCATGTTTCTGCTATGGCTAACTAGAAATTCGTACTCTTAGTGTCTTAAACTATAGTGTCATCATGGATCATGTTAACATTATACACTGCTCTGGAAATATTTGTAAATGATATGAAGGTATTTGTGTAAAATTGCCCTTCTGTTCTTTTTACAGCTTGTATTTTTGACCATCTTTTTTTCTTTTTCAACACAAAAATTTAACTGTTACATACTCACTGAAGCACTGGATACTTGAGGGTATTTACAGAAGTGCCAAGCAAACTATTTGCTGTTGTAGTTTCTTGATAATGTAGGTAGAGAATGAATGTTGCCTCGCACTGAGCCAAAAAAGGAATAAAGCTACAAATACAAATCTCACTTTATTAAGCATTGCTACTTGAAGTAAATGGTGAAAACCCGCCTATAAATAAAAGGTACAGTCTGTAATAGAAAGGTGGTTAAAATTTTGGTTTGAATGAAAGAGCTCAAAATTATCTTATTTCGTACAAAGATATTCTTAGCATCTGTACTTTCTTTTAAGGTTTACTTTAATTTTCTAAGCTGCTGAGACTCCTGTGAAATACTGTTTTATGTATTTGAACATGCAGTAAAGATCTGTGTTTGTGTGTTCTGTGTACCCTCAATTACTACAGGAGGAAAACATGAGAAGAGAAATAGACACTATTAAAAATGAGCTGAATTCCATTAAAGGAGTTCATAGACATCTTGAAGATCCTCCTCCTCCTCTGGGAAATCAGCATTCTGAGCAAGTGGCAACTCTGCAGGTCAGTGTCTCTAATAGCTGCAGTGCTTTCCATTTCTCGTAAAAATATTAAAGAATGAGAGACACGACAGTTTTTATAATCTGGCTGTCATGTCCACTGATCTTCCTTTGACATTGCTAAACCTAAAAATTTATCTGATGTAATCAATGATCCAAGATCCCATTAAAACTTACCGTACCCAGAGAATGTTCCCCTTTCATCCAGAGGGGCACTTATATCATAGAAATTTGAGATGTTACCTCATTAATAAATTTATACATGATAGATAGCAGTTATCTTAAATAATCTATCTTTACTAAATCCTATTTCACAAACATTTTTAATGGGTGTTTCCCAAATACTGTGGCAGACCCATGGGCTTCACAGGTATATAAGTTCCCTGGAAGTGTTGAAGTAAGTCCACTTCTACTCAGAGGAACTCATTTCAGCCTTTGTAACATGGGACAGATCAGAAGATTAATTTTATCAACAAATAGGTTATCTAAGCTCTTCAGTTTCAAAAAATATCCCCAACCTTTGTTTCACTTAGCGTCTTTAAGAATCATCAAAGGCATAGCAGGCTCGACAAGTAATGAATGCAGGAGGTAAAAGACTGTTTTATGCAGCACAGATTGAACTAGAATTGAGCTTGCATTGCTGGGTGAACCAAATCCATGTTCAGCTCAGAGCACATATGAGAAGTCAACAAGTTGGCAAGCACATGGAGACAGTCTTTTGGAGCAAAAGGAAGCACATGTAGCCCTCCAGCTATGTGTTATCCCTTACTTAAACAGGATTGCAAATGTATATTTTAGTCTTTTAGAAGACTGAAAAAAATGGAAAAAGTCATAAACCGTAAGAAAAACTTTCCCTACACATTGAGTGTATTGCTGTTCAGTTGCATATTGGTTATATAATTTTTTACGTTAGTTTTTACATCCAAATAATGAATTGTCCTTCAAAGAAAAGAAAACTCATTTTGCATGTACATGATTTTGCTTTCAGTGTTAGGAAAAGAGGAAGACATTAGGACTGTAAAGACAGATTTTTTTTTTTTTTTTAGAACTAGTTTATGAATTGTCAGTAAAATGATACTGTAATATTTTAGAATTTGGAAGAACTTCAAATCAATTTCTTCACAATGCCTGTATGTATGTTTATAGCTCAAACATACATATACACACATATATGAATATATACACACGCATAACTGCATAATAATGCAATGGAAGTTATACTTGAAATGAGTACTCATCGTGCCAAAGCTATGTGAATTCTACAAGGTACAATGCAAATGGTGTAACCTTTAAAAAACATTGTTTCTTTGAATGACAATGAAATATGGATTATGTTTAGAAAGCAGAATCAATGCACGCAATCAGTCGTTCACGATAAACAGTACTTGTGCTTACCGGGATAACCCTGTGTTTGAAAGTAGGTAAGGTTAAAGCATATGCTCATAAACGCAAAAAAAAAGTCTGAGATGTCTTCTAAGTGGATATCCTACGCTATCTTACGGCAAATTGCCACACCACTTCGTGTTGTACGACCGTAAGATTTCAAAAGCTAGGCAGGTGAGGCTGAGTCAAATCTCCAGTGGAACGCTGCCAAGAAATTACAGGAGCTGCAGCAGATCATATTGATTATTCTAACTTGCAGAATTTCACCTTGTATCAGTAATGAGTCAGTGTCTAGTAAAACAGAAAAGGACAAGGTTGGCTGTGATTTAGATCTTGACTGTGGCTCCAGGTGTTGCAAGGAAATATGCATGTATTTATTTTTACACCTAGTGCAATTGGAAATCCCTGTGATTATTTGTGGGGCATGAAATTTAGAACTTCATACTGTGGAACAGTAATTAAACAAAAGGCCTTTTTTAAAAGAAAGGTACAATGTCAGATCTCATTGCAGACTCAAATTGCATTTTAGTTTAACTTTACCACGCTTCACGTTTAATATAACTTGTAATACAGCTGTGTACCATTAAAATAGGGGTACACCTAGCGATGTGTTATTGTAATTCTTTTGTGTGTGTATGTACAGGGAGATCTGGTTTTGAGAAAGTTTTGAATTTCATAGTCTTGAGGGAAAGGTCATCTTAGGTATATGTATGTTGCTTAGTTAGATTTTACAAAATCATAGGGAAAAACCCCAAAATCCAGGTTTAATAGTTTTGATATGTAGACATTTTAGTTTATGCATCTTGGACCTATTTTTGAAGACCTGAATAGTCATTTGAAGTTAATGGAAACTAGGTTTATTCAACCCGTCTGAAAATCCAGAAAGGAATCATTTCTTGCTTTCTAAGAACACTCTATCATGTTTGTTTCAGATGCATTCAGCAGTTCAGCATATACCAACAAATGTGGTTAAGTTCCACTGTAGTAGCTGTTTCATACCTGTACAAAAGAGTAACATGCACGGTTATGTTGTGTTGTTTGGTGCTTCTGTCTAAAGAAGCAGCTCCTAGAAGCAAGAGGATTATAAAAAAATTACAGCTTTCATGAAAGAAAAAAGAAATTTCTAGTATTTGCATTTGAAAACAAAAACTTAAAAACGTGATGCCAAGGTTGTGTAGAGGCAAGAAGCAAAATGAACCAATTAAAAACTTAGAAAACAAAAAAGATGTAATATTTACAAATTCCAAATCAGAATGACAGGGAAGATGATAAAAAAACATGAGGAAAAGAGAAAGAAATTTCAATTGAAACTTCAAATTGAAGGTGGAGGATTTGGCAGAGGAAAACTATTTTAGGACCCCCCTCCATTCACCATGACTCCTCCCTCCCCCAAATCAGCAAAGGTGGGAGCATCAGGACGTTTCTGTGATCTGTAGAAAATTGTTTCCTGCAGATTTGTATTTTACATCATCTTCTATGCCACCAGTGCAATAATCCCATTTTTTTACCAGTGTTGCCTATGTGCCTCCCTCCATTTTGCAATATATTCTGTCCTCCCCACACATCCGATGCCCAAGCACGGCGCTTGTAACTCCCTCCCACATCCCAGTCTTCCTTTGCAACACCTCCAGCCACCCAAGTATCTTCAGCTTTTTCTCACATCTTTTATGGATTAAGCAATACCCCTGCTCCCTCCCACATCTACCTACTTTTATATCCTATCTTTAGGGCAAGAGCCAGCACGTGCTCCTGCCTTCAGCTGCCAAACAGATGATGATGATAAAGGCCACGTCCTTTTTTTTTGGTGGGGTTTTCTTAGGGTGTTTTTCACTATTCAGCTCCTAGTTTTCACAGAACTTTACTGACTGCAACTTTCAAAAATAAAGACAAATACAGCTGCAGTAGTAGACCAGTGACTTAAACTTTAAGTAGACACATCTTTCAGGCTTCTACTCCTGTTGAATTTGACTCACATTCAGGTTAAAAAGCCATCTGGGAGGGAATGAGGAACTTACTGACAGGAATTGCAGATTCATAAGCCTTATTTGCCTATGAAACAAAGTTAAAAATCCAAGGTGGTTTGTTAGAAAAAAATACGTGTTACGTGTGTAATACATGTCCTCTCCATTTGCATTAACATTGTATACTTCACATGAATGGTCTTTGTTTTGCATCAGAATTGCAAATACAATTTTAAATCTAAGTCCTGAACTTTAATCGGTGACTGTAGTAAATCATTAAAATACGTATAATCTTTTGTTCTTTCTTATGCCAGAGTGGTCAAGAACACTCAAAAGACAGTGAAATTAAGGTTATTCAGAAAGAAAATGAGTGTGTGCAATCTATAATAAGAAAAGATGGTAATTTTGGACATGAAGAAGAAACTGAAGTAAAAAACACAATGGACTACTCTTTAAGCATTGAGGAATTACAGCCAGAACAAAGTAATAACATCATATGGATAACAGAGATAAGTAGTATTGTTGAAGAAAGGATAAAAGTTTACAGACACAGTATATGACAAGGCAATGATTGAATCCTGAATTAAATGTTTTTGTATTAACAACAGTAAAATTCTTGGTGTCAGTAGCGCTGATCTCTGACAAATTCACAAAGCTCTGAATAAAAGCACAGTACTCCCAGTGGCTGCCCTGAGACATTACGTGAGATCCAAGTGCTGTAACCTCTCAAGCTGTAGCTCTTTCTACATGCCAGTTCAAAAAGTGAACAGGGGTTAGGAAGAGCTATAACGTGTATAGAAGTGTTTGGAAGCAAAACCAAGGACTTTCCCTTTGCTAAAAAACAATGAGAAAAAGGCAAAAAAAGAGTGATTGTGCTGCACAGGACAATGAAGTGCTCGTCATCTGGCTAGTCACAATACTTTTCTATACAATGCCCTTTGTAACTCCAGTAAGTAATTTTTTGAAGGCACCTAAAGGAAATGCACTTAGTCTTTAATGCTCAGTCTCTAAAACATGGCAAAGGTAAGTGCTGAGTGACTGCTTCAAAGGATCAATGCTCACAGCCTTCCAGTGTTTCTCTCAGAAAACACCTTTCTGATATCGAAATAAATGCTTGTTCCTCACTGGCCCACTACCATCAAGTCATAGCGTATTCCTTCTGGAATGAACATAGTCCCTTATACAGGGGTTTTTTTGGGTTTGTTTTCCATTTAGCTAAAAATGCTGCTTTCAAATACAAAGACAAATACAGTTGCAGTAGTAACCAGTGGCTTAAACTTTATGTAGACACACAATGGTTGATTAAGCATGTGTTATAACTTTGTAATGAAGACTCCTTTCAATAATAAGGCTGACAGTTGGGAAATATTTCAACTGTAAGCCATACCTAAAATCCACAAACTGTTAATATATTTTCTGTTTGAACAGTTTATAAATATTTTGCAAGTTACCATAATGCAATACTTATTTTCAGTAACTTTTTGATAGACTTGTGTGTATAATGCAAGATAAGAAAAATCAGTGTTGATACTAATCTTGAGTCTATCTCTTTGAAAATTTTAAACTGTAAACATAAAGCATTACTTAACCTCTGGGTTATCTATCACTAACTAGAGAATACACTTACTCTAACAGATTTACAAGTTCTTGAAAACAGTTTTAAGGATGAAATTAATGTTGCTAGCCCTTATGAAGAAAAGCAAAGGGAGTCTTCTCCCAGGAATACCCTCTGCACAGATACTGATTTAATTACTCAAGGACAGACCTCGGAAATACGTGTCTCTGAGTGCAAAGAAGCAGAAAATCTAGGGGCAACACGTAGAGTGTTACTGAATGAAAAAAATGCAAATTTAGAACAAAAGCTACAGGACAGCACTGAGCCATTAGCAGCATGCCACACACAAACAAGAAAGGTCTCTCCAGACACTACTGGGACTATGGGTGCCTACAAGAAAAATGGAAGTCAGGAGACCGACTCTGTCAAGCAAGAATGGTGCAATTCTACAGATGAATCAAATTGTACCAAGGCAGACAAATCAAATACCATACTACACCACAAAAATGTCCTGACACCCGAAGCACCCAAAGCCGAGTCTGAAGTGATTCTTTGCTCTCAGAATACTGTGTGTGATAGAAGTACAGATAATTATCGAGCTAAGGAATTAAGTTTTGGCATCCTATCTTATATTAAAGAAAATTCTCAAACAGAACACCAAGAATCTAGCTTGCTGGACAGTGACAGTTATGTAGGCAATGAATTACATAACACAGAAAAAAACTTCTTAAATCTGAGTGGTTTACATAGAGATAAACTTCCTTTAAAACAGACACACGTCATTTCTGAAGACAAAAATTACAATGATAATGCCAAAAACATAAACAGAAATGGTGCCCTGAGGAGTACTGGTGTTCCAGCAACTGATGCTCAAGATCTACCAACCGTTCATTGTGATAATGCAGGTGGTGATGATGCTACAAAAGAACACAGTGATAATAAGTCTCTCTTAGGTACTTTCAATCTCTGCCCCCCCAAAATAGAAAGAGGAATAAACGTGGATGACATGCACAGCAAGCAACCCGAACAAGACAGTACTGAACCAACAGGGAATGCTACAAATTCTTCGAACGCTGAAGCTGTATCTCCAGTAAAGGCTGATGGTCTTGAAATAATTGCTTATAAAAAACCTCCACCAGATAGAATTAGCAGAGATAAACTAATTCCATGTAAAAAAGTTAATGACGATATTCAGATACACTCCATCAAAAAAGGACATTCCCTGGAGATTAATAATTCAACAAATAACACATTGTTAAAAGAGAAAAAAGACTCACTGAACAGTACAGTTCCAGGAAGGAAGTTTGCTGAGGGTCACCTGAAAGAATCATGCTCTTTACCCATGAGAACATCTGGAAATTTAGTAAACATAAGTGGAAGGTCATCCTTTGATCTTTCAACCTCAGAAAAAAAAGCTGAGAAAACTCCAGTATACTTAAATTTTTTAGACCTCAATTCTTGTTCAAGAGTAAATCAAATGAGAGGTCAAGCTACATGGGCTTCAGCTTCCGAGGAACCTTCCCTTTTAAAAGAGAAACAACTACCATGCTTAGTGGAAAACACAAACGTTATTTCAAAAACACAGTGTCAAAATCTCGGTGAATACATTGACAGAAGAGAAACTGGATTAGGTAAGAAAAATAAGCATTTATATTTTAAAGCATGTACTGAATATACTTAGAAAATTATCAAAATGTGAAATTTCTGCATCTTAGTGTAGCATTAGAAACAGTAAACCTTCTGACATTTTAGTTATATGGAAAAAAAATCAAAACATGAGATTTCTCCGTTAATTTATGGTATAAATGCAACTAAACAGCTTTTGATTGCTCAATTATCTGATTAAATACATTTTCCCATATTTCCCTGTGTGAAAGAAAAGCAGTGCAGTGACAAGCTGAATTTTCATAGGCATTTCTAACCCTAATGGAGAGCATACTCTGTCAGGGCTCTGCACATACCTGAAAAGCATTAAGCAGCTTTTGGAAATTGTTCGGTGCCTTCGTTTTGCATAAAAATTAGGGTAGTTTTTCAACCAGTAGATGCTTCTTTTGAATGGGGCTCAGAGAAAGTTTACTTTTTTATTTTGTTGTACATCTTTAATTCAGATGGACACTTAAAACCATCTGAATGTGCTGAATGTGTGAAAGGAGAAGTTGATATTCTTTGAAGCTCTGGAAGCTGTTAAGAGTGCTCAAGGAGCTTTTTCATCTCCTACTGTTGGCACTTGATTATTGGCTGAGCTGTATTTTGCATAAGAAAAACAGTAAATAGGAAGTTTATTTCATGTGTTTCTAAATCATTACTGAAATGTGGAAAAACTGTATATTAGATTTGTTTTGCAATAAGATTAGCTACTAGATTACCCCTATCTTTATTTACTAAAAGTGCCATTTCTAAACTCAATTTTTTACCGAAGTAATGAAAGTATCGTCTCTATTTCCACAGCAAACTGACTCCAATACATTTAGTGAAGCTCCTCCACTTCAGTAACTGGACAGAGTAAAAGACAACATAAGTGGTGCCTTCCTTTCTCACAATAAAGCTTGCAGGTGGTTTCTATTCTTAATGCACACTGTATGCTTAAAAAAGCAGATGATCTCTTAGGCTCTAGAAGAAATGAAAGCACCTGTTTTTGTAGAAAAATGGAGCTTTGGGTGCTTAGATGTTTTTCAAAAGAGTTAGACCCACAATACAGGGCCTTTGGGTCTACCTCAGGTTTTGCTGATGTCATGGTTTGAGCTTTGCCCCTGGAACATCCACAGAGCAGCACAGACTCCCATCCCTTAGTTTTGCGGCAGTGGCAGTGGGTTGGAACACCAGCAGTCTGGTTTCTTTTGTTCTGGTGTTATGAATTTAGGTTTATAGGTAATTTCATTTCTGTACTTGGTCTCTTGCCTATGTGTATTTGTATACAGGTGCAGTTTTTTGAAGTTCGCTTTCAGAAAAGTCTTTGTCCCTAAAACAATAGCAGTGGTAACAAAGTAGCAGAATCCTGATCTGATGGTACATTATTTCTTTTAATAATGTGAATTTTGATGCCTGTTTCAAGAAAATGAATGCATAGTTATGTTATGTTCTGCATCTCTCTTTTCTGTGAGAACAGACAGTTCTATCTGAAGTTCTTCCATGTGCTCCTCCTCCTTTTCTTGTCAGAAACCTTTCTGTATGCAAAGTACTTAACTCCTGAGAGGTTCATCCGAAGGAGTTGGTAGGGACTGTAATATAACTCTAGTTCCCCACATGAATTGCCCTGTGACCAGTACAGTCACCAGTCCTCTTGAATTCTAGCAAAACTTCACAGTGAGGATCTTGGTCTGGGTCCCAGATGTCCCTCTCACTCTTACTGTACTGCCTAAATTAGATAGGTCCCCACTTCAGCGTGCTGACCTCTCTGAATCCTGCACCTCTTTTGGAGACTAGAGAACCTTACTGTCAGGGCACCTACGAGTCATTGTGGTACTCAGCACCACAGCCTCCAAGATTTATTGGGGCTGGGGGTTTTAAAATGTTTTGGGTTTAGATATTTTCCCAAATAGCAAACCTGGAGTGGAATCCATGTGGACAGTGTCCCTAAATTTTGGGGTTTGATTTTGGTTCTGTTTTTTTTTACTTACTGAAGCACAAACAGTTTAGCCATATGGGAGACATAGAGGTGAAGAGCATTGGTGGAAGACTTTAGTAAGCCTATCCGAGGGAATTCCTTTTACTGCCTAACCACAACGCTATTTACTATTCGTACAACTGGTTCCCAGAAAGCAGCCGCTCCACATCAGTAAATGGAGGAATGAACTGGGAAGGGGCAAGATCTTCCTGGCAAACTCTTAAAGAAGAAAACAAACACAAACTCATAACCGGTTCCCTCTTCCTCCCAAGAGAAAATGACAGTATTCTTAATTAACTGTTACATAACCGTGAGGTAACATGTATTTTCACAGCAAAACAAAGATTTTTACTATTGTAGCAGTGACCAACAGGCATTGGTGTAGTGACAAAACAGCTCTTTGCATTATGAGTAATTGTGAAAGTACGCTTATGTTTTGATCTGGCAGGGAACACGATACTGGTTTCAGTGGAGGCTACTAGCAGTGCGTAAAGCCGTTGCAGGATCGGAGCCTTATTCTCAGCTATGATTAATCTACTTATTTGCCCTTCCTACCTTTAGTAGATAACTATAGCCTGATTTCCTGAAATATTAGGTATAGCCACGTACAAAAAGACAACTTATTTAAAATGTCGTTGGTCTAAAACCTTTGTATTTAGAATGTCTTTTTCATTACAAGTCACCCTGGAATATCACATCAGGATGGCAATAATTACATATTTTATTATCATTATCAGAAGGTGAGTCTTAAAGCAATACTGTTTGGAAAAAATATATTCAGTTAGAATATTCAGAATACATACTTTTTTCTGTAAATCACAATTTTAATCTGTCATTAACTTAATATGTGAAAATGCTATAAAACATTTTTAATGAGAGTAGAAACATACCTCACCTTTAGAGACAAAATAGATGCAGAAGGCCGTGAAAGAAAAAAAATGAAGAGGGAAAAGCCTACAACAGCAATTCAGTGATTTAAAACAAAAATATTCCATTTCTTAAGATCAGAGGCAAACCAGAAGTTTAGTTACTTTACAATTAGCGCCTAGAGACTAAATTGCAGTTGTTACCATTTCCTTTTTGTCAATCAGGTTCTACCAGTTTTAACAGAGCTGCAGACACTTTGAATACCTCCAGTATCCATGGAGACCCCCAGGGAGACCCTAGTGAAGAATGGAATGCTACAGCAAAGCCTTTTTATGATTCTTCTTTTCCCACAGAACATGTAAGTCAATTAAAAATATTGCGGACCAGACCTCAGTGAGCTAATTCCACAGACATTTGTACAACTGTACGCATCTGGATACTTTAAGGCTGAGTCAATCTCCAAAATAATATCAAAAGGGCAACAAGGCACCATTTTTCACAATTAAGGTTGATAGAAAGCAGCAGGAAAAAGTCACAGCATATGAATCAAACAGATGCTAACCAGTCTGTTTGGGAGGGGAGGAAGAGGGTAGTTCATTGTGTAGCCTAATAAAAATCATCACCTACAGTAAAAGTAGGAGTTAAAATAAAAAAAAAAAGAAATAAAAAAACCTTAGTAAGTAAAAGTATAAAAACATTTTTTCCTTTATTACTTGACAGGAACATGTTATTTAAAAGAACCTGTGAAAGACCAAAAATTCAGCGTATCTATGAATTAGACCCTATCCATCTATTCCGTGCTGCAGTCACGTGACACCATATTTAACGTTATCTTACTATCTAGTAGGATGACATTACACAAGCATGTGTAAAAGCAGGGAATTAAAAATAAACCTAGTTTCCCTGAAAGACAACTTCATTCAGGACAGCACTAGCAATGGCTCACACTGCATTTCCAGATCAATGTTAGACTGTGGAGCTTGCGCAGCTACAACTGCTCTATTAGGGTTTGACCTAACGCTAAACATACTATTCAAAGGTGATACAATAATTTACGACTGCAGTTGACTTTCCTTTTTAGGAGAGGTTCTAGAGGTATTTCTCAGGTAGTTACATGTCTCCTTTGGCTGAGGTTTGAGGTCAGGGTGTAGTGTTTTCAAGTGACAAAGCTGGTTGACTTCAGCGGACTTAAACGAGCTCTCAATGCCATTAGAAGTTCCATTCTCTGAAATTCAGAAGTAAAGGCCGATATTTTAAATTACTGAACTTTCCTAATATGACTCTACCTAGGAATGGCAGCAAGGTGGATTTTTCACCAAGCACAGTGGTGGTACTTACTGTGTCTCCCTTGCTTTTTCTCACTGAGGTGGAGCCAGGAATTAAGTGAATTAAAATACCTAAGCTACTGCCAATACAAAGCTGTAGTTCATTATCTGATTGTGGTTATATCTACTTTGTCACCTCCAAACTAAAGCTCCTTATGCGCTGGCTAAGTAAAAGCTGAGATGGACAGGAACAGAGTGCCTTGATGGTCTGACCTTAGATTATTTTCCAAATTCTTAATCTATGAAATCTCAGCCTGCGATATCACAGACCACTCCCTCCCTTCTGTGTTGGTGTCATTCTGCTACCTTCTGTCCTCAAATTTGTCATTTTTATGACTTACATGAAAAAGCTGTTGGGAGATTACAAATTGGTTCAGCAGTCTTTCTTGCTGCTCAGTTTACTTGTTTTGACTAACATGTAGAACTAGAGCAAACTTAAGCTTTCTACAATTTGGGTAATCTCATTCAACCAAAGTACGGTACTCTAAAAAGTGATAAAAGAAATGCTACAGGTGCACTTGAAATTCTAGTAAAAATATGAAGAACTCTTTTAAACATCAGTCTGTACATGTCTGAGTAAGGCAAGGATGACTCAGCATCCTCAGCTCAGTTAAACACAAGTCCCTAACTCTGTAGTCATACTATTCAGCGACCAGTTTGTTACACGTGTGTCCCATAGGATGCCACATTACTCAGTGCTGTGAAAATGCTGAGGCCCTTTAGTTTGTCGGCTGAGATTTTTTTTTAAAGCTTTATTCTAACCCCCTGTCACAGAACTGTATTAAAATGCTATTCTGTATTCCCTAACCGCAATTACTTCTCCAGAGAGGTCTAAACACTTGCTGTCTTCAGTAAAATCTAAGTAACATGGCATGGCTTTTCCCTTCCACACGTGGAAGACCTAAATGAAAGGGGTTTTTTTGGATTATTAGTACAGGACAGGTGCAGCCCCACATGCTACTCCTCAGATTTTGAGTAGTGGCTTGCAATGAAGTATGATCTGTTTCTTTCTGAGGCCTTGGGAAAGAGCTCAGGAGAGTGTATGTATATGGCCACTAGAACTAACAGGTTGAAAACTGAAATGAAGGTTCAAATGAAGAAGCTATTTCCTCACTGAAATGGAGATTACAGTCAATATTGACCTGAAGTATCAGTATCTTCAGCTGCATGGCAGTAATGTTGTTACAGATGCAACAGGCTAAGTCAACAATTTGCATAAAGTTTATTGTTCACATTTCAAACTTCAAGAAACGCTTGTGCACTGGGGAAGGAAAGTTTTAGCACATGTGCTAAAATAAAGGCAGGCCCGATAAGGATTTTGTGGCTTAGTTTGTTGCAGCACAGTTGCCTAATATTAAAAAAATAACTGAGCAGAGGGGGAAGGCCTCATCTTGTAATCCTTGTAAGAGATTTACTCTAGCACAAACCCAAAGTCTGAGCTGACCCGTTACAGATCCCCAAGAACCACTGCAACGCTGGCGCTGTGCAGCACGGCTCTGTTGTGCCCCTGGGCTCGGGCCGGTGGCTGGTGCTGCACGCTGGCCTCCCCGAGAGCCCGAGTGGAGAACTTGTCATTCAAGCAAAAAAGCCTGCTTCCCTACGTGTTTGATTTGGAATTATCTATCAAATAGTAATTAAAACTGTTCTGAGAACAGAAAGATCTTTAACATAAAAAACCCAACCTATTACAGACCTCACATTAGTTAATGATGTTTGCTTTCTCATCTATACAGTGAAGCAGAGAGGGAGTTAACACCAGAAACCTCATGATTTTGGGTTTTGTTAATCAAATGCTTGCACAGCAATAGAAATGTCAATTGCAACATTAAACTGTTTAATTAACCTATTTATTTTGCTAACTGCATTCTAGTACAAGGTTGTCTTTTTTTTTTTTAAAAAAAAAAAAATCACACTCTCCTGTACTAAGTCTTACAATAAGGTTTGGTTTATAAAAGTGTATTTGTCATTATCAAGTTTTCTAAATTAAAGCTGAAGCAAGCACTTCAAATGAAACATAATTTTTTCCAATTACCTTATCTTTCTGTTCGCATTTCTTTCCCTGCTTAATGCTCAAAATCCAACAATTTGAACCTTTTACCTGAACTTCACTGGATAGTTAACTCCTAAGTTTGTATTCTGTCAGGTGAAAGAAGGATTTTTACAGCATGAGCAGAATTCTTCTCAAGTGACTGTAACTCCAGCAAGAAGCGAAAGCATGCTCAGAGATAAGGACAGCTGTTCTAGTCCCAGCTCCACTATACAAAACCAAATAGAAGAAATTGAGAAATTTCTGGATTTGGAGAGACTTCATTCAGCAAGAAAAAGAAAATATGAAGAAGGCCAGTGAAAAATCAGTGGCAGGAGATAAAGAGCAGGTCTTTTAGGCACAGGTAAATCACTTAGGTAACCCAGATTTGTAGAGGTATTCCTTTAGAATATGGTGTATATGAACCATGCTTTCATGTTCCATACAGCATACAGACCTTTTTTTATGTTCAAACATGGACACAATTCCTACTAATAATGCTGGTTCTCTGTTTCTGCGATCAAACCCAAGTTATTATGGGTTTTACCTGAAGTTAAAAAGTTCACAAGTTAATGTTTTAATATCCATTAAATAAATTTAAGCTATTACTTAAAAGTACCCTTCTGCTCTTCAGAAGTTTGGGCTGATATACTTCAATTTGGTTTCTGTCAGACTGCTCACTCGGTTTTCAAGCAAAATCAGCTGTTTGAAACACAATGGTTTCTGCAAACATTTACAACAACTTACAGCAGTTCTAAGTGGCAGAAGATCACGAAAATCTTCTGCTTACCTTTGCTGCCAAATTGTTTAAATGTATCTGTTGTAGTTGATTCTGTATCCATAAGGTCTCTTTCAACACTAAAGCATCAGGTATGATTTACAGAGATAAGGCAGCAGATCCTGCTTCATAAAGCTTCACTTCTTACTGGTTCACATTTTTCCTCCCTTAGGGTGTAACGGAAATTTTCTCTTACTGTACACACTTACTTGCACTATCACTTTTCTGATCTCCCTCCCTTCCTCCCCTCTTGCAAAGGAAGATCCTCATATCGTAAACTTAAAGAACAAAAGAAGCATAACCAGGACTGCCACGGTTGGTTGTTGCTAATTATGTAAGAAAATCAACAGAAGATATTTTCCCATGTAAAGTTTATTGCTTTTTTTTGTGTTTCAATTTAGAATATTTAGCTTTCTTAAACCAATTGCATACATTTTTGGAAACATTCACAAATTGTCAACGTTTTCAATAAATTTCATTTCTAGTGACAAATCTAGGTCAAAAAAAATGTTTCAGGTGTCTGAGAGACTGAGGAGACTGTTTTTCACTTGATTCAAATTTTGTTTCCAGGTGTTTAGAGTGTCATACAATTGCTGCCATTGCTGCTTTCCAAAAGTCCGATGTGTGCTGTGACTAGAGAAGTAAAACAAAATTGGAAGACAATTACTAGATGTCATGCTCACCTAAGAATTCTTTTATAGCATTACTTTACACTCACAAGTGAATAGGAAAATTTTTATTTTCTCTATAGAAAGGGCTGCACTTACTAGTTAGAGAATTCTGCAGCCTTCCCAAATATTTAAAGCAACAACAGTCATTAGTATTCTTGTCACTATTAGGTCATTAAATGAAATGTGCTGGAAAATAGGACTCTTTCATTAAATAAGCTAATCACATTCAGTGTGAGCTTTAATAAAATTATGATAAATAGCAACTATTTAACTACGAGCAACTGATAGGAACAATACCTTGCTTCTAGTTAAAATATTCTACAAATGTAAGTGAAATAATTAGAACACACTAACTTCTGCAAAATGCTATGAAGAATTAAGTCCTACCTGACAACTACTTTCCTCTGTGTCTGATCTATTTTGCAGTACACCATCTTTGTCTTCACAGCTGAAAAAAAGCAATGCTGTTCTGAGCAATATTTTCAACATACCGTAAAGGTATTAAACTGCATGAAAACTGTTCAAAATTAGATCAATACAAGCATAACAACACAGCAGTTCACTTAATATTGTTTTGCCATTGCTTTTAGCAGTCTAGTAGGCAGAAAAGCAAACTGATGTAAGAAGATGAAGGTCATGCATGAATCCTATTGTTTGATGCCAATCCATTAAAGCAATATCCTGTACAGTTTTTATGAACTTCTCTCCCCTACAAACACATCCTGTTTTAATGACAGCAAACAAAACCAGATGACAAATTAAACCTGCAAACAATTTATTAGTTCTGCAAAGAATTACATAAAATACAGTTCCTGTCGCTGAAAAAAAAAAAACAAAACCAACCCAAACCCACAACCCCATTTAAAAGACAACAGTTAGCCTTGTCTTGAAGCATGTAGTTTTGCAGCTACATCTTGTAACAAACACAAAAATTCAAAATGAATATTTTTCTGACTACTTCACATCAGCTTAGAGGACTATAAATGGTATCGCTCGTTAGCACGGCGTGAAGTGCAGTACCACAGTTCTTACCATCAATAACAAATGCTTCTACATCATCAGCTCCAATCTGAAGTTCCTGTTGCATTGTGTCAAAGGATATTTCTTTACTCTCTACAGCCATTCCCATGAAAGTAAGTAGCCTCATTTTGGCCATATTGTGTTCGTGCAACAAGCCTGTGTAAAAGTGTTGATAGTTTATGGATATGAATTATAATTCAGTAATTCATTAATTTGTTTTTCATGGTTTTTTTACTACATATGCTTCCAATAATTAAAAATTTTTTTCACATCAAGAAAATATTCCACCTGTCCTTATCAACATTTTTTTTTGAGTAAAAACATTAATTCCCGCATCTTCCTTGTATTTCACTAAAATAGCTAGTTTAGTTGTGAATCCCTCAAGACTCAGTCGTTGTCAGTAAGAGGCAATAAATACCTACAAAAGTGAAGCACAGTTTTTTTGAAACAGTAAAAACATCACCGTAACAGAATTTTAGGTGGAAAGAGGGTGCAAGTGAATTTTTCAGTTGCATCATCTGGAAGAACAGTGATGCAACAACAAATGGAAAATATATGACTGGTAATGTCAAAACTTTCGTACAGCCTCACCGCTCGTTCTCACGTGGCTGCTTGGAAATAAACCTCTCTCAGTAATCGTTCAGCAACAAAACATTTTTGTGCCAGAAGGACGGGCTTTGGCACCAAATTAACAGTTTATGCCACAGCAAAAAAGCATCATGAGTCACACGTATGCTTACAGCCTCTAGTATGGCAAAAAAGGTCTCTTCAAGAACAGAGGACCAGATATTAAAAATTAGGTTAGATCTTTTACAGGATTGTATGGATGGCAACACGAGGAACCGAGCCAAGGGCTTCCACATTTAAATCAGAGACAGTTTTCCCAAAAAAAGGTCTAGGTCAACAGAGTTAAGACATTCAGATGAACAAAGGCATTTCTTAATCCGAGTTCTGTGAGGCACCAACTAAGATTCGGTGGAAGTTTATTTAAAATGAATGTCAATCATTTTGTTTTGGAATGACATTATAAACGTTCACATTGCTTCAGTAAATATTTAAGTTTGGAATTTATAACATCCACACACTAATAGGAAAGCACATTAGTGCAGGACATCATGTTGTGTTAATTACCTATAATTATGATGCAGGTTCACTATTTGGCACAGATTCAAAAAAATGTGATCACCATAATTCATACGGATGAGGAGCACCAGCAACTATACCTAACTGGGTTTAATGGAACTCTACAAGCATCAAAAAATCAATTAGCACACATTAACCCTAATTAACAAATGCAAATGAGATGCTGATTAAGTTTCCGAAAAAGACTGCTGGTAATACCAGACTAAATGTGGACATGTTAGGGCGATGCAGTTGACACAGATAATGCTACTGCTGGCCTAAGTTGTCAGCATTAATAAACCAACTAATTGTAACAAACTGATGCCACCTGTAGGAGCCCTCACTGCACGGCTCTCGGGCCGAGTTCTAGTTGGTCCTGACCCAAGAACGGGCAGAACTAAAGCTGATGCTGGACTGCCACCGAAATCCTATTACTAATGTCCTTTATTTTGAAGTCAAACGTCTTGGCAAGTTATTATAAGAAAATAATATTTAAAGCATGGTTAAAAATCTGTTTATTTCTGATTCAGATCATAGGTGTTCTGAAGAATTTTTTAATGCCCCATCTAATAATTGTACTGTTTCCTATACCAAACTGCCCTTGTTTTTCAAAGGCCTGGCTGAAACACTCAGACCAAGTTCCCAGCACTCTGGTCTGCACGACCTCAGAATCTCTACTTTGTCCACTGCTCGAAGGCATTCAGAATCTTCTGAGTACACCATAAAGCAGGTGAGAAATCAAGCTAACTGGAAGTAAAGCTGCCTTTCAAAACAGTTACACAGATATTTAAGGATTTTACTAGGATTAGGTGAATCCTAGATGTATTGAAAATGCACACACTGTGCATTCACAGAGGTAAACACAGATATAGGGGGCAAAGCAAAAGAAGTCACGACTATTGTATGTTATACAATTAATACTACATATATGGGTAATTAATCTTCCATAAATTTATTCAAATGTTAGCATAACAGCGTTTTCAGCAAATTATTCTGTGGACAAATAACTAACAGATAAGCCATTTCAATATATAAAAATAATTACAATAGAAACCCCACTTACCCCTAAGAAAGAAAAGCACGAGATGTCTGCACAACTAACGTTTGAATACACACAGCAAAAGATATGCCTACCCTATATACACCTTTACAAACTACCAAAAACTTGCTGCTAATTTTATCCACAGAAAAATCACATTGATATTTCCATTATTTAATACCCAAAGTACCAGCATTTTAAAGCATTGAGGGTAATTATTCTCAGAATTATACTACACCCCATTAAACAAAATAATGCATATGTTAAAAGGCTCCACTTAACTCTGTTTTAGCAAAACTATGCCTTTCCTCAAATGCATTCAGCCAGCGTTGAAGTGTCATTTCAAAATCAAAGTTGTAAAAAAAAAAAAAAAAAAAATCTGGTTTTTATGGAAACATTTATTCATTACCAATATGTCAAAACCTTAATGCAGTAATAAAAAAATCTGCATCATTGAACAACTTCTGCATTGTCACTGACCCCTGTCCTAAAAAGCTGGAATATAAAAAACCGTAATTTTAATGCATGCAATAGCTTATGAACCAGTGCTCCTTTGAAACAGTCAATTACACATCAACGGGGGAGTGTCAAAGTGTTAATTACTACTCCTTTTTTCCACAGTGTGTAAATAAAGAGGGTGCTGACATTAACATTCCATCACATTGCTTCATGTGATGAAACAAATTAACTGGGACAGACTGTGGCTTGCTAGGTCTAATGCATCAGCACACGCAGACACACGTACACACACACACTATTTGCATGTTTTGTCTTGCTGTCCGGGAGAAGTAATGATAAGCTGTTAAGGATAGTAATGATAAAAAAAAAATGTAAGAGATTTATACAAGCTGCTGGCTTACTCAATGAAGTTGTGATCTCCTGTCCAGCTTAGAGGATCAATGCCTTAAAACTCCCCTCCCAAAAGGTTTAAGGGAAAAGAAGTGGTGAAAACCACAATTCTCTTCCAAAGCCATAAACCAGCTTGTCCCAGCAGAACAAATCACAGTTAGATGGTCCGTTTACAGTCTAGTAGGGGTTAGAGTCTACAAATGCTAATCCATTCTTTAAAATTCCAATTAAATTTCTTTGGCTTCACTACATGGGTTCAAACTGAAGCACTTCATGGCTTTCCTGTCTTAAGCCACGTAAATAGTCAGAAATGTAATGAACTGAAAACTTACCAAGGGAGTCAATGAAGTCTTTGTTGCTCTGGTAAAACTTGACATAAGATGCTAGTTTAGCACTTACAAAAATTGTCAAAAGCTGGAAGATGGAAAACAAATATAAGAACAGTTTAAATATTATCTATGTTTACCCCTGCAGATTGAACAGATACAAATACATACAAACCCCTGGTATTGAACAGAAACACAAACCCTTAAAAGCTAAAATTCTGTCTTCTGTCAATAGCTGAGGGCAATCTCTGCTGAGCTTACTTCCTTTTCTCAGGCCTGAGAGGCAGTTTCGCTACACAACTCATGTGAGGGCTGAATTTGTAACTCTGAGTTTCTGAACCTTCTAAAGGGAAACATTTCTTATGTAGTATTTTAACTTTTTAATTCTAAAAGCATTAAAAGAAAAGGTACGTTGCAGCTCAGTATTTCCACCACAGATAACTATTCCAATGAATTGCGAAAGACACTAATAAAACAAGGCGCTCTACAGATATCAAACCATCTTTCTAAAAGCAAAGTTACTTACATCATGAATAAGTTCTCCTTCCAAAAATTTGACTGGTTTTAAGGCAAGAAGATGATCAAAAAGAAAGGTATTTGGATCCTTCAATGCTCGTACAATACATCTAATTGGAAAAGGAAAATGCTTATCTTTACAGCAGTACACATTTTTACGAGTAAGTGCAACTCAATTTGTTGTTCCTTGCTTTCTAGGCAACACCCAAGGGTCTTCAACTATTCTAAAATGTAAGACATGTCACATTCCAATTTTAATCTTCACTTTACAGATGTAAAAAGCAAGGCACGGAAAGCATTAAGTAATTTGCCCAGTATCACAAATGAAGTTTGCCAGGTGGTAAGGCTACGGATCACCCTACTGTTTCCAACTACGCATTTATTTCCAGCCCAGCCTTCATTCCTAGAGGTATTTTTACTGTCCTCCTAAAATTTCATAGAATTAAGTTGTTTAGGAAGATTAATTATACTTGAATACGTGACACAAAACAGAGAAAACCCCAACACCAAACAGTGCAAGGCCTATGATTTATCAGCTGCAGCTCCAGACTATAAACAGACCTGAAGTGTTTCTAGAACTCTAGATGAAAGCTTTTGTTCAGCAGCACATTAGAAGACTTAGTGCTACCCTCACTCTGACGGCCTACACCGCCACGTAGCACGCACCCCGAAGAACCCAAGCTCTGCCCAGAGGCAGCAGCATGACAAACCCAGGGCAGACGTGCTCTTTCAGCTGTGAAGGGCCTCGCATCGCTGCAGGGGACTCAGTGAAGTTCTCATTGACGCACAGACACTTCAATTTTCAAAACGAGTCATCCCGATCTTCCTCCGTGCTCCATATAAACAACTCCCTTGAGAACTATCGGTTGTACACGCCTGGCAGAACTACACGACTTACTAAAAATCTAATTCCTAAGAATCACGATAGGTAGAATGTCAAAATACAAGCTTTTACTCATTTTGACCAGTGGGGAAGATACACTGTTACAAATCAATTTACTCCTGGCTTCTCCAACAAGTAAGTTTATTCCTGCACAGTCTACGTCCTTAGTCCTGGCTCACAGAAAAGAGCGAGAATTTCTGTCCAACAGAAAGCAGTATTTGAAAAGAACACTTGAAGTTAGAGAATCAGTAAGTAAAAAATCTGAAATAAAGGACACCAATTCAAATTTTGACGGCACAGCTGATGTAAACGAAGTCCTCACCCAAGGCTGACGTCTCTCAGCAGGGACTGGAAACACTCCCGTGCACTCGCACAACGGAGTAACCCTGACTCTGCCTAGAACCAACCACCCCGCTGCAGACCACACGGACGAACGCTTGATCGGGTCAGCCACGGAAAGGGAAAGGGGCTAGGGCAGGGCCCTGGCCTGCCGGGCCACTCAGTACTTTACCAGTAAGGCCATCAACAGCTCAGCAACCGAGAAAAAGCTGCTTTTAAGGGAGCAGGAAGTCAGAATTACCTGTGAGCATCAACTCTAGCCTGGGAAGCGTTGTCCTCTGTGTAACTGCCCAGTAGCTCCACCATTACCTTTGCGGCAGTGTCGCTACAGAAGAAAAATAAAGTTACCTCAGGATTGCTGAAAAAATAGTTCAGACAAGACATTCAAATATTTAAATAATTCCATTATGATGTTATGGGTCAAATTAAACTACACTTGAAAAAGATGTAGATGATTCATTTTAATTCTAGTGGAGAGAACAAATTAACTAGATGTATTCTTTCAATTCTTGTTCTACAAAATGTTTATCTTCACCCTTCATTTCATTCTCTTAAATTGATAAATTACCTGCCGGTTATGGAAAAAGCTTTCTGAGCTAGGAACAGCTTTATATGGTTCACTAGAATGCTCCTCTTATGCACATCTGGATTTAATCACCGCAGAATAAGTAGCGCTGCAAAGTTTATTTCAAATGTAAAATGGCATATCTTAAAGAATATTTATGGTCAGGAAAATGACTGTATAAAAGCTGCCTCTTCTTCTTTCAGAGATTCTCTCTTCAAGCGTTCAGTGAGAGCTGCTCATTTTACTGATGAAGTTAAGCAGCCAGCAATTGGATTGGCTTAGGCTGCTGTGAACCAAGCAGCTTCCAACCCGCTTTGACAGACAGCTTTTACAAAACCAACGCATTCTGAGAAAACGGAGTAAACTCACAGCCTTGTCTGCCCAGATTATTTGGTAAACAACAGCTCATCAACGTTACTGCAACCAGCTCCGAGACGTTATTGTGTCATTTTAACAGATTTTGTTTTATTTTCACGTAACAGTTCTTACCACTAGTGAGGCCAGCAACTGCCGACGCTTTCTACAACATTTTCGGAAAAAAAATATACGCAGTGCACACAATGTGTGTATATTCCTATTTCTCATGGACCTCTTGTTAACTATTAAAGCAGAAGGCTGTGACGGTTCTTCCACACAGAGGACAGACTTTGCTGAGGCCATCTTGCCCCTTCCTTTGGAGACGACAGGATGTGGACGTAGATACAACCAGAACACGGTAGCGAGAGCACAACCAAAACTCGGGAGCATGAGCAGGTGTTTTGGAGAAGCCTCCCACGCACATACACAGACTGGCAACCACTTGACGAGGAGGTACTTTCTCAGGGCAGAGGAGGCAGGCTGGATACTCCTCTCCAGAGTACAGTGAGTTCTAGTGTAAAGCTAAGCTCTTCCTTCAAACTAGCTCATTTCCAGATACAAGAAATTTCCCCGTGTGATCTAAGAGACCTACAAAATTTTCCTTAGAAGAAAAAACTGCAAGAACAAAGTTTCAAGTCACTGTAATCACTAAAGTTAAGTTGGCATAAATTGCACAAGGAAGGAACAAACCAACACAACACTCCCAGTACGCGGTGATACAGGCTTAACCCATAGAGCAGCACAGGTCTGCATGGGGTTTATAGCTCAACGACACTACCTTTACATGGGTATTTATTTTAAATCTCACAATACTACCATTTGACAACGTCTCTGTAGGGTGAGGTTTTGTGCTCCTAGAGAATTTACGGGATCTCACAGATGTGCAGTATAAATATTAAGACACCATGGGAACAAGCAATATCACGCATAACCTGGACGCACACTGAGTGAAGACAGCTTGTGCCCAAGACAGGGCAATTTTCTGTAGGTGCCAGCCATTATGCCAGAACTGCATCCAGGGATGTAAACCTGAATGAAGCATTTGTTTTAAGACTCCGGCATTAAAGAGGTCAGCTTATGTTTTGTCGTGGCATCTGATACGGGGGTGTACAGGAACTGATAGCTCTGTATCAGTGAAACAAAATTAATTTAGACAGCTTTATATACGACAGAACCATTTGCATGTCAGTCACCATGATAGACTATGGGTTTTGCACTGGTGAAATCTTATCAATACTAGATGTTCTGGTGAAGACAAAGAACCAGTCTGATACAGGACTGGTACTACAGAGGTGTTCAGAGAGGCTCAGCTCATGTGCTCAAAGCTAACACTGTAAGACTCCTTATTTAATACAAGCTTTCAGTAGTTTTCTTGCACACTTCAGAACTGTTACAGATTTCTGTAACTTTTCCTCGCCTCCCCTTCCTTTCTGAGCAAAAACTGGAAACTATGCATTTAACTGATTTCAACTGTCAAACCTTTTGAGACATCAGAACGCTACAAGACAATTACAAACTTTCTGTGCTAAATTCTTGTGAGCCACAGCATATACAGCAGGCCTTTTCATCTTACTCATTCCATTCAGTGTCACGTCACTACCAAAAATTAGTATGTTTAAAGCAGTAACACAGATCACTATTTTACCAAAGCTCATTGCTAAACGCGTATCTCACCTAAGATGCAAACGTGAACATGTTTTCTAGCAAGACAACTTGCACAAGTACTCTTGGCTCCACTTGCCAGTCTAGATGACAAAAAGGCAGTGAGAATTGAAGAGTAATGTTAGATAAAAGGAAGAAAAAAAAAAAATAGAGTATTCAGAGACTTAGTAACATGCTGGAACCAAGTTCCTCTACATTACATTATATTAAAAGGAATGAAAATCAAATGAAACAATTATTTCGCAGCTGCCTGACGTGCTGAGCTCTTTGCTACAGGTATTAGTAACCAGGCTGGCCAGACCTGTTTGAATGTAAACTTGGGCAGGACTAATCCCACTCCAAATCCCGCCAGGTCGCTGGCAAAGCCCGGCTGTAACTGCACCAGGCTGGCGCCTGGCAGGGCCTCACAGCAGCACTTGGCTCTCTGGCCGTACACGAGCCGTGCTGGCCTGTAAAACTCCATCTTCGTCTGAAAAAGAAACCAGGTTGCGTCACCTTGCAGTTTCATAGCAACCCAGCCAGGAAAACGGTGAAGACTAAAGCAGCTGAGGCACACAACTCTACTGCAGAACCTTTATGGCAAGGGGCATAAGCAGCAGAGCAAGTCACCATCTCTTGCCAAGTTCAGCTGCCAAATGCAGATCTCAAACAAGCCACACCAGCCACCTGTTTTCCAGCCACCACCACCAATTTTTCTTCAGCTGACCATGGGAAAGAAAAGTCCCTCTTCAAAGAGATCAAGGTGATTTTGGTCATCAGAAAGAAGAAACTTCAACCAGAAAGCGACTGGAAATGATTTCATGAAACAAGCTTTCACTTATCACTGCAGGAAAAGGAACACCACACATAACAGCAGCATCATCTGCTTTTCACGAGCTACCAATCTGTTCACCATCTTATCTGTTGGGGAAAAGTCTATGAGCTATGGAAAACTCTTCCTTCTGCCACAGCAAGTGAAGTTAGAACATAAAATGAACGCCAAAAAATTAAACTCAATTGTTTTCAACAATGCATTCTTTTCCCTTGATCATATATCAACACCGTAACTGAGGTATGATTTTTATTACTTATTTTTCAGTTCCCACTTCTCTTCCCATATTGCTAGACAGAGCAACATTCCTGAGTGCTAAAGCTGGAATGCTGCTGTGAGTTTCCCATACTATTGCAAATACTGCCCACTGATCCAGGAGAGTGAACCAGGTCAAAGGTGCTAGGGTCACTCCTTGTTTTCTTTTCTGGAGAGACGTGTAAGCGCTCTGAAAAATTGCTCCATTTAGTGCAAAGCTTGCTGCAACAGATGGTGAGGACACCGAGTGCAGGGGTAATATATTACAGGGTTTGTGATAGTTTTTAATGCCTAACTTAAAAATACCGCCTATTATTAGTAAGCAAAAAACATTTGGTAGCGAGGGTACTGGTAGCACTGGAAACAAAAACTGTAAGTTTAATCCATAGATTTGATAACAAGACTAGCTAAAAATAGTTAGCTATTAAGTATGGAAATTAAGCTAGTTAAAACTTCTCAATCAATCAATGGGATGAGAAGTGTTTAAAAGAGCAGGAGTGTCACAGAGTACAGTGTAATATTTCTGAAACGACGTAAGCACCAAGCCATGTACAAGCCTCTGATTAACATTTCTGAAATCATTTTGACCACGTGAGATCTGTCATACAGTGCAACCAATGCAAAAGCGTTTTAATATCAGGAACAGGAATACGAATTCCCAATAATGTGGCAGCTCACTACTCCACAAGGATTAATCATCCCTAAATTGAGGTTTGTTAAAAATGACCCTGCCATGCCGATGCAACATCTCCAGGCTACAAAGCCACCAGGCCAGAATAAGCTAACTTTCCTGCCAGAAGAAAATCTCTTCTTCCTATGACAGCTCCAGACTTGCCTTTTTTAACCCCTGGCAAGGTCACCTCCCCAGCCCAATCCACCATGCAGTTGCACACATGCCTACACCAGCACAAAGACACACAGGTACTGGAGAGGACAGGACAGGAATGGGGGATACTGGACAGAATTGCTTCCTTCTGCAGCAGTAGAAGGTTACGCAAACGTAGGATACGTGAGTGCAGTTCTGCTACCAGTGCAAGTCAGCGGTGCAGAGGTCCTGATGCTGCCTCACTATGAAAACCAAAAAAACTTAGAAAACTAACTCAGAAAACAGCAGGAAAGGGAAGGGCAGGGGGGCAGCAACACCCACCCCCTCCAAACTACAGCAGGGACAATTTAGATAGGCTGAAACTGTTGTGGAACAACATCCTGACACTCCTTCTGGATACCAGCCCAGCCCTACGGCCCTGGCCAGTGCAGTCAACACCCGGCATCATATCTGTAAGGTAACCCGATGACAGCTCCCAGTTAAGGTGCACGCTAACTTACAGGATTACTTTACAGGCCAGAAGACACTAGTCTGCCAAGCTTGTTAGGGCAAAGGTGCTTCTTACGATCCAGGGTAATAAGTTAAAACAGCCAAGCAGGTATTCTGTGGACATTAATTTCCATGACTAGCGGAAAGCTCTGTCCTAAACGTAATGTTTACATAAAAAGACCAATCCTGTTCACTGTGATTGATAAGCCTCTCAACATCAGTAACTAAGAGATAGCACTACCATGCACTAAAACATCAAAAGTGCAATTAAATAATAAACTTGGCATAATGCTACAATGCTCAAAGACTAATATTTATAGAAAGGAATAGTTTTATTTGGGGAGTCTGTGGTTTGCAGCTAATTCACAACTTCAGTATTCTTGGAAACACTGGTTTAATGTAAGAGTGCTTAAAAACATAAAAAGAGAAAACCCCCAACATACTTCAATTATCAATACAGACTAAAAGTGCTGTGAGAAATACTTTCCCTACAGATCACTTACAATACATCAACTTAAAATACAGTTAGCTAGTATCTGTTACTTGCCTTTCATACCTTTTTTTGCAGTCTACTAGGACATCATACAGCAGTCTCAGAAGAGTATGCTTTTTCTCTGTGCCAAGATTCCAGTCAGAAATCCATTTTCGGACCTAGGTAGAATACAAGTGAAAAAGAAGCAGCAGGGAAGAGACTAAAATAAAAATTGAAAACACTTCTCATTTTCTCTCAAACAGAAAAGGACTGAAAAGATCTTGCACAGAGATTTCTCCTTTGGGTCCTCTGACTCTCACGCTCCCCAAGCAGAACCTGGAAGTCTTCCCATAAGCCAGAAGTCTGTGCTCTCCATGTTACTTCCTAAATAAGGATGAGGGATTCTAATACACTCCTATCCCAAAGCAAGGGCCAAGAACTTGATGCCTCACTCCTGATCACAGCTTCTCACTTTCCTGACTATCACAGGAATCAAACAGACCACATCTAACTACGTCCAACATCAGAAACAGAAAATAAATGACAAGTTGATTTAGATTCTGTAGACAGGCCTTTAAAAGGTAAGAAATCTTGTATTCTGAGTTTCGTATTTCACTGGGCTCTGGCAATTTCTAACAGAGACAGTCTGCATCACCCCTGACTAACATTCAGTGAGACGCAACACGGTTAATAGGCCGTAACTCGAAGCACCACGTTAATTACCTGATCTAGTTCAGTTGGGATGTACTGGATGGCACCGCACGACGAGGCCACTTTAAGAAGGCTGCAGTACACCGTGTATCTCACGGGAGTGTTCTTATCCATGCCATGGAAGAGATTGCTCAGCCTAAACCACAAACAGCTGAGTTAAAGAGGTTTCAAAAACCACTCCTGGAGCGCACACCGATGTTTCTGTTCAGACGCCTGCTAGCACACACCACGCAGCCGGTGGCACCCTATGCCCATGGTGAACTGTAACGGCACACCACGCTGATTTAACGACATCCAAGGTAACCCTCTGCAGAGGAAGGAGTACTGTGCCAGACACCAGTGTCTCACCTCCCTCTGTACGATACTTACAGCTGCAGTCTAAGAGATGGGCGCTCTCCTTCCCGAAATTTTACTAACTTCTCACACAGGCTTTCAATCAGTGCTTCTTGTTTGTCAGGTTCCAGGATAAGAAGCAAAGAGACTACGCTGTTCATCACGCTCTCAACATCTGCACAAAACAGAACAAGCAGCTGTTTAAAACTGCAGGCAGCAACCACCAGGAGCTATTTATGCTGGAGAGTTACCTCTGCTGTGAACGATTACTGCCCACCAGCAAGAACTGTACAAGAGAGAAAACGCCAGGATAACCAACCTGGATATTCATCAGAACGTGCCAGAGATTTGGCTCGAGTGGTCTCTCACCAACACATCTCCACGTAAAGCGAGAATTGCCACTCTAAGGTCAAAACAGTATTTGGTATTTGATATCACACTTGCTCCAAATTCTCTGCTCACACATAAGAGAAGTCAGAGAACTTTCGGGTTTGGTCTTAAAAAAACAGTGGCTTCCTCCTCCACATCCAGAAAACTGTCCCACAGTTCTACAGGGAGAATACCAACACCTAGTGCTCGCATACAGTAAAACGTTTCACCAGGAGCAAAAGGACAGCCAGGGCACAGGGAAAACACCTGCAAGGACAAAGGCTATTCAAAAACCTCCCCAGATCCTGTTTTAAGCACGGTGGTCCAGCCTTTCTAAACAGGACCAGACAGTTTTGTGTTTTCAGTCTGCCCAAGCACCAGTGACACAAAGGGTAAGAACAAAATTCATTACATATGGCAAATATTTATTCCCTGAAATGACACCTGAACATCAAAGAGCAGAGCAATAAGCTTCTCTGGTATTTCACACACAATTGTCTGCTGTAAAAGGCAACATGAAAAATAATCCTAAGTACTTCTTCTCAGCTGAACCATGCATTCTTTCCAACACCACCTATTATTCATGTTAGCAACTGATTTTTTAGACGTAGAAGTTCTAAGCAGAGTTTGTATATTGCTGCAGAGCACAGCAGGCACAGCAAGATCATTTAAGGCTATTATCTGCAGCATCACCTGTGCCATTAAAACACATCAGTGCAGTTTCTAAGGATCTACAGCCCCAACTCAAGAAGAGTTACTGACTACCGAAAATCCTAGCGTTTTCAGACAATAATCAATTCATGTTTAGGCCTTAAAACTTCTACTTATAGATGTCTACTCCTAATTTTTATCGTTACTTTAATTTTTCTTGACCTGCAGCATCACAGCCGTTAATTGACAGTAAGTCTTATTTTTATCGCCCCTTTTTTTTTTTTTTTTACATAGCACTGATGGAAATAAGCACTCCCAGTTTTATGATGCTGCATGCGCTAACACACAAGCCACGCAGCATACCCTACCTTGTGCCACCGGTTACCGTCTGACAGCACTGATGGCTGCATGTTTAGCAAAACCAACAACACTTAAAGATGCAAACCTTTGTCGTCTTCTTTCAGACACACATCACAAACTTCAATTATCTGTGCCAAGTCCACATGAAGTCCACCTTCAGCGTTTTCTTCAGAGATTTCTGCTCCTTTGGATTTCAGGTAAGCTCGAAGTTCTGCAGCCTGGAAAAAAAAAAAAAAAGACCACACACACAAAACAAAACAGTTGTTTTGTGAACACCAAACTCAAAAGGACTTAAATTTCTTACAGATTTTTGTTCTGCAACCACTCCTCTGCCCCCACTGCTCACTCTCACTTCTCCCTACCACCCTGTACCCCACAACACCGCCTCTCTTCCACCTCAACGTCAGGTGCCGCATGTGCTGTGGCGGGTTTGCCGCTCACTGAATCGACCCCACAACCAGCCTGTGAACCTTTCCCAGCGTAAGCGCGTCCCTTGCAGCTGGTCAGAGGACAGCAGGCCTAGGAAGGTTTTGTGACAAAGATGCCTTCTTCTTACGAATTTTTATTACCTTTTACTCCCTTTGAAAACCTGAGGCAAACCAACAAAACCATTCAGTTGCTTCTTCACCAGAAAAGAAAAACCACTTTAGAGAAGGCAGAACTTACAGCCTTCACACAAGTTCGAGACAGTTCCCGGTACAATGCCACGACCTGCCTTACCTCGTTAGGATTCAAACCTACGCTAAGAAGTACCTTCCCCAGCGACAGGCCTACGTGTTACTTCACAAACCACAGTTTCAGCAGCAGAGCCACAACTGCCGGCACAGGGGAACTCTGACCGGGATGCTACTGCGACACCAGCTGTAAGCTACACCGAGTCCAACGTCAAATCACCACCATAAGTACCATAAGACGCTGCTAAATGCTCCAGGGCCCTTGACTGCACTGAAGATGTTTCACACTAACTACTTGATGGGGATTTGCTAGACATTATGGCAAGTGAAAACTGGACTGAAGGCTAGTAGCTGGATACGCGTTTCTTGTGGATTTCCAACCGTACATATACACACCACCGAAAAGACAGTGGGAACAACAAGCCCTGAAATTCAAAGACAAAACGAAGACAAAAGCCACAGCGCTCCCGCCTGCGGCATCGTGAGCTCTGCAAAACCAACACGCCTAATTAACGTCCCAGGCCGTGACTGAAACAGCTTTCCTCTCCTATAAAAAAGCTCTGCTGAGCAGAAAAACACCGCACTGGGGAGACGAGGAACGGGAGAGGAAACAGCAAACACAGGCTGACCGCTCCATTCACGGCTCCTTTACTCCGCCCGTTAAACCTCCCTGGGAAAAGGCCCGGAGCAGCTCACGGAGCGCTGGCCGGGTCGCAACCAGCAAGGCAGCCTGCGGCAGGCCAGACAGGGACGGGCCCGGGCCCCTGGGCCCCCGCCCCGCCAGACCCCCCGGCTCCCCGCGCAGGCCACCGCGGCCCGTCCCAGCCCCGCTTTCGGGATCGACCCCCGAGGGCCGCCGCCCGGCCTCCTCGCTCTGCCGCCGACGCCCGCGCGACCCGCTGCCCACTGCGCCCCGGCCGCTGACCTGATCCTCCTCCGTGATGTCGATAAAAGCCGGGACACTCATGGCGGCGGAGGCTGCCGCGGCCCGACCGAGCACGCCGCCCGCACCGGAAAGGCAGAGCGACTTCCGGTACCGCGCGCCGCCCGCTTCCGCTTCCCCGCCGCTGGGGGCGGGGCAGGCGGCGTCTCGAGCTCCGCCCCGCCCTGCCCGCCCCGCGCCGCTGGGCGGGGCTGTGAGGGGAGGGGAGGGAGGCAGGCGGCGGCGGGAACGGCGCGAGGCGGCGGCGGCCGCTGCCCCTCAGGAGGGCGCGGAGCCTCCGGCGGGGCCCAGCCCGGGCGAGCTCTGCCCCCGCCGGGCCGCTTAGCGGCAGCCCGGACCCGGTTTGTGCCCCGCGGGCTGCCGGGGCGGCAGGGAGCCGTGGTGGCTGCCGCCGGGCAGGCCGCCTCAGCGCTCGGCCGTGCGAGGGAGGCGGGAGTGGCTGGCCGCCGTCAGTCAGGTATTCCCAGGCCGCCCTTTGTCGCTGGGCGAGCGTGTCTGTCACGCCAGGGCTATTGCCATGAGAAAAAAAAAAAAAAGGTTTTTTTTTCTCTCTTTCTGTCTAAAAGGAGTATCTCGTACACCTCACCCCCTCACCTCCCTTAAAAGTATGAGTTCTCACCTGTCCTTTTTCCTTGAAGAGTTGAAATAATAGATTTAGGTATGTTGGAAGCGATGTGTGGTCAGAGAAAGGACAAAAGTTCCTAACCAGGTGTTAGTAACCTGTTGTTTAGTTTGCCTTAACACCTCAGCTCATACTCCGGTTAAGAGTAACAATCTGTGACTTGGTGTTACCAATGTATTGCACATTTTTTCAGCTAAAGAGTTAAGAAATTTCCTATTCGACAGCTCTGGCAGACAGAAAGGAACATAAATTGACTTCCCTCATGTTTCAAAGGCTAAAATTAAAGCCAAGAAAAAGAAGTGGAGGGAAAAAGAAAACCACAAGCAAACTTTGATTTCCCTGTGGTTTATGCTGAGTGTTCACTGGATACAGAAATTTAGAAAATGCTTAGGTTCACAACTATTTGGGTTGAATATTTTCTAAGGACTTATTATTAATAAGAGCTGGAGGGTTTTGAGAGACAGCTTCGTGGATGGCCTTTTCTTGCTACATAACAGTACTGGCTAGAAAGTAATTAAGAGCATTTTATGACCCTAAAAGTCGTTCGGGAATTCAAGATAAATATTTCTTTGGAGAAATACAGTCTGACAACCAGCAATGGAGTTTTCAAGTGCCAGGAAAAGAGAGCTGAGATGATTATTCTGCTAATGAGAAAGTTGAGGCTGGTACTGCAGCGCTGGGTTTCATATTGTTTACGTTGGAATGTGTGAATCATCTTGGCAGTACAGTGCTTTGTAAAGTCTTGTCCCGGATGTAAAACAACTAAATGAGATACAGTTTACTGGGACTGGAGGTGATGTTTTACGCTTCAAGAGTTTAAATAAATAATCTGCAGTGTGAAAAAAGTGATACTGATTTATTGATCATACCACAGGGTGCCTTCCTACGGTTGACATTGTTTAGGGAAAAGAGCAGTTGCTCTGCTGTCAGCGAAACACTCATTTAGCCACAATACTATGGTGAGATTTTAGTTGTAAATATGGAAACACAAATGAAAAGGAGCCTTAGCAGCAATATTTGGTCTTCTCAGTGGTTTGTGTTTAGAAATTATCTCTACATAAACTTTGTGGACTCACTGAATATCGATGGCAGCCTTGAAGTCTTCAAAGAGGTTTGCCAATATATTGGAAGGTAACTAGGAAAAACTAGGAATTGATAATGAACTCCAGGGGCGTATAGGCTCAAGGATGCCACTCCAGACAGTTGCTGTGTTTAAAATATAGCAGATGCCATTTTCGTTGTCCTGGAAATTCCCTATGAAAATTTTTCATTCCTCAGTAAAACAAATCTTGATAAATTCAGCTTCACTGGCTGGGGAGTGGGAGTTCCACCCCTTCTGCAAAAGCTGAAAAAACTTAGTTCTGCTGGGCAATTACTGGGCAATTTGCAGGAATCAAAGTCACAATCCGAGGTTTGGGGGAATGTTGTGAGCTTGCAGGACAGCCTTTGCATCTCTTGGCTCTAAACTTGGAGTTTTACACGTTTATATCACAACTAACAGACAGAGCATGATTCTATCCATAACCTGCTTCTGTTTCAGGTCACCAAACATTTTCAGAAATGTTTCTAATATTGGTTTTGTATAAAGTGTGTAGAAGATAGTGAGAGCATTAACAGTTTCAACCTTTTATCAGTAAGGGTTGAATTAGTTATTCGTTACATCACCATATTATCATTATACTCACCATAGCTTGCAGAGGTGAAAGTGTCTTTTAAAACCTTACCTAAATGTCCTAAGTTAGTAAGAGTGCTGTACACAAACCTCCTTTTTTATTGGTTTTTTTTTTCACTTAAAACCTGACCAAATAATGACTAGACTTAGTTATTGAGTCCAATAACCTGAGCAGGGGTAATACCTGCTTCTGAGTTTCCACAGCACCGGGCACAATGAACCTGACAAAGGCCTGCACTGCCTTTGATAAAGTGCATGACTCAAAGTAGTTTTGATCATCTGCGTGCTTGTATTACATATGAATAATAGTTTAACTCCTAATTTTTCTGTCATCCAAATCTTGGCTAATTAATTTACTCTAGTTTGTGCAGTGTTTTTGAAATGATATCCCTTACTTTAACTGGTGAACGATCTTTACTAAAAATATTTTTAAACAGAACACTTTAATAGTGTCTGATTGACAGGCTTACAAGTATTTTGTATTTTGTAGGTCAGCATTCTGGAAGTTGTAACTAGGTATAGAGATGGGCCTCTCCTTGGTGTGCCTGGTCTGGAATGGGATCTGGTTGTCAGAGAACGAGCGTTTAAGCATTTCTGAAGTGCAGATGACTTTCATCTAGTACTGTGTAATACAGTCCTGTGAGGATAAAGGTAACTTGGCATCCAGCACACTGGGGGCATAGGAGTGCATCGTACATTTAATTTGCACAGACCTTTAGGAGCCATTTCAGGTGCTGAAGTACGTGCCTAGTGCCAGTTTGTGTTCCGGGATATTGTGCACAGCTACAGGCTGCCCTGAGTCTCCTGCAGATCCCGTGCTGTGTCTGAGATTCCTCTGCAGATGTCCCAGACACCCCAGAGTACAGAAATGGCCCCTGTCGTGTGGGGAATTAACTCCCAACTTCAGTGGCTACTTTTTGTTTAGGTGGTGCACCCAGATGGAGGTTTGTCATGTATTGTTCTAAATATATGAAAATAAAATAACCCTTGATCACACTGGGTAGACAGGACATGCCTCTAAAGAGCTCTGCTGAAATGTTCACATATGGTGTGCTGCATGATACTTTATTTGTCCCAGAAGCATTAAGATGATAGATGATAGCTGGGATTTGAACTTGTGCATCAGGAAGTCCACTTTGAATATAAAGGGGGCAGTATGTGTTTTGTGAAACTACCAACGTAAAGAGGATGTCGTGGAAGAATGAGTTTTGGGTTTATTGGAATAATGACATTTCTGTGAAAACGAGGCAATTGTTTATAGTCCCGTCTGCACTTTGGAAGCCAGTTCAGGAACAGGGCATGGATGAGGTTAAAGCTCTGCTTGGGGAGCCAGAGGTCCCTGCGGGGGTTGCCAGGACAGTGCACCGGGCTGGGGAGCCTCAGCCCGCCGGTGCCCTGGAGCAGGCAGGTCTGCAGGGTGGGCTGGGAGCGGCGCCTCAGGGCCAGGCCGGAGCAGGACCCCAAAGAAGGTCACTACCGTTTCAGAACTGGCTGATGCGCGTGTGTCTGTGTGTGCGCGTGTATCTGTGTGTGCGCGTGTGTCTGTGTGTGTGCGTGTGTGTGTGTGCGTGTGTCTGTGTGCGCGTGTGTCTGTGTGTGCGTGTGTCTGTGTGTGCGCTTGTCTGTGTGTGCGCGTGTGTCTGTGTGTGTGCGTGTGTGTGTGCGTGTGTGTGTGTGCGTGTGTCTGTGTGTGCGCGTGTGTCTGTGTGTGCGCGTGTGTGTGCGCGTGTCTGTGTGTGTGCGTGTGTCTGTGTGTGTGCGTGTGTGTGTGTGCGTGTGTCTGTGTGTGCGCGTGTGTCTGTGTGTGCGCGTGTGTCTGTGTGTGCGCATGTCTGTGTGTGCGCTTGTCTGTGTGTGCGCATGTGTGTGTGTGTGTGCGTGTGTGTGTGTGCGTGTGTGTGTGCGTGTGTGTGTGTGCGTGTGTGTGTGTGTGCGCGTGTGTCTGTGTGTGCGCGTGTGTCTGTGTGTGCGCGTGTGTGTGCGCGTGTCTGTGTGTGCGCGTGTGTCTGTGTGTGTGCGTGTGTGTGTGCATGTGTCTGTGTGTGCGCGTGTGTCTGTGTGTGCGCGTGTCTGTGTGTGCGCTTGTCTGTGTGTGCGCGTGTGTCTGTGTGTGTGCGTGTGTGTGTGTGCGTGTGTGTGTGTGCGTGTGTCTGTGTGTGCGCGTGTGTCTGTGTGTGCGCGTGTGTCTGTGTGTGCGCGTGTGTGTGCGCGTGTCTGTGTGTGCGCGTGTGTCTGTGTGTGTGCGTGTGTGTGTGTGCGTGTGTGTGTGTGCGTGTGTGTGTGTGCGTGTGTCTGTGTGTGCGCGTGTCTGTGTGTGAGCGTGTCTGTGTGTGCGCGTGTGTCTGTGTGTGTGCGTGTGTGTGTGTGCGTGTGTCTGTGTGTGTGCGTGTGTCTCTGTGTGCGCGTGTGTCTGTGTGTGCGCGTGTCTGTGTGTGTGCGTGTGTCTGTGTGTGCGTGTGTCTGTGTGTGCGCGTGTGTCTGCGTGTGCGCGTGTGTCTGTGTGTGCGTGTGTCTGTGTGTGTGCGTGTGTCTGTGCGCGCGTGTGTCTGTGTGCGCGCGTGTGTCTGTGTGTGCGTGTGTCTGTGTGTGCGTGTGTCTGTGTGCGCGCGTGTGTCTGTGTGCGCGCGTGTGTCTGTGTGTGCGTGTGTATGTGTGTATGTGTGTGTGCGTGTGTCTGTGTGTCTGTGTGTGCGCGTGTGTCTGTGTGTCTGTGTGTGCCCGTGTGTCTGTGTGTGCGCGTGTGTCTGTGTACGTGTGGAGAAAGAAACAGCCAAGTCTTGTCTGCCAAAGGGAAAAGATGAGTCTTGGCTGGCACCCACTGTAAAGTGTTTTGGTTTGTTTCTGTAGGCAAAGCAGGGGGAGACAGAGATGGAGTCTAAAGAAATGATAGTATGGCCTGCACACTTTGAACGTAGTGACTGGAGAAAACAGAGTTCTTCAGGTGACACATCTTGAAAGGCAGTCTTTGTGGAGGCAATAGCTCTTTGAAACCATCAGTCAGCTTTCGGAAATAAAGGTTTAGGGCTGACTCTAGAGACTGATCCTCTTTTGTTAAAAGCTTCGGTGAAACAGACCTTCAAACAGAAAAGAAGTAGATTCTTTGATGGCATAATTTTTCCTTTTCAGAATCTTTTTTTTTTTTTTTTTTTTTTTTTACAGTTCTGCGTCTGCAGTGATGAGATGAAAGCTGCGTTGGCTCTCTGGAAAACTGGGTAAGGAGAACTGCCTTCTGTGGAAACGGGCCGATGGCGGAACTGTAGACCCTTTTAATTCCTGCACTGCAGTACGTTTTGTGCTGAGTGCCCTCTGGAGGTCTTTGGCACACAGTGACCTGGACGAATCCCGGGTAGTGTGATTGTACCTCAGCTGTTTGCGAGTCCTTCCTGTAAAGGTTTTCCCTCTCTTTTTTCCTCCTCTGGGAGAGATGCTCTAACCAGTCTGGACTGGGAGAACACAGTTAGGTCAGCTGTTACTTTAAGTCAGAATTACAGACGACGAGTTACTCAGAAAGGGTAAAATATAATTCAGAACTTGGTCCAAAATCCCCAGCAGCCAAACTAAATCTGTTTCATATTCAGGAGGTTTGATCAGATTTATCGATGTATAGAAATGTACTTCCTACTTACATTTCTGGTTTTTCCCTAGTTCTGGCTGGGACTGAAGGAAAAGTGCTAAAAAACCCTTTGAGCCTCTTCTTGCAAGACAGATCAGCGATCTCAGGGGACAGCCTGTTGTCCTTACTCTTCCAGCCAAGTTCTGTAGTCGGAGGAACTCTGGATAACTTCAGTAAGTATAGTAACTTTTGGGTGCTTATCTGGTTTTCTTATAAACTGTAAATTTTCCCCATTTGCCCACTTATTTCAATTCCCCCAACTGTATCCGTTTAAAAAAAATACCTGCAGTTATCCTGACCAGCGTGCTATCTTAATTCAAGATATTTATGAAATATTCTGAGTTTAGGAAGCAAAATTCAATATTCATAGAATCATAGAATCGTTAGGTTGGAATAGA
This sequence comes from Leptosomus discolor, assembly GCF_034619465.1. Lineage (NCBI taxonomy): Eukaryota > Metazoa > Chordata > Aves > Leptosomiformes > Leptosomidae > Leptosomus > Leptosomus discolor. The sequence continues at coordinate 19,809,766 of NC_141402.1, read as the reverse complement.
CCTCTGACATATTGCATTATTGTTAATAATATTGGGTTCTGGAGCATTTTGCCTTTGAAAAGCCTTTAGAAATAAATTTTGTTTGGAGTCTAGATACACTTATTTTGCTGCTAGTGTAGCAGGTGTTTTTCTTAACCATTTTTTAGGAGAAATCCTAAGTTTAGAGGAAATGAGCACTCGATTATTTAAATTTCCTGAGATTAGAGGAAGAACACTTTGCCAAACAATGCCTCTTCACTTCAAAACCTCTCCCCATAAATTATGTTAGGAGATCTTATTAAAAGTCTGTAAAAATTTCCTATTAAAAATGGTTGATTGCAGTCCAGACCATCACAGCTTTTGTGCTTTCAGTGAAATACCACAGCTGTCGCAAAGAAATATATTGTGAGACAAAAGGTTTTGTTTCCTTAGTCATAAATTATTTTTGTGATATCTGAAGTAAGATAAAACTTTCACTTATGTTTGAGTGAAGGAAGATTCCAGTGATAACTTGTTCAAAAATCTATAAAAAGAATATAAGAATGTAGATCTAGATAGCAAATTAGAATCAGACTTCCTTTTTGTTTAAGGAAAGCAATTATTTCTGCAGTCAGTGAAGATTATAACCGGGGATAATAGCATAACTTTGCAAAGCATAGTGCCTTTATCTCAGTAGAACCTGAAGTTTAAGCTTTCAAGTCTGACCTTCAAGAACTATACAAGAGAAACCTTTAGTGTTGGGTAGCAAAGTTAAACAATAGCGAGTAGTCTGTTTACTAATTATACTTACAAACACAAGTAGACCTTTTTTTTCTTTGAGATTTTAAAGAAATATTAAACAAATTTGCTTTGGCCATATTTGTTTCTCTATTGGCAAATGAGTTTTCTGCTAAGGAGTTCTGCAGAAACAGCAGCCGTTTAGAGGAAGAAGGGCTGTATGTGCACTGAACAGACTGTGAAGTATTTGCTGTCAGGACTGGATTCTAACTATGGTCACCCAGTCAAGGAGTAGAAAACATATTCTGCATATGACCTGTGGATGTAATGAAAATACAAAAGTACAGCATATGTACTAAAGATTATTTTCTGAAATCACTTGCCAAATAATTTTGAATGAAAGATAAATTGGGTTACTCACCACTTGCTCATACGTCATTGCTTTATGTATAAAGGTCAAATCGCTCAGCCTCCTCCGCTGCTTGTTATAGAGATTATTGAGTAAAGAAAGATAGTACAGGTGCTAGAACTCAGAGTTTGAGAGACATTTTGGGTTATGTATGGAAAAATCTATATGCTTTTCCTACCAATCAATAGCATTTATAACTAAGACAGTTCTCTTTATCCATTCCTATTACAAGTGTTTACTGGAATTTGTTTATCTCTATATTTAAGTCAGGACTGTACAAAACAAAACTAGAAGATGGTCTTCTCTTCTGCTGTGTAATTTAGAGAAACAAGAGTATGCAGCCTTGTTTCTTGAACAAGATCCATTACTATAGCCCCCTATTTTTCTTCCCTCTGAGTGATTTTTCTTATAAATCGAAATTCATCTTCATAGTCCTTTTTATGGCAGCATGTGGTATGCATTCTTCAGATCAAACTTGCTCAGACTGAAAGACCTGTGAAGATAAATATGTTTAGCATAAGGTCTAAGGCAAAATAATCAACCTTTGGGAATTATTTCCTTTGTGAGGATGAAGAGGTGTATTTCATGTCCATATACCTGGGGCAGGGACAAGGTGAGCCACGTATTTGTGTTGGTGAGATCCAGCACTTGATGCACACCAGCGCAGATGAGGTGTCTTGGGCTCCCAATTACATACTGCTCCAGCCATTGCTGAAGGGTGCGTGGGGCACTTTCGGGGCCAGGGAGGAGTACCTAAAACCTCTGTAGCCGTCTGTACCCTGTTAGGACCTAGCTCTGTGTTCTACTCATGCTGAATGGTCTTTTACAAGTAATCCCACTGATGTCAGTGAGACTTTTCTGTAATAAAATGCTGTCTGACAAGAATATGGATATCAGAATCTGGCCCTGCTTGTACTAATTCCATTTTAATGAATACTTAAATGGAGTTGTTATTAAAAAAGTCTATTCCCTAATATTCAATAAATCAAAACTATAAAATCAGTTTGCTAGTTGTTGCCACTCTAGTCAAAACCAGTTTCTCTTGTGTTGAAAAGAATAGTTCATACTGTCTCCATTCAGGAGGGATTAATTGTAATACTTTTATCTGCTTCATAAGATTTATTTATAATAATGGAGAGTAAAGAAAAGTAGGAGAGCTTTAAACATTTATTATTTTTATTACAGCACCATATATTCATGGGTTGTTTCACAAACACAGAATTTGCTTAACCTCAGAAGCTTGTTTCATGAATGAGCAACTTCAAAACAGAATTAAGAGAGCATTACTCGTTCCTCTGATCATATCCATTTAATTTTCTAAAAGGTGAAGCCTTGGGCACTATGTGGTAGTGCAGAGATACATACTAAAGCCTGCTAAGACTGTGTAGGCCACTCATCTAATGAAGATTATTAGAGCAACACTGTGGTGTGCTACTGGGGAAACTGCCTGACAGGAGTCCCCACTGTTGTGAAACAAAGTTGGACTCTGTCTGGAAAATGTTTTGGATTGGAGGTGGTTTCTCCCTACACGTGGAAGAGGACTGATCTGTTGACTTCCATCATGACATTCATACCAAGGAGTAGGAATCATGCTTATGATGCTATTTCATTTTGTTGCACATTAACAAAATATAAATAAAAAGCGGTGAAGGGAGGGCAAAAAAGAAACTGGATTAGTGTAAGTCAAAGATAAAGCTGCCGTTGTATTGAGAGCCCAGCAGAAAAATTCTAGCAGAGTGCTATTTCCTTGGAATTTGCTAAATCTTTGAAATCCGAATGTTTCACAAGGGTGGGGAGTGTTCAGTTCCTCAAGATGTTCTTTTAGACTACAGGCAAGTTTCCTGGTTTTGTACCTTTACACATGCCAGGTTTCCAATCCCTAGCTTTGATGCAGTCCGCCAGACACCCTGATGTGGGGCCAAGGATGCCAACTCCTCCGTTGCTCTGCTGCAGCCTACCAGGCTGTTTTTATAAATTATGTATTTTCTCCAACCATAAATATTGCTCCTAAAAGGGATACTGAAATGAAGATAATATGACTTTTCAGTAATAGGTCTTCTAATGTCAGCCATTCTGTTTAAACTGTTCAATTTTCAACAGAATTAAAGATCCACACAGTATATTCTACCTCCTGCAGACTGCAGTTGTTAAAAGAAAATAAATCACTTAAACAGGGTCATGAGCAACAAAGGCCAATGTGGGTTCAAAGTTTACAGGTCTCTGCATTTATCAGGTAGAAATATGCTACATTTCACTATTTCATAAAATATCCTTTTATGAAAAAGCCATCAATCTTTGTATGGCCTACTAAAACTGATTTCTCAAATGAAAGAAATGAATGATGACACCAAATCAAGAAATCGTTTATGAGTTTATATTTTTGCAAGACCACCATGACTTTCACATACGTTTTCAATTTTGGTAAGGATGTGATTATCATGTGGATATGTTTTACTCCCACCATCTGTACTAAGGGATCTGTCAGAACTGTGTACCCTTTCTTGGGCAGTTCAGGATTTGTTCAGAGTTTTTCATTAATCTATAGTGGTTTTTATCCAGTGATAGTTATCATTTCTGTACATTTTCTGCACTTATATATATATATATATATATATAAAATCATGTATATCATATGCAAGTTCACATTTAAACTACAGCCACATCTAAATGACTTAGTTGTATCTCAAAGGTTTTTTTTAACATTTCTGTGAAATGATTTTTGTGTGATTTCTGTCACACACTCTACGAAACATCATCTTCATTACAGATTTTTTGTTATCCTTCTGGTCTTTCCTTACCATTGACACACTTCCTCCAGGAGTCACCACGCTCTTTGACCAATTGGACACTTAAAACCACTATTGTATATTCATGATTTAGGTAGTGTAGAACTACAATACAGTGGTTTTGGGCAGGAACAATATAAGAAATAACTTTATTTCTCATCTAGTAATGGCAACCAATACAGCAACCAGCATGCTGCACTGTAATAAAGAAAAGTAATTTCTGTACTGGTAAATGGTGTGGTCTCCCTTTGTGTCTACACAAAGCAAATGAGCTTGGCCTTTCTAGGTCTGCAGTGAAAATGGACACAAACAGATCAATACCGTTTATCAAGTATCAGTCTCAGAAGAAGAATGTATGGGGACGTTAATCTGAACTTCTGAGAAAGACCTTGATGCTTGGGTTTTTAAGAGGAGCATTTTGCTTCTTTTGATATGGAGTTCGTTTTGTAAAAAAATTATCATTCTTGCACTGTTTTTTTAGGAAATTACTTTTTCCCAGTTTATTTAGGAATTATCTTTTTAAACTATCTTTGATTCAGTGATGAAAATACAAAGTTAAAGAATGTTCCCTGCTTCCTTTGTAACTGAGAAGTTAGACTTTTAGTCAAAGAATATGTGCTATCTAAATGTGTATTTATTCCTACCAACCTCCTCTTTTTCCTCCTGAGGAAAAAAAAAAAAAAAAAGAAGAAAGCATGAGAAGAATGGAGTTTAGTTGTAATTTTGGGGAAGAACCTTTTGCCAAGTCACACACAGAGTAAGTGTTTAACGTGGAGTTAGCCTTATCAGGACACAAGCCTTGCTGCACTGTGGCTAGCATTGCTTTTCTGCAGCTTTTAGTTACAGGGTCCTTCATAGTAATTTAAACAGCCTACTCTTGTATGAGCATGCTATGAAATACATCTTATGACACCACCAAAGACTCTGGAAAACCTTACATACAGAGAAAACATAAACATCTTTCAATGAGCACTTTACATTACAAATCAAACATCTTCCCAAAACAAAATCTATCTTGTCTGAGTAGACTGAAAGGTAAACAAAGCTTTCTATTCATCTGATGATGACCTTAGAGAAAATGTTGCTGTTAGAGCAGGCAAGATAGGAAGTTTTAGATTTTTTTTTTTTTTTTTTGATGAATCTCAGAAGAATGGTACTTACATGAAATTTGAGGGCTTTTTTTCCATGTGCTCCTCAAAGCACCCTGAAAAAAATTCACAGAATTCTGTACCAACTCCAGCAGGTGCCAGAATAATGCCCTCAAATCCACAGACTGAGTCAGGAGAGTTGAATGTGCTTTGCCTTTACCTCTCAGTACTGTACTCCACCGTCCTTGCAGTCAAGGGCCCATGGCTGATTCGCATATCAAAAGCATCCAAAGCAGCTGGAAGCACCTGAGGCCGTGTGCATAAAGTGTAGAGAGCAGTAATCCTCTTTGAGAAGTTCCTCGTCACTTAATGGATTCTCTACCTGGAGAAAAGCAGATCAAGAACTCTGGCAGCTTTAGGTGTCAAAAAGGCAGTTTCCATTCTAAGTGGAATGGAAGTGCTATCTTAAAAGTATCTTGGAAGCACTTTCCCTCCCTTTGACTCACATAAAATCTATGGAAACCTTGTTAAATGTCCAAGATATGGCAATATTTTTCAAATGGCTAAGACAGTTAAATTCCATTCTGGTGACCATCTACACTGTAAACAGTGTGTGTAATCTTAAATTTGAAGAGGAAGTCTCTAAAGAGAACACTTTATTAATGTGATCTGTAAATGCATGCAGTTTTGCAAGTGCATTAGCATGGTCACACAGGAGTGTGTTATAATGTGTCACGCAGTTTGGTATGCTGCGTCTGGTCGTGGCTGTTGGGAGATGATGTGGAGGATGATGGGTGGAAGTCCAGAACCGGCTGTCAGAACAAGTTGTCCAGGGAAGGCTGGGGAGAAGGAGTGGAAAGGTTCTTCCTTGTCTCTTCTCAGCCACTGTTTGACATGCCATGAAACGTAAACATAATTTCCTTCCCTAATAAAACATTGAATGTTTTTATAATCCATCACCAATTGTCAAATCATAATGATAAGAGATCTGTAGCTGATCCATGGAATCACATCATTTTTATAGTGTTTTCAATTATAATTTTATTAGAGAGTGAAAGATATTCCGTGAGAAGTATTGAGAAATACCTATTCCAAAACAAGTGGGAAGGTTGTCTTTACATTTTAAATTCCTCTTCCAACCCTAGTAAAGCCAGGGGTTCCACTACTTAATTATGTACTGTTACACTTAAACACTGCCTGTTTTCTCTGTATCTTTCATTATTTAATATGCATTTGCTGAATACCCTCCTACTAAACAATTCTCTAAGCTGTATGGTCCTCTTTGTGACTGCCTCTCCTCATCAAGAAATCTTTTCAGACTTCTAACCATTTGTTTGTGGCTCTGACTCTCTTTGTGAGAAAGAAGTTGTCTTGAAGAAAAGGTTTTGAAGGATAGATCCCTCTCTAAGGGACCAGAAGTACAGCATGCTGCTATTGTATAAAACTCTCCCAACAGAGCAGAGGTATCTCTAAAACAGTGCAGCTTTCTGTTTCTGAAGGATCCTTCTCGCTAGGAGTTGCGCTACCATTGTTACTCTCCCTTGCTGTTTAATTCCAAGAGCACAGTGATACATGATATGTATTTGTCGTGCTCTGTCCGCAAGGACATACTAATGTGCTGCTGGGTTAGAAATACTTTCTCTAAAAGTACTCAAATGCTGGAAAGCTATTTTTTAGGGTAGTTGCAACCTGAGAACATCTTTTCTTAGGAAAGAGCAGTTCAGAAACTTCTTAACTATTTAAATGCACTGCTAGTTTTTGCAATGTAATTTTTTTTTTTTTAAGTTACAGTATATTATTATATATGAGCTATGTATTTCAAACAAGTAATGTATAATTATCCCTTTTTTCTTTTCTGTAAAGTCAACTTCTGTGACAAATCTCGTTTTTAAGAGCTGAGGTACTAGGCATGGGTACTACCCTTCCTGTTATTCTTTTGTGGTTTTTAAGTTTACTGTATCCCGTTGTCCTTCTTGTCTGAGAAATACCTTCAGGGAACCATGTGAACTTGACACTGTCAAAAAGTTCATGCCTTCACACTTACAGCTGAGTGCAAGCTTCTGCCTATTGCCTTGTTATCACAGCAAGGTCTAAACTTACTGGAAAAGCAACAGTTTTAGATAGCTATTTTAATGTGATCCCTCTAATCAGACAGTATTTTATACTGACAATTCTTTAATTAACCTCCCCGTAATCTCTTCTTGGTACTCCTTCCTGCTGCATGTTTGCAAGAGCAGGAACTGATCAGAACTTACAACCCTGTAATGTTTTACAGCTCTGCTGTTTTTACAGTATTTCATTTCTTGAGTCACCTGTGAAGAATTCCGTGTGACCTCAAAATAGAGAAACTGTCCCTACTTTTCTAAAACACTTCTAAAAAGCACATCCTAAAATTAATATAATTAAGGACTATAATAGCCTTCTAGCCAAACTTTAATAAGGCTACACAATGAATCACAATGAACAGAAATATGAACTTGGATCTTGGAGAAAGAAATGCTTCCTGTTCATATATGGACGATGAGATTCACCTTGTCAGTTTAATGTAGATGTCTGCATGTGATCCAGTCATAGAAACGTAGTTGATGAAGAGAAATCAATACTAGGGTCAACTTATTTTACTTGTGTTAGTTGTCCACCTAAGAATGTCTGCCTTACCTTCAGCTCAGTGAAGGGGCAGGTTGACTAACATTCCGCATGCCACCAAAAATGTGCAGGTTAGTTATTAGTGCTGGATAATATAATACTGACACAGTCCCACACGCATTCGTAAAATCACGCCTCAGACTATTTGTGAATTTTATGTTCCTCTGATTTAAGCAGATTTGCTTGCTGATTATTGTATGCAATAATGAAAATTAACATATTATAAACCCACTTTTTATCTGAAAAATTATGATGGGACAGGATGCAGTGCAGAAACATGGGAAAAGGAGGCGTTGGCCCTTTTGCCATGTGGCAGGTTTTGTAAGTGCTTTGCTTAATACAAGGTTAAGATCCGACGTTTGAATGTTAAAGCCCCATATTTAAAAAGAAGCCCAAGGTGGCCTTTAAACTAAAGGTCTGGCATCTGTAGTGAGCATAAATGGTATAGATGCCTCTTCAGTCCCTTGTCCAATGTACAGCAAATGCAAAGCGACAAAGCGAGCAAACGGAAATTTCTCAGCCTACTGAGAAGTAAGCAATACTAGAATCATTGTGTGAGCTTTGACCATTCGTCTTCAAGGAGAGATTTGCTTACTCGTTGCTGCTACTGAACGCAACACTGTTTGTAGCAAGACTAGTTATTGAGGAGTGCTACTGGACTGTTTCAGAAGTATAGTTCCAATTGATGTTTCCCCTTCAAATCTCATATTGGTGGTATTAACCTAGCATTCTGGAAAGTGACTGTTTCTCAGTGGAAAACCACTGGTCAGAGGTAATTTACATCAAAGAATAGCTTTGAATGTAAACACCATGGGAAGGGATGTTCTTACCAAATAAGAATTCTGTGCTCAAAGAGAGCTTTAATGGAAATAGCTGGTTTTATTGTTTTCACTCCTGTTATCATTTGGCTGGGTTTTGTGTCGGTTGCCTAGTGTGTATTCATGGAGTGGGGTTATTCCACTTTTCCAAATCAGCAAGAAAACTGTCTGCTTAAAGAGTAATTATACGGCAGTGCATATTCAGTCGTCTGATGGTTTTGAACGAGAGTAGTCAGTTGTGTTGCAGTGTGTTTTAGTTTTGTAAGTGTCGCGTGAAGGCTGACAGAGATCACATTTCTGTGTTTTGCTGCTCAGTCCAGCCCGTAGCCTCTAGAGGTAATGGATCTCTGCAGAACCTCACTGGAGCAGATCACCAAACAGTGCAGGATTTCAAGAGCTCATGCACTTTTATTGCTACAATATTCTTGTCATGAAGCTGATGGGTTTTGTATTGTGGTTTCATGTATCAGTGTGTTTTTATGTCTAAAAGCCGAGCCCTGTTGGTAAGCTGGATAGCTTGGTTTTTTTAAAAGAGGGTTTTCTTTTGTTCTTAGAGATGAGTTGTTTCTAAGTAATAGGCTTCTGAGTGTGTAGATTTACATACGCTACAGTGAAAAGACTAGATGCCTGTATATGCAGAACAGCTGGAGACTGGAGGGGGGCTTTGCTCTTCCTGAGGACTCCAGATCTGAGAAACTCCTGTGAGAAGCATCAGACAATTTATCAGAGCATGGCTCAATCACCAATTAGATGGGTTTGTCCAAGAGAGTGACAGCTATAACCAGCTATAACTCTTGGCCATCAGCAGATTGGCCCTGCTGTTGGCAGTTACGTTTTGCTCTGAGGGTAGGTTGTAAGCACCGTGTTTGTTGTGGTGTCTCTCTTCTTGGAACTGCTAGGCAAGCTGCAAGCACTTGCTAGATGAACTGTGTCTCAGGCCACTAGCCCAAATATAGTATTATAAAAAACTGAATAATCCAGCCAACTAGATGAAATCGCTTAGGCTATCTGTTTATTACTCTAAAAAGTCACATAGTTCTTTTTCCCCTTTTTTTAAAGGAACACAACAGAAGACTGGGATTTTATATACCATCTTAATTGAAGCAGATATTTACAGGCAAATTATAAAGTCCTGAAATGTGGGTTATGTTAGATGTGTATGTCGTTTATGTATGCATTTATGTATCCATTCTTTAGTGAAGCACAGGGCATCTCTAACCCCACTGTTACAACTGTAGTGGTTCAATTCCATACCTGCCAGTGATGATTCAGGCTTCCTCATATCTGCCTTCTGACAACTGTGGGATTTACATCTGTGTGAATGTTCCAGCATGATTTGGGAGTGACACCAGGGGTCACAGCATGGCACTGCACTAAGTGATCACAATCTCCTGTGGCCAGTTTACAGGAGGAGCTGTGTATTTTGGAATTCCAGTGTTGCTCTAGAAAGTCATCGCTCTCAAAAGTCAGGTCACAAGTGCTGGAGGCAAGTGTTAGGTTTGGAATGGCACACAGCAGGCCGGGAGTCATGGCAATCTGAGAGAGGCATCTGTGGCAGCTGTTGCTTTGCAATTCCTTGGTCCCACTGAGGTCCAAGCTTAGCTGCCATTACCAGAAGGCCTGGCCTTGTGTGCAGGCAAGATACACCTGACCAGCTGACTGGCAGCACCTTGCCTTTAAGGAGACAACATCTTGTGGCCCCTGTGATATTCCTACCAGGAGAATAACCCTTGGATTAAATCCAACATTTCACTGATGACTTCTGATTTTGAAGGCTTCCTCTTTGATATCTTTAGCCTGGATTTCCAGATGCAATAGCTGCTCATGCCTCCACAGTATCCTGACAGGTGGTGCTATTTTTATTGTCGTATCAGTGCTTCATTTGTTGAAAAGTGGAGGAGCAGAGCCCCCAAGGGCTATGTTCTGGATGTGCTGGTCTCCAGGCTCTTCAGCAGGAACTTGGGAAGGATGCATTGTTCTTTCACTGAGCGTCAGTGTTACTGGCAGCACTGAAACATCTAGGTTAACAGTTTTAAGTGAAGTACGACAAAATTTGAAGGGACAGAATTTGGACCCAAATACTTGGAAATACTTGAAGGTTAATTTCACTTCAAATTTTTTTTTAAATAATTCTTGGCGAATAATTTTTTTTTTCTGTGCAATGTAGTAAAGTAAGGTGTATAAAACTTGCTTCCCTGTTTTCTGTGTTAAATGTATATGTGTGTGCTAAAGGTTTTTAGTGGCACTGAGTCTATTTTATGTTGTGCTCTTTAGAAAATAAGACATGAGGACTTTTTAAAGCTGTTGTTTTTCTTGACTTCACCTTCATTAATCTTCTTTAGTTTCTGTAAGGGGCTATTTTGTGAGCTTCACCGATGGGTAATGTTTTCTTTTCCAAAGTTCATGATTCTTCTATTCAAATCACTAATTTTCACTGTTACACTCCAGTGGTTTAGTGCTTCCCAGGCCTCAAGGAATGAGTTTAATTAGCAATGCTGAATAAATTCTGAGACATGATTCATCTTTCTTGTCACTCAGATCTAAGTAGCAAAAATGCAATTTTAAGATGCTTAAAAGCCTTGTGAGAATGGTTTCTTCTGCATAACTGGGAAAAGATTCAGATGTAAATTTGGAAAAAAAGGATTTTACCTGTCAATCTGTTTTCAATTTACCTGAAAGGTATAGGATTCAGTCATATGTCCTTGAAGTCACTGATATGTTGTTTTCAAAATACTGAGCTATGAGCAGTACTTGACACATACATTTCCAATTAAAACTGTGCGTTAGAGGTTTCTTAGATTAAGTAATTGACTTGGCAGATTTCAAAACTAGCCTACATTTAAAGTGATTTAATTTGTCTCTGGCTTTTTGTATTTTGAAGAGAACATACAGAAAGCCATTGAAGGGAAATCTCATTCTCCAGTGATCCTAACTTGTGCAGCGCAGAGGTCCAAATTTTGTTGTGTCCTTTTCTCCAAACCAAGAGAAGGTGTATTTTGAAGACAGTGTCATGAGGGAAATACAGGGAATGCAGAAAGGGAAAGAATGAGTGAAGTCAGGAAAGCAGGGTTTAAATGTTAAGCTTTGTTTCAGCATGCCCAAGTAGGCACTGCGGGCAGTACAGAGAACTGTAGCATTTTGCCATGGTGTATCACCTTCCATGCAGAACGTTCAGAGCAGTTTACACCATTAAAGGACGACAACTCTGCCTCACAACAGCGGTGGGAAGAATTAAATGTACTTTTCCAGAATTTACAAAAAGGGATCAAAATAGTTAGTGACTTGCCCAAAGAGAGCTGTAAGCCAAATGGAGCTGAACTCCCTGACTGAGAATCCCAAGTTTAATTCTGAAACCACTTCCTCTACTCCAGCACATGGAGCACTGTGAATAAAAAATATGGATTGTTTAGCGCCTTTCTCATCTAGGCACGAAGAAATTAAGGACAAATTGTGGCTGTAGCCAGTTCCCTGGATTTTGTCAGATTCAGACAGATCCCAAATGTTGTTTTAATGTAACCTTAAAAGAAACCCCTTGCTATTAATTTTGTATTTATTGCAGTTACGCTGACCCTAATGAATTTTTTTAAATGAATTTGACAGATGTCACAAATATTTTCAATGCAGTTTAACATCATTAAATATAACCTTTCCTAGAAAAAAAAGTTCTATGAAGTGAATGTAGGATAAGTGGAAATGCTGGATTCTGGAAAGTCAAGGGTGTTGCATATTACTTAGTACACAAAATAGATGTTAGGGAATAATGTTTATGGAGCAGCTTTACAAGGTTCTCCCTCCCATGTCACGTCAGTACACCTCACCTAGAAGGACAAGCTCCTTTAGAAGGTAATCTGTTTACTAGTTGAGCAGTTAAGTGGTATGCGTAGTTGGTTATGCCTTCAGAACCAAATTGAGTAACCTTAGGAAGTTTTTTCCAAATTCATTTTTTATTACTTTCCTCTCATGTGATAGCCAGGACGGCTAAATGAAGCCTCTGAAAAGGAAGGGTTATTCTGCTTCCTTGGAGACATGGTCTTGTTTTACATTAAGTTTGCAGGTTTTTGCACCTGGTGGCCCTAGTTCTGCTTGGAAGAAGGACAAAGAGTAAATTGTAGTTCTTTACTTTGTATGTGAACTTGTGAAGCAGTGCAATACATAGTTATAATCCAGGCCATCAGAAATATAAAATTAGTGATTTGAGGACTGGATTGTACTGGATTCCAATACTTTATAAACTTTAGAGCATTGGTAGGGTCCCTAACTGGAATATAAATAAAGCAAACCCTTTCAAAGGTTTATAGGACTACACTTGGTCCTCTCTTACTGCCTTAATTTATGATTGTTGCAAATTCACAAGCTGTGAAATGTGTTGGTCATAGAGCTGATGGCAATAACTTCAGAATATGAATGAGAGCATCTGGGTTGCTATTTACCTTTGTTTCACAAAGTCAGCTTTTTATCTTTGCATCATTTAACCTCAGAAATATGGCTGGATTAGACAGGCATATGGAGCCTTCTATGAAACAGAACATTTGCTTTCTGTAATTTTGTTAGTTTCTTCTGTGAATAAATACACCATTTGCTTTCCCACCACTATGCTGTTCCTCTACAAGAATACAAATCAAATTAATGTAAATAAAAATAAGCAGCAGCTTCCCATTGTAAAAGGGTGCTGGGACTCCGAAATTTTTGGTTTATGTTGACTCTGCAGCGACTTGGGTAAAATGAAGGCACAGGCAGCAAGCCTGTGTAGCACTCAAATCTCATTTAAACCCTATTTTGCAGGCTTTCATTAGTGCATCTAAATTTTGCTTCCTTTTAGTTACAGATGAATTTCTCTATGCCTAACTTTGATGTCTTTGAGTTTTGGTTTCCATATCTGTAAAATGGCAGAGAGATGATAAAGCTGTCTCGAATATTTGTCAATTGCCATGAGTTTTCCTTGGGCTGAAAACGATGGTATTGAGTCTTGCTGTTTTTCACCAAAAACGAGAATCCATTGTAGACAGCTACTGCGTGCTAACACTATTTTTTGTGCTTGTTGTCCAGAATATTTGAGACTAATTCCAGGACAGCTTGGTGTAATTTAATGGGCTGTGTTATGTGGGAGTTCAGATTGGGTAATGACAATGGCTCCCTTGAATCTATGCCCCAGTAAAAAAGAGAATCTTAACTTGTATGGTGATGGGTGACGCTGAATCATTTTGTGATATCCACATCAGGGTCTTTTTTTATTGTGGTGTGACTGGATGTAACATACCGGTCTGCACTTGTTTGAGAAGCCTCTTGAGACTTTTCTGAATTGGTGGGTTGGTATAAATGAAACTTAGAGGCTATTGTCACCATATCTCATTTTCTGCTTTCACTTCACTTGCGTCAGCTCTGTTGAGTTTATAGTAAATATTATTTGCGATGGATCCCCTTGCTTGGCTTCTGGTGTATTTATGGAGACAATTTCAACTGCTTGAGTACTACTTTTACTGCCCAATGCCTCCAGGCCTCTTGGTACAACACATACATATTAAGCACCGTGTTAAGGACTGGCCAGCTCTAAGGGGATGGATTGAGGCCAAAAAAGATAGAAGATCTTCTTGAAAGAGACAAGGAATTTTGCATCCAGTGAGAAATGAAACTGCTTCCTTCCACTTCCAGAAGGGTCCTGTCTGTTACAGCCAGCACTGGCAGTTGAAACAGCTTCCTCCCTCCTCTCTGACCTGCGAGAAGTTTACAGCCAGGGGACTAGCTATGAGCCAGGGACTGAAAGCCTTAGATCCAAAGGAGCTAAGCGGGGAGCTCAGTTCACCTTTGACTAGGTTGGGGTTCAGGCTGTTTGTCAAGCTGAAGAGAGGTCTCAGGCTAGATTGCTCAAAGGACATGGTGAGTGCAAATGCTGTAAACAAATTGATGGTTCCTGATGGGATAGTTAAGAGAAAGGAGAACAAAATTTGTCCTTCAGTGTTTGAAAGGTTAAAGATAAGGCTAAACATTGTCTACTGCTTTGAAGAACTGGCTCTGAGCACGAACGCAGAGTAACCCACGAACTGTATTGTGCTGCAAGCTGCTGCACTGCTGGGGCTGTTCAGGTACTGTCCACGGGGTGGCTGTTGGCAGGTGACCAGTCCAAATCACTGCTTTGCAGGTCAAATTTTCAGAAATGCAGAGGAAGGAGGAGGCTGGTTCAGCCTGGAGCTTCTCATTCTATCTCTTGAAGCACTTGAATTTGTTAGTTGTTCTGTGTTAATTTCAGACCAAACAAAAAAGTGTTGATTCATCATTACTTGTTTATGTGTCTCTAATGCTTTTTGAAAAGCTTATTTACAGAGGTGTCAGCTTGATGTTGCTAATTTATCATACATAGAATTTGATTAAAATGCCAAGGAATTTAGTTAGAAAACTAGTCTACCTCTCATGCATACGTTCTCTCTGTCTGGTTGTGGTTTGTTTATTTTGCACTGTTCTTTCGAGTTTTTGGGTCAAACCACAGGCTGGGGCTACCTTTCTGCAGTGTAGATGTTGAAAAGCTCTTTGATAAACGATGTGAGAGGAACTCTACAAATATTTTCAAGTATCCTGAATGGCAACTGGTTTTGAAAAAAATTTAGCATTAAAGATCATAGGTAGTGTTGAGTTTGTTCTCCACAAGCAGAGTGCATACAGCATGTGACAGACAGGTTCCTCCGAGTCGTGGTTTTATCATGCTTGGTATGTTGTGGAGATAGATAGTTGAAATCCCTCTGTAACATGCTACTGGTAAGGGGGGGGGTGGTGTATATATCTCTATATCTATTTATGCCTTAACCTTTCTGAAAATACCAATTGGCACTACGTATGATTTTCTTTCACAGACTGTAAATGGTTATAGTTCTAGCTTCTTTTCCTGGCTGACAATTTTTTTTCTGTTTTTCTTAGCTGTCACAGGACATCATGCTTGGGTGGCCTATAATAAATATCTGTTATTTATATGTATCATTAAAACTGCTGAATTCCTCTTCTTTTAGATGTTAGGAATCTCACTTGATTCTAGGCAGGCTTCACAGTTTATATTCATGGTCAGAGCATACCTGAGTAAGTTTCTTTTTTCAAGAACTTTAAAAAGGAGTATTTTACTCAGCTGGTGGGTGGGTGATTCTAACTTAGTGTTTCATTAGTGTGCTGTATTTTTATTTCCTCTGCTGAATGCTGGAACTAGAGTTGCAGAGAAGTTCGTCCAAGATTCTCTGTCTTTTACTGGACGATTAAGCTCCTAATAAAACTTAGGTAATGTATTTCTAATTTGGATCCATGTTCATTTATTTTACCATTGAAAGGAAGAATTCACAAGAGAGGCTCAGGTTCATGTCAGTGTTTTCTTCTAGGGTTTCCTCAGCCAAGGAGTCCCCGACCACCACATGTGGCTCAAGAGTCCAAACCTAGAAAAATCAGGTAATTCCAAAAAATTCCATTCCAGAGCCTGGAATCCCATTGGGCCTCCACTGGTCCTCTGTGATACCATGCTGAACCCCACCTTTTTCCCTAGTGCAGTATCTGTAAAAACAAATGTAATCTAACAAAGATTAGATTGATCTTCATCCCATTGCCAGCTTAATTCCACCTCATTTGGCTGTGTCTACTTGCAACAGTGGAGAAGGTTGGCTAATAGCCTCGCAAATACTGTATTCTGGAAACTTTCTGCTTCCTCCTTTTTCTGGTTATATGATACCAAATGGGCAAGCAAAGGTGATTGATTGTACACCACTGTAGTGCAGGCCTTTCCCCCAAGCCTATTTCAAAAAATCCCGATGTTGCTAGTCGTGTAGTCAGCTTCCGTTTTAAGAAGATGCACTATTTATGAACTAAATTAATGGTGACATTAACTTAGCAATGTTACATTGGTGATCAGAACTTTAAATTCTTTCCCAGTCAAATCCAAAATGCAGCTGTGGGTTTCTCACAGTGAGGACTGAACAAACAGAAAGGCCCTAGTGAAAACAATAACCGTGGCATGATGCAGGATATCTTGCTATTTTGCATAGTAGCTTTTGTAAATATCTAAGGATTTTGTCTACAGTTTATAAATAACTTTTGTACAACAACAGCTGCGGCGGAGCAGCTCAGATTATGCAACTGCTTTAAAAGAGCCTGGACTAAACTAGCCCAGTTGTAATCAGGTTGAAAATTTGTTACCTGGGAGTTGAGAAATGAGCCTGAAAGAGGCAGGAAATTGCTTCATAGGGGTAACTGAGATCCAAATAGTCAGGAGGAGAGTTGCAGTGGGCGGGAGTTCTGCCTGAGAGAGGACTGTGGTGTTGAACGTTGCATTGGCAGTGATGCGAGCTAAACCCAGCAGCAGCAGGGTCTGCAGTTCATCAGTTCTGACATCCAGTAGGTGTCATTGCAGCCAACGGGGATTATCAGTCACAGAAGGCAAAGATGATTTGTCAGGGTGCAGGGTGGGAGAGAGGGAAACCCAAGTCAAACTACACGATTTCAAAGCTGTAAATCTACAAGCACTTTCGGAAAAGGATGCCTCTACTTATATTTAGATTTCTGTAAATATGAAAACTGTGATTTCTCATCCTCAGCCTCATGCTTTTGGAAACATCTGTGTTTAGTTTACTGCAGATTTTAAAAGAAGTAAAAAAGAAGTAAAATTCTCAATCCCTCCCAATGAATTTGGTTAGTTTAAAAATGAGCACACTTTATATGTAAAGGAGAGGTACAGTCTGCCTAAGAGCTTTGATGAATTGTTAGCAGAAAGGTTATTTTAGTCTGTAGTGGTTGATCTACAAATGGCAAATATTACCTTGGAGAAAGTAGTTTGTCATGGGCCATAAAGCTAGAATGGTAATGCTACATTCAGAGTGAAGGTTTTGTCTTAAAGGGACTCTTTCTTATGATTTGGCTTAATATAGAAGCCAACAAGACTACTCACAGATGTAAGAATATTTCAGGTAACTTAAGAACTGCAAGTGTAAGCCATATCTTCACGTGTGGTGCTGGTGACAATGACATAAAACAATATTTAAAGAGAAGGTTTTGACACTGTAGGTTGCAGAGTTATACATTACACAAAAATGTTTTTTGGATGCAATATTTTTTTCTCTTGCAACAACTCCTGAGTTCACAAGATGACGTCCGTGGTGTTTCTGAATTAATCACAGTAGCAGTTATTACGTTACATGTGAGGATTTGTCCTGTTCTTTTAGAAAGTTCCTCAAACTTGAGAAGTTGTCTTTTAATTGAAAGCCAGGAAGCAATTCATACATATGACTCCAACATCTTTTAAATTCCGAATTATTCTTAGACAGACGACCTTTATCCGTTCAGGACATACCTGGGTTAGCTTCAAAGGATCAACTTCTATATGTGTTATTCAAAGGATTGTGTGATTAAGGCTCAGACGCACGCACGCAAACACACGATGTATTTGGGCTAAGAATAAAGGGTGTAGATTCTCTTAAAGCACATTTTGAAGTGTTTTCCTCAACACTTGCACAGCTCCAGACTATAAACTGTTTAGACGGCCTTTCAGAGTTTATTTGCAAACAGTGAGGGTACAGCAGAAGAAGCCATACATGATCGCTGCAGATGAGTCATTCATGTTAATATTTACTAAACAATACTACCTAAAACAGAGAGATAATGAGCTTAATTTAGAAAGATGTTTGGCCTGAGCACACTACGTCCAGTACCCCCAGCAGAGGCACAGAAACATGGCACGGCAGATAACAGCTCCCTTTAGTCTCCCTAGAAAATACTTGGACTACACAAGCAGTTAGTGCTTTTTCTGTGGAAACAAAAGATGTACCCTGAAAGAAAATTCCCGTGAAATAAAAATAACTTAAAATATACTTAGGAGATGTTGGGCCAGTTCCACAGAGACATAAATAAACACAACTTTAAAAACAAGTGGAGCTGTTTATCAGTGGGGAGATTTTCAAAATTGGCATAAATGTGGTCAGCCCTTGCTGTGATGATACAAAATCCTTTCTCTGCAATAATATACTGTTCAAGCGAGTTCAGAACATGGTCAGACTGATTTGAAAATACATCTTTTTAGTTCAGTACCCTGTTACAGTTCTTATAATTGGCACTTCCTCTGGTTGCTTTCAGTCTATTGATACTTTCCATCAAAACAACTTTCCCTTTAGAAGACAAGAACAAAGGAAGTACCCGTAGAGTTTCCACGGGAGGTGTAGTTATGATCTTCTCTGAGTCCCAGGAGACCACAGTATTTCTCCTGCCAAGGTGAAAATTGTGTACATAGGGTGAAAAGCAAAAGCAGCTGCCCAGGTCACTGATACCTATTAGCCATAGAGTGGATTTTTTGTAACTGATGGGTTTTCTTCAGACCAGGAGGTAGTAGTGCAGTTTTGTTGGGGATACGTAAAACCTGTGATTCCACCAAGGAGGTGACAGACCCACTCCCCAGAGCTTTCAAGACTCCCAGCTGGAAAAGAAGCAGCTACTAACCTGATGACACTGGTGGGCTTGCACCCAAGCTGCACGGTAGAGGCATTGGTGCCTGCACAGTGCCTAAAAATGTTGCTTCAGTTTAAGTTGCTCCTCTGTGCTCGTGTTTACTTTGGAAACCCGCTGTGCTCCTTTCCCCTCTTCACACATTCTTCCAAGGACAGCTGTAAGAAAATACACGACAGGTGATTCTCTTGGTGAGAAATGGACGGTGTTGTTGGAGAGCTGTATGGACCTTGTTTCTGAATACTTACTGTGCTTGATTTGTCACTGGGCTAGTCTTTGTGCTGGCAGGGCATCTGCGACAGGTCAGGGCATCACACCTCTTCCCTGCATTTTGAAAGCCTAAAATTGCGTAGCATCCCTCTTGTACGAGTGTGAATTGGTTGGTATTAGCATAGACAATGGCATCAGGATGTGCGTTCTTATGCTGGTTCTGATTGCACACAAACAGTTACGCTAAGCTGGAAGGGTAAAACCATTTACCCGCCAAAATAAACAGGAAAGTACAGAACAGGTAAAACAGCAAACAAATGTAGTATCAGAAGTACTAACTTCCGTAGGACGGTTATGCAGGTATATGTATGATTTCTCACTTACAGACTACTTTAACTTGGATCCAAGTGAAAATACTGTTCCCGTCTGAATCTTTCTGTTTAGTTTTGTTTCAAATTCCCTTTTCCAAGGCCCAAGTAGTGTCTTTGAGATGGCTGGTTTGTTATGGTTTTATCATGGTAGCTAAAATAAATTCTGATCCCTTCCTGTGATAGGGAGAGAAAACTGTACACATTTATTAAATATCAGCTTTTTGCGTATAGCTTTTATAGAATTTCTATTCAATGGACAGTGATTAAATGACCAAAAGAACCTACTCACTGAAATAACACTTTGGTTTATAATGGGTTGGACTGGAAATCTTTCATGTGGTGCTTACTCAGATCAGCTTTCTCTCTGCATTGATCAATAGTCCGTATCTTAAAACTGAAATATGGGTCTGATAACTGTAATCCTGCCTTTTAACTTTGATAACTCTTTAAAGCTCAAGAGATAAAGATGCTGGAGAACCTCTTGTACACTGCAAAGATTGTTTGCAAGATTAAGTTGACCCTGTACACCTTGGCTCAAAAAGTTTTACATTCTCCTGTGGAAATGTTGAGGAGCTAGTTAAAGGAGTTGTTCTAACATATGTTTGTTGAATAACGGATGTTAGGGGATAGAGTTACAGCCAATAAGAAATAGTTTGCATAAACATACTGATTTTTTTAGTGTTTTAAAAAATATTTTAAACCTTTAGCCAATGAGGATGCGTGCTCTGAATTTCAGAGATTTTTAACTAGCAGGTTGGAGTAAGAAGTTGTTAAAATCTACAACTTTGAAAACATAACCAAGTTAGAAATCCCTTCAGATCTGCCTACATCCATTTTTTGCTATTCTCTCCTTGTATGCTACCAATGTGAAATAGTATTTGGTGACAAGCAAATAATCCCAATTCTGATATAATCCAGAAGGAAAATCTGACAGAGATCACTGATAGAAATGAAAGCTCTGCTGATGTGGCTGTCTGCTCAGTACTTTCAGAAAGCTGTACAAAGCAGATATAAAGAAATCAGCATAAAGACCATCTTTCTATAATTCCCGCATTTCTGGGAATGCTGAGGTTAATAATTAAAACAAAACAAAACCCCACAAAAATCTCTTGAGGGACTGTAATTGCTTTAAAGTTGTGTCAGCCTGAATTTAGGAGGGTGGTCAGTCCTGGCTAACCAGCTCTAGATCAACCTGCTTGAGCAGGGGGGTGACTTTTAAACCCCAATCATCCTGTGACTCTGTGAAGACCAGAATATTACTGGGATGTGGGCTGAAATGGTCTGTATATAAAAACAGCCACTCAGTAGACATTTCCTTAAATCAATTCGTTCATTTTTTACTACTGTTGTATCCACCTGCCCAATAAACCTGCACTATCATTTTATAGTTGGTCACGGAGTAGAAACTTACCCAAAGCAAGGCCATTAGGTCAGCTTTCCAAAATAAAGAGACGGATTTGTTTTTAAAAATCCATTTATAAATAGCTGTAAAGTGTAAAAAAGTCATTGGTCCAGGGTGTTCTGCGAATGTCACGGAACGCTGTGTCTTTGCCTCTCTAGCGCTGAGCTGTAGACCAAACACTTATGTGCTGAGCAGTATGAGCTTTTAGCAAATACTAGTCAAAAAACAAAGGGGGGAAACAGCAGAAAATTACTTATGTATTTATTTTCAGGAAATTGTCTGACCTTGGTTGTGCTGATTACTAGTTGCAGAAGAAAAACATTTCATTCTTTAATTCTAGTCCTTCACCTTAGAGATTATTGTTATTTGCACACATCAGTCTTTGTTCGTTCATTGATATATACATACAGTATAGTTCTTTTTTTCCTAAGTATTTTTAAGTCCAAATTGTCTAATAAGATACACACATTATGCAGATACCAGCAATAATCACTGTTTTGTAAGCATTAACTTTCCACATTCTCATGAAAAGGCTTGCATGATTTTTGCCATGGAAATTCCAACTGAGACTGGATAGCTCTTCTAAGGCAGAGATTTATTATGATTTTGCAGTGTAAAATTAAACAAGCACATCGTAATTTAGTTACCTGTTTTTAAAGAGATTCAAGTTTTTTAGTTGCCATTGCTTAAATTCCTGGATTCCTGATATCAGGTGAAATTACTTAAGCCCAGAGAAAGCCCTTTGAATTCAGAGACTGAGTAAGAGTCCAGAATTTAGCCTTTTGACAAGGGAAGGGAATGTTTAGAACATGTCTACACTGGGATGGCAACATGAACGGTATAGTAAGCACAGCATCTGCATAAACTGCAAATCTGGTGGTGGAAGACTCAGCAAAGGCTGTGAATTTGAACAGTTCTCTGAATTAACTGGAGCTAGGGAGGAATCTAGTTGGTCATGAAGCTGTCTCTGTTTCACCTTGCAGCCTCAGAGTCTCTTAGAGTAAGTAGTCTGTGACAAGCTCTCCCTTTGTCTGGATTTCCTTTCGTTGGGGTAATAAAGGTAAAATTCTATTTAAGTCTCGGGTGGATAATAGGTTCCTTTCCCTTTCCTTGTTTGAGGGGGATTTTTTATTTAAGGAAGGCCTTTGTTCCTCTCCTAAAATTCCAAATGATTTTCAGGGACAAAGATGAAAAAAGAGTTGTTCCTACTGCGCTGAAGGGTTTTTCCCCCTGAGTATCCCAAAGACAGGAGACAAAATACAGCAATTCTTTCTGAAAAAACAAATGCCGACTCTCGGCAGAGCACGAACTAGGCTTCATCAATCAGGAGACTACGAGCAACAGCATGAGGCTTACACAAACAATCACACACACTTGCACACATACTCTGTGCTTATCTCCCCACACCAGAAATTTGCTGCAAAACTTCTGTATCAGTCAATTATCTGCATGGTTTTTTGGAGAACATTTCTGTACAGCCTGTAGGAATTCTCTAAAAGATTGGGTTTTGTGAACTGTGAGTGCTTAAATTCATGCAAAATTAAACAAGAAAAGGTTTTTGTACAGTCATGTAGCCTCACTCTGGTATTGCTCAACAAAGTGAAATGAGGACTTAGCCTCTGTAGTGATAGATAGTATTTACTTTAGTGTCATATGTAGGTGTGGCTATCAGGAAAAAAAGGAGAAATTGTTGTGACATCTTTTTCCTTTTACAAAGTGCAATTAAGAGTGATGTTATTTGTAATTATTTTAGTCTGAGATTTTTCAAAGCTGCTCAAGATTAGCTCCATATTTACCCTACAGCAGCTTTTTTCTTCCCCTGAGAAATACATCTGAATCTCCGTATAAGCGCTGTGGCAGCGTAAAGTGATCAGAAAATCCCCGCAGCTGGTAGGGAAGGGAGTGGACACTCCCTCAAATCTCCCTTCTGTGGTTTCATTAATGGTCATGCTCAATAAATGACCTCATCACATAGTGCATGTTGGAAGTGAGGGGGTTTACTGGGAACTAGGGGTGTTCCTAGTGCCCTATAGACAGTTTGGGGAGACAGTAGTGATTTAACCCCTAAAAGTGCATCAAGGACTGCTCTGTGTGACAAAACAGCCCACAGTCCAGGAGTAGAAAAGTCAGTTAAATCTGTTGCTCATGTGGGCAAGCGAGTGCTGTGTTTTCGAGAACTATTGCAGCAGCAGAGTTATACAAGTACTAAATCCTGAGCCGGCTTCTCTGTGCAGAGGGGGGTCTCAGCTCTGCCCGGCACCCCAGGCTGGGAACCGCACCTTTTCTGCACAAGTGTTAGCTTCTCTCAGAGCAGTTAGCGGTGTCTGGGATACCAGAGTGGGAACTGCAAGGTGAGATCCAGTTGTAGATAAAACAATACTATTTGTATTTTTAATGAGCTGTCTTATGATACCTCATGGTAAACATGATAAAGAAAGAAACAGCAACAAAGCAGCTCTAGCCAGTTCCCTGTAGTTTTGGTTTGCAAAACACTTGTATTGTTTCTTTGGCAAAAAATGGGGGAGTAACAGCGGCATTGAATGAGAGGGAGAACTTAGCTGAAGTATAGTTTCCTTTTGCCAAGAGCAAAGAAATTATTAAAACAAATTCTTGGCTGAAAACTTAAAAGGATAGGTTTGGAATGTTATCTTAAAGGACGTTACAATCTTGGAGCTTCCAGTCATACCCCAGATAAAGCACTTTGTTTATACATTACCCCATTTCACATACAATGGCTTTTATGGTAGATGAGCTATAAGTATCCATCCTGGGTTTGGATGACATATAATTTAATTAGAGGTTTGCTCTTTTTTCTTTCTATGATCTGCTATTTTTCTACATCACACACAGGATCTACATTTTTGCAGCAAGTGCTAATTAAACTGTTTGGACAAATTGTTGTGGTTCTAGGATTTATTCCCTTTCAGGTGTAAATGCTGAGAAAGCCAAGAGAAGCAGTAGAAATATACAGTATTTACATCAGTGTCACCTGGAGCAGGATCCAGAAGAGAGTTTTTAGTACCACCTTTTACCATCCATTTTAGACTTTGATTTTAGATTTTATCTTTGTGTTTTGTTTTAAAGAAAAGAAGAAATTTAGAGTTGTCAGGATTAAATTAGTGTATACTGATGAATTATCTAAAGTGTGACATTTCCCAAAATATGCATACCCTCATGGCTGAGAGAGATCACAGTTTGAATAGTACTTAGAATAACCAGTCGTTAGTTGAAAAACTCAGCACCTTACAGCAAGGGCTGAACACCCTTTGTTGTTGAAAACAAATCACAAAGGCCTGAATTTTGGGCTTGTGGGCTTAGATAATAGAAAGAGGGTTCAGTGGCTTCCACTGAAGTTGATAGCAAAGCTCCTGTTGACTACACTAGCAGCAGGATTTCACTCTGTACAGCAAAGCGTGGGAGAGTTGCAGCAGATCTGTAAATGTTTTTGAAACTCGGTACTAACTTTAGTTTTCCTCAGCGCTAAGGAAATAATTAGATTTCTCCCTCGAATACATGGCATTTTCATTCCTTTTAATTCTGCTTGGTAATTTGCTGTTACTTGTGCCTAACAGTGTTGAGAGACTAAAGAACAGAAGATGTGGTCTTTTTAAATAAACTTGCATTGTTTTTGTGGGATCCACTTGATGCTTCACACTTTTGCTCTAGCAGTAAAAGTTACTTGTGCTGACAGCTGGAGTAACTGCTGTGCATGGAATAAAACTGACTGTCTTTGTTTTCTTGCTCTACTTCTAAAATTTAAGTGGATTCTTGCACATCTAAGCTGAAATACATAGATAAATTTTTGCTGTATGCAATAAAAATGGTTTATATGTTTTTCTGATGCTTAAATGTGCAGAAAACACATATAACCATTATTGAAAGGTAAAAACGAGAATGGGGCAGCATTGGAGGCAATAAATTTTATTTTTATATCCTATTCTTTCTCATTGTTTGTTTTTTTTTTAAACTCTTCTAGTGCTTTTTCCAGCTCTCCTTGAAATTAATGAGAGCCAGACCAAGTCCCAAGAGACTTTTGTAGACATTTAAAAAGATGAAACACTCTTTCCTTCGAGAGGTGACAGAGCTCTAACTTTAAAATGTGTCCTGCTAAAGGGAGTTAGGAGCCACCTACTGGTGCAGCAGGTAGGTACTTGCTCTGAGGTGAGGTAGATCTTTAACCAAATATCAATAAGTGGCAGTCCTGTCGCGACATTCGTCACAATTTCTGACTGTTTCCACCTTTCAACGTTGTTAGAAAATATGTCAAAGACACGAAGCTGGCCAGATTTGTACTGAATGCCACTGGAGACAGGTAATGGATTGGGTGTTTTCATAACGGTCAACTTGCTTTTGAAATAGGCAAACCACACATTTTGAAGGTCAGATGGAGGAAGGGATGACAGCACATTGTCTTGTGAATCTTCCTATCTCACTGGTCATTTTTGTCATGTCACTACAAGATGGCTACTACAAAAGTTCTTTTTTTGGTTTTTGGCTTCTTTTTCTACAGTTCTGTCTCAGAAAGTAGTGGGAGGATCTGTTTTTAATGCAGCATACTTGAGGAAGATAGAGATGCTCTTTAAGCTTTGTGCTGTTTAGCAGTAAGAATGAGCTTCAAGACTCTTGTGCACTAGATTAGTTATTAGCTATAGGATTAGCTGTGTCTCTAACAATCACAGGGAGTAGCAGCGCAGGGGGAGTTTTCTTCAGAAGTTCCCTGGCATCCCTTTGTTCACATTGGCATCAGCACAAGCAGGTTTTAGCCAAAGGTGGAAGCACTAGAAAAGGCAACTCTCTGTGACTCTTTGGAGAGACAGAAAATCTTACAGTAACAAAGGGACTCGAGGAGGCTTTTTGGCTGATCATTACTGATCATATTAAATTGTTATAACGAACTACAAGAAACACAACTGCATGTGATAATTTCTGTCACTTGACAAAATCACCGGATTCTGTTACACCTGGCTGTGTAGGAGCTGAAGAGATCCTGAGACGGGATCAAGTTGCGTCTCTGCTATGCCCAGTATATTCAGGCTTGCACAGCCAGAGAAATAAATGCGTGTTCCTAACAGCGACCTGTTTAATTTTTCTGTCCTAGGGCGCTGGCTGTCGATAGAAGACTTTTAAAGAATCTTTGTTTAATTTCCATTCTTTCATAAAAAGTAGTGTTATTTTGTGAAACGGTATCTAGTTGAGCCAGATACATAGGGGTGAACGCTTCTGCCCAGAATGTAGCAAAGCTTGTGATCAGTGTAAATGGAAAAACCCACATTCTTGCTGCCTGCTGGAATGCACAGCTGCATTCCTGGAAGAACCAGCTAGTCCAAAAACCTTCTCCTGCCTTTTCTTCTTTTGCTGGGCCTTGAGTTAGGTGACTACTTTTTGTTTGGTTGTTTATTTCATTTGCAAGAGTTCATATCTATTGTCATGCATGTAGGTGCTGGGTTTTGGTCAGAGGAAATGGTTCCTTTCTGTCACTTACTGAGAAATGAGAAAGCAGTATTTCCTCTGTGTGTTGGACCCTGCGACAGAAAGAGGCAGCTCATCGCTCAATGAAATCCACGTTGAGTGCCCACCATCTGCACAGTACATGCAAATTGTATTCTGCAGAGTCTAATGTAAACATTGTTTTCTTGGACCAGCACAATAGCTGTGATTCAAGATTAAATCCTCAGGCTGTTTGTCAAGTTCACAACTGTCGGAACAATGTGGCTCTGAAAGGAGTGAGTAGCTGATGTGGGTAGTGGATGTTCCCTGACTGATGTTAGTGTGGAGGTCCACTCATAGCAGGGGCAGGGGATCAGGCACATATAGCAGACCGAAGGGACAAAGAAACTTAATATTTGTAAAAGTGGATTTAGAGCATGACTGAATCCAACACAGTGACTAAAAGCTACATCCAGCTGATTATATCTGGCACAGAATAAGGACCTAAAATCTGGGGCTCTTTCCACTTTAGGATTGCACTCAGTGACTCTCCTAGCTTATGTTCAAGCGGTTGCTACTGCATGCACATGTCAGCGTTGTCAATGGAGCTGTAGAATTTTGCTCTGTATGTGCTATCAGTCCTTTTCTCAAAATGATTCATAAAACTAGACTTAGGGTATGTTAAAATAGTTTATTGTAGCTGTCATATTTCCTCCTTTAAGCAGATAAAATTTTCATTCCTTCCAAATTAAAAGAACAGCAAACAGAGAAAGAAAGCTATATTCTAATGCACTGCACTGTCAGCCACAGGACTTAGTTTTCAGTTACATTGTTTAAGTTGCAGAGAAACACTTATTTATCTAAAGTAAGGTAATTTTATAGATCTATAAAACCTGCATTTTCTCTCATGTTCCTCTCCCCCCAATTTTAGACATCCAGAGAAAACCTGAAACTGTAAAATAAATCTTCAAATGCTGCAGAAGGCTGAGCACAGCTTTTATTACATACCTTTGCAATTAGAACTAATTTACTGCCCTTTGAGATGGGGGTAAATGTGCAAGGTACTTCTTGGATAAATATAGCTCAGTAAGAAAAGCATAGCTGCTCTGCAAAAGTTATCTGCTTGTATTCAGCAAGTATCAGGGTCATTCTTACAGCTACATACCGCAGAGCGTTAATTAATGGGGCTGCAGCTGGTGGTACCACTTTGGCTGCTTCAGCCCAGCCTCTTATTCCATATTTCTCAGGTTCGTATGACCAGTCTTGGACCACATCCCATCATTTTTTTCCCCCAAAGTACAAAAAGTACTTAAGTCTTTACTGGAAAACTGCCAGGCTTTCATAAAAAGAACAGAGCTGTTGTTTCTTTGCTGTTTTTATCTTCTCTGCCAAAAAAAGACACCATGTTGCATTGGCAGTTGTGTATTTTAAATTGCCTTCTGTGTTGAGCTTCTCAGGTCAAAACCCAGGCTCTCTACAGCCAGCGAGTGTCCAGAATGTTGCTGCCTGTAGCTCCACTGTAAACCCTGGGGGACTGGATTACTTTATGCGGTGATTCCCACACACAGCAGGACTGCACTTCTCAGTTTCCTAGATGGCAGGAGGCACACAAGTTTGAAAAAGAGCTGGTGGGCAGGTGTACAGAAAAGAACATGTGAGCCCGTGGGAGAAAGGTGTCTCCAGTCCTGGTGCCTTTTGCAGCAGGAGGGTGCAGTCGTGACTAGATTTGGGCCAGTGGCAAAATTCTCCAACCTTACTGGAACAAGGATCTCGTGGTGTGAGGGGCTGTAGGCGGGTACAGAGTGGTTCTGTACTCCTGTGGTTTGTGAGAGGGAGCATCCTGCCATGAAAGCCAAGTCACTTCATCCCCGCTGTGTAGGGCTGTATTCCTCAGGAGCTCTTGAAGCCAAAGCAGGAAGGAGTGAATCTATCCTCACCACGTCCCTTCGGCATAGGAGGCAATTTCGCATAAATGTAATGAAATTGTAAAAATGAAGGAGTTAACTGCCAAAAGCATTTAAAATAAAATTAAAAGCAAACTCCAAAACCCCAAAATACTTACTTTGCCAATGCTTTTCATTCTGGTGAATTATCATTTAAGATAATACTTCAGACCGAGAGAGGTGAGATTTCATTGCGAAAATACCATCCATTCCTACAAGGGCTCACTCTTACATTTAAATTTGAATCAAATATGACTGGCTGCTTCTGTAATTGCTCCAACCTAATTTGGGATATGCAGAAAGCTTGCAAGATTAAGACATTTTCCGGGTTATTATTAATGCAGATACAGTCTTTAACTCCAAACTGCCTTGGAAATATCTGTATTTAACTGTACAGAACCGCAATGATTTTTTTTTTCTGCTTACAAAGAAAACAATATTGGTCCCATTCAAAAAATAAAACAGAATAACAATTAGTGTCGCCAGGCACTTGCTAACAGCCTGTTCCTTGTATAGCAATGATTTCAGAGATCATTTGGATCCCCCCAAACCATTCGTTTAAAGTGTGTCACTGAGGCATTGTTTCAAGGTTAAGTACCGTAAGTGTGGCTTCTCGATGTGAAAACCTGAACTTTGGCTGTGCCAGCCAGCCTGCACACGCAAACAGAGCAGTGGCCTTAGCTGCACTGAGTTCTCAGACAGTTCCCAGGGTTTTTGTTGAAGGGATGCCAGAAACAGACACTTCGGTTGAGCTTTTGATAAGAAGTGCAAGACTGGCAGATTAGGAAGTGCACAAGTGAACAAAGAATGCCCTGGCGTGTGTTTTTAGTGTTATTTATAATTCTGTTGCTTAGTGTCATTTAAATACATATTTATGTATTTTATGTGTGTATATATACATATACATACAAACATATGAATGTTTGAAAAACAAGACTAACAGTCACTGGAATAGAGCGAGATGGTGGAAAGCTTCATGAAAGATGTCCTACCGCAGGAAACACAGTTTGCTGTAAAGTGCTAAGTGGTGAAAAATCTGACTACGCTTTTTCTTTCCTGCTTTAAACGTTCCTTCCCCACCACACAGACATTCTCTTGACTCCCAAAAATCTTTATAACTGTTGTTTAAGGTCCCTTTCATCATTGAGTTCCTACTGAAAAATGCTTTGTAGGTGAACACTGCTTTATTTACATAATTAAAGATGAACTAACTTTAAAAAGGGCTTCACCATATTTGGTACATATGCCAAATAGAATATAGCTAGTGGTTCCTCTGCTTCTGAATGGGGAATGCATTCTTTGGGAATTTGCAATAGTATTTGGTAAACAGCAAGTGGCTTAGGCTTTCCTTACAAACTGTGGTAACTGAGAGGTGGCTTGCATGCCCTGAAGAGGATTACCAACAAGAGGGTTAGCTTTAACTCCTTACACCCTGCTTTAAATCTTACTGGGGCCACACTGTAAGGAAGCAGCTCTTTCAGCTCTTAACCCACATGCAAAGCACACACTCTGGATTTGTTTTCAATTCATATGCTCCATGCCAGCTTCTGTTAACACAAAATTTGGTGCTCAGAGTTGAGAGCTCTTTTGTTTTCCTCCATGTAAATCAGCTAATCCAAAATCCTAGGCAGCCTGCCTTCCCCATTCACAAGTGCTGAGAGAAGCGGTACTTGAGGGAGCTTGCAGGCTTGGTTCTGGAGCAATGATTTATGGCTTTTGACTGAGGTCATCGCTTGGCACATAGTGATGACCAATTTGATGGATTAAGGACTCAAGCAACTCAAGGGCCCTTAACATTTGTAACCAATCATAATCTGGCTGGCAATGAACACCACAAAACCCCCCATGTATTCTTGTTTGGATCTATTTAAAACTAGTTTGGCTTTGTTTTCTTCTTGGAGACCTACTGCTGCTATTAGATACTCTTTGATTTGGTTCCAAGGATGGGCCAGAGTCACGTTTTTCTTTGATAAACCTAATTTGGTTCCCTTATTGATGTACATTGCTGAAAGCTGCACGTTTC
Organism: Leptosomus discolor; assembly: GCF_034619465.1. NCBI lineage: Eukaryota > Metazoa > Chordata > Aves > Leptosomiformes > Leptosomidae > Leptosomus > Leptosomus discolor. The sequence continues at coordinate 19,779,492 of NC_141402.1, read as the reverse complement.
TTTTCAGTCTGCTATTGCATTACCAGATCAAGGAGAGCTTGAGGGGCCAGTTCTGCAGAGCAGGAAAGAGGGGATTTCACAGTGTCAGTGAGAGCACGTGCACTATTTTTCTTTCTTATCCACTGAAGCAGCAGGTCCTAATTAACAGCACCTTCGATATCACCAGTTCATCTACACCTGCACAGCGTGTGTAAGGCAGAGTACTTCAGAACTGGCATTAGTAAGATTTTCTCCACTGCAGAAACTGCAAGGGCAAGTGGCAAGCTCTTAGAGAAAATCCTGTTTCCTAGATGGACCTTCTGTTGTGAGAGGCACGTTGTCATCCACATACTAGTGAGCAGCTGGTAGCTCAGGTTTGTGAAATGTGGAACTTTCCTTCCTCTGGAGGGTCTGTGCAGATGGCTCCTCCCCGCTTCCATAAACACTCCTTTGTGAGAGCCGTTCTCTGTTTTAGCCATTGGTATCTCTTGGAGATGCCATTAATCTCTTCCTCTCAATAAAGTGTCTTTATTTTGTCTCATTATTTGGATTATACAATATCTTGTAATACTTTTTGCATTGCATACTGCAATGTGAACTGCAGAACGTCCCCCCAGGCAGTGGTGAGAGAGAAGTTCTGGATACGGCAAACTCTATGAATACACATTGTTCACATATTTTAAAAGTGAACATAGTTCAGGAATAAAACAGTCATGTCAACTGCAGTGCTCTGCAAGGCTGATGCTAACATCAGTGACAGCGTAATGCTATGTGACTTCGGTATTGAACCTCTTCCTGTAAAGTTGTGCTTTGAAAGCTGGCTTTTCTATGTCAAAAGTGTCTTGCTGTACTGCGTGGCTGGAGAGAAGATATTTCTCTGGTGTGTGGTGTAGGCAGCTCAAACGACAGCAGCAAGAATTAATACTAGTCAATGCTTATATAGCACTTTTCACCCACTGTAGTGAAATGGCATCTTTCGCGCAGGAAAGCCCCATTTTATTCAGGCAGCTTTGTTTTGAAGGTGGTGATTTTTTTTTTTCTATGGCATTTCACAATCCCAGGAATTTATTTAGAAGATATGGGTATGTCTTGCGGGTTTTACTTTTCTCTGTTACATTTTAAGTGACTAAAATATAGGTTGAAAATAAATTCCCTAAAGAATTATTGTTTCTGTTATTTTTTATTCTGTGGCAGTGCCTTGAGGTCACACTGCTGGCTCCCTCTCCAGTGACAGGGGCTGTACAAATGTAGGAAAAGGTGAACTTTACTTCAAAGAGAGACAAAATATTTCTGTGGCGTGCAAAGGAAAACAAATACCAGGAAGACTGTTCTTTTGCTAAGTGTAGATTCTTCAGAGTGACTTGCATGATAAGTGTGTTCTTTCCTGAGAAGACCCTCTAGCTCAGAATTGTGTATGCCATGCTCCTGACCTAAAATCTGTGCTGGGAACATCAGCACATGCCTTAAAGACTTTTAGGCTCAAACATATCTGTTTCATAGAACTAAGAACTCTCCTCCCAAACTGCCCCAGATCCTGATGTTCATCTTAGAAAGTGCACCTCCTCCTTTTTACAGATGGAGGTAGGAACGCAGCTCTGTTTGACCACGGTCATACAATATGCCACTGAAAGAGCTGGGACTAAGACCTTCTGCCTTGTAACCTAGTCACCTCTGCCTTATTCACAAAAGGGTGGGGATGAAATTAGTTTTCTTCAGATCGCCAAAAATGTCAGCAAACTCCAGAGATCTCCAAACCTAAACTGTCTCCAACGCCTTCTTATGAGTCCAGAGCCTCACCTCTTCCCCTCTGTGCAGCTGCCAAAACCTCTAGCTTCCTCTCACTGACAGCTTCACCAGTGCAGCTGTGTATTTTCAGTAAGTAGCACTAGGAAAATTTGGGGGTGGAATATAATTAAATTTTTAAAACCCACAGGAAAGGTTCTAGTTTGAACGTATTAGTCACTCAAGTTCAATTAAAGCTTAATTTCTAAAGAAGTTATCTGATGCTACCACAGGTGATCCGGAGAGCTGCAGGATGATCTGTGCTGTAGACTAGCCCCAGCACTGTCACTCATCCTAGTTTGAATCGGTAGGAAAGCCAAGTTCATAGAAGGATTTGTGTCAGAACTGGGTTAGGTCTTGGGAACCTCTGGTTGCAGTTGTTGTGCAGAGCTGTGGCAGCATTCCTTTTGTGAAGCACAGCAAAATTTGGGCTGTCTTTATCATCTGCTGGAGAGAAGGTAAACTCTAAATGCACCTCATTTCTGAGCAATTTTGGGTTATGATTCACGCAAGCCTTGTTCAGCAAAAATTAGGTAATGTTTCAAATGCATGTGCACTTGCCTTGTAATCCCCCTTTTCTTTTTATGCAGCCCTAGGTGCTGCTGAATAGAGGAAGGTGTGGTGCTGAAGCGCACGCCTGTGTAACACTGCTGGCTTTCTAAGCAAGGGATTCTTCAGCTTATACGGGACATTCTTGTAGCTGGGTCTCTTCTTGGATCTGTTTTGAAAGTATGGGAGGTCAGTGGTACAATATATGAGACACTGATATATGAGGCACTGATATGCTCTGGATTTAGTTGCTGGCTGTGGAGTTGTTTAGCCCTTTCAGAGTCCTTGTCTGGACAATAGAAAAACTAAGAACACAAATGCCAGATGAATGGAGCCAACAGAAAATGGTCTGGGCTTTCCTGGGCATGTAGCTCTCACAGGTACAAGTTAGAGCTCTGTGAATGTGTCTGTCCAGATGAAAGGCCAGCAATGGGAAAGATTTGCATCCATCTTTGACTACCAAAAAAGCAGTTGTGGATTCTCTGGTGTGAAAGCTCACTCCTCATCACCATGACCACCTTATTTTTTATCTTTTTTCCTTATACAACCCATTAGGTGGCACCTAGAGAACCGAGAAGACAGATATCTGACATACCCTGGACAGGAGATGGCAGGACAGCGAGTACAGCCATCTCTCACAACCATCTTTAACTTCTTCCCAAACCTCTTTGCACCCCTTCACACTCCTGAAACAACTCTGCTGTCTCTTCAGCAACGACTGAAGAAAGGCTGCACTGTGAGATTCCCATGTGTGCTCCGCCGGTGACTTTGCATGGTCCTTTCTGGCTTCTTCATCTTATCTTCCCTCTTACCTCTGCAGAATGCTGCAACCCAATTGATGAAGCCAGCTACTAAAACTGCTCTGTGGGCAAATCCCCCTGCTTTTCTTTCTATGAAGGTGCCACATCTGAGCTGAATTTCCTCTCTGCAGTGTGCTTTGTCCATTTATTCACCAAGTGAGACCTGGGCACATACCAATCTTTTTTGTTCTCTTCTTCTCCCACCTCTCAATCGCAATGAAGAAGAAACACCCAGAGGCTCAGCAGAAGCCACGTGGGTAACTCAGGGCCAAGCTGTAGCAGGTACCTCCAGACAGTCTAGACAGATGCAGCCACTAGGATGGGAAATTTTTATAAAGAAGGTTTAGCCCTAAATGCTACTAGTCCCACCCCATAGCTAGCAAGACACTGAAGAACAGTCCAGCTTCTCTTTCCCATGGATATTGAAATTGCTCTTTTGGAACCTCAACTGCTACTTGTATTGGGAGCAAACCTTGGAGAAGCTGGATCTCTACACTTTAAAAAATCTGGACCAGAAAAGGCTTTCTGAGGATTTGTACCATTCCTTTAGGGATGGTTTTGTTAGAAATACCAACTGGAGTTTTAGGTGACAGCTACTGACCTGATAGACACTAGAACTCACTTCTTTGGTGATAGTTCAGCTTCTGCCCTAGTCAAGCCCCTGTTAATGGCTGGATCTCTGCCCTACCTAGAGCAAAACTGAAGCTGATTTTGGATGTCACTGCATGCTTAATGACCTTCAGGAATGGAGAGTACCATAACAACGGAGCTGGTGTCACAGGTCTTGTCACATGGGAAAAACTGAAAACTGAGAATGAGAAGACTGAAATTTTTCTTGTAAGACTTATGTATTCTAGAGTGACCTGGGCACTTTTATATCATCTAGTCAGTTTTTGACAGAGCAAGGAATTGATATACAGGTCACAGCTACATCTGTCTGGGGTGGTTTCTGTCAGCTGGGCTTTTTTTTTCTGGCCTCCTTTTGTGTATGTCACAGGACAGTTTTTATGGGGTCCTTTATAGGAAATGAAAGAGAATCGGTTTACATCCTGCTTAGAAAAAATGGCATCAAACAACTTCTTCAAAGTTCAGCACGTTTCCCTAAGCACGAGTAAATGCCTAAATGGTTAAATCAATTGCAACTAATTCAACATTTAGTAAACTCTGTCCTTACTCACACGTTCTACTATTCCCAAGCAGAGTAAAAGGTTGGTTTATAGGAGACAATGGTGCAGATGAGAAGAGGCAGAAAATATCTCCCTTTGGAAGGATACAAGCTCTTCTCTGGAGTATTTAAAGCAACCCGATGTTTGTTGCACCTCTAGATCAATGTCATTATGCGTCTTTTCCTCCCCCCATCAATGTAAATGTTCAGTTCAGCTTGCTAGGATAGAGCAAGTCTTCTCCCTGCATAAGCCTTTATGGTTGGAAGCAGGATCTGAAATGCCAGCAGGTAAAGGTTTTGAAAGCCCAATATCAACTAAGCTGTGCAAATAACTTCTTTTGCTAGTTTCTTGGCTGAACTGAAAAACTGAGGAACAAGATGGTTTATGACAGTGGAAGTAAAGAATCCTGGCTGCCTGGATTTGAATCCTTGCCTCGGAGCTCTTTGCCCCACCCCTCAGCCCCTGCTCCCTACATGTTCCCTGTGATTCCCTCCCCTCCCACTACCTTCACTTCCCTTACTTCTCCCTGGATAACAGCTGGGCAATGGTAGCACTTATCGTGGTTAGTTCTGATGAGTAGCTGGCCGGGGGGAGCCAAACTGCGCGAATAACACTCTTTAGAGGGGGCACCAGTTTGCGTCCCTTGGTTTCTATTAGGCTGCCAGTTTCTTGAAGCTCGGTCACATTTAGCGTTGCTGGGAATGTCATGTCTCTACAGAATGTGGCTGAAACAGGCCTGAGGTTGAGAAGTTACCTGAGAGACAGATGGATTTGCAGTGCAGTCACATAAGCCTTGTTTCCTAAGGGAACCTGTCTTCAAATGCCTTGCTTGAACCAAGATAAAATATTTTTGCTTTGTTTTCCAAAACTTGTTAACTGCTTGGATTAAACTAAACACGCATATGAAATGACACTTTAAGCATGTTAGTACTTTCTGTCAGTTTATGCATATTTTGTTTTTTTAAAAATAGCAGTGGATTTATTTCTTCACATATTTTACAAGCAAAGCATGGCACAGCTAGTCCCGCCTAGTTTATGTTGGCTTCACAGAATTTTTACTATCGTGATGCTATTCCTTTGATATCCCTCTTCTTTCCGTCTGCATTTGAGGCATCGCCCAAATGTTGCTGTCTTCGTGGGAGAAATACACGGTATCTCTGAGACTTTACTGCCTTCTTAAAAGGTGATGGTATTAGTCCAAAAGTGGCTTTCTCCTCACCTTAGCGTGGTTTCAGGTGTTCAGGTGTTAGGTAGCTTTACTTAATATGGAAGATCAAAAATGATAAAGAAATGGCTAAGTATACCCTAAATATTAATAAACCATAGCCTTTTGAAATGTCAAGTCCTAGTTTGCCATTTCCTTGAACAGATGTCATGCTTCTGTTTGGGCTTTTTTGTTGACAGACAGAAATGAAGAATGAAATCTTCTGGCATGTATTGCCGTGCCATATTTAACGATAAAGGTATTTAGTTTTCCTCTTTGTGAGCATAGCAGCCATCAAAATTAATTAGTTGTCGATCCTCGTGAAGGAAGTCATGACTCTTAAATTCATAAATATCTCATTTACTAGGCCCAGTTTCTCTCTAATTCATCTTCCTTTTCCTGGCACATTCTACAATTATGACCAGCATTTTGTAATGCACTGCAGGTCATTGTGTGATCTTGGTGTTTGCAGAGACACAGTGTGATTTGGGTTTCTTTCCTGACCAAGGAACTAATTACTATTACTATACTGTTATATAGAAAGAACAATAATAAAAAGGTAACAATGACAGGAGGCCATCAATGCTATTCAACAATTTGTGTTGAAATTCAGGCCCTACTTTCTTAGTACCAGACGATAAGCTAAGCTGTTAAGAATTAAGATTTTCTAATAATCCATTTTCGTCTGCTGCTATTCTTTGTACCACTGAAGCACCTAGGAATCCTGGTGGCAGCACAGTGCCATACTGTTCTAAGCAGTGTATAAACACAGAACAGGGAGGAGATTCCTGCATTGAAGTCTTATGAATTCTCATATAAAGTAAATCAGTGCTTTGAAGAACATCAGTAATGATGTCATCAACTGTTAATCTTTTCAGTAAATTATATGTCATCTTTTCATCTGTCTTCATTGCCAGGTCTCATTCAATACATTTTCCTCCTGCATGTGCTTACTATATTTTGTCCTGTATTTTGTTTAATGCATGGTGTAGAATGTACCAAGAGAAGTTATACTTTCAGGGAACTGTGTGATCACTCCATGCTACGGGGAGCTTTAGTGCATTAGTCTTTGCAATGTGAGAGCAAAGAGATGATTGTTAAGGCAGGAGAGAGAGATGCTCACTAAATGTAAGAGAAAATACAAGTGTCTCAAAACATGAGGAAGACTGAGAAAGAGGTAGATTGGTAGGTTACACTGTCTTTTATTGTTCCTGTATTCAAATACAGTCTTGATGATATTAAATGCATCACAGTATTAAATGCATCATTGTCACACTGCTGGCTGCTTGGTGTCTGATAAATCTAGTTCACAGGGTAACTCCAGTTCACAGAGACAGCCAAACTTGATGCTAATGGCCAATTTTGTTGCCATGGTTGTGCAGAACCACCATCTCCCTAACCCCCCGGGCAGGAATCAGGCATAACACGAAGGTAACTAATTTACTGCTCTGAATAGAAATAGGTTGAATAGAAAGCTTTGGTCAGCAAGGATGGTAATCCAGTTCCAGTCATTAAACATCCCGGTGCAGAGAAGCGATGTTATGGCTTCCAAGCTGTTAAAGCAGATGCACAGTTTTGTCTGTACTTTCTCTGTTACAAACATCAAGCCCATTTGAGCATTCTGTTCAGACATTTGGCAGACAAGGTTGGTTGGCCATGGCACATGAAAGGAATCATTTCTACACATCAGTTGTCTGCCTTTGTTAATGTATAGAGGGTGTCTGTTTTAGGAAAACGTGTGGCATTTTTACCCACCTGTTCAGCTCTACCAGTACTCCCAGTGATGGTGAACCTCCGTAATGAAAACATCAGAGAGAGTTTTAAGTATGACATGGTCTAGCCCAGCTAAGAAATGGCTCAACGCTTGCGTCTGCTTGATGCCACTGTGTTGATAATAGCAAATAGAGCTGATGGTACAAATTTGATGGGTGTGCCACAGAGATGGGAGAGCTGGGCTGCTTCTTCTGAAGGAAGGCAAGTGGGAGGGAAAAGAAAAACACATGGAAAGCCAGAGCAACTGGTGAGGGGTTGGTGAGCTGCCCGGTGAGGTAGGTGGAAAGGACAGAGGACCACTGTCCTTTGGAGATTGTCTCATTCTCCCAGCTACAGTCACTACTTCTCCAGTTCTTCCAGTGGCTGCAAGAGCAAGCCTGGTAGACACAAAGGAGATGGAACTGTGATCATTTTGATGTTTTGTGTGGTCCACTTGCTTTGGCAACATCCTTTTTGGCCTATGCCTAGAGGGAGCGCAGTGCACAGCCGTTGGTGCTCACAGCAATGAGGTGGATGGATACCAAAAAGTTGTGCCTCCAGTTCACCAGTGCAAAATTGACTCTGTCAGCTGGCAGCAGCGCATGTTCTGCCAACAACCTACATGAAAATATATTCTTAATTAACTTATTCAGTTATAAAGGCCATTTAAATGACATATGACTTTCAAAACAGGATATTCTGTGGGGCCTATATATCTCTCCCCACTCCTATGTTTGCTTTTCCTGCTTTGGCATCTGACATTAATGTCTGTCATTGAACATCTCAACCTTTGTATCTTTCTCATGGGAGACACAGATCAGAGCGTTTAAGCTTTGTAATTTGGTGTTTCTGGCATTTTTTGTTCACCACGAATGTTTCTGATGATGCTAATGACATTTAGCAGGTTTTGGAGGAAAGATCATTAAGAATAGAATAGAATAGAATAGAATAATAATAAAAAAAAAAAAACAGCCAAATCTTGGTGATCTGAAGTGCTCTCTGAATGAACTCTGGGAAGTTTGAATTCAGACACAGTATCCAGCCTTTCCAATTGTACTAGAATTGAGGCTATTTGTAGTTATTATTTGAGAGAAAAACAATGCTGAAAACTTTAGACAAGTGGGGTTTTTTTTTGTTCAGAGAAGGTATGACTATTGATCAAAAATACATTCTGTGTGTTTTCACTTTATTGAAGCATACTCATTTCCAAGACCGAAACTGCTGTCTTTTTTATTTTTACAGTCTTTGTTTGAACTGAGATCCACATTCATTGTTACTGAGCTTTAATAATCTAAGGGTCACTTGAAGGGCTTTTGTTTGAGAGACCTTTCAAGCCAAGCCAAGGCAGCAGTTTAGAGAACGTTTCTTGTTTGTAGACAAAAATATATTAAAACAACCAAGGGAGCTATTACTCTTCCACATAATTATTTTTAATGTCTCATTGGACATGTATGAAATGCCTTTCAGTTCCTGTGGGAGAATTACTTTTTTGTTTTGTTTTCACATTTTGCAGCATGGCTGTTGTTAAATTTCTATGCTGCTTTTCCATTGAGCAACGTTCACCCCAAAAGACTTTATAAACACGAACAGTATCTCTAGGAATATGCTTCCAACATAATCCACATAAGCACCTAGAGATTTGTGAGCAGTCAGAGGGCCTGATACCTTGCATACCTTGTGCCACCTATTTTTTCTGGCCGTAATCAAGAAAGAACGTGACCCCGGTTCACAGTGGGAAAAGTCAGAGAACAGACGAGAGTCCAGGACTGCATGAGGTGAGGCAGAGCCATATACTCAGCAGCCGGTGTTAAAGGCAGGGGAGGGGAGAAGGGCTAAGACTCCCTTCTCTCCCTTTCCCCTGGTAGATGCACGCCAGGTAATCAGAGCAACTGCGTGTCTTTGGCATGAAAATTATCTGCAAATGTTGTGGGTTGTCTAGCTCCTTTCAGTTACCCAAGAAAGACTGAAATGGGGTACATCCTTCTCTTTTATAACAAGAACAAATTGAGGAGGAGGAGAAAATGCACAGAAACTGGAGGTAGATGCAAAGAGTAGCTTTGTGTAAAGACAGAAACTATCCTCTAAGAACGTAGTTCTAATCCAAATATTTGGGCTTGGCTTGGGACATGCACATTATGTGCCACTTCTGCTCCATAGAGGTGCAGGCTTAGCAGGTAGATGCAGGTGCTTCACTGAGATGTCTCCTGCCTATTGTGTATTCGTGATCCTTTAAATCTGCTGGTTGTCCTTTCCATTTCGACAGATGCCCAGATGTTTCTTGCTCAGGCATTGATAGCTCCCACAGGTCACATAGTAGTCATCCTAGTTCTGCAGCCATCGCCCTTCTCCCAGGCACAGTGAATGTTTCAGTGACCCCAAATGGACTGTGCTGTTAGAGCAGTCCTAGCACACGCTTTGGGCGAGGGCCCAGAAAGCATCAGGGCTCACTCTAAACCTGAAACCTTCCACGGGTTAAAAAAGTTACTGCTTCTCTGTGTGTCGCGCACAGCTCATTTAACAGGCTGCATTGCATGTCACAGTACCAGTAACTGTCTCTCCTCCCTTTCCTTGGGGCTGATGTGTGCTCTGAAGTTCCAGTGACTTTACCTGTCTTTTCTGCTGCAAAGGGAAAATCAGACTCTGAGTTCAGGGCGTGATAATGGAGCTCTGTGTCAGTTTTGGCACCTTGCACAAACATACACCATTATCAATGTCTAGTCATAAAGCTGATAAAGTTTAGCAAAAATGGGTATCTAGATCGCTGTCTTTCCTAACTGGATGTAAATCCAATTTCAAATACATAGTGCTCCCAGGTTTTGAAGAGATAGATGGCCATGTTAACCATCTTCAGATGACTAAACTTGAAGTCTTTCAATCCGAGCTTATAAAATCATAAGTTATGTAGATGAAGTATAATTCTGAATATGCTCCTGTTTGTGGAATGACCTTGTTGTGTTATGAATAAGGACCACACGTTTCTAGCAGTGAAAGGCTGTGGAACCTTTTTCTTTGAAGCAAGATATGAGGATAGAAGCAACCTATTGTAACTGTAACGCAGTGATGTTCTCATGTTTTAAGCATGAGTTGCTCAACAGTAAGTGATTTAATTGGGTAAAAAGTTACCTTTACATGAACTTCAGTATCTTGGAACAGTAATTAAGTTGTATGTCAAGAATATATTATAAGATTGTAAGAATAATACACACATACCAGTATCTTCCTAATGTCGCAGTAGCAGGATGCTTATAAAATATTTTGTACATAAAAATCACTGCAAGTATGTACTTAATGACATGTTCCTTGGGATAAGGACCGTAATGCAGACCAGGGAATTTTTTGAAGACATCATTACTTGAGGGCTTCCTGTGAAGTTGATCTTGCAATGTCATCCAAAGTTCCCCATCCTGAATTGACAATTTTATGGCTTTGAACTCAGTTGTTCAAGGTGATTTAGTCATTGGTTTGTGTGTCCTTATGTTTAGAGACTGACAAATGTAATTGTTTGCAGAATATTTAGTTCAAGTTGGAGTGCTTCTATTCTGGAGACATGCTGTTGGAGGGAGCTCAGAGGACAGCAGTAAAAATGAAAAGGACTAAATATGTACAGCCTGAATGAGGGGTAGGAAAAGCTGGGATGAAAGGACATAGTGGTCTATATGTAACTGAAATATGTAAGCATGAGAGAGAGAGGGAAGAATTATGTCAAGTTTGGCGGGAGGATATAATGAGTAATAGATGGAATGATGAAGGGGAAATAAAATTGGCTGGATGAAGAAAAGCTTCCTGACCACGAGATCTTGTTTGATTACTGAAGTTTCCCAGGGGAGTTCTGTGATTTGGGAAATGTTGTACAAGACTATTCTGAGCCTCACAGCGCTCCACAAAGCATAGCTCTATAGTCACCTAATAACTTGGCATCCAGGAGGGGATAGTGCATCCCACCCTTTAACTGTGTTCGAGGTTCTTTGGATTCCTTGCATTTACTGGGTAGCCCAGAACATCCCTTGGGTGCTGGCCAGCCTGTGGCTTCTCTTTCGGTTAGGATTACTAAATAATATTACCAGTCTTGAAGAAAGCCTACCTGCTCTGAGCTTGTGCATGTAAACGTGTTTACTGTGGTTATGGGACTGATCCTGTTTCTTTGATGCTAAGTGCAGGAGACCACAAGGTTGGATTCAGTTCCCCAAAGGGACACAATCTTTGAAGATGCATTAGGTGAAAATTGCATATGTCTTTGTGTATGTTCTCCCAAATCTGGGCCCAAACCCTTACGATATCTGGATGGAAATTATCAATAGATGCTGGTGGAGTGGAGCATGTTGCAAGTGTGAAATACTCTGGAATCCTTATTTGGCTGGAGAGGTTTTTTATGCTTAAACAGAGACCAGTAAAATAAGTAAAATTATTCAAGAACTTTTCATTCTGTGATAAAGCATATGGAGCTGTTACAAGGTGTTCATGTTACCCATATATAAAATTATTTCATTATAGATCTGGCATCTGGCAAATGCTGACTCCAGTAGTTCCTCTGAGAGAAGTTTGTCTGATGAAAAATTGTGGGTTTAGCTGATACCCAACTAATTTGCTGAACTTATTTTTATTTCTGCCCAGAGGTTTTGAGAGTAAATTGATAATCCATTTGGATCTGAGCAATTAGGAGAGAAGCATGCAGAAACCCAGAGGCAGTGAAGACTACAGGGCTTCTACAAATTGGGAAGTTCAGATCATGGAGTTAGGAAAATGGGCTGACAGACTGTTTTCCGGGTGGATCTCTTCTGCTTGGCCTTCAGTGCATTCCTTAGTTTCTAGCAGCTGCTCAAAGCAGTTGAATCCACTTCCTGAAAAGCACATAGAAAATGCAAAGGCTGCTGCTGCTCGGGGTGAAGCAATGACATAAATATTGCTGAGAACTCAGTTTTGAACCTGCACACAATCCAACGTCTGCTCTGCTCCCGAGAGCTAACTGGTTGGAACTGTGGTAGCCCTGAATTTTGAAAGAAATCATACAGAAATGTGAGTTTTTTCATGTAAGTTAATCCACTAATAAATCAAAAAAATCTTATAAGGGTACTCCTTTGAATTATCTTCTTCTTTGAATTTAATATTTATTATCTCATGGGGGAATGATTAATTCTGTATCAATAGGTACATAACTTGTACATTCTGAGATATATCTAATGTCTACTGAAGAAAAAGTATAAATCATTTAGATCTGGAACAGTGATCACAATGGAAGTTTCATTTGCAAAGGATTTATGGAGACTTGAAGTCAGTATTATGTTTTGAATAAACGCACCATTGACCAGTATCAGATTTCCATAGGCGTTATCTTGTTTTTTCTAAGTAACTGCTCATAAACTTTTTTAATATCTTGATTAGCATGATGGTGCTACTTGCAAATCTGTTCATAGAGCTATTAATCTATGATAGTGCAATCTAGAGAAAAGAGTCACACTTACTTAGTCGTTCCTTTCATTGTTTCATTTAAAAGAATGTAAATAACAAGTTGACAGGGTTTCTTTGTGCTTCTTTCTTTTCAACTAACATATTAAGTATTTCAAGAAAGGTTTGTCAAGACATCACAAAAGGAGGTCTTAGTTCTGATCTGAACTTTATTGAACCCCACTTTCATGTAATAGGAAGGAAAAACAAGTGGTAGATTGATCAGTCGGAGTTCATGATTCAATGGCTGCGGCAAACTGTTGGCGCTTTTAGTTCCTGTGTCATAGCAGTACTCAGATGAATTTAGCAGAATCAAACATACGTAAAGTCTGAAGGGAAAGGGATCTCCTGTGTCTCATGAAGAAGAAATTTGACTTCTAAGGCAAGTTCAACACGTGGTCTCCCTCCCTCCTCTCCTTTCTTCCCCCACCTCTCCCTGCAAGCTTCTTCTCTAACTGTCCCTGCATAGCTCCCTCTTAGGCTGAGCTTTGCCAGACAAGTCTGTTGTTGGCGGTAGGGTCAGCAGAGGCTGCTGCTGAACAGTGATGGTCACAAATGCGAGAGTAGCCGAGTCCTGCAGCGACATGCTGATGAGAACTGTGCAGGCACCTGCGCAGCCCAGTTAGGCTGTACTGGATTTTGTGGAGGGCACCAGAGCTTCTGTCCCTGCTCGCAGCAGATCTCTCTTAGGCTGAGGCCTAAAGCCATGGAGTTTACGGATGACCATTCACCCTCGTGGCCAGACCAGCTATCCTATACAGCAGCATGTGATACATACACAAGGGAGAGACTGGCTGTAAAGCTTTGGTTCTGAAGAAAAAAGAAATATACTGAGTGGGAAGCCTCAGAATAAAGAATTGGGAAGGCTCTTGTTTTGGTTGGAGCTGCATTTTTGCTGCCTATTGCTTCCAGCCAACTAGATGAGACAAATGAGCTTGTTTGCCTTTTGTGTATTGCTGCAATCCACACATATCAGTACATGTAGTCCAGAGAGAGAAAAAAGACACGTACCTTTATGTAGCTGCAGTTTAATGAAGGACTGGATATGCTCAGTTGCTAACGAAGCTAAAGGGCTGTGCCGCTGAGGACAGCGGAATCTCTCCCCAGGCTGTGAAGGAGCTGTTGGCATGTGCTGTGCTAATGGAGCTGGGAGCAGGGACTCACCATGTTGCAACAGCTCTCCAGCTCCAGCCCTGCCACCCCCTCGCAGGTCACATCACTGGCAGATCACATGGAGCTGGGCTGCATAACGCAACAACCATCTGCATTTCTTTGCTTACCCAAGGTCTCCAAGCACTCCACAAATACTGCTTTGGAGTTTCCCAGTGGTGTGGCAAAACTACTGTCACCTCTTCCATTTCTCCAGAGAGTGCAGAAGCCACTGAACAGAACGCAGGAGCTTTTGTTCCCCATCTGCTTTAGGCACTAGGCACATTGTCTTTGCTGCTTGTCTTCTGCACTCTCTGAACATCTGTAGGCACAGAGGATATGCTTGACTTTCCCCACTGCCTGGTGCCAAGCGTTAGACCCTGGCGGACTGAAGTCCTAAAGCACTGGTTTCGGTGGGACCTAAAGCACCCTTAGTCGGATGCTTACATGTGTGAATTCCTCTGAAGTGTGTAGGATGAGAACAAAATCCCGTGAAAAGGGTTTTAGATCCTCAGTTGGGTTAAGACAGACCCGCCTCACTGGAACCCTACTAGTTTCCCACTGAGAAGGACTGGTCAAGATTTGCAGGGCTGCAAAAGGGCTTTGCAAGAACAAAGTGAGATTTGGACTTTGCATTGTTGAAGTGTGTTTGTTCAAGAATGAAGTTGAAAGATAAAGGCATGGATGGTTAGTGCTGAGGAAAACATGTTCATGGGCAGTCTTCTGGAGAAACGGGTAAAGGACAATTGTTGCTGATTTGTTTCTATATTATTACATTTGGAGTTCAGTATGACTTTATAGTGGGATCTGCTTTTTACAACCAGGGAGAAATTAATTCCTTAGATCTCAGTTACCATATGTCCATTTATAACGTACTACGTTTAGAATATTTTTTTTATTTTCCCTTCCCAAAATAATAATTTTATTACTTTCAAAACTGTTAGAGACACTGCCAAGAACTGAGCATATTACCTAAGGGCTTCACCCCCCCAATTTCTTTTGTATGTAAGCACCAAATACCTATAAAAAATCTATAGAATAGTTTTGTCTGCTCGATAAGTATATCCCATTGTATATCTAAGACTTTTAAAATGTCACATAACCCGATCTGAAAGATGTTACTGATACCCAGCTCTCTATGAACTCCCTGCGAGGGCAGGATGCACAGGGATACTTTATGGCCCCGTACAGCTCCGTGATTTACACTGCGCGGCGGCTTAGCGGTACGCTGATAAATTCAGCAGAGCCCCCGTGGTACCTCGTGCCTCGCTTGAGCCCCACCTCGCACCCCTCCGGCTCCGAGGCGGGCACCGCCGGGCGGGGGCCGGCCCGGGCGGCCCGGGGGCCCCGCAGGTGCGGGAGGCGGAGCGCCGCCGCCCCCCGGGCCGCTCGCCGGGTTGAACGCGGGGTCAGGGCCGCAGTCCCGGCGGGGCGCCGCGGGGCTGGGCTGGGCTGGGCTCATCAATTTCCCCTGCTCGGTGCCTGCGGCCCGGCGCGGCGCTAATGCGGAACAAATTGAGACATATCCTCTCCGTAATTAGTTCCAGCGTTTCAAAGATTTACGGTAAAATAATGGCCCGAGCCCCACCGGCCGGGCCCGGCCCTCCGCGCTCCGCCGCCGCACGGCGGTCGAGGCGCTTGGGAGGCGGCCCGGGGGGCCGTGATCTCGCCCCGCCGCCGCCGCTCCCTTCGCCGGGACCGGGTCGGCGGGGCCTGCCGCGGCGCGCACTGCCCCGGGGGGTGCGCTGGGAGCGGGGGGCGTTCAGCCGGCGGAGCCCCGGGCCGCGCTCCCCCGAGCGGTGGGGCCGGCGGGGCGGGGGCAGGAGCGGGGGCGAAGGGAGATGTACGGGGGCCCCGGCGCCGAGGGGGTGTGCAGCCCGCAGCCCCGGCGCGGCCGCTTCCGAACCTCGCCGCTGCCCGCCCGCACCCGCCCCGCGCTGGCCGGGAGCCGGCTCAGGGCCGGGGTCCGGCCTCGGAGGGACCTCAGCGCCCGACCCGCCTGCGCCCTGCTCCCTTCCCTCCTTGCGCCATCAAAAAAGGCGCTGGTTTTCCACTCAAAGAATAAACAAAACGGCCTTTCCCCCGGTCGAAAGCGTGCCAGTGCCCCCGTCAGCCCGGGCAGGGAAGGCGGGTCCCGCCTTGCCGGGGGCTCCCGAATCCCGATGCCCGCACTGCTAGGTGGTGCGGCGGCGAGGAATGCAGGATCGGGCCCGCCGTGATGAGTTCCTGCCCCTCTGCGCCCTGCGCTCCCGGAGATGCTTCGCGGCTTTGTTTCTGCTGCTCTCGGCACTTAAATAATCAAACCTCGATCAGCTCCCCAAGTGAAAGGAGACAGATCCCCCTGCGTGCTCTGAGCGGCGTGAGCGGGATTAGAAAGGCTGGGGATTTATCTCTGTTTAAGTCAGTCTCCCCCACCTCCGAGCCGTGAGGAGATCATTTATGAGTTTAGTAAAGTGTGATGAGAATTACCGGTCCCTTAATTGGTTAGCATGGCGGGGGAGAAAGCGGAACGGGAAAACGCCGGCCGGGGAGGTGCTTCAGCGCTGCTCAGGTTGGAGCAGGTTCCCGAGCCCGTTTTGCCCGTGGTCGAGTGGGGGGCTCTCGGTAGAATAATCCTCGTCCGGGAGCTATCTGTTGTTTAATCCTGCAGAGTATGCCTTCGAGCACAATGGAAGATCGAACGTTATCAGGAATTACCGTAGTTATGGAATAGCGGGCAAAACAATTAAACCTGATTGCTGCCTGGCAGAGATTTGGATCGGGCCGTGTTTGGAGGGGAGCGGGCAAAAAGTTCTGGACCGCCTGGGTCTGGACACCGGCAGAGGAGATGCTGTCCCCGAACTGCCACCTCTCCGGCCATTGCTTCCCACTGGGCACCGAGGCCCGGACACGGGCGTCCGCTTTACGGGGCGTGGGGTAATCTACGCCGGAGCGCGACTGGAACCGGGGTCGGGGTCTCCGGGGAAGAGGCTAACAAATGTCCCTGCACGGAGGGAGCAGCTCGCCCGGGGCGCTCCCGAGGGGACCCGCTGCCAGCGCTCTCGGCTAGAAAAGTGCGGGACGGGAGATTTTTCTCTCTCCCTGGTGCTGGCTAGCAGGGAACGGCTGCGGAAAGGGGCGCTGGCCGTTTCCCAGAAGTCCCCAGCTCGTCCCGCAGTAGAAGGGACCGGGATTCCCTCCTCCTCGGGCTGCCCCGCTGAGGGTTTCTCCCGGGACATCCCCGGGACGCGCCCGCCCCGCTTGCGCCGGGCCCTCTCCGTGCCCCGCACGGCCGAGGCGGTCCGGGAGGGCGCAGGTGCCGGTGCGCAGCGCTACGCAGGGCTGAGCTGGCGGCCCCGGAGCCCCCCGCCCGAGCACTGCTTTCCCCGGCCTCGCTGCGGGGAGAGGGGATGCGCTGACGGCCAAGGGGTCTTCGTGTTTCACTACTGGGAAATGGCGAAGATTTGGAAGGACTCGGGCAGTTCTTCCTCCCAGGTGGAACAACGCAGACCTAAGAGATCAAGAAAACATTTTTCTCTTTCAAGAAGGTTTATCAGCCTAGGTTATTTCAAGAAAAGAAAAAAAACCTCATAGTTCGAAAAAGAGTCCGCTGCGGGAAAGGCTTTTTTCTGTTTGCACCGAGAGAGGTGTAGTTTTCACGGGAAATTAAATACTCGGCTCGGGCTGGCCAAAGACGCCTATTTCTGTATGTACGTTGTCGCTTTCAGAGCTGGAGGTGGCCGGGAGCAATCTCGGGTGCCGGGCCGTCACAAATCCAGCAGCAGCCCCGCACCGCCCCGCAAGGCCCCGCGGTGCAGGGGCAGGGGGTGACCGCGGCGTGCGGGGCCCCGGCGCGGCCAGAGAGGGGGAGCAGGACGGGAGCGAGCGGCGGGGGCGGCGGGGGCAGCGCACTCCCCCGGCACGGGCACGGGCTGCCGTCACAACCGCCGTCCGAGGGTGATTTAGTTTTGTGCGTGCTCACAAAAAGCGGCAGATCCTGTAAAATTAGACAATCTTTAATGTCGGCAAAGATAATCAACAAATTAACGCTCTTACGTTACACGTAGATTTCCGTAATAAACAGATTTACGCATCAAAAGATAGATTTTTAAAAGGGAATTCTCTGAAGATAGTTCGTGAAAATTAAAGTCGTGTCACCAATAACAAAACCCAACTGTTTTGGTTAAAGAGTTTAAACAGAAAATTAAATTGTACTTGACTACTCTAATAACGACCTATTTTAATTTCTTTTGTTGTAGCATTTATCCTTTAAATTTTAAAACACCGCTTCAAGATCGGCGATGCTTGCCGTAACCTTTAACGCCGAGAGGGGAAGGAAATACCGAAGTATAAATTGCCAACGGGAAGACAACGGGCTCGGTCTTTCCAGCGGCAGGTAAATGTTCATGGCGTTACTGTTCTAGCTGCGAACGGAGGGCGAGGCGGCCGGGGAGGAGGCGGCTGTGCCACGGCCCAGCGGCGGTGGCGGTGCCACGGCCCAGCGGCGGTGGCGGTGCCGCGGTTTGAACAGCGGCCGGTGCAGATGCGCAAGGGACGGGGCCGCGGGTCGAGGTCCTTCCCCCGCGGGCTCTGCCTTTGGGAGCACACGGCACCGGGGCGAGCTCCCAGGAGCTGTGCCACGCGTGCTCTTACAAGCTACACCCCCCCACACCCCACCCCACCCCCGCGCCGGGTGATTATTAATTAGTAGTTTTGAAGAAAGACGCGGGATCCCTCTTCTCGCATTCGGTGAGAGCGTTTCTCGCGGGGGAGGCTCGGGCTTGCTTCTGCCCCGGGTCGCGGCAGGCGCCTGGCCGCGGCGGGTACCGCTACGTCCCGCGGGGCTCTGCCGCCCGCCCCGGGGCTTCCTGCCGGTGCCGCACCGCCGAAATCACGGCATCCCTCGCTGCCAGGGCCGACCCGAAACCCGCCGTGTCGCCTGGAAGGACCGTCCAGGGATAACGAACAAGATGCCGTCGGGGGCTCTCCTGCCGCCGCCCCCGGGATGCGCTCTGAGGAGCTGGTGTCCATGAGGCTGGGGGGGGGGGGGGGGGGGGGGGGGTAGAGAGTCCGGGGCTCCCCAGGAGCAGTGCCAGGTGCATCTCCCAAAGGCAGGTCACCTACAGCGCCGCGATCCTCCCCCGCCCGCCCAGCTGCCTCCTTCCCCCCCACGCGCGGGCAGGTCGGAGGGACGGGGCTGGGGCCGGGCCCACGCCGGTCCCGGTCCCCTCGCCAAGGGCGCCCTCCCCTCCGCTCGCCGGCGGGGCCCTCGGACCCTGGCACGGCGGCTCTGCGCGACGTGCCGCGGCCCGGCGCCCCCTGAGGCGCCGCCGCCCGGGGACAGGCAGCGCCCGGCGGGCGGGGGCGGGGGCCCGGGCAGGCAGCCCGGACCATGCAGGAGCTGAGGGAGACGCGGGTTCCTCCCATAGCGGCAGATGCACCTGGAAAGGCACTTTCCCCTCGCAGGGACGGGGTCCGCCCGCCCCGGGCTGGGTCACTTCCCCTGGCTCCTGCAAGGGCGGAGGCTTCTCCGCGCGGTCCCCAGGGCCTGCGACCCCGCCGCCCTCGGGAGTCCCCACGGACGTGCACGGAGCTGGCGGGGGAAGTCATCCAGCACGTACTTACTGGCCACCTGGATCCCTCTAAGAGTCTCGCAAGTCTCTCCTAAAGCGAAGGGACGTTAGGGTGAGATTTAGTGGCTCTTGCACCAGAAGAAGGGTGGGAGTGATGTGTAGGGGAGATATATTCTCCCACAGTAACCTCTCCCCCTCCATCCCCGGCTGTCCCTGTCTCCCCCCTCCCCCCGGCGTGTCTGGTCCGGCTGGGTTCAGCAGAGCGGGCTGTGGGCAGCCCCTCGGCAGAGGTTGTGTGAATGGAGGATCGGCGTGGCTGACTCCTCCTCCCCTGCAAGCGCCTCTATTTGAGCTTTGCAAAGTTGAGGGTGAGCAGGCATCCGAGGTGAGGCGTGCGAGGCGGCTGTGCCCCCCTAGCACGGACAGACGGACACACGCACGGACACACACACGCACGGACACAAGCACGCACGGACACACGCACGCACACGCCGCCCTGCTCTGCGCTGCGAGCGGGTGCAAGCCCGGAGGCGATCCTGGAGAACAACCTTTCCCTGTCGCTGTTGCCGGCTCCCGCAGGGCTGGAGCCGGGGAGCTGCGTCGCGGAGCAAACTTCCCCCAAAGGGCTGAGCTCGCCAGCCTGGTGCCTGCAGCCGGAGCCGGCCTCCGGCTTGGCGGGCAGGGGCCAGGTGTCCTGGAACAAGTGCGGTCCAGGGGGAGACTGGCTGCCCGGCGGCCGGCAGAAGGTCTGCGAGCAGATGGGCTCCGATGTCCGAGACCTCAACGCGCTGCTGCCCTCCGTGCCCTCCCTGCCGGGCAACAGCAACTGCACCATGCCGGTGAGCAGCGCGGCGCAGTGGGCTCCCGTCCTGGACTTCCCCCCGGGGACCTCCTACGGCTCGCTGGGGCCGCACTCCTTCATCAAGCAGGAGCCGAGCTGGAACGGGTCGGACCCGCACGAGGAGCAGTACCTGAGCGCCTTCACCGTCCACTTCTCCGGCCAGTTCACCGGCACGGCTGGGGCTTGCCGCTACGGGCCCTTCGGCGCCCCGCCGCCCAGCCAGCCGCCCTCCGGCCAGGCTAGGATGTTCCCCAACGGGCCCTACCTGCCCAACTGCTTGGAAAGCCAGCAAGCGATCCGCAACCAGGGTAAGGGCAGCGCTGCCGGGCGCCCCGGGCTCGGGTGGGCGGCCCCCGGAGGCGTCCGCTTAGCCTTGCTGGGCCGCGCTTGATGTAAACACCAAGCCCAGCCTTTCTTCGCAGCAGCCGGGCAGGGTTAGGCGAGCCAGCCCTTCCGTGCCTCCTTTCCCTCCCTGCGCGGCAGACGCGTCGATCCGGGGAGTTCTAGGAGCCACGAGTTGCTTGCCCCCACCCCTCCTGTGGGGCAGCGGGCTGCAGCGGGAGGCTCCACCGGGCGGGCTGGAGCCCCCCCGCCTCCCTCCCCCGGTCGGAGCAGCCTCTTGCCTCGCAAAGGTTTGTTCGGGCTGGGGGACGGCGCAAGTCCTGGAATGGAGATGGGGCCGATGCCCCGAGACAATACCCTCTACAAATCTTGGGGGTGGGGAGAGTGCCTCCAAACCTCCTCCAGAATGAAAACCGCTGTCCGCACGTTAGTGTTTTTAAGTCCCTCGTCGAATTAACCTCGGGAGCGCTGGATGCCCCCGGGCCGGGGTGCACAAACAGGGGCGCCTCGTAGTTTCTTTTCAGCATCTCCGCGGCCAGGACAGGCTGCTGTTTGCACCGCCCTGAGAAATTTCCGTGGGCTGCACGGCCGGGCAGTGGGTCATCCCCCGCGTGTGGCACCGGGATCATCATCTAATCGTTTTTCTTCTAGTGGCTGCAGTATAAACATCTGCTGGTGCAAACGCGAGGAAGAAAGGAGAGGGGGCGAGCGTGCGGAGAGCTTGCCCAAGACCTTTCGGGTCTTGTTCCCCCTCCTTAAGCTGGTCCGTGCTGTCGAGCGCCTGCCCCGCACTCCCCGGCCCCGGGCGAGGCAGCGGGGGAGTCTGGCCGAGGGGTGGTCGGGCCGTCGCGGCCCTGAGTCTCGGGGGCTGGGGGAGCGGCGGAGGGTGCGCGGCCGGGCCGGAGCGGGACGGCTCGCCAGGGTCTCTCCGCTTCGGGCGCGGAGTCGTCCGCGCCCGGCCTGCAGCGCGGGCTTGCTATGCGCCACGGGGGCAACCACGTACCCACAGAGAGGGGCTGGGGGACGACCAACCCGGGAGGACCCGGGCGATTCGGGCTGTCCCCTGCTCTCTGGCGGCTGGCGAAGGGGCCGGAGCGGAGGCCGAGGCCGGGCGGGCGCGCTCTGTGCTGGCCGCCGGGGGGTGGCCCGAGGCCGACTCGGTGGCCCGGAGCGATGTTTGCAGCGAGGAGAGGCGATGTTGTGGTTGTTCGGCAGCGGGGCCGCGCACGAGCCTCCCCCAGGCAGTGCCGGGTCGCAGTCCCGGGGCCACCGCTCTGCTGCCTTACCCCCGCGCCGGCCCCTGCCACCGCTGTCCGCCCAGCGCCGAGCTCTAACGTCGGAAACCGCGGAGCGGGGGGACAGGGCCGCGCCGCCGAGCCCGGCTGGGAAAGATGGGCAGCATCCCTGGAGCTCGGGGGGAGGCTCGGCCGCGCCGGCCCGGGCCGGCGGCGAGGCCCCGCGGGGAACCCAGTCTCCGAGCGGCGGGACCCGGCGATCGCCCCAGCACAGAGCACGCCGGGCCAAGGGAGCTCGGCCGGGGAAATTTTTGAGTCATCTGAAAGGATTTTAGACATGGGAGAGGGTTTGTAAGCGCTGGGCCAAAATAGCGACGAGAAGGTGGAGAGGAGGGTGAGGGAGTTAAACTCGGCCCTGGGTGGGTGAGCGGGCGGGCGAGGGACAAAATAGCTGCCACCCCGCGCCATCCTGTCGTCTGAGTTTAACCCCCCCCCCCGAAGAGAAACGGAGTCTTTAACGCACCGAACCACGGAGCCCGCGCTGGGCTTTACTCGACTCCAGCGCTCTGCCCGCGGTGCTCGGTCTGCGGCACCGCAAGCCCCGCACACGCACCTGTGCGTGCCCCTAGAGCCGGGGCGCAGCGGCCTTACGCCTCTGCACCACCCGGCCCCGCTCGGGCGGACCGAGGCCCTGCAAGGGCCTGGGAGACGGCGCCGTTCCCGGGAGCAAGGGCCGTGTCCTGGCTCCCTCCGCGCCCCGCCGGGCCGGGCGGCCGCGCCGCGGGGCCGCGCTCTGCGGCGGGAAGGGGGGTCCCTTCAGCTCGGGGCGCCTCCCCGCACCGGGGCTTAGTCACAACTATTTTCGGCGACACGCAGCGAGCTCCTTCGGCAAGGAGGAATTCGGCAAGCGGTGTTTGCTTGCCTTTTTTTTTTTTTTTTTCCCGAGTGGATGGATAAAATGTTCTTGCTTTGGCTCTCCTCAAGGTTGAACTATTTTTATTTTTTTTTAGCCGGTTCCTCCGACCGTGGGAAAGACGCTACCTTGGCTCTGCGATGACATTTCTGCCAAGTTTAGGATAGAGTGGGGGTTAGGGAACTAAGGCTTTGAAACCTCTGCCCAATTTTCCTCTTCTCGTTTGCCTGTCTCTTTCATCCAGCTGGGCTCCTCCAACAACTGGATGCCTCCAGCGGGCCCCGTTCTCCAGCAGATGTACAACTTTCAATTATTTTCAGCACATTTTAATCAGGCCTGGCTCTGATAACGCCCTAATTAAAGAGACCTCACTATCGGCAGCTCGGTTCAGAACTCAACTTTCTTATCACATTCCTGAAGCTTTGGGTCAGGCAACACCGGAAAATGTGGCCAAAACCTCATTCTGCTCCGAGCTGAGTTTTGAAGGTCACCGAAAGTCTGCGCCGGGCCAAAACTAACGTAGAAAGTGTCAGTATTTTCTGCAAGTTGAAAAAGAGGCAGAGGGAAATGGGGAAAAGGGAGTTGAAGGTTGAGCCTCTACCCTGAGGGCTAAGGGAGGAGATAAGGAGCGACAGCTGTGGGATGGGAGCCCGTAAGGTACCGGCCTGTCAACGCTGCTCCGATCGCCACGAAAGGAGCTCTGCTCCTGGGGCGAGAGGGATGCGAGAGAGACTTGGCTGGTGACAAGCCAGTCCCACTTCTATCTCAGCCTCGCAGTCTCAGGCCTGGCTAAAAATCATCGCGAAGGTGAAGGTTTAGAAGTCTTCTGGATTTTTTTTTTCCCCCCTTCACCATTGCTGCCTTCATTTCTCCCGCGCAACTCCGCAGGTTGATTTAAGTTTTGCAATGTCGCTGGATCCAGACTGTCTGCAGAGAGAATAAAATGGAGAAGCAACAACCGGATCCCTTTGTGGCCTCTCCATTTCATTCTCGCTGAACCCCCCTGTGATTATCGATCGGCGGCAGTGAAGCAAAGACCTGCACAGCGCCGAGCACTCGGCACCGAAGGGAACCGGGAGAGGAGCCTGAGTGCTACCTCTCGACTGACAAAATCGCCCTCCGGCCACATGCCACATCCAGAGGGGGCTGTGGAGGATGTCCGTGCTGGAATAAGCGGGTTAAGAGAGAGGGGTGTGAGGGAGGGAGTGCTCGTCGTCGGTTTGGTTTCTTTTCCCAGCCCGCGTCGGACTTTTTGTGGTTTTTTTTTTTTTTTTTTTTTTTTTTTTTTTTTGTTGTTGTTGGGTTTTTTTTTTTTTTTTTTGGAAGAGTGGTTCTCGGAGGAGCTTGGTTCTCGGAGTAAATGCTGATGAGCCGAGAAGCCTCTGAGATAATATTACTTTGTAATTACTTTTTTAGCTGAAGTTGTTTAGCCAGCTCCAAGTCATTAATGAAAGTTGGTGTCCAGGCACCTGATTTACGATTTCGTGTCGGCCCGGGGTCAGCAGAGGTGGGCTCTTTCCATCTGAATTTGCTCGGTGTAGGAAACAAAATAGGCTGTTTATTATTTTGGAGAGCAATTTTCGCTGAAAGGAGGAGTTTTATTTTTGCATGTAACATTCCGCCTCTTTATTGCAGACTCTTCAGAAAGCTGCTCTAAAAAAAAAAAAAAAAAAAAAAAAAAAGAAAGATTAAAGGGTAACTTCTAAATTGGAAACGGCAGAGGAGTACACTGAGCAGATGGGAATCTTCCTCTTTAATATGAGCAACAATTAATGAAAACATCCTTTTTATTACCGAAGCCGATCTGTTCTCTTTAAACACGAACGAGACTTCCGACTTCCCGCCCCTCGGAGCGGGCTGCCCGGCTCGCCTCTCCCCGGGCCGGGGGTCCCGCCACCCCGCCCCGCGCCCACAGCCGTGCTGGGGAGGGGGGTGCGGCGGGACAGTGAAGGAAGGGGCTCAGCCTGGCTGTGTCTCCCCCCGCCGCGGGCAGCAGCCCCGGGGAAAAGAGCAGCCCCGGTGCAATAAATACTTCGGCAGCCCGCGGCGGGGCGGTGGGTGCGGGGCGGTGGGTGCGGGGCGGTGGCAGCCCCCGGCGCTCGGCCGGGTGTGGGGTCCTCTCGCTCGACGCCTGCTCGGAGAGGCTTCGGGGGAAGCTGGTGGCCGAGCGGGCTCAAGGCCCCTCCTAACCCTGTTGTGGTCTCTTCGGCAGGGTACAGCACCGTGGCGTTTGATGGGACCCCGAGCTATGGCCACACGCCGTCTCACCACGCCGCTCAGTTTACCAACCACTCCTTCAAACACGAGGACCCCATCAGCCAGCAGCCCTCGCTAGGTAATTTCAGCCTCCGCGGGGTGCGGACCTCGCTCCCGGCCGCGGGTGACCGTCTTAAAGGGCGCTGGCGGACGGCTGGCAATCCGGAGTGGCTCCGGAGTCGCGCCGCTGTCCCCCGCAGGCCTGGCACAGAGCTAGAGCTGCCCAAGCGTTGGAGGACGGGGCCCTGCGGCCCCCTCCGCAGCTCAGGGCTGGGGCGAACGGCCGGTCGCCGCAGGAATTAATTCTTTGCCGCTTTCTCCGCAGGGGACCAGCAGTACTCGGTGCCTCCCCCGGTGTACGGCTGTCACACCCCCACCGACAGCTGCACGGGCAGTCAGGCCCTGCTCCTCCGGACCCCCTACAACAGGTACCTCTGCCGGCAGGGAGCTTTGCCTTGCCTCCTTCTGCGCGGGTTGTTGCTCAGACGTGGTCTCTCCCCCCATGCCGTTCAGCTTTATCCTTTCTGCAATGAAACTTTTATTTTTTCCTTTCTTAAAAGAAAAAAAAAAAAAGAGTCATATGTTAAAAAACCAAACCAAACCAAACCAAACCAAAAAAACAACCAACTAACCAAAAAAAACCCCAACCCAAACCAAAGCCCTCAAACAACACAAAACCAAAAAAGATGCCGCGCCTTCCGCCCCGGGCCCCGCCGTGCCTCAGAGCTTTCCCGGGCCGGGTTTGCGGGGCTGGCCGAGCATCCCCCGTGGGGCTTGGGCACTGTGCTGCCGGCTCGGGGAGCCGCTCTCCGGCGGCAGGTGCGGATCGCCTCTGGGAGCGGGGAGCCGGGCCGCCCGGCCTCCTTGGAGCACGCGTGTCCCGCAGCCCGCTGGTGCGAAGGGTTTGGGATTTGCCCTCATCTGCGCCGCGGCGGGAAGTGCCCCAGCAGAGCCTCAGGCTGCAGGGCTCCGCCGGCCCAAATCCGGCTCCGGAGCATCCCCTCGCTGTCCGAGGCGGGGACCCCGCCACCCCCGCCCTGCACCCGTCCCCTCCGCCTCGGCGCAGGCTGCAGAGCGGAGGTGGCCCGCTCCGGTGACAGCATCCAACCCGCAAGGCAGGGGCAAGTTGTCGGCGCCCTGTCCCCGCGCCTTCCCCCCGCTCCCGGCGCTGGGGGGCCCCGCTGCCGCTCTTTCCAAGGCTGGGAAGGGGTGGGAGCGCTCGCTGCTGGGCAGCAGCGATGGGCAGAGCGTGGTACAGGCAACTAAAACTCAGCTCCATCCAGGGGCTTCGTCTTGCAGAGCAAGAGCCCTTCTGATGGCTCCCAGGAGTGACGGGGACTGGCCTGCAGGGAGGTTATTTATTGAAAACGGGGCAATAAACCTATCGGATTTCCTTGCTGGGAGAAAGGTGCATCTGGAGCTTTGCCGCAAGCACGAACTCTTTGCCAAGAAGCGGGTCCGTTGCAAGCACAGCTTCCCGTTTTCTTCGGTCTGGCATGAGGGCTGGGCGTGTCTCTTGCAGTTTTACAACGTGTTTAGTGAGCAAAGAAGTTCCCCAAAATTTATTCTTCAACTTTTTGTGAACTTGGAGCCAGTCCCGTATCTTGGAGTTGCTAAGTAACTCCCGCACACAAAACAATATGCCTCCGCGAAGGAAGCCGCGAGCGGCTCCTCTTGTAGGCCGGTTATATCATTTCTGATTAATCAACACTGGACGTGGGACAACAAAATTCTGTCACTTCCAGAAGCCACTTCGCTAATGAACGTGAGTTGACGTCAAGGGAAGGAGGGAATGAGGTAATGAAGGAAGGAAAGAAGCCTATCCAGAGAGATTAGCTTGCAGAATAATTGGCGGGGCGAACTCCTGCGCTGAAGTGACAGAGATTGCTCGGCTCGCAGGGAAATCTATAAATATGGTTTGTAGGGAGGCTTGGGGAGGGCAGCTCCGAGCCGCCGCGGGCAGCCGCCGCTCTCCCCAGCCCCGTCGAGCCTCGGCGCTCTCCTCGGCCCCGTGCGACACCGCGGGGCTCCCTCCTGCGGCGTTTGTGCTCTGCCGGACGTTTAGAGGGGCAAGCCCAGGCCTGGGAGGTGTGGTTCCGATAGGAAACCGCTGCTTGTGCCGAGAGCTCTCCCCTCCATGTGCTTCCACTGGGGAGGGAGTGAGCCCAGTCTGGCATCGCCCTAAGGCGGCCGCCTCCAGCCCTGCGCTGCGGGACCCGGACCCCGGCCCGAGTGGGCAGCGCTGCGCGGCCGGTTTCTTCCCGACCTTAGCCTTGATCCTACTGCGCTCCCTGGGAGGTTTAGTGCTTACTTCGGTAGGATGAGGATTTAAGCCCTTAAAGATCACACGAGCCAATACTGATGTGTGGGGGTGTAAGCCAGGGCAGAACTCGCTCCGTGTCGAGGGCAGGTCCTATTGTACAAAGCCTTCTCCAGCACCTAAGCCCGAACAGGTGGGGGAGCTCGGTATGGCCTCCCCTTGTCCCCTCCTGCACACGTTCAAAAGCATCTGGACAAAACGATGTTCCTACTACCCAAGCGTTCTTGCTAGAAAGCGTTGTCGAGGAAGTGGGTGACTAGTTACCGTGCAAAAACGGGCGTGGCTCATCAGCCCCATTTCCAACGGCCTGAAGACGGACCGCACTGGCTTACTCAGCGTTCATCTTGATCTGGCGGGGTCTTTTTTACTGTTCTTTTTAAGACCGTATTCATTCCGTATCTCCTTTGCGAAGATTTGATTTGCTTTTGCCGGTTCAGGTCAAGTTTGACAACTCCGCTTTGACAACCGGTGCCTCGGCTGTCGCGTCTGAGCGCCGGGGGTGGCAGGGGTGGGGCGGTGAGGCTGCCCGCGGCCGTGACCGTGCCCGCTGCGCGCCTCCGTGCGCCCACGGCACGCAGGGGATGGTGACGGGGCTCGTCGCGTCCGTCGCTCCTCGCCCTGGCCGAGGACAGCAGGCGCTCCCGTTCGCCTGTAGCAGCGGAGAGGGGGCGATGCGGCGGGAGGAGCCGAACGCGGGAGCGGGAGGTGTTGCCTTTTTCCCCGGCGGGATGCGGCGGCCGGTGCTTGCCCCGCACCGCCTTCTGCTTTGCCCCTCACCGGGACGCTCGAGGGGCGCACGGGCGTCATTTGTGATCCCTCCCTCCCACCCACCCTCCCCCCCGGCCCAGGCTTCGGGTCCTCCCGGCCTTGCGCCCGCCCGCTGGGTCCCGCCGGGCCCGTCCCCCGGTCACCTCCCGTCTGGGATCTCTGCTGCGCTGAAGCGAGCCCGAGGGGTCGTTCCTCCGCGGGCGGCGGCGGGGCAAGACAGCAGCCGCGGGGAGATGCAGGAGTGAGCCACCGCCACCTGATGCTCTCTTCCCCCTCCTCGGCATCTCACCGGCTGGGTGCAAGGGACCGCCACGAAGCCGCTCTCGGCTTCCGCGCTCTCCGCGGGGAGCCGCGGGATCCTGCGGCCAGGAGAGCTCCCGGCCTGGCTGGTGCCAGCCCCTCTGCAGTGCGGGGGGTAGTTGGGCGAGCCCAGGGCTGAAGAGCCTTGCCTTCTCTCCCGTGGCAAGGCAAAGCAGTCGGGAAGGCGACAGCTTGAAAGAAATGGTTAAAAGATCGTAATTCTTATGCTGGAAGCAAAAGTATCTCTGAAATCTCTCGCCTCGGCAACTACTTGCTCTCTGTTTATAGCGCAGCCTGCTCCTCTGCCAAGGAACACTGCGCCTGTTGTTGATAGCTGGACATGGATGACAAACCCGCACAGATTGCAAGTGTGCCTCAGATGACTAGCATTTGTGGGTCCATTAAAATGGTGACGTGAACTTTTCTACCTCGCGCTGTTTAATGTAGTAAACATGCTCGATGCTGAAAATTTACTGTGAGTCACACTTACAAAGACTCTAAAAGTGGAGGAGTTTCGGTTCAGATTATAGCTCTTTCTGTGCAGAGGTCAAGAACTCGGTAATACTGCAATGCAGGCCAAAACAAACTCTATATGATCTACTACTGGTTTCCTTTTAAGTTCCCTTTTTGCTCAGCGTTGACTTCCTTTTATTCCACTCCAACTTACATTAATCCCTGTTGTAGAAATGTGTGTCTCCCCCCCCCCCCCCCCTTCCTCTCGTTTCTCTTTAAAAGCATCCCTGTAATGAAAATAAGTTATTTTTAGTGTCGTCTTTGTGGCCGTTTGGAGGGCCAAGGATTCAGTTTGGAATCAGTGCAGGCGTATCCCCGGAGACCCCGCTTTCGTTCTCATCGGTCAAACCTCGTCCAAAATCGAGATTTTGAGAGGAGCCGTTAATTCCATGAGATCATCTCACGGCACTGTCAATAATAAACCACGGCGAGGCGTAAATGGAGTTAGGGATGTCCTGTTCTCTGTCACATGTCAGACGCGAGATGTTTAATTCTGTCTCGATGCCCAGTGGTCCCCGGGCGAACGGCCTGCCAGGGCGCAGAGCCCGGCTGTGCCCACCTGCCTCCCGCCCCGGGGCCGCTTTCGCACAGCTTAGCCCAAGCTTGGGCAATCCCAGGTTTTTCGAGATACAGACCCCTTGGGGCCGCGGGCTCAGCATCTCCACAGAAAAGAAATTCCTCCCCTTGGCCACTGCCGGCAGCAGAGATCACATGGGCCCCCTCGGCAGCCCGCGTGAGGGGTGTGAGGGTGCCCCTCCCTGGGCACCCCGCTGCCGGGGCGTGCCGGGAGACCGCAGCGCATCCCGCAGGAATCCACTCTCAGGGCCTCAAGTCAAACGTCTCCTTCTCCCCGCGTCGCGCAGCTGAAACGCGTCCCCGCTCGGCTCCGGGGGGGTGCGAGCCGGGCTGGAGTGGGGGCCGAGCCCGGGCTGATGTGGGGCCCGAGCCAGGGCTCCTGCTCCCCCCGGCTCCTGCCCCACCGCAACTGCAGCGGGAGGGCGGGGGGGGGGGGGGGGCGGGCGGGGGGCTGAGGGTCTCTGCTGGGGCCGCCCCGAGCCAGAGGGACCCACTGCCGTAGAGCGAGATTTAGCAGAAAGAGCGAGCGGAGTTTCGCTCGCCCTCTTCCTCCGAGCGCTTTACAGGACCCCCAGCCTGCCCGAAAGGCACTGGGGGCTCCTTTCAAAGGCTGAAGCCCGCTCGGGCTCCGCCGTTAAGCTGTGGTCGGAGCTGCGAACCCAGAAACCCGGGAGCGAAGCGCGGCGGTGAATCGGGGAGGGCAGAGGGGAGCTTTAGACGGGGAGGCGAAGACGGTGAGCCGTGGCTTCACCTCGCCTCTGGACATTGCGCTGGCTTCGGAGCGGTTTGGTTTGGACACTGTCACCCAAAGGCGGCATGCAATACAGTGGCTGCGAGCTAGTGACAAGATGAATAAGTGTATTGCTTTATGAAAAAGCAAAGGAGGGGAAAAAGTGGATATTGTGGGGGAGGCTCTTATAAATGAACTGTCAAGCGAAAGAAAGTTAAAGGGAAATCTCCTGCTGTAAATGCATCGGGCGGGCACTTCTAATAAAAATCAGGGTCCTGGAGGAATTAATTACGGCAGCATTACAGGAAGAATTCGTGGAATTGCAAAACGTAGTTGGCACAGACCAGCACGGACTGCTATTGCAAATGGGGAAACTGCAGGAGAGTTTAACAATTCCTGAGCTGATATGCAGGACATTGTAGTAGCATAATAGCACTTCAGACACACTAATGAATAATAGTGTTCAGTGATACTGACAAATGATATTACGCATACTTCGAGATTGAAGTCACTTAATTTGTTTTTATATGCAAAAGCTTCCCACTGGAATCTGACTTTTTTAGGTCGCTTCTACCTGCCACGGAGAAGAAAAAGAAGAAAAAAAAATACCCACTTCTAAT
Source organism: Leptosomus discolor (assembly GCF_034619465.1). Lineage (NCBI taxonomy): Eukaryota > Metazoa > Chordata > Aves > Leptosomiformes > Leptosomidae > Leptosomus > Leptosomus discolor. The sequence goes on along the minus strand of NC_141402.1, from coordinate 19,748,703 downwards.
AAGAGAATGATATCAATTCACCGCAGAAGTCCAGAGAATTTAGGTGTAATTAATCAACAGGGAGACTTGCGTTTATTGTGAGCGGCTGTTCCCCGGCATCAATCACAGAGCCCGGCTGAAAGGCCCGGGGGCTCCCGCCTCGTTCCCCCCCGCGGCTCGCCGGGACGAGGCTGCGCGGCGGCGGGGGGCTGCGCTGTGCGGAGAGCCCTGCGCTGTGCGGAGAGCCCTGCGCTGTGCGGAGAGCCCCCGCCGCCTGCCTCTTCGCCGGACGGCGGGGGCGCGGGGGCCCGGCCGGGCGAGCCGCTCCGCGGGGCTCCGCGGCCGCCCAGCGCCGCCGCATCCCGCTGCATCCCGCTGCCATTTACCGCGGCCGCGCTGCCGGGGTTTGCAGCTTCAAAGTGGAAAGCGATGGTGGGGAAACGGCGGTCTGCAGCAGCCGCCCGTGCTGGCTTCGCTGTGTGCCGGCGGGGAAGGAGCGTTTTCCAGCGGTGAGCTTCGCTTATCGCTCAGCCACTCCATTTTTCTCCTGCTTGTCAAGCCCCTCTATGTAGGAACATCCATCATGAGTCACGATAGCTGCTTCACTCCATTAACCACGTGGTCTCTCACACTCCTGGTTAAAACAGTTAACAGATTCGCCTTTTTAAAACAAGTCTGCTTCGTTAGCCCGCCAGGCTGCCAATATTCGTTTCATTAATTTCAATGTGTCGATATCGGATATTACTCTTCTGTAAGGAAAAAGTTTTATGTCTCCGCTTCTAGCCATTCACAAATTGACACGTTTGCAGACCGAGAGAGACTTTTCAATCCACAGCCGTTCTTTTCTTTTATTTCTTTTTTTTTTTTTTAATTATAATACATCGATAAAAGGGATTGTGTAAAATAAATTCACTTTCTACTGTTATATATTTAAAAACAATAACAAAGAAAATGTTCCTATCTTGATGTATCGGTGTTAACTTGATCGCAGTAATTTTAGTTCTAATTCTATATATTTTCACAACAGTGACAATTTATACCAAATGACCTCGCAGCTGGAATGCATGACATGGAATCAAATGAACTTGGGATCCACGCTGAAGGGGTAAGGCGCTTTATTCTTTTCTAACGCTCTGCCCTGGTGCAGCTGTATTACTGAGCTGACTTTTCTTGTATTTACAACTTGAGTCCGGTCACCAGCACAAAACAATACCGACCGGTTCCGACGGCGGCTCATCCCTGCCGATAGCTCACCGTGTATTTGAAACACACGTGTAAAAACCCCGGTGGAGCGGCGGGTGCTGCTGGCTCAGGCTCACCGAGGGGAGCAGTCGGCACCTCAAAGGCGAAGCTCCCGACGGCGGGCTGCGGCCGTCCCGCTCCGCCCCCGCGGGGCTCCACGCCAGCCGCGGGGCTCCGCCGGGGCCGGGCCGGGGGTCCCGGGGCCGGGGGTCCCGGGGCCCGTCCGGGCGGGGCAGCTGCGGCCCCTCCCGCTCTCCTCCTCGGGCTGTCGCCTCTTCCCACCTTCCCTCTTCCCTTTCCCTCCCTTCGCCAGGCCCTGCGTCCTGTGTCCCGGCCCTGCCGCCTCCCGGCTTCCTTCCTCCCGGCCATTGTCGCCCTCCCACCTGCCGGGAAGAGGCTCCGGCCCGCCTCCCCCGCGGGGCTTCCTGCCGCTGGGCGGGCAGGAAGGCCCCGAGGCGCCGCGGGGCCCCGCCGGGGTGGCGGCCGCTGCGGGGGGGGCGGGCAGCGCTCCCGGCCCGGCCGGGCCTCGCCCCCGCCGGGCCTTCCCCCGCCGGCACCCGGCCCCGGCTCTCCCGGGCCCGGCCCGGGGCGAGGGCGGGATGCCGGGGGAGGAAAGGAAAGGGCGAAGGAGCGAGCGAGGCGGCGCGAAGCCCTCGGTGCCCGGTGCCCCCCCGCGGTCCTGCTGCGGGTTGGTTGTCCTCTGACACACCCGGGGGAGCGGGAGGTGGGACCGAGACCCGCTAGGCTGGTGCGCTCCCCTCCCTGCACCTTGTGTCACCTACGGTCACCTCCATGAGCAAAGGAGCCGCCTTTCGGTCTTAGCCAGGGTAAAGCCAAAGACGGCCTGCGCCGCTCCCGGCAGGTCGTTGGCTATGGAGACTGCCCTGCCGAAGGTAGGTGTCACCAGCTTGCTGTGAGATGTTCTCAGTGTGCAGTCTCAAATGAACGACAGAAGTCTAGAAAAGCCTGCATGGATCCATGCCTTCATGTAGTTGTCCATAAGTGTGAAAACCTTGTTCAACGTGGACTTTGTGTACAGCGCTGTAGCGTGATAAAGGAAGAATTGTTCTGCTTCTAGCTCATTCACAAATGGTGTTTGAAGGTTAGAGGGAGAAGATAGTAGCGTAGTGAGCTATCTGTGTAGGAATGAACGAGAGATCTGAGCCTGAAGAGATCTGTCAAGGAGCTCTCTTGTGGTTAGAGAAGATCATCAGATCCTATCGTTCTGTACAGTTCAGTGTCTTTGCTGCCCACCCTCTCTTTTTAAAGGTTATTTCCTACTTTTTTTTTTCCCATAAGTGTTTTTGATTTCCTCTTTAAACTGTACCCTTTAAAGATCAGTCATTGCAATATTAGACACTGTTTTGTCTCTTCTGAAGAAAATATCCTGCAAAATGGAGAAACACATCAACCTTGACTGAGGTCCAAGTTATTAAAGCAAGGAAGAGGTTATTCTTTGGGGAACTCAGTGAAAAAAAAAAAAAGACACAATAGAAATATTAAAGGAGTACTGAACAAAATAAATGGCTTCTTACTTGTCCAGGAGTCAGACTGTTAGCAGTGTAAAGTATGTGACCTAGGATGCATGAAAGGGGGGGAAGGAGAAATCAAGATGAATGATCTATGGTAAAACAAAGCTGAAAGTTTTGGTATAGGCCAAGATTGTAGAATCTGCGGAAAATCAGTGCTAGACATAGCCTCATCACTGGTAATATGAGCCAAAATAGTTATCTGTCTTTTCTGGCTGCGAGTTACAATACACAGTACCTCCAATCTCAGTTGCCATGAACATAAGGTATTCTTCCCAAGATTTACATCTTTAAAATATATGAACTGTTCATAAGTGATTCCCAGGCGTTTAGTATTTCAGATGCTTTTCTCAATCTTGTAGTTGTAATTTAAGAATTTTGGAATAAGTCTTTCTGTTGAAATATGGAGCTTCTAGATTCCGTCCAATGATGACAGTTCTTGTTTAGCTCCTTGCCTTGAGTTCTCTCCAGCCCTTCTTCCTGGCTTCAGTAGGACTTTTGCATATTATAAGAAGGAAGAAAACATTACCACTAAGTTCTGCAAATAGAGAACTCTAAAATTATATGAAACTTATGGATCTTGCACTTTATGCTTGACAGTAGACCAGTAGATTTCTGGGTTCATGTTCAGCATAAATTTAATATACTGAAATGAAGCTGTTGCCATGCAGTTCATGTAGGGTTAGCAGCTTCTATTCTTAAGTTATCCAGCAGTTTATTTGAGAGCATTCTGGTTTTGGCTGTTTACATTCTTGCCAATATTGGACTGATCAGCTCACTCCAGAATCTCCTCACTCCAGAGTAAAAGTTTGAAATTTGGCAAAGAATACTGTGAGGTGGCCAAAGCTGTGTCTTTTTCAGTCATTCCTGTTGAAAATCTTTCCCACTGTGTGGCAAGCTTATGAACAGTCCTGTTTGTGTGTGACCAGAAGAAAGACCCTGGCATCTAAACTGTTGAATGATTTTGTCTGCTCAGAGCGTGCTTCAGCCTATGGCTTTAAGGCCTTAGAAGACTTTTTTTTTCCTGAATGTTTTTTCCTGCCTGGATGTTTTCATGTCAGATATTGGAACTGAGGGCAAGGAGTTTCTTTGTTGCTGTAGGTTTTAGTCCTTGAGTGATTTCAGTAGGTGTAAGCATTAAGGAACTGCAGAAGGCATGGCCCGAGTGACAAGCAGAGGTGGGCAGTAGAAGGTGTGGGACAGAGTGCCTGGCCAGCCATTGCTAAGTGGTGGAGTGAGACACATATGGTGAACAGAGGTGTTGTCTTCTGGCAGAGTACAACGATGAGATAGACTGGCAGGGGAAGGGGAGAGAGGTGTAAGTGGGAAGCAGATAGAAAAGGCTGCAGCCGTGGGTTCTAGATGTTTCTACTTGCTGACAAACCAAAAGGAGGTCTGCTGGCCCAAACAGCTTCTCCCTGCAAGGGGTTGTCCCTGGAGAAGAAGCCAACCCGCTGCTGCTACCATATAGTCCAAGTGACTTGAATCTGTCTTGTAGATTTTCACTTAGGTTCTGAACAGCGAAGACTGAGCTCCAGTTGTGCTTATCCCTCGTGTGAGGGAAGAACAGTGCCTTGTGAGCTGGTGCGATGATTACGTGTTGCCTCTTTGTCCAGGGACTTATCTGTCACCTTCTGAACTTTGGGTAGACAAGAGGGATGGCTGGCTTGTGGTCTGCGAGAGCTGTCACACAAACCGGCAGCTTCAAGGATCTGAAAGGAAAGCTTCATGGTTAAGGCAGTGAACACCACTGTGGGACTGGATTTTATCTCTCCAGACTGTTTGCTCGTGGCTTGTTCCTCATTTTGTGGTATTTTGTTTGGAGCAGCTGAGATCACTTTTAAACTGTTGCAGTAAAGTCAGTGGGTCCTTTACTTATTACCCTGAGAACTCGGATCTCAGACGTCTCAAAATGGATGTCCCACATTAGTGGACACCTTTCCCTTCAGTTTGTCCTCAATATTTTTGTGTTGCTTTCTTATTTGTCCAATGTGGAAGATACTGCTTCCCTTTGTAGTGTTGTTGTAGAGGTATACCTCATAACTATAAAACTTTCCTTGATATTTTGATGAGTTTTGTATAAAAGTGACACGGAAATAACTTATACCAAGCAGGAAATGATATGGCATGGTAGAAAAGAAGTGTAGCCACATACCCAACAGCAAGACTTAACAGAAATATGGCATAGCTGTCTCTTCAGCTGCTCGAGTAAAAAGTTTTGATCCATATTTCCAAGTCATCTGAAATCAAGTATATAACCAGAAAAAAGTTGTGGGGTTTTTTTTTTTTTTTTCAATTTTATTTTTGGTTTTGCTCGGGTGTTAAAAAGTCGGCATGTTCCACGGAAATTGGCGTTTATTGCTGTTTGCTCAGGCTCACTGGAAGGGAAATTAGGTACGATGTCTGCAGAACACTAGCACTGCATCTAAAACAGGAGAGTGAAAACTTCTTTTGTCTGGGAGTGAATTGTAAAGGTTTTTCTGTTTAGCTTTGGTGGTATTATTAGTAAAATTTGGAGGTGCAAAACTTCCTACTTGGGTTCAGTTCTACAGTCAAGTTGAATTGGAAATGGACAAAGACCTATTGTCTCTAATACTGAATTTCCCCTTTCCTACTGATAGCTGAGGGTCTCATTTTGAAGGGAAGTGTTGGGTGAAGTCCTGGTTCCACTCAGGTCAATGGTAAAAAAACCCAAACCAAACAAAGACTATTGAAGTCAGAGGGACCAGGGTCCTCTGAAAATCCGGTGCCTTCCTTTCATCAACCAGCTGGTTTTCTCATTGGAGATGGCAGAAAGGCTGTAATCTGTGAAATCACATTTTTTAATATTCCTTTGCCTTGGAAAGTGCAGATAAAAATGCAGCTTTATACTCCACCCTCTGTAATAGTATTAGACAAAAAACAGGCAGAAACATGATCTTCTATATAACTAACCAGAATCTTTTTGCTGTCTCCATACATATTTTTCCCAGGGTGCTAGGATGGTAAATATTTTAGCAGAGGGAATTAACTCTACTTCTCTTCCTTTATGTTCTGTTATCAACGGCACTAGCCCACACCCTCACTTTGCCTCATTTTTGGCTCTGTTTCTAAACCCTAAAATTCCTGTTCCTGCATTGAAACACAATTAAATTGAGGCTTAATGTGGTGCCTGTTTTATGTAATCTTGCTTTCTGGCTTTTTTTATTCTTCCAAGTCTGAATCTCATGAATCAATGTGTATTCACGTTTCATCTGAAATTTTCTAACTCTCCTCAGTGTGCCCTAAAGCTTCCCTTTTTTGGTTTATGAAATAATAATAAAAAGCTTAACTCTTCAGATTAAGTTGTAACTGCTTTATACATTAGACAGACAATTTCAGTTTAACAAAGTAAAAATGGTGTGAGGGAGAAATTGCAGCTTGATTATTTTTTAGAATATTCAGATTAGAATGTCATCTTTTATGAGTTTTTTTATAACCACTTAGATTGATACAACTCTCTAAAGCTGCTCTGTTTTTCGTCACACATTCTCATCTGTAAAGCCTTCATTTTTATTAATCTTTGTACAATCTGTACAACTTTGAGATTAATCATTTTAAAAGAGCTACTCTCCGAGTGTTAAGGATTTGCTTGGCTAATGGTAAATGCAAGTGCTTCTAAATGCCCTACGACACGTAGCGCTTGCCTAGCCTTTTCTGTTGTGTAAGTATCAGTCTTTGTTTCCCAGTTATCTAGAGTCACATTTTATGGTTGTGTTTCCAGGTCTGTTTCTGTCTGCCTAGAACCAGAGAACAAAATATACCGAGTCCTTTTTTTACCAGCTAACTTGAATTCTAAATATTTATAGTCCAGTTCTGCCTTCGTGCAGTTCCCATTGAAGTTAAGGAGAGTTGTATATTTACAAGTAAAAGCAGAACTAGACTGTGAGGCCAAATCCTTCAGTCCTTGCTCAAACAAAAATTTCTGTTGGATCCTGGCAGGCCAGTTTGGCTGCATCTGGCCTGGCTTAGCTTTGGCTCCTCTTAGGACTTGTGGAGGGATCAGTCTAGTGTCTCCCAACTATAACTCTGGGCCCTACTGGGGAGTTTTTTTCTTTTTTCTCCTTCTGTTAATTCAACTGTTCACCCTCTGATTATCCCCCGGCTTCATCTGAATTTCTCCTGGGGGCTGCTCAGCCCTCGGGGCAGGGGAAGATGCAGTGTAGGAGCTTTGGCCGCGCTCTGATGCCCTTGCAGCAGGGCAGCGAGCGGCTCTGTTGGCAGTTCTCCAGGCTGCTGTGGTGTTGCCTGACCAGCCCGTCCTGCTGGGAGAGAACATACAGGTCCTGGTCCCAGAAGCCTGTCTCTCTCAAACTATCGGTGTTTACCTACCCTGGGTTGTCACTGTTCATCTGAAGAGTGCAGTATCATCTCTAAAGTGTCTTTTTAATTTATAATGCATATATTGTTAGTGGATCTGCGGTGTACAGTGTACACATTGCATGCTTTGGTGGAAATCTAGGCTGTTATCTAGTCCTGAGAGTCTAACAGGATAATTTTTCATTATTACACTTACAGACTTGGTGTCTTAAGCGTATAAGGCATTGTCTCTTTGCCTGACTGGAAAAGATGAAAGTTAAGGAATCTCCTACCCTCTTTTAAGATTTCTGTTTAGTTAATGTACTGCAGGTATGAATTCGTCAGTTACTTGTATTGCTCATGTGTGTAACCTTGCATCTGATCATCATCTCTTGTATGCAATAGAGCAGGTGTTTGAGTTTCAGTAATGTACTTGGGAGATTTATACCCGTTCTTCTATCAGTACTTTTATTTTAGTATACAAATTGCAGCAATGTGAAACAAGCCAACTGTGCGAACTGTGGTATAGGTTTTGTGGCACACATCATAGATGCATTGAGTAAAGGGGCTGGAAGAAAAAAATTCATATTTCACAGTGTGGTTACTATCGATGCAGAGTGAAGGCTGAAGTTCAAGGGAGCAGTGGTGCGGGGACGGTTTGTGAAAACTCTTCCTTCAGTGTTGTGGTTTCTCCACTGAATGGAAACAACATTCACCTGTTAATGACTGTCTCCCTGAAGGTCACAGTATTCCATAGCACTTCATAGTGGATAAATAGTGTTTTAACCAAGAAATCTCACATGATCCATTTTGCTATCGTCATTCATATGACCACGCTAAGTACCAGCCAATGTTGATGGAAATGTGCCCAATGTAACCAGGGTTCCTACTTATTAAAGTATCTCTCCTAGGGAGGAGGTTAAGGAGATGGCTATTCATTACTTAGTATATTATGGGTCAAGAGGCTCAGAAAACAGGTTTTAATCTTCAAGGCTTTGCAGTTGTCTGTACAGTTTTAGTGAAGTATAACTAGAAATAATGGGAGGAAATAGGAAAAAGGCTGAACGTTGAGGAAGGCTTCCCAACTGTGCAATAAAAATTGAGATGGAGATCATCTGGAGGATACCTCCCATTCATAGAGCCATTCCTCAGGGCACAGACAGGGTCTTTGTTCTGCTGCTTAATCCTGGGAGGAATTATTTCAGAACTGACTGGTCTTTACAAAAACAGTTATCACTGAAAGATGAAAACCATGTGAATTTGGAGGGAAACTTAGGCTGTGTTTTATGGTATAAGCTTTTACTGCGTATTCCTGTTCCTCCTAAAGTTTCTGTCCTGGGAATTCTTCTTATCTAACTTGTGTCTCTTCTTCATTGTAATGTGTAAGGTTGCCAGTATGGGCGTGAATGAGAAGTTACACGGTTACTCAGGGTGACTAATGCTGAGGTTCATATTTGCCCTTGATTTGCTGGTGTATTACAGATCGGAAATAGCTTCTGCTGCGGAACTGCCTCCTTATAAATGGTAGTTGTCATTTAATTTCTGTTGTAAAATGCACTGTTTAATTTGTGATCAACATGGGTATCACCATGGCTTGGGTGCTTTTCAACCTTTTTCTTTTTAACATCTATGGACTTGCTGCCTTTAAATAGAGAGGAACATTCGATGCTGGCAGGGAACCTGAACTGAGCAAATGGTAACAGCAAATGGTAATTTGTTACTTGTGTTAGGGAACAAAAGGCCGCTTCTGGGCCCTGAGCAGAGAGGACACCCTGTTTAATTGGACATGGTACGTACCTAGAGAAGAGTTTAGTCCATGTAAATCAGATAGTGGTGTCTTCCTTTATCTGTTATGACAGATATTTCTATAGATCAGAGATACTTTCCTGCTGCCACCCTATAACTTGTTTCATTATGATCTCCTGTTTGCCACTTGAAATTGAAATAAACAGAGCAAACCTTCCTAGAAGGTGTAGCCTTTGATTCGAATAGCCAGGTGGAGCCAGGATTTGAAACTAGCATTTTAAGGAGCAAAGGAATTGATCTAAAGGAGCGCCTCTGCCAGGTGGCAGCCTGCAAGCCGCTGCGGGGACGAATAATGAGGAATGCAACCCACACGCTGCAGCAAGAGCTGTTCACAACTACTGCTCCCCTCCTGTTTAGCGAGGTTCACAACCCGTTTAGACATCTCCCACATTCCAGTTCCACTGGCTGTTCTGCAAATCACTTAAGAGGTTTAAAACTTCCTTGTAATTCTACTCTGCACGTGAACTTTGAGTGAAGAGAAAGGAAGGACCAGCGAAATGAGAGTCTGGGCCTCGGGGACCCCTTCAAATTGCTATTGCAAGCATTTGGCAAAAACTGGGATAACATCCTATGTATCCATCTTTGTCCCTAGCTGTGTGCCTTTGGGCTTTGTTCTGGGCTTTCTAATTTCTAGTCTCTAGTGCAGTGTAAAACATGAACGCTTACCGTGGCCAATGTATATTAATACATGTGACAATGTGCACACTAATGTAACATACTCATTTAAAAATAAAAACTAAGATTTTTTTTTACGTAGTTTTGACGTTAGGAAGGTTGCAAACAGGAAACATAGCAACGTTCCTAACATTCTGGACAGGAGAACAAAGGACTTTGAAGAATATAATTAGATAAAACACAAGGGTTGTGATACCCCCAAAACACATCAAAGGTTACAAATTCTTAAAATTATTGTGATGATGCTGCATGAGGAATCTTGAAAATTTACACCTAATAGGAATAGGCTGGTTTGGAGATTTTATTATTTTTTTTTTTTATTTATAAAGGGTTAATTTGTAGTGCATCTTGTAGGCTGATATGTGGGATAAATAGTTTGGACACTGATTTGTAATCTCTGTTTATGAGTACATGACTGCTATTCTTATAAATGTCATCACTTTCTTGGTAGTATCTGGTAATATCTGAGTCATGAGGTGCTGACAAAAATCCACCGCACTTAATGTGAAACTTGAGGCATTTTGCTCATTCCAAAAGATATTAGCAGTGGCCAGCCCCACATTTAACTGATAAATAACGTGTACATGTGCACATGACACAGTTATGCTGCTATGTGGATTTTTTCCTTTTACCTAAAATTTTTGTGGAAATACACCAGACTTCAAATCACAACAATTTTTTTTTTTCACTGGACTGTCTTAATGGATACTAGTAGGTGTATGAGTGGAGTCAGTGCATTGTGCCAGCGGGAGCAGACCCGTGCGAAGGCAGAGCAGGCTTCCCTTGGTGAATTTCATTTGAACTTGGGTATCCTGGCTATAAAAGTGGACTCTGCATATGTTATCACCGACTTCAGAAATAAAACCTCTCACAGGGAGCTGAGTACTGAAAAATATTTCATTTTTCCATTATTCCCCTCTCTATTTACAGCCATACAGCAGGATATGAAAATGAGAACCACAGCGCTCCCATGTTATACAGCTGTGGGGCCCAATACCGAATACACACCCATGGAGTTTTTAGAGGCATCCAAGTGAGTATAGTAGGGCATTCTTTCAGGCAAATAAAACAGCTGCCTGTTTATAATGTTCATTTACTACTTCACTGGTATTTATAAATCCATCCTTGATTTGTGGTTCCCTGTGTTATCAAGAAATGCTTTATGTAAGTGTCCTGACTTCACTGAAGCCATCGAAGTATAATGTAAGATTTCTTTCTGACATAGTCATTTAAAATTGTCTATTTTTTCTTCTAAAATGTATCTGCGAGGCAATTTTCCTTACCGGCTTCTCAGGATGGTCCAAAATATACGATCCAGTTTCCAATTTCTAGCTCCAATCGTGTGAAGCTTCTGTGGTTACAACGGACTACATGTGATAGCTACATATAAGAAGGTGTTAGATGACATTTTGCTTTTAGAGATTTCTGAAACTTTACTAATTCAAACATATTTCCTTAAAACAAAATATAATAAGTGATTGTGTCCTAACAACTAAGTAATTAGTGAATATTTGGAAGGAACGTACCATTCACGGGATTTAGTTTCCTCCCTTTCTGAAACAGTCATGTCATCAATAAATACCACTGTGAAAGATATAATTTCTTAAAACTGATGGAAAGGTCACTGCATAATATCCGTCTCTTCTGCGTTGCTCTGTGTTGTCAACATCAATGTTTTTAGATAGCATCTTTTCTCCTTTTCCTTTTCTGTATAGTTTAACAAGTCATTATTCAGTGGCAAGTTCTCAGAAACAGGCTTGTGAGCCAGCTTTTATTGAGTGAATAAAAGTAAGCGGTTGACATTGTTTAAGGAAATTAATTATCCCAGAAGGAGATCATCATCTTTGATGGAACATTGTGACAGTGGCCAAAATGCATTAAGCCTGAACTATTCACCAGCTCCACCTAGACAGTGTTTCTTGGTTTGTTTTTTGTTGGTGGTTTTTTTTTTTTTACCAATTTGTATTAACCCAATACATTAATTTCCCTTTAACTCCTTTAACTTCATATGAGTATTTAAAATAAAGAGAATGCTTATGTGTCTCGTGCTCTTATCTCTTACACTGGTATAAGCCTAAAACTGTTTTGTACACCAATGAGTGTTCTTCCAGGACTGTGTGATTACACATGAGGTCAGAATGTGGCCCATTTAGTTGTGTATATAAATATTGGTGAGGGAATTTAATAAGTAGAGTTCACTGTATTTCACCTTCAAATAATTTTAATACTCTGCAAAGAACAGATTAAGGTATACTAAAGTTGTAATTCATTAATGTAGAATAAAATAAAATTGCCTGTTTGCAGCATAATATATTTAAATATCTCTTTGTCCCACAGAAGTGCCTCTAATTGTTTGTCTTTGAATATGTTAAGTCGAAGCTTGAGAACATACACGTTGCATGAGCAAGTCTCTGTCATTGTAGGATGTCCGACGGGTGCCAGGAGTAGCTCCGACTATTGTCCGATCTGCAAGTGAGACAAATGAAAAACGCCCCTTCATGTGTGCGTACCCCGGCTGCAACAAGCGATATTTTAAGTTGTCCCACTTACAGATGCACAGCAGAAAGCACACCGGTGAGTGTCAGCATGGATGGGTACACATCACGGCACGGCACTGGACAGCAGAGCGGGGAGGGTGACTTTAAAATAGCGTCCGGTGCCAGAAATGATCTTCCAGGTTGGGGGCAGCGAGCATTTGTCGGATGAGTACGTACGTGCTCTGTCATCTGGGCAGTCCCTCTTTTGGACGCAGAAGACTCTGAATCTAGTGAAGAGAAACGCAGAGCAGCGTTGACAGCAAGTAGATCACTTCCCTCTCTTGCTGTTATAGGGCATCATTCAGGGCTGTGAATCCTCTTCCCTTCTCCCCGCCCTTATTATGGAGCATCAAAGCTTGCTCCGCATCGCAACTGTTGTTAACTGTTAAGAACTTTCCTCTGCAAGAGGAACCTGGGCGTTTAGCATCCCCTTGTCCTCCTGCGTAAGCCTTTTCTGGCTGGTGGTGGAGGCAGGGCTTGGCAAATGAGCTTCCTTGATATGGGATCTTCCCGTGAAGAATTGATCCTGAAGCCAGTCATTTGTAAGCTAGGATCTGGATTCTCTCTGAGTTCAGGCAACATAAGTTACGTCTCAAAATATGGAAATCAAATGCCCTGCTGCACCTTGCCAAAAAGTGAACAGAATGATTTCCCCTATGGGGAGGTTTATGCTGTTGGAAATGTATAATCATGATATGCCTTTAGATATGCTCCTTGTGCATTTTTTTGATTGCCTATCGTATTTTTAGTTAGACAGTTCTTTCTGTGCTACTCTAGAAATCTGTGGATAAAATCTGTAAATAAGGATGCTCCGTTAACCGCTAATACGACAGAAGGTCCAAAGGATGAAACAGACAACAGGAAGGCAGTCCATACTGCTGTGACCTAGCAGATTGCCTAACATTTCATAAAAAATAGTTGCAAACTTTTCCTTTTGGAGCCCATGTGGTCACATTAGTTAATCGCATAAAATGCTTACAGGTGAGAAATGAACATTACAAAGCATTTGTAATTTCTGAATGGGCAAGGCACAAAATATTCAGATAGACATCTTTGGTGTTGCTCAGATTACACATTCAAAATAATTTAGATTGTAACTGGAACTTAGTCTTTAGAGCTGAAGGTCTACAGAAATGCTGTTCTATTTTCTGTTAATAAATTGAAAACAGAAGAAAATTTAGGGATCTTTTGGGGTCCATTAACTGCAGTATTTTTCTTGTGTATGCCTAAACAGTTCTGAATTTTTCTTATAATCACTGTTTCTTTCATTCCTAAAGTGATTTACTTTGTGTTTTAACAGTCGTAATTTGTTTGTTCTGGTCCTGCATTTTATTCCGTTTAGTTGCCTGGCTTTCACAATATTGTTTCTGGATGCTTCACAAGGACTTCTGCTTACATCTTTTTTTTTTGTTGTTGTTAACTGGGGAAGATTTCCAGCATCATTCCACATATAATCTAGGCATGTAGAGCCACAAAAGCCCCAGAAGACATAGGGGATAGGACTATGGCCATCTAGCATCCCCAGAGAGACTTCTCCCATTGTCTTTGAGGTCACGCATGCACCTTCTTTCTCCTTTGGTTTACGCAGTAGTGGAACAGGGTAGAAGAAAAATGTTTTTTTCACCCCCCAAACACCTTTTCTGTACAGGTGGGTCCAGATTTTCTGCCACTGTATTTTGATATGTTGACAACAAAACTTATGTATTTCTCAAACCGTTGCAAGTTGCTTTCCCTAAGAGGCCAACTTGATTCCCAAAGCTTGTACTTGCCGATACAAACGTTCCCATCGATAAGCCCACGTAAGCTTTCGAGCTTGACTGCAGCTAAAGAGAGGAAGCAAGGGATAGTGTGCTGCTGGTATGCGAACTGCTTGGGTAACTTGCCTGGCTGACACATTCAGCTTCAGGATCAGAAGGGAGAGCTCCCCTTTGTTAGGCTGGCAGGGTTTTGTGCTCAGCCTGTTGTGTGGGTACTAGCCATTTCTGGTGGTTATCATCTGGAAATTTTACTTGCCAAATTCCCAGCTGCTGTAGAGGCTTAGAATATGTTGCCCTTCATTTCTCGTCTGCTGTCATCTGTTAGTCCTAGTTTTTGGGAGTGCTTGGTGAACTATACTGTGTGGGAGCATCTGGAGTGGATCGTCTATGAACACTTCTGAGTTAACAAGTTTTCTTGGCTGCTTGGTGTGGTGGAGAGTCTGGACTTGGTGGCCACAATGGTCTTTTTCAGTCCTGTGCTCTTCAGGAGTCCTGGGCGGTGGAACTGACTTTTGTGATGCAAATCCGTTTCCAGTCTCCTTTGTAACTCAATGTCTTTCTCTATTTAACCTTGATTTGTGTGTCCTGCTTGTGAAAAAGCTGATTGCCAAAAGCAAAATTTGGAAACCAGTTTTCTCCAAGGGCAGATTAATCATGGCTATGAAGAATGTGTGGTCTTGTTGTTAACAGTTACAGTAGCTACAGTTCACACTTCTCTGCACCTTGTTTCTTTTCTCCACCTCCTTGGTTTTGTATGTTAGGGGATATCTTAAGGGGCCAGTGTGACTAGAGTAAGGCTATTGGTTTATATTGGTAATTATGGCTGTCTCTTAGGCTCTCTCATCATCTTTCTGTTTATAATCCAGTGAACTCCAAAACCCCATTCTAGCATTCTCTACTAAGCACAGAAATTGGACTTGGTGGAGTTAGCATATTAAACGGAAAGTCGTTGGCAAACATAACACCTGATGTTCTTACCGAGCAAAGGGATGTGTCTCTTCTGCTCCAATGTTTTGATGGGCAGGAATCCTGACAAGCCAGTCTAAAATCAGGAGAGCTGTCAGATGTCAGTTCAAGCAGAGGATTTTGTATACCTCTCTACAGCCAGCATAAAGTTTTACTAGTCCTCCTGTAAGGTGGTTCTGGATTCACTCATGGGTTTGAAGCTCTTCCACCTTGCTCAGTGAAGTGGTAGGTCAATTGTTTAAATTATGAACACATAGTTTGAAAACAAGCTGTTACATATATCTAATATTAAACCAGCAGAATCATGTTGGCTCTTGATTACCTTTTTTCTTTCTATAGTAGATACTTATAGAGGACTTGGCTCGTCAGATCTTCCATTCTTCACTGGTTGCAGTATTACAAAATCAAGCAGGGCCCTGAAACACAAAATGGATTCTGTAATCAGTTTTTACCAATGTTTTAACATAGCCTCAGTTGAAAATATGTTGGAGATTTTGTACCCTCCAAGACTGCTTATCCATTGTTAACAATGCCTTTATTGAAACATGTACGGCCAAAAAAGCTTTTTTCTTATCTCGGTGTATTTTGCTGCAGCAGATAGGCCTCTGAAAGGAAATGCAAAAATACATACAGCTTTTCAACAGGACAGCAATTAATGTGAGTTGTCATCCTGCAGCAGACTTCAGAGACTTCTCTGCAGAAACAAATTGATGTCTAGACCTCCATATGTCATAGACCTTCATTTATGGTGGAAACATCAGCATTTTTGCCAGAGACCCTTTGGGTTCAGTGCCACACATTGGAAAAACTGGATTTATCCTAACTGAAAGCTGAACTTCTTTGCAGAGAAAATATCCTCTGCCTGTTTGGCAGGGATACTCTTCAGCCTCAATATGCTCAACTACAGGTATGAGTTGTACTCCTCTTGAGTCTGGTGCGGTAACTTCTAGGGTAGCACTCTGTCATTAATGGTGCTTTGAAACACTGACCTTCACGCTTAAGCCGTGGAATACCACTCTGCAGAATGCTGTGGAAGCTGAAAGCTTACGTGAGTTCACAAAACAACTGGACAAATTAATGGGAAGAAACTCCATGAACGAGTGTTAAATAAAAAGCCACTTTTGGCTCAGAAAGTTGCTAATTCATGAACTGCTGGATACGGGGAGGGTGTCCAGGGAAAATACTGCTGCATCCTTGCTATCTTCTGCTCTCCTGCAGGCATCTTCAGTGAGACATGGTGAGGGACTGCTGGGCTGGATGGACCTTTGGCCTCACCCAGCATGGACTGCTCTTAGGCTTTAATTTCTGTGGCATAAAATCAGAATACTTATGTAGTTAAAATACAAGATTAGTTTCTGAACAGTCATGACATCTCACACCTGGACTCCAGTGTGAAGATGGTGGGAACCGTTGCCTACGGTACCTAAGGCTCCCTACTAAGTAGAGAAACATACGTTTTACCTAAGTTTGCTAAAGCAAATTATGTTGAAAAAGAAAGTGTTATATTACTGAGATAGAGTTGTGACTACAGGGTTGTGCTCGTTTGATTAAGTGGGTATACAAGAAAAAAGGTTTAAACTGGTGAAGGGAGTATAGACAAACCTTCAGATTCTCATTCAGACTTGCAGTCTCTGGTTTCAAAATCAGCCTCCTCTCATGTTTTCTTGTTAGTGGCAGGTTTTTGCTCTTGCAGCACTCCATACTTAAATGCAATGATGATGAATATTTTGTGCCACTGTTACAGCAGCAGGAATTCCTGTTTGCCATGCATCTGGACAAATGAATTTGCTCCAGAGAAAATGTGCATACTTCCTCTAGTTTAAGTTAATTATTTTTGAGCAAATATGTTTATTTTATGAGAAGCATTTATTGCGATACGTGCAAAGTCTTATTCATATTTGTTCTGCGATTGTTGAGCTTTATTTGTTCTAAATATTTTCCTAAATATTAAAGAACTGCTATTCGCTCTGTCCTCTCTCGCTGTGACTGTTTCATTATACACTAAGCCTAGCCTTTCTTTTCTGTGCCCTCTTTCAGTAATGAAATGTAAATAATCACAGAAGCTTCAGAGGTGGAGGTGGAAGGACTGGTGAAGCTTCATCTTCATCTCCTGTTCTGCTTTGAAATTGCATGTGGTCACATAGGGAGGTGACAGCATTATGGGATATTTTTCATACATTAAGAGACTTCAGCCTTTTACTGGAGAGGCTTTAGTAGGCCTGGGGCAACTAGGCACTGCCCTTACCCCTCTCGGAATAGTGACTTAGTGAGGTACTAACAGACCTTCTGATCCGGGACATTTCTGTTGTCCTGTTCTCATGAAACTTATGGGAGTTAACAGGTATGTGACAGTTGGCTTTGGCAGGCATTTGCTTGGCACTAGCTCATGTGGAAGATGGAGAAGGAAAGGGAAACCAGGATTTCTGTCCAAATATCGTGCTTCTTTCTGTTCATTTGCTTTTTGTTTTCTGCACAATGTCATCATATCTCTGTGTAAGTGTCTCAGACTGATTCCTTTAATATATGCATTGGTTACGTTTATTCTTAATTTAATCAAGATTATATTTCGAAGTATTTAAAGAAATACTTTTGTGTGCATGCCATCAGACCCGCTATACTGTTTTATTCCAATGCCTCCTCAACCATCTTCTGCGTTTATGTTGCAATTAGCAGACAATCATCCTGTCACTGCATTCTGCTCTGCTGACATCCCCCCTCTTAAATCTGCCAAAGAGCTGAATTCCTTGGAAGTAAGTGGTTTCTGAAAAGCAGGCACGCCCCAGGGAGCCCTTACGGTCAAAGTGTACGGAACTATTTCAAACACCTGTGGCAAGTTTAATCCCTTACGCTAATAAATTAAGCACAGCAGACATGGAAATTGTCCACACCTAGGTCTGAGAACCGGTAAACTCCTTTGGGTGACTGTCACAGGAAGCTAGCTTGTTCTTGCAGATTTAGTTGCTCCTGTGAAATTTTGATCTTAGCCACGCCAGTGTGAATTTGGAATGCTCTTCTTAACGGGGTACTTGCACGGTGTTACCTGGATCAGAACGCTTCTGCTTTAAACCAACATAGTTTGCATTGATACCTCAGAATAGCAGTGCAACCAGAATACGTTTCCTCATCATAATGAAAGGAGAAATGCAGATACTTGCAAGGAAGATTAAACCCGCTGCCCACTTCAGCTGATGTTTTTCTTTAGGTCTTTCCTACTGGACCTTTGTTTTACATCTCAGGTTTCCACCGTAGACAAAGCAGGTCCCAGCTGGTCTCGTGTGTACCTTCCAGATAAACCCCAGGATTCCCCTGGCTTTGCAGCGGCAGACGTTTCGCTGCTTCTCCTGCTGAGGGCTCTGTGCAGGGCTGTGGCACTGTAAACAGACTTAACGTAGGTATAAAAGTAATTACATCTGAGGCTTTTGCAGGATTCCAGTGTTGTGCAAAGGGCAAACCACGTGTGAACCAGATCTGAAAGATCATACAGCTCCTCCTCTAACTGCATAATGATTTTTATTTTTTTTTTTTTGTGCTGGCCAAATTTCACCAAGTCTGTGGTATGCCTCGGGCCAGCAGGGCTTCCCTCTTTCCTCAAGCTCCTCAATTGCTGCATTTCTTTTTGCATGTTTAGGTGGCTGGTGAAGTCCTTTGCATTGAAAACCCCGTTCATTTGAGACACTAGCTTGTAGGGATTTCATTTTTTAAAACGTCAGAATCTCCCTTTTCATCCCAGAGAAAACCCATCCTGAGAATCTCTGCTGAACTGTATGGGAGGTGGAGGATGAGTTTATGTTTACATGAGGCTTTGCAATAATTCTCAGGCTTGCCTGCGGGAGGTGTGCAGCTACATGAGAAATTCTATTTAATGGTGCTTTGTGAAAGAAACGCCATTTGTGTTTTGGGGAAGAATATGCATTTTTCCATGGTTGAATTTTGCTCAGGTTCTTTTAGTTCTTTCAGTGTGGTTAAAATTGCCACCTACAAGGATGTAACTTGTTTAGTTTATGCGCTAAATCCAATATAGAGCAAACTGCAAGTTGTTCCTTTGTACAAATGACGTATTATCAGAACAGGTGGAAGGGGCTTAATATGGTTTTCTGGGAAATGCAAAACAAGAGAGTTCTGTTATTTTCCAGCAGAAAACAATAAAAAAAATCTTCATGCAACCTCAATTTTTTTGTAGCTTTAACATAATGGACTGTTTTTTTAGAATGAGCAGATTCAATGTCGGTGTCAATGCAGCAGAATTATGCCACCCTCTCCCTCCGATTCCAACACAGTCATATGGTTTTGTAGGAAATGAGTCCTGGTGTAGCACTAGGCTGCTTTAGACAGGAGAGAAGTCTAAGTCTTTTAGTGTAACACATTTCATCTTCTGACTCTAGTTCCCTCATGTAGCCACATTTTCTGATAAACTGTTTGTCCTTTACAGG
Source organism: Leptosomus discolor (assembly GCF_034619465.1). Lineage (NCBI taxonomy): Eukaryota > Metazoa > Chordata > Aves > Leptosomiformes > Leptosomidae > Leptosomus > Leptosomus discolor. The sequence goes on along the minus strand of NC_141402.1, from coordinate 19,729,465 downwards.
TGAAAAACCTTATCAGTGTGATTTTAAGGACTGTGAACGAAGATTTTCTCGTTCAGACCAACTCAAAAGGCACCAAAGACGACACACAGGTTTGTTGACACCTCTCTACCCGTTACAGTTCATCTTCACATGTGAACTGCGAGCCAAAAAATATCCTCCTAAACTTCTCTTTCTCTGATGTGTCTGCTCATACACGATACCCATAGTGCCAAATTCTCGAAGTTAGCTTTAGGAGGAGACTGTGCTTGTGGTTTTTAATTGGCATTTCAGCACTACTATGGTTGTGTAGGTGACTCTTTCATCCTGCAGCCACCTTTTTGAAACAGCTTGCTTAATTAAACTGCTCTATACTGTATCCCCAATATAGGGAATCTATTATTTTTAAAACCCAAACAGTTCTGCAAGAAAATGTTGCCAATGAGTAACCTGATAAACGCTACTGTTGGTATTCTGGTGTTCACGTGATGGTGCTAACAGGTGAATGCTGCATGCGTGTAGCCTGAAAGGCTGGTGGAATTACTGTGCAGTTGTAGGTGGAAAGCAGAAGTGGAGAAGGAAAAGCCGCATCAGCTTCTATGCAAAGCACTTAAAGCTTAGGTTTGAGCCTTTTTTGAATTCTGCCAGCTAAAGAAGGATTCTAGGAGCAGCAAGCAGAGAAGTGTCAAAGATCCGGCTGGTGGGATTGCACGAGTAGCCTGGAAAGTGTGTGGCAGTTCTCATACAGTGGGGAAGGCAGCAGCAGTCACGAATGGGTCTGGGTCCTAGCTAGGCTTATGTGTCCTTCTCAGGGAATCATTTACTGGGTGAAATGTTCTGAGACAGCCAGAACTACTTGTGAGTTCAGTCCAAATTCAGCAAGTTGTTTTTTGCGCATACACCATTTTCTGGAAATGTCAAGACAGTGCATTTCAGCATTTCAGGAGTTCTTGGATGTCTAGATTAGATTGATAGGGGAGACAGCTGCTGTGATGACTCCAGCCTCCTGGCTGGGAGTGGAACCATGAGAGCGCTCTGCATGGAACGTGAGAAAGGGCTTGAGAGTACTCTGAGTCACAGCAAGAAATTGCATTTGGGTCTCCTGTATCTCAGGGAGCGGCCTGACAATTGCTTCATTCCCTGTTCTGCGGTTGATTTCTTGCTGAAGATGTTCTATCCCACTTCAGCAGTGTTACTGAGAGATGGAGGAAGCGTCTCTGAAAGCTGGTGGTACAAGTGCTCTGTTGGGATGATAACGTGTTGAGCAACTGCATCCTAGAAGGCATCTGTGTTAAGCAGTCCCCGAGACTCACGTGTAGTGTGTAAAGCAACAGCAGATGTGTAAAGTAAGTTAAGCCTGTCAGGGATATATAAAAGTGTGTCACCGCACCTCTGTTCTTCTGATGTCACATTTGCTCCTACATGATGCCAACAGTGTCAAGCCACAGGACCAGAATTAACCAAGTCTGCAGATCTTCCTTAGCCCAGCAGTGTAAGTGGGTGTTTGTTTATGATGGTGCTGTTTGGATGCTTCAGACCCAGACATGGGAAGAGGAGGTTGCAAAGGGATGGTAGCCCAATTGATGACTTTCTGTAATGTGTAGGCATGAGGCTGGGAGGAGCAGTTACAGTAACTAGTACCAAAAAATCCAGGCTTTTGAAAATTCAGACCTAGATGATTTTATTCACCCTTCCAAAAGGTGCTGGGATAGAAGAATAGATTTCTTTTTTTTTGTTTGTCTTTCCAGGTGTGAAGCCCTTCCAGTGTAAAACCTGTCAGAGAAAGTTCTCCAGATCTGATCATCTGAAGACTCATACCAGGACTCATACAGGTAAAACAAGTGCGTAAACTTTTCTTCACATTATATTTCATTATTTTTTAAGTTTAAATCAATGTTGTTGTAAATGGCATGATTTGAAAGTCTCTTAACCAGGATTTAAACATGCAGAACAACAAAGAATTTCAGTGTGCTGATTTTTCATTGTGACTACATTCCCCAAGTGTCGCAGTCACTTTTCACAAAGGGATTTAGGTGATTTTGGAAACTACACTTTCTTTCTTCGTGTTTAAAGAAATTTCAGGTTGGCAAAATACGTTTTGTCAGCTATTGTGAAACGAACATCACAGTCTCAGCCCATAAGTGTCAAGTTGATCTACTGCCTTTACTGAAAAAACCCTACAAGACAGAAATGTTAATTCTAGCTTCAGCCAGAGGTCTGTAATGTGAAGTATTCATGCCTACCCATGCTTCTCCTAAGTGTCAGTTGAGCTTAATGCAGGATAGCACGGCAAAGCTCTTGCCGTTGCTGCTTGTACTGTAATCTCTCCAGAAGATAAAAGGAGTGCCTTTTGCAGACTCACACTGACAGACACTAAAGGAAAAGCTTACTCAAATATTCAAGGACCTTTTTGTAGAAACCATAGTATTTCATATAAAGACAGGGAAAAAAAATAGGAGGCCATTTTAGTCTACTCTGCCCTCACGTAAATGTAAACACCATTAAGGAGCAACTGTAGCAACCTCTGTATTTTAGTTTTAAGTTTTAGAATTATTCCTATAAACTGACATTTTCTGTTCCCTTCCACTATGTATGCAGTATTTTTGCCAAGTAATTGTTCACTGAGCACTTTGACATGTTATTAAGTGTCACAGTGTTTTCTCTACTGGTTTTAACCTTTTAAATTCAGTCTCTGTACAGATGGACAAGGAGCCTGAAAATCTTTTTCTCCCTGCTAAGGACTCTTTTTTCTCTTCTGGATCATAAAAACACATATTTAAGACTTTCAAAAATAAAAGAGGAATTTTAATAAAGGAAATGATTCACTTGAGAACAATGGCATTTTCTGTGGCACTGGCCAAATAAATGCTTCAAGTAATGGCCATACCTGCACTTGCAGTCTGCAAATGGTAAAGGGCGTGGCTGTTCCTGGGTTCTCCCCGTAGTCTCGTGGTGAGTTGCAGGGCCCGGGTCTGTGTGCATTCGCATGAAGAAAGGTATTTTCTTAATCAGCAAGAGGTGATGTTCTGGTAGAGACCAAATGGCAAGCAGTTGTCACGTGCTAGCGAGCCGGGGTAAACTACATTCCCCATGACATTTCACTGCTGATCTGCCAGTTCAAGACTTTTATGACTCCAGTAATTTTTTATCCCAGATTAGCTACAACAGTGAAGAACTTGGTCTCTTTTTTCTAGTGAAACTCATCTCCCGGTTCTAGTTCTTCCTTGCTCCATGCGATCCAAGCCCACACTGCACTCACTGCTGAAGGCAGCCTCCCTTGAGCCCTGATAAACTCATAGCGCAGACCTTTGCGTGGGCTTGCTGCCTGCCCCTGCCTGCGGTTCTGCGCAGCTCTGCAGCCCGGCTGCGTGCTGCCGGGATGATGCTCCTGTCGGCGGTTTTGGATGCGTCATGCTCATTTGACTGTGAAATACACATATCCTGAGGGGAATGAGCACAAGTGGTGGGTGGGGATTTTTCATCTCCCTCTTGCCCTGTAGCTTCATTCCTCTTTCTTTCTTGCACCCCCTAAACTTTGAAACAACCCACCTAGCTCAAGTTATCTTGCTCTGTGTTAAACCTTGATGAAGCAAAGCACGGGTGACTTCCATCTAATTCCATCCTAATTTTAAGTTAACTGCCAAGCTACCTGTTAAGCTACAAATTCAGGGGGTTTTGTCTCCACAAGTAATTTTGCTGTGACAGCAATCTTTGCTGTAGAAAGCAAAAAAAGGGATCAAAGAAAAACTCCATGCATCTATATACATGTTTAGCGACGGAAATGCAATTTCTGGTATCTGTACAGTGAAGCTGTACAAAGTGATTTGTGCCCAGCATGGGACTCTCAGGAGTTGCTGCCCCCTGTTGCGAGAGGACAACCAGAATTGCTTGTGAAACGGCAAAACTGCGCTGCTTTTACTGTGGTAGTTCAGTGAAAAACTGGCCAGTAATAGGCAACCTGCGTCAGTTCACAGGATGGTTTTGCTAATGCTGCTGAGATGAAAGAAGACCACTTTATGCAATCTGTGATTTTTATGAGTAGCTCTGACCAGATCAGTTTTGTCCCATACTGTTTTATGCACTCATGTGAGATAGTTGATGCTTTTGCTAGCGTGCATGTTAAGTGGATAAAGTAGATTTGACACCCCACCCCCTCCCAAATACAATGCACGAGATTTTGCGAACAGAAATACACATTTCTGCCAATCCCAGATCCCCCTTTGCCTGAATTTGGACGTTTGTGAAATGCACAAAGTGTGATGCAAAGAAGAGGAGAAGGTGTCTGGGTGAGCTTGTACCAACCCAGTGTGGCTTGAGTTGGAGAGTATGAGGTGTGTAGACGGCACTGAAGAGCCCAGCTGCAGACCTGAACCTACTTTAAAATACTGCGTTTATTTTGGGGAAAAAAACCAAAATGCAGTTCTAAAAGAAACATGAGTCACCGAGCACTGCTCTGAGCTAGTGAGAGCGTTCCATCAGCATTCATGCAGCATCAGAAACACGGCCTGAAATTCCACTTAAACAGTGTGGAAAATTGAGAGACCAGATTAAACTCTAAAAAGGTGATGGCATTTCTTGTTAAAATTGAATGTGCTTTGCTCAGGGTCGTTTTTAGTGAGTATTATGCTCATGGGAATGTTAGAAAAATACTGAATATTTTGAGCCTTTAACGTTGCCCACAGATGCGAATCTACTTTATTTAGATAAAATTTATTTAGTAGTGGGAAACTTTGGGTCTGGCTCAGCAGACTTCGTGCTGAACTCTGTTGCTTCTACCATATTCACTTACACTTACCAGTTTCAAAGAAGTTCAGCCAAACCCATTGAACTAGCTGGAAAAACTCTCCTTGACTTGAGGTCAAGCTCTAAATAGTCACTGACGATTTTCACGGTGACTAACAACAGTCTGTCTGCACCACAGTCCAAGGTGTGACTGAAGCTTGTGCAAATGCCAGAGTGACTTTTCAACCAGCTTGTTCGAGAGCCGAGTAGCACAGTCATGGCAACACGGGGTTCAGTAAGGGCCCGTCTTCAGGACTGAACCCCTGCGAAGCGCTCTACGTCATCTGCAAAGGCGGCTGTTAAACACCAGCTGAGGGAGATGTAGGGAAGCGCTAACGTGAGCAGGAATTGAGGGCGCTCCCACACCCTCTCAGGACAGCTTGGGATGCCTTTCCTCCTGACAGGGGCTCTGCCGAGCTCCTCGCAGCCCTACACAAAGAAAACAAATAGCAGTGTCTAAGGCGAGCGGTATGCCCAGTTAATAACAGGGTGTTTTGTTAACAGGTGAAAAGCCTTTCAGTTGCCGGTGGCCCAGCTGTCAAAAAAAATTTGCCAGGTCTGATGAATTAGTTCGTCATCACAACATGCACCAGAGGAACATGACTAAACTGCAGTTGGCCCTTTAGACAGTTCAAACCAGTGAATAAACCAGATGGGACATTATGAGCTACTGCAAACTTTATCAGCCATCTTCGATCACCTCTGTCAGAAAGCTGCAGCTGTCTTCGCATCCCATTTGACACAAGTTAACTAAACCGTAGGATTCTGCTCAGCCTTGTCTTCCATTTGGACTTACACAAGTTCCTATTCAATCAGTTCAAGAGCTTTTTGTTTGTAATTTTGTTAAAAAATAAGCAAGATTGCCACAGTTTCAAGATTACTATAAACTATGCTTACCCTTCACGTCTGTCTCCAGTTTTCTGGTTTTGTTTTCACTTGGACTTTCTAGGTACAAATTGTTGTACCTTTCTGAGTCCTGCAGTGGGCAGGGTGATGCCTCCCCGTTTGACGGTAAGCTTTTCGCTTACTTCACCTGTGCACGTGCTGAGGTTTCCAGATGCTAGTACAGCTTCCCTCACCAAGTGAGACGGAACGATCACCTGAGATACTTTTGGTAAACTTTGTACTCGTACTGCCAAAGGGCAAGCTTTTAAAGGTAGAAGCTCTGCTTTTGAATTTCACAAATGAAACCTTTTTGTAAAAGACCTATTTCTAGAGCAGCTAAAGCTAGATGAACCAGAGCCTTTCTGTACAGAAAAGAAGAATCTTACCATTAAGTTAACTTGTTTTTTAAACAATCACATAATTGATTCCCCCAAATGGTTTTGTTTGTCAATTAACTCTCACCCTTTCTCTCTCTCTTTTTAAAGCATTGGTTTAAATTTATTCTATGGTGAGATGCATAGATCTCCTTTACACAAAACTAATACCAATCATTGTAGACATTTGGGATTTGTTTACGATGTAAAGCCACACTGGTTATGTGGCTAGCAAGCTGTATAAACTTAAAACTGAACTTTTAATGGGGCTGGTCCAGGATCTCCATTAACAGATTACTCTTAAGATAAGTAACTTAAAAAGACTCTTGTCAAGTATATGTGAAAAAGACATTATTAGTGTAAGGAAATATATTGTTTCAGGGTTTTGGGAGGAGGGGTTTATTATTTACTTTTAATTGCTTGAAATTGTGTGTATATATATATATCTGATAATGTATTGCTCTTAGACGTCTAAAATTAGAAAGTGTATAAATATTAGATGCATCACTGTTCTGATGTTGTTGCTGTTACAAACTATTGATAACACTAAGAATGTAACCTGCATTTTTCACTGAGCTTTCAATTAAAGCCCATTCAAAGAGAAACAAATGAGAGTCCAACAGATGTCTTGTTTCATGTCTGGTATTAAATTTCAAATGCCCTGTCCAATAGTATCCATTTTTTTTTTTGTATATAAAGGTACCACCAGCACTGATGACCACTAGTTAACCTGTCCAGGTCTTGACCACAATTTATCCGTCTCACTTGGGAATCGTACTGGCAGCAGAAAACAGTGTCAAGTTTCATATTGTGCTATAAAGCAGTTGCTTCAAGCGCTCGTCTTCTTACCAAACTATTCCTTTTCTTCCAACCCGTAGGATGTGTGTAAGAACTTTATAGAATAGTAAAATGCAGTTTATAAATCGCGGTACTGGCCTTCTGTAGAACTGCGCTGGAACCGTAAGCACAGATAACTTCTTAGATTAGGATGTCATAGACTGACTTTTAAGTAAAAGTTAACTTAGAGTTGGGGTGGCTTAAATCAGTTCAGCAGGTTGAAAAAGACAGTCTTTCTTAGATGATGAAGTGTGAAAGCGAAGATAAAAAAATATTACTGTTTCTTTGTCATACTGCCTACTTTTTTTTGGAAGTAAGTACAGCCTGCCTCGACGCCCTTTGACCTTGCAAAATATTTGTATCTCTTTAGCAAAAATCTTTAATGTATCTTGCCAAGCTTTTTTCTCTAATGTACACAATGGAGTTCTATGATGGGTTGAGCTTTCTCTCTTAAAGTGCAGCTGCATCGTCAAGAAAACTCAACAGTTAATTCTTCAAGTCCTCTTTTTCGCATGGGTATTGCATCACTGTTAATTACTGTTGGGGTACTGTGACTCATTTGTATCAGTCAACTTTATCTTTTGCTGCCAAAGACAGCATCTCTCTGGAGAAACTCATAACAAGTGTGGCAAACATCAAATATTTGGAGCGAATGGTGTACCTAAAACTGCACAGAATTAAAAAATGAAGCAACTCCTCCTGCTTTCTTGAGAGAAAAGTTCAGTCGCAGTAACAATGTCCTCTGATTTACCCAGCAGTCTTCTGCAACTACAAAACAATCTGTTTTTCAGTCTGCACCTGAAATAGAGAGCTGCCACGAGTGTTTATACTGAGAGCCAAAAAAAGAAAAATCAGCCTCCAGTTGTGCCTGCGCTGGGCAAACGTAAATAAAAGTATCTGTTGTGAAACACAACCAAAACTCCGCTGCAGCAGGGGCCAGACTTCCAGTGACCTGTAAACAACCACAGCATGGGCTTGCTGCCTAGTGAGTTGCATGCCAAACAGTAATGGCAGATGGCTACAAAACATGAGCACGGGTTGATGAGTGACAGAGCATGTCCTTTTGGGTTTGCTGTCGCCACTTTTTCGGTGAAAGTACTTATTGCTCCGCTGCTGTTTGATGATCGTCACATCCCCCAGCCTGCCGAGTACAGTGAGGATGATGGCAAGCGTGCACAAGATTTTTATTTGTATTCCTAGTTATTTTACAGCCTTTGTCATGAGAGGCATTTTATGTCTCTCATTTCCCTGTTTTCAGGATTCGGTCAGCAAGGTAAGCCACCTTTATTGAAGTGCTTTACTACGTGAACGTCTCAGAAGCAGCCCCCAGACACTGGTTCTTGCAGCATGCAATTCCTCATTCTGTGGCAAGCAGAAACTGCTCAGCAGGCCGAGTTTCTGTGAGCTTGACCTCCATATGAAAGATGAGGGGGCTGCACTCTATTATATCTTACAAGTATCCTTAGCTCTCTGGAAAATTTTCAATCTCATGATTAATTGAGCAAATCTTTTATGCCTCTGCCCTCTGTTCTTAAACTGAAAATAGTGACCGGTGTTCTTTTGGCTGATGGTTAATGTCTTACTGTGACACTGGCACACTGTTCCTGTCCTGCAGCTTCCACAGCTCCCCAGAATGGAGAATGTTAATTATATAGATAACACTTCTACTTTTTCTTGTCACTTCATGAGGTACAAGATGTGTTGGGTAGGAAAGGGAACGTGATCTCTCCTCTCTCTGATGGCGTCACCTGGGATTCAAGGGGTCACTAACACCGGTCTTTTCAAGGTAGGTGAATCCGGCAAAGTGTCCCTTCCACTCTAGGAAAGCGTGGGAGCTGACATGCCTGAATTGTAACCCCTTGGTCCTCTTCTGGCGCGTGTCATATTCTTTAAGGGTGTGGACTGCACTGACCGGACAGGAGGTACAACGATGACATCTTGCTGCAATTAGGGAACCTCCTGCAGGCAGTTCACCCTTCAGACAGGTGCTGATTCCTGTAAGGGAAGAGGGGCACTTGCAAAGAAGTAGCTCTTCTCTTTCCGTGGTGGGTTAGGTGAGTTGTTCGTTTGAGAAGCCGCTCCAACCAGGCCTATCTGTTTCAGGATGTCAGTAGGATTCATTTCACTCCTCCGCCAACCAACGTTACAGCAACTGGGAACAGTTCCTGAAGATGCAGGTAGGTGCCTTAAAGCAGTGTTTCTTCCTCCTTCCCGTTCCCCAGACAGGCTCTGAGAAAACCCGATCATGTGCAGTCTTTTCCCGTCGTCAGGGTGACCTGGCAGCAAATCCAATAGGGTAAGAAAGCTGCTCCCAGCGCCTTGTCCACAAGCGTGACAAGGCTCTGGAGTGGGTTGAGCCTGCAGCCCCACGCCTCAGAGCTGCCTTTACCCAGCACGAGGTGGGCACACAACGGCAACCGGCAGGCAGAGGCATGCTGCCAGGGGACGTGAAAAAGTTCTGCTGCTCGGTCCTCTTTGTACCTTCCCCCTGGGGCAAGTACAGGGAGAATCGCTCAGCTTTTTAGTTGAGGAACTCTTCCTTGCTTGGGGAAAATCCTCCTTCCCTCCTCCCTCCCCTCCAATTGACAAAAAAGTAATTAAAGGCAGCGTATGCTGTTCAGAATGGCACTAATGGACAAGAAAGCCCAGCTGCAATATTTGGGAAGATCCAATAAAAGGTTCATTAGGATTCTTTTAGTTATTTGAAATCCTGATGACACAAAGGAGCCTAATGAAACAGAAGACCTGGTCACAAGAGCGATGAGTTAAAAAAAGCTCGAACCCAAATCCCAACCCCACTGACACTGTTCTAAAAATTAGACAATTAAGAGTAAACCCAGGAATGTAGCCAGAACTATTCCACCTCAAATAATAAACACAAGGATAAGTTGCCAAGTGAGGTCAAAGAAGCAAATGGTAAAGTGAGTTTAAGAGACAGCTAGACACTTTTATGGGGAGAGAGGGGATTGAAGGATACAGTGACAAAACCGGGGGTAGAGCTGAGATAAACCCGGAGGACAGGCACGGTGGGCCCATAGCCTCAGAGAGTGCGCTGAGCCCCGGTTGCTCAGCAGAGGAGCAGGGCGGCTCTTGGCATCCGGGGAAGACTTGCCAGGGCTGTCGCAGTGTCCCGTGAGGGGTGAAGAGAAACGTCCAGAACAGCTTGGAAGGAAGCTGAGCCTGGCAGACAGAAACGGGTGTGCTCGCAGTGCGCCGGGTGGAAGTGCTGCCCGTGGTTTCACTCGTGAGATGCTCTCACAGACTTGTGAAAAGGCAGGTTGTCGATGAACTTCTACCCAGGCAGCTTGTCTTCTTGTGAGTTACCAATGCAAAGCACAGAAAGAAACACCAAAAGGAAAAAATAGAAAAAAAACCTACCTTTTTTTTGTTTTGTTTTTCATGAAAGACTGCTTGTAACATAAGAAAGAACAGGGTTGGCTAGAGTATGATTCAAATGAGGCAAAGACAAAATGCACAGAGGTTATGTTCTTTGGTTGTATGAAGCTTTGCATGCTTTAATGTTGTCAGCACAGCCCGTGTCAATTCCCATAAAAAACGCTGGCAGAAGTTCCGTGGCTTCAAACAGCAGCGTGCTGAAGCCTAGTTAAGTGCTCAGTTCGGCTGTCTCTGCGCTGACCAGCAGGTGTGGTTCCACCAGCACCGTGAGGTTGTTAAGCGGTGACGGTGAAGGAACCAAGACCAGCACGGCGGCTGGAAGTAAGCCAGAGCATCAAATAAATAAAGTGCAGTTTTCTGTATAGATTGCGATCCAAACACAAATGCCAGCCTCTGCTGCTAAAAACGATAGCTTTGGCACCTCGGAGGGTTCTGAGCAGTGAGGATGCTCTGAAAGATGGTATTCCTCTAGAAGACACACAGGGACAGGCCTTGTGCTAGGTGTAGCGGGAAGACTCTGCCCTGAAGAGGCTGCGAGCCACAGATAAGGCTTTAAAAGACAAATGTTTAAAGGCACTGAAAATCTTGAATGAGAAAGTACAGTCCCAGGCAGGGCTTTTCTGTTCCTGAAGACTAAATGCCTATCCCATAGATTAAATATAATTTCATAGCATCACTGTTTTTTGTGTGAAACAGGCTAGTTAGGTTCTGATGAACTCCGGCAGAACCCAGATCTTAATCTGCAAGAACAGGCTGAGCAGTAATGGAAAGACCTGGCTGATCATCCTGGCTTGAATGACCAGATACATCTAATATAAAACTAATTGTCCTTCCTCAGCATCAAAAAACCTCTTTTGGTGCAAGGGGATTATAAAAACAACACAGGGTGCTGAGACACCTTAGTATGGAGGTGCAGGAGAGAAATAAAGCTGTATTTATTCTCAGGCTGTTTCTTTTTATGGCTCAGTCTCGTCTGACTCGTGCCCCAGAACTCCCATTCATTTGAATGAAATGTTGAAAAACAACTACAAAAAAAAAGTAACCTCACTGCCTGGAAAAAATCCTGCCCCAGAGTTTCTTGGGAAACAGCGTGCCCTCGCACACGTGCTCGGCTCGTACAACAGTCACATCTGCCCAGTGTTTCCTCCCAGGAAGGTCTCTGACATTTTTAACCGTATCGCTGAGGTTTTTAGGTTAAGTTGTCAGTCTAGCTGCGCAGTAAAGATGCATTGTAAAGGCAGATAAAGGGGTTTTTATCTTCTCCATGGCGAGCACTGCGGCGCAACAAAGACCTGTGTTTAGAGCAGGAGAGCTATTGCACTCTCAGCCACTAGACGGCTCAGCCTAGTTTGAGGGGTTTTCCTTGCTTTTAGGACAGCTGCGGTTCTGGGAGCGCCAGGCAGCCAAGCCGCCCGCTGCGGCTGGAGGAATTTCCAAACTTGCAACAGAGAGTTACAGGATTCTGCAGCAGCAGTCAGAGCTGAAGACTCTCGTGTAGTACAACTCAAAACGTCGTTCGGTAGCCCGAGTATGGCATTGTGCTGTTATTGTAATTACAGCATTTATCCAAGTGCATCTGGGTAGCTATTGAGAATTACAGAGTTTTAAAATCCCGGTTGCCTGGGGCATTCTTCAAGGCCACGGTCTGACTGTCCTTGAGGCTGCCTAGGATGGTGCTTCATGCTCTGAAGAGAGGCGTGCTGTAAATCACTCACTGCTCGTTACCGCAGAAGTGTGGAGGTGCGTGTTTCTGTTGTTAGAAGGAGGAAAGAACAGAGAATCAAAGAAAGGGAAGGCCACGTGGCAGCGGGACTTGAATTGCTGCTGTGGATATTGCCCTGGTAAAGGCCCGCTGGACCACCTGAGACAGAAACCCCAGATCAGTTTTGGTACGTTCTGTTGTGGGATGAATGAAACCCTGTAGTGACTGAGCTGCTTCCTCACCCCGCACCAAGCCGCCGGACGTCAGCGTGCCTTGCTACAGGCTTCCCCTCTGTGAAGCCGGCCTGGGGAGGATGATCTGCAGTTTGCAACACTGAAGATCCTCACACAGGACAAACAACCGAACAACAGTCTGATATTTCTAAGCTGTATAAATTCCTAGTGTCTGCTGCAGGCAGAATCCAAACACTTGTGTCAATTCTGTACCATGCCCCAGACTGCCAAAAAACGTTAATATAAGCATATTTATCTGGGCTGCAGTGTGTTACAAGAATTCATTAGGACAATATGTGATATGGTGCTGAAACAGAAGGCTGGGTTTCTCTGGCCAGAGATGAGGAAGTCTAGTCCCTGCTGAACTTTTACTACTGATAAAGACAATGTCTGCTGGCAGCATTCATTTTTTACTAGGCCATCTGCATCTAGTCAAGGATAACTTGACTTTCTGAAAAAGCCATTCATCAGAATCAACCCTGTACAACTTTCTCTTGATGAGTAAAGCAACACAAAGAAAGACCAAGATGGTTAATAAACTTCTTTGGGAGCAAAAGGTCAATGCTGGTGTAAACAAAGCAGTGTCATAGTACTATACAGAAGCATTGAAGTTTCCTGCGTGTTTATATGGCTGATGCCCCTTTTATTTTTATCAGTGTTTGTTATCATTTATTTTGTTCTGCTTTAGCTGATCTATAAATCTTTATAACAGTGGTCTTTATTTTCTTAATTTTTTCGTCTCTCTTCTCACCTTTTATCACCTGTTTGTGTCCAGTAACGTTTGCTACTCTCTGCAGCTTGATGGCTGCCCACGATTAGTTTTTTTAACCCTTTAGTTCTCGTCTACCGCACGTGGGTCTAATAGCAAAGTCTTTCAGAATGTCTCTTTTTTTTCTAAAGCTGAATCAAACGCGGAAGACTCTTCCGATGTCTCCTTAACAAATCATTAACTACTAAAGGCAAAAAATGACTGAGTGCACTGATGGGGAAATATTCCTGCCCCCAGTGACAGAGCCTTGCTTTTGGCTACACAATACAGAGAGACCAGGCAGTAGCTGTGTATTTTTTTCACTTCAGGCCTTTACTGCTATACTTCAGATCCACACTGGAGAGTCCTAGACTTGCACCCTGGGGGGAGACAACAGGTTGCTCTTCCTGCCCTCCCCGTCTTTTGCTTCTGTGCTTCATGCCTGCGCATGCAGAGGATGCAGCCACGAGAAGCTGGACCAGAGTGCCCAGGCCCCCTTCACACCCATCACTGATCATCCAGCCAAACATTTCATTGTGAGCTTGGTCTAAATTAAAAGACAGTCAGCCGACAGGAGAGTATTCCATACCCACAACGACAAACACGAAGCCGCTGATACCTTGGTGATGCTGCTCAGCTATTCAACTACCCTTGCTTTAGAGCCACAACACTGAAAACTTCATAGATACGTGGGTGACGTTTGCCTAGAGAACAAATATTTTCTTGAGCATTTCAGAGAGTGCAAAAATTCTTCATTAAAGACTATCAAGGACAAAAAGAAAGTGAATTTTTCTTAGTGAAGAGCCTCTGGAGTTCACCTTTTCTGCTTTGATGTGCTATTTTTTTTCACGTAATTAGACTGTATTAAGTTTTGCAGACTAGATATCCAAAATAATATAAAAAAATGGATTGACCCAAACCAATTTTTGGGGGATGGCCTCAGTAAAACATATACTGTTCTTTTTAAGGGTTTACATCTTGAAACGTTTTGTTTAATAGAGACTTACGCAATGCAATTTCTAACGGCACCAGAGTGTTTATTGGAATTGGGTACTATAGGGAACGAAAAAATACTAAAGACTCTGAATTTCACAATTAACTATGAATTTTGAGACCAGCTGGTTAAAACATTAATCTCCTTTGCTAATAAATGTAATACAATGTAATGCACTTCTAAAACTGTGAGTGTCTGCTGAATCTGCAATCTTAGCCTCTCAGAAAAGCCTCATGTTCCTGAAGTTAACACAAGTAAGACTTCTACGTGACCAAAGGTTGCTGGATTAGGTTCAAAGTCCACTGATTATTCGATATTTGGTATCCTAGCTGTTCCACATGAATATACAGTTAGAGAATGTTCTGTCACGTTGGTAGCAAGACTACAGGAAGGTCTATGTATCGGGATTATATTCCGTACATCATGCAGTTCAGCTGGATTCCAGTACCTCTGATACGTGATTCTGCATTTAACACGGTAAGATTTGTGTATTATTTAAGTAGAATGAAATTTCAAGTGACAGAGAAGCCCTAGGGCAGGTTTTGTGTTGTTGTTTTTTTTTTTTTTGTTTGGGTTTTTGTTTTGTTTTGTTTTGTTTTTACCTTCCCCTCTCTGCCTGGAATGAGTATCTAATGTTAGAAGATAGGGGTGAGCTAATCCCGAGACTCAGTTGAAAAACTAGCCCAAAACGTGAACTCACTTTAGGAGCGATGTAGTGAATAGTCATGAAATGTATAACATTGCTTTTAGTCGGGGGAATTTTGTCATTGTCTGTTGTTTAACTTGGCCGTTTGCTGAAAATATTTTCGTATATTCCTGGCTCTTTTTGCAGAGATTCATCTTTAAAGCCAGGGTTGTTGTTTTACATTTTAAATGGTTTTATTCAGATATATGCTAAATGCAGAAAAAAAAATCTCAAGTAACCCAGCTGGATTTTTCAATTGTACTTTTAAATCACAGATTATTGTGATTGAATTTTTTAATGCTTCTCTTTTAAATCAGTGCATTTAGAATTCTGACCCTTTCTGAAAACATTAGTAACTGGTGAAAACAATTTTTCCTTCTAGTGGGAACTCTGGATTTCTGTACACTGGGCAGATTGCTTGAGCTGACTGGCATGAAATTTAATTTGCATTAATCAGCCACAGGCAAGGGCAAAATGGAATGACCATGACCCATGAGAGTAGGATTTTAGACTATTTACAAAATTAGGCTTCTGAGCAGCATGGAAAAGCAATGGCTAGTGCAAGGCATGTGCTGGCTGATTCATGAAGTGAATCACCCTAATCCAACCTGGTTGTCAGAAGAATTTGGGCTGCGTTCCTTGAGCAAGAGGCCCTTCAGCTGTGATTTGACAAAGAACACAGGGTGTGATACCGAGGGAGAATTTGCCGTAGTGAATACAAATCTAAACATTCCGGCTTCAGCAGGTGTACGTGGCCCAGCCCCAGACACCCACCTAACCACCCATCAGCGCTAATGCTGCGCTGGGCAAAGCCCAAACTCCCGGAGTCCTGAGGGACTCAGCCACCCCCATACTGTTGCCCTTGACAGTCGTTACGTTTGACTAAACAGCAACTAAAATTTCCCCTCCTGTGTGCTGAAGCCTGTAGTTGGGTGTGAATTAAGCACTTCAGAGATTCTGCAAAAGGTCTTTGAGGACATAATTTTGGTTTGCATGAGTGAGCCGTTGAAATCAGAGTTTGAGGCCTCTTTGTGTGAGATGGGCTGTAGAAACGTTGTCAGTGAGATGGCTGGGACTCTCTTGAGCCTTTCTGCTCAAAAGCCAAGACAGTTAATTTAGACTTGAAGTTTTCCACCATATCTCAGTGCTAAATCCAGCCAATATATATACTGCAGGTAAAAGTACCTGCCTGACTAAACTGTTCCTTGAGAACTTTTCCGACCATACTTGGTTTCATTTCTACACTCTACTGGTGAGTCTGCACCAGCCACAGAGTCAGTAACAAGTGGTGGATAAAGAGAGTTTTAAAGATACAGAATGTAATTATGCACTGCCGAAATGATATATACCTTTATTTCCAGCTGAGCTCTGTGAACACTTAACACAGCTGAACAGTATGCTAATGGTTTATTGCATGATGCTGCGTTTGGTGCTGCTCAGTGTAACTGTGCAAGGAAAAATATCACTGCTAGCTATGCTACTATAAGGAGATACGAATTTCCTCAACATTAATTCATCATAATTTCTTTTCTGGAGTTAATGCATTGTTATATTGATGTGGCTTTGAACTCTGAAACGTTGCAGTATAAAGTGCATTACTAAGTTAATTAAGGGTATGAACTGATTTTTCAGATGGGCAGCCAAGCTTAGGTATCTGTCCCAAATTTCAGTTCCATCGGGCCAAATTTACATTTAATCTTTCACGTCTATTTTGTGGAAATAAAATGCTGAAAAATGTTACATCAAATTGAACAAAATGTTTCTGTCAAACCCCGAACTGGATGTTTTGTTTCAGTATCTTGTGAGAAAAGCAAAGGGACTGAAGGGTACAGATCTGCTTAAAAAAGGAATCTTGTACTCAGCGCTATGGAAGGAGAGCTTTTGGGCTGCAGAAAATGCAAGTTCAATTTTCTTCTTTGTCTGATGTAATTCTAGTGAATCGTTTTCATAACAAGCAAGTACAACATGCAGTTTTCCATCCGACAAGCAAATCACGTTTTTATCTACAGATACAGGAGTGCTGTTTTTATCGCCAGATAATTCATAAAAACTGATTCTGGTGGCACTGGAAGAGCTTGGTCAATGATCGCCTACTGCAGACCTGGTGGGCACTGGATCTGCCAGGTAACAAGACTGCACACACTCGTGGTATCACTGGTGAACTGTACCTTAAATCACGTACTTTTAATTTATTGAAATCTCAGTCAGTACAAAGATGAACAAAAACTGCTGCTGTTAGTGGTGTGCTTGAAATGAGGCCTTTAGTCTTGCTGAGTTCTTCACAGTTGGTTGTCAGCACAATGACAACTCTGTAACTGAAGAACTATAGAAGTAGCCAAATCTCAGTCCATCTGTACCTGTAGTTAAGGAGCTATCTTGATGTTCAAAATATGAAAGGTGTAAAATGTACAGCCATGGAACAGTAACATGCCACATTTCAGAGGTCTAGTGTTTCCTACAGTAAACTGACAACAGATCACGGTTAACATGGATACATGGATAAAAATGGGAAAAATGTCTACTAAAGAAAACTTTGGGTAGGGGTCACTAACTTGAGGGAAGTGCTTATCTCCTTTATTTGTTTCCATTATGTAACAAGCAGTGCAAAATAGCATTCTAGTATCCCATTGTGTCTTATTTTTTTTTCAAAACAGGACTCAGAGATGTGTGCATATGTCAGTTCTCTGCATGGAAGATACTTTCCTCGAGTAGGAAATATGCTGCTTAATGTATATGAACCTTTTAATAAAAAACATAACTAGGTGATGATCTGAAAGGCTGTTTCCCTTTACAGATTAAAAAACAGCCATGGAAGCAAACAATTTTTGTAAATGACAGCTCTCACTGCACTCTGCTCTGGTAATTTATAAAGGCTCACAGTCATCATTATTTCAAAAGATTAATTCTGTTTAAATAGTCAATTGAGCAGAACAAGACCTTAGTGGGATAGTTAGCTATGTGTCACAATATACTAGATAAAGGATTATGTCCCACTTAAGAATTAATAACATTTTAAACCTCTACATAAACTACTTTTTTTATCAATAAACATGTCTCTGACAGAGGGCCAGATGCACTCCCAGGTCTTAATTGTTCAATCCAGTGACTAATCCCCACTTGATCAAGATTTTACTGACTTAGCAGCTGTCTGGAGAGTGACAAATTTATGATTCAATTGCAATTTCATCTTCAACTTGAAACTGCATGATCATTTGTGGGAATTAGCTACCTGATAAGATAACGAGGGTGGAAGAAGTGCACATAATTCTGTGCAGCAGAATTGGAGTGTTGCAGAACTCTTTAGGATGCATTGGAAAGACACAAATGGCCATTAAGGGATTAGCCCATCACTGATTGAGTGGCTGCACGGAGTTGAGGTTTACTAAATCACTGGAGTGGTAGGTCATTATCCTTGCATACAGGAGACAGTTGAATCTGTGTCCAAACACATGAGCAGTAAATTGGAGTGAACAGAGTGTGCCAAAAATGAAAAATAAAAAAAGCTCAACCCTTGTTCTTCAAGTGTTCAAATTTCCAGGTCATACCCCAAAATTTTTTTCTTTCTTGGCACAAAAAATATTTTTTCACTGCCTTTAGTATCAGCATATTCTTGTCTCTGTAATCTCTTTTGAGTGTGTTGCTTCCCCTCCACGCTATCAAATTCGTGCTTAGTTAACAAATGCTGACACATTTTAGAAACTGATTAGAAAAGCAATGTTAGGAGTTTCCCTCTCCAGTTTTGATGGCTTGTGCACAGTTACTACTAAATATGTGATTAAAATAAACGATTTTTTCTCATTTGGGTTTTGCAAGAATAACATTTTGATAAGTCTCTTTTCTTCAATTGTTTTGTGTGTTATTGAAGTGAATCAATAGTGTGCTGTAATAGTTTTGTTTATTTCGAAGAGTTATGACAAAAGTAATGCCTTTGTTAAAAATAAATACAAATCCGATTGTTTATTCTGAAGAGAGAATCATAAAATGCTGCAGGAATAACACAACATTCCTGCCTTCCTTGAACATGTGTTGATGCCGCTGATGAGTAAAATTAACCACTGAGCAATTCCACTTTAGGGCTCTGTAACAATATGTCTAAAGACTATTTGGCAATTCAAATTAATAGCTTAAATATGTCAAATTTTGGAATTTTTGCTGTGCTGGCTATGGCCTTTGGCTAGCCTGAATAAGCCCAAGATCCTTTGGGGCTATTACTCTGTGAGTTGAACTTAATGATCTCTTTTCCCAAGGTATAGATGTGTCTAATATTGTCCAATTTATCTCAGTCTAGAGGGGCACATAACTTTAGAGGGACTTGTTTCCTGAGGCATAGAGCGTTTCACTAGAAATTTGTGAGCTGGTAGATTGGAAAATTCACCTTCAGAGAAATATGGTTAATTTTTATCATACAATGAGCAATTTTCACTTTCTAACGCAGCAATAAAGTATGCAGTACAGAACAGAGATGGAGCTGGCGGCCAAAGCTGAATATTGTATTCACCTGTAAGTAAACATTTTTAATATAATTATACTTTACTGAGATTAACAGAGGAGGGAGGTGAATGTGTTTAGCAATAAAGGTCTTGGGCCAGGTAAGCTTACGTGACCCCAAACAAACGGCCCGTTTTGCCCAAGTCTCATCAGGTGGCACTAGGACGCTGTGCTGTTTCTCAGTTCTTTTGCCGAGTCCCAGTCTAAATTTTGAAAAACTACTGATGTGCCTGGGTCTTTTAGACATGCTAATACCTAAAATAGAAGGCAGAAGAATTGGGCCAATCTAATTCCGACTGGGAGCAGGAACAAGATAAAACAGGGGCTCGCATAAATGGGGAAATGGGGGAAGTAAATGAAAAGGAAAAATAAATATGCAAAAAAATCACAGAGGAAATTACTGTTTTCTAGATTTGGATGTAACTCTAATGGCAAGCCTGAAGGTTTAAATTAGCTGAAAATCTTTATCTACATTTTAAATGTTGAAATCCTTGGCCAGCTCTACTTTCTAAGATTCAACTGATGTCCAGAAGATTTGGACGAGTAGATGGTGAGTAGGACTGGGAGAACAAACTAAAAGGAAGGAGAGTGCAAGAAGAAAATCAATCTGCCAAATTAGACAGAGCAAAGGAACAGGAAGAAAAACAGGAAACAACCTAATAAAATATAGTGGAAAATAAATAACTTCCAGTGCCCCAACAATTTCCTCTCACAAAAAGTATTGGCAGTATAAAACAAATTATAGGCACATTTCTGTCTGGCTACAGAAAGTAAGCTATTTAGGGACAACATATGGCATTTCTCTCCCCCAAAACAAGAAGATAACTGCATCAGGCATGAGTCTGAAAGTCCCACAGGTGAGGATGAGAGCACACCATGACCCAAAAAAATGCAAGTTGAAGAAAGAATTGGGTGGTTAATGAAGGTGAACTTTTTGCGGTGCAGCCAGGAAATCTCTCCCCATTTTGATTAGCCTCAGGGACTGGTATCACAGGAAATATAGGAAACCTGAAGGAATCAGGGTAACATGGCATCCTACTTTTCTGGAGATCTCCTGGGCAGCCAGACACAGTGACTCTTTGGGACTAGAGCAGAGAAGGGAACACGTAAGCTAGTTTTATGAACTTACTAGGTACTGATCTCCACTCTATTAGGTAGCAAAGACACCAAGAGATTTTTACTCTCCCCACAAAGGGTGGGCTCTCTAAGATGGCATTTATTTAGGAATGATGCCACAGCACCAGCTGCTCAGTACCACCGAGTCATTGCAACAGTGTTCCCAGCTGTTACCTATAAAGATACCTTATTGAGAATAGCAAATCCTCCCCCATTTGCAGGAAGTTTGGCAAATAAGTAATGAATCTATTTTCAAGTGGCAACCTCATTCTGCAGTGTTTACAGTTTTTGCACTCTACAGAGTGTGATTAAAGAGGCTCAGAGCTTACTTCAGCTTATTAAAGTAAATATTGTAACATTAGTTATTAGCCAAAAACAACAGAAATATAATTGAGTAACTCCATACTGAGCAATGACATACTTGATTTACTTATCTCACTGTGTTTAAACTGATCTTCCATGGAAGCGGAAAGCATATTGGAAGCTCGCCTCAGTCACGTGAAAGTTAAAAGTGCATCATTTAAATGAATCAGTAATTCTTATGAAGAATTCCACAGGTGAATGAAAACACAGTGTTAACGGTGTGATTTATTTACATATGTTTCATCCTATATATAGATACCATGGCATATAGAAGAAAACAAATTAATCACAATTAAAGCAAATCCAGGCTACAGAATGCACTTTATAGAATCAGAATCTTTAAAACTACACGTGCATTTTCACCTTTGAATTTATCATTGATTTCAGTGGAATAAAATTACTTTCACAGTAATAAAAAATAAGAGAGCTGCTTTTTTGTTTGCATCATTTCTAGCTTTAGAATGCCAAAATGAACCAGGGCGTACCATGCTACGATTTCACCCGTTGACACAAATGAAAAGGATAGAACAGACATAACACATCTGGTTTACGACTTTTAATTGCCTTTGTGACCCAGTTCATACCAAATCCTCTCAAGGCAAAGTCTCTTTCTTTGTATGCATCATGGGGCTAAATATCTGAAATATGTTGCTTAAAAAAACATCGCCATGTTAAAAAGTAACAATATTTCTTGCTCACATAAATCTTTAGTATTTGCAGGTGACCTGAGAAAGCGAGAAGAGGAGAGTTCAGTTGTCTGGTGAGTGAGCATGTTAAACTATCCAAATGAAAGCTACTCCTAAAGCACCAGGTTCTTTTAGCAATTAATCACTATACTGTTGTTTATTAGGAAGACACGCCTGGAATTTTTTAGTAACTCAGGTAACCTTTCGTGGTTTGATGGATACAAAAGATAATTGTGTCTACAGTGATTTAATGAGGCTCTCTGATGTAACATAGTAGTCTGTGACTACTGAGTTGGTGTCTCTGTCCTGGGAATAGGGAAGGGATGTCGGAGGAGGGCATGTGTACAGAAACACCCTGTTATAAAAACAATCTATTGCTAATCAGTTACAAGAAATATTTTCTATGTCATGTAGCAAGCCAGAACAGACCGCTGAGATAACAGCTCTGAACTTTAGTAGAAGGCTGGAAATCCTGTGGCAGTGTTGAGTAGCTTCAGCAAAGGAGATTTTATTGAATTGAGAAGTGAACAACGTGCTCAGTACAATATCCCTTGGACACACAATACTTTGACTTTCCTGAAGTCTGAGTATTGGCACTTTTCAAAGGTGTGGAAGGATGGATTCTAAAAAAACTTTTCTGTAATCAGGAGGTGAATCACTGCATGTGCTGTGGAGCTGGCATCAGATGATGATGGTTATTTTTGTGAAAATATGCAGGCTTCTGAAATGTAAACAGTATCTTCCTTGATTGTAACTGCCCTCTCTATGGGCCAGGCACTAGATCTCTCCCTCACACACAGCACAGATGGGATTTAACTGTGTGCTCTGGCCAGCAGTGCTGGTTTCCTAACAACACTGTCACACCCTGCTGCTCAGGCTATTAGAACATCAGATGTAATTTAACAAAATTTTACTGTCTCCTTGAGGCAGACTCTTTAAAATTCATTCTTAACTCCCAGTTTTATAATCTCTGCACTCAGGTAACTGCTGGTTTTTACTCAACTGCTCAAGTCCAGTCTGACTTTCAAAAATGGCAATGTAAAATTGCTTGTTCAAGGAACCTGCTCATTCAGTTGTGTTTAGGGACTTTATTTCTGAACAATGTATTTCCTTTGTTTTTATTAGTTTTGTTTGTTTGGTGGGTTTTTTTTTATTATTATTTTCTTATCCCTAGAACAGTGAACTCAGAAGACTGGATGTAATTCTTTCCTTTGCTACATGACAATGAGTATTTAGTAGGTTCCAACTGTAATACATGTAAGAAAACATTCTCATTCAGAAAACAGTTGAATATGTCTGTAGTCTACACAGTGCTTAGAAATGATGGATTTTCTGAAGTACATTCCTGAATCAGAACCAGCGAGGCTGAAATGAAGGTGGTGAGCTCTCACAGAGGTACCTGAACAATCACCATCTGCGATAATGTGAAAAGCATGAAAAGTCTCTCTTGTAAATATTAAGATCCAAATGAGCTTGGAAAGCTGGCAGTAGAGAAAGATGAGGTTCCTACTGCAAACTGAGCACTTTTGGACATGGAACAAGAGGCAGGCAGCATAAGAATCCGCAGTGGGTTTATGTACACGTAACTTATCCATGGCAACTAGAAACCTTGAGTGCTTCCAATTTTAAGTAGCCAAGTAGGGGCACCCTGAAGATGTATTGTTTTCTGAAACTACTTGTCTGACCTCTGAAAAATCATGGGTTTTATTTCATACTGTAGAACCAAAATCGTGACCAGCATTAGGAATTTGGAGATGTCATTTTTTACAGAGGAAATACATTTCAGGTTATTTACGTGTGCTCTGAACTACCTTTACTTTTACAATGTTTTCACTGGCAGTTTTTCAGAAAATTCAGTATTTCTAAATATTTAGGATGTATATTCAGAAGTGAAAACTTAAATTGTCTGCAAAGATCCCAAAAATCACAGTGCTAGTGAACCCAGGAAATGGGAAACACATCAAAGCATTGGTATTTTAGAAAGAGCAAGGAGCATTAAACCCACTGGGGTTTAGGAATTCTGCAGATTCCTGAGCTTCTCAGCCTTTGCAAAACATTTGTCCCCCCTTGCAAAGGCACTATCTGCCAGTGCTTTCCCAGCTTTGTCATTTTAGAGCATCCCTAAAGCCAAGAATACCAGTCCCAGATATCAGTAGGTTAAGAGTGAGTCTAAATATTTTTTTAGAGAAAAAAAGTCTGAAAAATTAATCTGGATCAAAATTGACAAAAACAGTGTGTCACAAGGCAAAAAAAGATAATAAAACCTTAAATGCAGTATAAAATGAGATACATCCTACTGAATGTGTGACAGAGTAACAACTGCTCTCCATGACATTTCCAGGGAAATACAGAAGAAAAGCTAAGGATTTGCAAAATCGGCAAGAATTCCTAGTGTGATCTTCTGATACTACAGCACTGATCGTTAATACCATTATATATTTTTAAAAAAGTCATTCTTATGTTTTCTTTTTCTTGTCTCATTTAGATATATAATATAGATTTTAAATGCTAAAGTAAGATTTTTATTTTGGTTTCAGACAAACATGAGTTTATCCTGCAAGATGCTGGTCACCATCCATTTCCATTCATCATCTCCCAGAAGTGCTTGGAATCTCCCAAGTTCTGTTGCTTTCTTGTGGGAATAAAGTCTTTGCAGGCAAGACGGTGACCTTGGGATCTATTGTTGGCATCTCCCACATAACAGCAATACATGCTGAGGTGCAGAGGTACTTCCAAGAAACGCTCACTACTTTGCAGTTACACCCTGTACAACCTCTTTGCCCTATGCCAGCATTTTTTCTGCAAACTTCTATGCATATGAGAAATGTCTACTCACACGCCTCAAGGTGTCACGTCCCAGAAGATCTCACTGCGTGGGCATCCAGGCCAGCGCTGGTATTAGGCCAGCGGGCTTTAACGTACAAGGGAGGGTTCCGCACGCTGTGGATAATGAAAATGACAGTCACCCCCATACTCCTGTAAGGTATGCGTTATAATCTCTGTTTTACAGAGGAAAGCTAACCTAAGTCCACAGCCTACACAAGTGAAACTTCTCTCTTTCCATGTAAACTGTGCAACTGCTACAGTAGTTGGGAACTTGGCAACGATGGATGGACTATTTGTACACAGGTCACCTTCCATGTCTTCTCCAACTTACTGTTATGTGACAAAACAGTTTATATCTTAATTCATGAAATTTATTTTTTACTGTAAAACAAATGATAATGAGTAGCTCTTTAAACTAATGTTTTATTTCCAGTGAGTCAAAGTTTTGGCATTAGTTTCATGGAAAAAACATTAATCTTCACAATTGAAATAGAGAGCTGTTGACTAAATATGACTCGACAAAATTAATTTTCAAAACTGTTCACAGAGCTTTCTCATCAAATTTTAAGCAATTCTTATTTGTTATTGACTGTTAAAGACTAATAATTATTCTTTCTATTCAGGTTCAGCTACTGTGTCATTTGAAACATTCACCTCTAGAACCAAGAAAGGCACGTTTAAGTATCTACTGAGATGTTTGTATATGTGTAAGGAACTGTCGGGTGTGATAGGAACAAACGTTTGTTACTTACATTTAACCTTTGGCTAACTAATAATGTCCTGAGTTGTAGTTAACAGGAAGAAGAAATGTTTGTTCCCAGCTGTGTAATACAGACAGGCCTTGAGGGCTGTTGTGAAGTTCTTTGAATTATTTTTTCTCCTCTGTTCTGCTGGGAAATGTACAGAAATTGATACAAGACCCCGCTATCATTCATGTGGCAGCAGACTAGGAATGACTGCTAGAATGTCCGGGACATGCTTTATGTTTAGCGCTGACAATCTAAGCAAGACAAACATGATTTATGGGACAATAGTTCAGATGGGGAATGAATGGAGATGTCTTGGTGAAAATATCAGCATAAGTGGGCTATGTGAAGGAAGTAGGTTTTAAGGAAGGATCTAAAGGAGATTTGGCATGTGGCAGATGGGAAGTTATTCAAACTATAAGAAGCAACATGGAAAAAGAAGTGAAGCTGAGAGTGGGAGAAAAATATGAAAGGAACAGTAGGACAGGAGGGGCACTGGAAAAGTCTGCTGTTCCTTTCCGTATATAACTAACTGATCAAATACATCTTCATAGCCTGAAAAGGTGGCTAATGAACTTCTGGTGAATTCTGGTGTATCCCCGTAGGAAATAATTAATAACATTTCAGAAAATGTCACAAAGTCTCTCAAACCTGGATTTCTCCTTAGTAAACCAAGAATTTACAGTCTGAAAAAACTCTGAAATCATTATATTTATTACTGTGGCACTTTCATACAAGATCCTGTCGTGGTTCAGAAGAGTTTGTTGTCTGCCTGGACAAAGAATGGGCAAAGGGAAATATTACCAACAGATTTGCATTACAGAAGAAGAAAGAGACCTGCCAGGATCAAGGATTTGCCGAAGGACATGAAGGAAGCTAAAATGGTGGTGAAACTGAGACTCAGTGTGTGAATCTGCAATGCTTCTGTCAAGTTATAATTGCAGCACCAGCTTCCTAACAGCTAAAGATCGTTCATATTAATTCCTGTTTTGAGTAATGGACTCAATATACTTGCACTATACACTTTAGGAGTGTCTAGATCACTTTTGAAGGCTAAATGTATGCTCGCAGACTGCTCCATTGCCACATCTGTAAGAAACTTAATACAGTTTCACAAATTTCTCTAGTAGATTTTTACTCCAACTTTCTTTCCTTAGCTTAAAAACTATGTACAGCTTTCCCTGTCCCTTCCTAATTAATATTGTCCCCAGTCCTTTTTCCCTGCCTTGTTTTGCCGGTGATACAAGCCTTGTCAATCCATTTGTTTGCTGCTTCTGCAGTTAATTTTTCCAGGGTGTGCCACGCTGATCAGAAAGTGAGGAATCCTTTCCTCGAGCTGATCCCTTTTGTCCATCACCTCTCCCTTCTCAAGCTCTCCTCCAATGTATTAAGTAATGATCATCATTAGGCCAAGAGGTACATGGGTAGAAATTACATTATATGTATGTAATGATAAAAAGAAAGCAAGCTAACATCGTTTGTAAGAGGTTACACTGTTACCACCCTTTTTGTGGTTATTTCCTTTTCTTGAGGGAGAGCTAAAATCTGAATGACTGAGGTAAAGAACATAAAGAAATGAGCAAATTTAATGTCCATGTAGATAAAATCAGAAATGGACATGCAAAAATACAAAAATTGAATTCTACCACAACTCCATAAAAAAAGCTGCTAGAATCCCCAGCAGTGTAAGTGTGCCAGGATTTACATCCCAGAGCAGCACACATTGCGTACTGTGATTCAATTTACCCTATTAAATAACTCAGTAAGGAATCTTCTGGTTTGGGGTTAGTGTAGCCGTAAAGCCTTTCTCTGCACTATTCTGAGAATGAACTTTAATTCATATCTTATCTTCTGGTTGAAAATGAACATCCTTTCTATTCTTATCATGTTTCTGCTTTTTTTGAATTTTTGAGCGTCAGCCATATTCCGCTTGGCAGTTACATGAAGTTGTTCCTGCTCGACTGTTTGTTGTGCTGAGTTACCTTTGAAATTTGTCCCTCTTTCTATGACTGCACACCAGAGGCACTTCTAATAACCTGCCCAGGGCGAATACTTCCATGAAAGCCAGGCTTGCTCTGGTACACTCACTGCTTTCTCGTGTACAAATCCTTCACTGTGATACAACATAGTCTATAGAGAAAAACCCCTCAGATAACCACGTACTACTTATCTGCTTCGTGCTGTCGGATAAACAAGGCTTGTGTCAGGCAACAGCATGGAGACCGTCTATGTTCTTGCCATCCAGACGAGATAAAACAAGTGTCTTTTTTCCTTATAGGCACATCAGGATGTCAGCACCATCGCATGAATTGGATTCATCAAGTGGTCAGTGTTGGAATAAACATTTGGGGTACTGTGTAATAAAAGTGTATCACGAATGGTCTGGAATGCGCTCGTTTACCTGTGAGTCCCTCATAGGGATGATGCGTGTGTTTAGAACAAATTATCCTTTAAAATAAGAGCGCAGTCCTTTGGATTATAGCATTTTCCTGATGTGAGGAACTCAAAATGCAAGGCCTGAAAAGATTGCCTCTTCCCTTAAAACACACACTCAAAGGTGAAGACCTTTTCTCTCCCTGCAACCATTTCTCAGCCCTCGCTGGCGTCGGTGCCCGTGCTCCCTCTCCCGCCTCAGGCACCAGGCACATACCCACAGGAAGAGATGGTGCTTCTGAACAAAACACTGGGTCTTCCTCACAAAAATGTCGAGAAGCAACCTGTGGACGATGCGGGGAGCGGTGCCACGGGCGGAGGCACAGCCGCAGCTGGGGAGCACCCGGCTGGCCGAGCCCCCTGGCCTGGGCCTGGGTCCTGAGGGGCAAAATGGCTGCCGGGACCCCCGCCTGGGCTGCGCTGCCACTGCCGTCCCCTGGGGTGCTTGGAGCCTTTCCCTGTCCTTGGGGAGAGGTGCGTGTTTGTGTTGCGCAGTGAGCACACAGAATTAGAAAAGAAAATGAATTCCAAAGAAAATGTCTTTTTTCTTTAAAAAAATGAGAGTTGGATGGGTTTCCTTGCTTACTGGTAGAGAGCACAGTTCTTGGCAAGCTGGGCCCTGTCAAAGCTTTACTTGGAACTTCCAACAGATATTTTGGTTAAAAACCCTTAAATCTTTCCTTAACAACAGTGTGCAGTAAGTAAAAAAGAAAAAGGACAATGTGGATTTAAAAGAGAAAATTTTTTCTTCCAGATGAAAATCTTCATGTAACCTACAGAAGTAAGAACACAGTTTATGTTCACTTTATTCTGAGGGAAGACCGTAACTAATTGCCCTATCTGTAATGTTTTTGGAGTGATTCCACTGTAAATACACTCTTTATAATTAAACTAACTGGCTGATTTATTGGGCCTGCAGTTCAGATTCTGCTGCGCTGAGGGGATTTGGTTGAGTTTCTTTTAATGACGATCATGGTCTCCTCAGCTGGTGAAATTTAACTTCAGCAGTTCTGTGGAGATCAAAGTTGCTTGCAGGTGTTACAGAGTAAGAGTTTTAGAGCTCGAGTGGGTGATGATCCTTTCAATTTATGAAAAAGCTTATATGAAACTGATTGTAAGAATTAAAAAGGTGGGTTTTTTCTTTAATTATTTATTGTATCCTACCCCAGTATGAAGCTTTAGTATCTTAGCAGCTTTTAAAATGCTAATGGATGGTTTGTGGTCTGTGGTGCAGTGAACAGCATGAAGTCGGTGAAGCTCTCGCAGGCTTCTGTGGAAGGAGTCACAGTGGCTTCTGTGGAATTTGGCTGGAGTTTTGTGCATATGAATTTATTTTATAAAGTTATCTGAAAAATTGAGTAACTACTAGTAAGAGTAATTTCTGGATGCGGGATTTTTCTATCTGGTGTTTTACAGTTTCCTTTCTCAGAGTTGTTATGAAGACCTAGTTACAATAATAGTATAAATTTATTTATGAAATATATCTGTTACATAGGAAACAGTTGTTGATTGAAACTCTGGAATACAAATGAACTCTCTGTTTGACTGTCTGCTTCACTGTTTCTAATCTATTTGCTTGGTGATATTTTTAAAATACATTTTTATTTGTCACTTCAATGTGAAAGGTTATGTCTTTTACCTTGATAATTATTTTTTAAGATTTTGTTTGGTATCATGTTTAGCTGTAGCAGCAAAGATTGCTAGTCACAGACTGAAGGTGGTTGTGTTTAACTTTGTGTTTCATAAATATGAAACCAAAAGGATTCTGAGTCCTTAAAGAGCATACAGCCCTGGGTATTGGAGAAGGTGGTTTCCAGAGAGCAAACGCAGGAAGTGCTACAGCTGTATTAATCTGGAAGGACATCACAGTAAACTTGGACAGCGAACTTGAGTTGAGGATCTCCTTCCAGATTTCTGCAGAAGGGTCGCTTTTGTCAGTAAAATAACAAAGTTCACAAGGGCCAATGACTCACAAATTCCTTTTGGTGTATTTCAATGTGCTCTGCAACTTACCCGTTCCCTCAGGATGGAGGAAAAGCTGACATTTAGTATTTTCCTATAACATTTGAAATGAATTGAAATTCAGGAGCACATAGAGACGTACATAATGCTCTCTGATGTCTTGTAATTCACTTGATTTTAAGTTTTGCTGGGTTACCAAAATGTAGTAATTGTATCGAAGCTCTCTCCTCCCCACAAGCATTTGGATATTGCAGCTGAGGTAAAAATAGCAATCAGACTGCAGCTGTAACTACTCTTTTTGCTTTTTAGAAAACAGATGCAGACGCTGCATCAGGCAGCATGGTGAAGTTGCCAATGCTGTGTTTTGGAGTATGCGTGTGGAGAGGGTGGTTTTGATAAAGCGAGCTTTCATTTTTCGGTAAGCTCTTGTTTGAGGGCATGTTAGGGGGTTTCTGAAAAGCAGCTGTCTCTGCAGTAGGCTGAGGCAGCCGGCGAGCAGGTTCTGTAAACTTAGACCTTGAGCCTTTCCAAGTGGAGTCACAAGCCCTGTTAATATTACCCAACTGCTCCCCCTTGTGCTAGCTACCGAGGGCTTTGCTCACGCGCTTGCATAGTCTAGGTGTGTTTTTTCGTACTTTTTATGGAAGTCTTAATAGCTGATTTGTGCAATATACACAGTCAGCTTATTTTCAACCTTGTTGCTGTCAGTAATTTCACATGGAGGGAACATTAAGTAAATATACCTCAGATTCTGGTTAATAAAACACTGTTTGCTGGGCTTTGGTTCTGTACACTTCAATTGACGTGATTTTCTGGTAGACAAAATAGTTTTATATACACACACATGTACGTGCTTATTAAGATGAAGACCGTGTTGAAAACAATACTATTTTAAACAATAGAGTAAAAGGTTGTGAAGATACGCATACCTGTCTTAGTGTCTCGTTCCTCAGCAATGCTAATTTAGGAGTTAAGCGTATGTATGTATGTAAAGTTATGCATTCCTAGGTACCATGAATAGTCTTGGTGCACTTGGACACGTTGAAAAGATGGTACTGAGATTGTTCAGGTAAAAATGGCTGACAAAAAATTCCTCCTCATATTTAAAGATGTGTGCATGGGAAAACTGTCTATTATAAAACATTCATTTTGTTATTGTAAGCATTAGATAAATCCTTTATCTTTTTACGATATTTTAGTGTAATGTCTTTTAGGAGATTTATTGTTTCTTAATACTATATAAAATACTTCTTTTTACTTTTCTTTTACTGCAGGTTATTGAGGTACACAATATTTTTGTAGCCTATTTCACATACTTAGAGTAAAATTGGTTTGAACTTGGGTCATCTTGTATTTGAGCTGATAAACATTTGTTAGAATTAACAAATTTTTGTGAATGTGCCAGATGATTCTAAAGTATCTGAAACTGTGTTGATATCTTTAAAGATTACTGGGTTTTGTTATTTTTTAAGATAACTTGCGTTATACAGGAATAAGTTCCTGAAGATTGTGTCATATCTTTGCATTTTTAGTGTTAATAGGATACATGTGTATTATACTAAAACCCATATGTTCAGTCCTGAAATGGTTTTATGAAAATTAACAGGTTTTTATTTAAAGTAGCAGCATTTTATTTATGTAAGCAGCTTTTAAATACAAATATTTTTCAGCATAAATGTTGATGATGTTTGGTTATGTTCCCACAGTTCTAAAAACTAATATTATTATTCATATCATAGATATTCACAGACTTGGTGATTTTTGATTAAAAGTAATAAAATGTATTGCCAGTCCGCCCCAGCCCAAAATAAAGCCAGTTATTTAGAAACTGAAATCAGGTGTAGTTACAGCATCTTGCAGAAAACAGAGGTGAGAAGGGATATGAATGCCAAAAGACTAAAAACCAGTGACAGTATCATAAAAAGGAACATTTTTTTTTGAAGTGTGGAAAAAGGTTTTAATATTATACAGCTTATCAACTACTACTCAATTTATAATTAGTTAACTTAAAACCAAGCAGAAATCATTAATAAAATCAATGCTGTATTCTCTAAACGTTCTTTAGTGAAGGCTATGACAAAGTGTTCATCCGGGCTGGAGGCAGGGCGTCGCCGACCGTTTCATGCCGGTTAATGGGAGCAGTTACAGCCGCTGAGGGGTGACGCCAGGCAGAAGGCAGTGCAGACTGGCACAGGCGCGTGGGAACCTTTGTGCAGCAGTCCTCCACAAACCAAGGCAGATATTCATGAATAGAGTGTGGTCTGCCATCTGATGGTGTGCTGTTAGCGTTTTGGTTGCTCATTTAGTAAATGACAAATAGAATTCTTAAATTCTTTCAACGGGTTAATGCAATGGATTTTTTTTTTTTTTTTCTGAAGGGGATATTGCGTCCATTTAGTGCCTTTACTGCTGGAAAAACAATGATGAGCAGAAGTTTTTTGTGTTCCCTTGGTAAAAGATCCTCTGGAAGTAAAACACTATTAACTTTAACGAAGTAGCTTTGTGAGCAGGGAAGAGGCAGCTGATACTACACTTCCCTAACAATAAACCACACTGACAGATAAAAACAAACACGTGTGCGATAACATATAGCATTTCAGAGAACGGAGCCAGAAGCTAATGTAGACTGATGTGTTCTTTGCTTTCTTTTAGAAGTCTGTAACTACTTTTGAAATGGTTACTTCTGAAAAGAATTAAATATTAATTCTGCTTTTATGACACATTTATATCATACTACTGAAGTAGGCAAAAGTAAATAGTTAGCTGTGCCTCATATTTTGATGGGCTGTAACTTTTGGAAATTGGTTTTGGTCTTGAAGACAATTTTGCTTAAAATTATACACTATGGCTGATGACTGAATCAGAAGCAGCAGTCTAATCTTTCGTGGTGATGATGTGCTCATTCCTTCCTCTCTAGATTCTACTCTCTTTTCCTGAACTTGCTGTCTTTTTGCACTCAGCTCTGGACAGAGCAGAACTGCTTTTTGTAATTTTTACCTGAGCTGAAGAACCATTTTATTTTTCATTTATGTCTTTATCCTGAGGACAACCAGACATAGTGCACTTGCTAATATAAATAATGCTAAGAAAGAAGAAAGAAAATGTTATTTGTTTGCTTCTGGTGGTCAGAACCTGTGTGTGTTCAGTGGTGTGCTCTCACAGGAGAGGTGGCAGATGCCTTCACTGTGCTACCGCCTGCAGGGTAGTGGTTAGGGCAGTTTTATGGAAGGTGTTTTGAACTTTTTTTCACTGAAGAAGTTGTACTCTCAGGTTTCTTGCTTTTTGGGCAACCTGATTACTGTTAGATTAAAAGTGTTGGTTTCACTGAGCTTATTTTCAAAGAAAAGTGAGCTGGTCATCTATAGATAACAAGTTGACACAGGCATCTGAACTGTAGGATGGGGTTTTGGGATGTAAGAAAATCTCACCTAGGAGGAAGGTAGAGTTTCAGGCACGTATGAGCGCCTACAGCTGAGCATCTTGATGCTGAACATTGCTTTGTTAAGTCCTGTCATTAATTGAACGATGCTGTCTGATGTCTCGTTCGCAATAATGTCACGACAAGGGTGTCTTTCCAGCCCAATTCCTGCTTTTTAAAATTTTAATAGCAAAAGCAAAGTATTTATTCAGCAGAAACAGTGTACTAAGATCAACAATGTAAAAAAGGTTTTAAATCTTGTAGCTAAAGCTGCTTTCAGATTTGTGAGGTATCCTACAGAATGGGTATTGAATCTGTGCCCTAATCATGCCTGTGTATTACAGTCTTTTTCAGAGCAGATTTCCACTGTAGAGTTGACGTCAGGCCCTATTTTCATTTGCATGTTTCTTGTGAGCTGCTTTTCAGACTGCATCTTTCTCATCCAGACCTCACAGTAGATTTCCTTAGGCTTTACCTTCCCTGCGAAGACATGTGCTTTTAAACCAAGAAGACAGAGCAGTTTGTCGCTTATGTGAATTCTCAATATGTGTAAAAAAAGCAGAAGTTTCTTGCATTTACTGGTGAAGTTACCACGTGTTGTAAGAGCACCATTCATCTCTGGGCAGGTGAATTCACGGGCTTGGTTCCTCTGAAGGCAGGAGCGATAATAATGCAACTGCTGTAAATAATGCAACTGTTAGCGAGGGGTGTGCTGGCGAACAGCGAAACGGCACAGCCTGCCTGCTGAGAGTGTCGCCGCTCTGCTTTCAGCATCAAGATGTTTAGCTGCCTTACAGAAGTAGGCTGTGGTGGTACCACCCCACAGTGGGGTTTGTCTGTCTGTGGCTGGAGATGCACGAATGAAAACTTCTGTGCCTTACACGCAGCGCAGTGCTGCACAGCCAAAGGCAGGGCTGTTCCCTTAGTCCGGGGTCTGAGCAGCAGGGTGAAGAGATGGCCGAGCACCCGGTGTTTTTTACCTGTCTGACTCTGCATTGGGAGAAAATGTTTGTAGAAGCCGCTTGAGCTGCGAGCAGAAGCTGCAGCAGCAGTGCTGACAATCAGCTCTGAATGGTATTTCTTATCAGCCCCTGCCTTTTGATTAGCTTCCTGGAAGTTGCACATAGCTTCTGACTACATCTCTTGCTTACCTGCCCTACACAGTTCATTCTTTTTTATTTTTTATTTTTGGCTTAGCAAAGGCTATTTCTGTTATTGACTACTACCTATTTTTTATAACTAAAATTTCAAAAATTGCTTTGGATTATCTTAGAGCACACAATATTATATTTAGGTGGAATACCTGACCTACTCTTGTAGAGTACAGAAACTAGGAAGTGTTCCAACCTCAGCCTTTTTTTTTTTTTTTTTAATCGTTGTGTTAAAAATAGACTGATAAGCTTGGCCTCACAGGATTAATGTAGGGAACAATCCTATATTCTCATTTTGTTTCCCCCCTCTGTTATCAGGCTGATCCTTTTCCTGACTCATTCCATATTTCCTTTTCCAGGATGCTTTATATTCAGGATCTTCAGACATTGAATCAGTGTCAGGTTTCCTGAAATAGGTATTTTAACTTGCACATGCTACACATTACTTTTTGAGGTCCTGATTTACCTTTATCACATGGTAATCTTATGTTATTTCACTTACAACCTTTTAGTTTCATATAGTAGCTGAAAGTATGTGTATGTAGGATTTCTGGTGTGCTGCTTCACCTTACTTTGGCGTGAGATCTTTTCACAGGAGGACACTTGGCATGTAGAAGAAGTGATTTTAATTTGGCATGTGCTGAGTACAAGTACAGTCTGAGATTGCACAAGAGCTGTGCCCTCTTGTGTTCACCGGGAAAAGCAACCAAAGCATAAGAAAATAAAAGCAAGCCTACTGAAATTTAAGTTGGTAGGAGTTGATATTTCATGCATCCTCTGCCTCGGATCCCTACAAAAGTCTCAAACTACGGAAATGCTGCATTCAAGGATTCTAAAAAATGGTGATTTCTGTTCTTCCCTGTCCTGGGCATTTCAAGTCAGATCACTTTCCTTTCATCTTAATTCCAAAGAAGGCAAAGTGTAAAAGCACAGAAGATTAGAGTGCAATAATAAGTGAAAAGAGTAAATATCTGCAAATTCATAATTGGGTTAATTTTCTACTCCAGAAAAGTAACATGCAGCAATAGAAGTTTGCAAACTAAACCTTCCCAATGGTGTTCTGTCAGTCTTTTAGATTTGATTTGCTTTGTGCTTGGCCAATGAAATTATTTGATGATATGAAAGCATTCTGTTAATTAAATCCTTATGGAATTGTAAGTTAACATATATGTATATAGAACCAAAATGCAGTGAACTGAGTTCAGCTTGTTTTCAGTGGGACTGTAGGTATTTCTAACTTGTCTCCATTAGGCTAAATCCACAACATAATAGCTGTAACTAGATTGGTTTCACATTTGTCAAAATTCCGGTTTAGTTTATCCACAGTTGCAGTAGAATACACTTATATATGGATTTTTCTGATGCATTTTTATACACTAACTTTATATTGATGTGCCTACTGTGCACCTACTTCCCTGTTTTTCGGGTTTATTTCCTGTAGAGAATTGCCATGCATGTAAGTCATGTCTTAGCCTGGCCTCTTCTTTCGCATGGAGAATATATTTTGATTTGCATGAAGTACCATCATTTTTGAAACAGTATTGTTATGTTTTACGAACCTGAAGTTTTTCACTTGTGATTTTTTTGAGAATTATGATTACAGTAGAGGGATTTTGTGGATCTTGTGACATGGCTGAATATCTGTATAACAGTGTCATTTTGTATGTAATGCTTGTAACACCTCAGTGAGGACTTGTTTATTGCAGATCACTTGTTGCCTTGCTGGTTTGTGGTACTGTGGGAGGGAATCAGCCTGAAAAAGAAACAGGGGTTTGCTTCATTTGAATTATGATCTGTAAAACTGGAGTGACTCAAACATGATTTTAGGTGTCACTAGAAATCAGAAACAGCCAATTTGGCTAAGTCTTTGTGAACCTTTTGCCAAGTCTAATCTGAGTTTCTCGTCAACCTGACTAATTTCAGAGGTTTTCTTTTGCAGGAAATCACATTGTATACTCGCCTTGTAGGGGCTTGGACCCAGACAGAGAATGTGCGTATGAAATGAGATCATTTGCTGGCTTGGAATGAATATTGTTTTGTTGTTTAGGTTGGTACTCTGGTAAAAACTGAGATGTAGGTTATATAAAGAACAGATAAATCTTGAAGTGAATTGTCGAATGTTATGGAGAATAAGATTTTAGTTTAAGGAAGGGTGAGGCTTTTGAAGTAAATGTGTAGAAATTTTAGATGCTTCTGTAAAAAGTAAAAAAAAACCCCCAAAAAACAAACAAAACCCCCCCCCCCAAAAACCCATACACCTGAGAGGTTTAAAAATCATGTCCAGATTGAGAATGTGTATATTTGAGCAGTAGCAGTGTTTATATGAAAACACTTCCCCATTTGGAGTACAACTGATTGCTCAATGTGTAAAAAAACCCACCACCACCACCAACAAAAAAACAAAAACAAAAAACCCCACCAAAAACCCAAAACCTTATTCAAGAATAAAAATAGAAACCCAGATGGCATAAATCTGATAATTCACTTTACTAACGACACCCAAGAAAAATGAAATAGCTACAGTAAGAAGAGAGTTTTAAATAGGTTTACTCCTCTTCTCTTGTCTTGGCTGATGTAACATATGTAGTCAGGTCAAAACAAAGCTGTTTGCTTCAAATGTTTATTTTCTTTAATTGTGGGACAGCTTTGCTGTATCCTGGTAAAGTGAGAGTCCAGCTCTGAGAAAATCACTGTGTTTAGAATACTGGGCAGACCAAATCCTTGCAGATGATAACTGTAGATCGCACATGCTGTAACAAAACCACCAAAAAACCCAAATAACTTGAGGTCATCAGTGGAAACATCCACTGTGGTTTAATGTGAGGATGTGCTGAGGATAAATCCTTTGTGATCTTTGCTTTTGTAACTGAAAGCAAAAGCTAGTCTGAGGTATTTTTCCTATCAAAGCCTGGAAACAGTAAGGTTTTGGAAACATGAGTTAAGTGTAAGGCTTTGTTTCAGCTCAGTAACCAATGGAGTGAAATTAAGCTGTGTGTTAAGGACTGCTCCGGGCTATCTGTTTATATCACCAGTTTTTATTATTGGATTTTGGCGTATAGCCTTGGAGACTGAAGTGATGATAGGCCTCAGTTTAGAACTGCCATTATTTCTGTGTGATCTGTCCATAAGCTGTATCTCATCTGAGAGTTCAGGACATCCCACTAGCTCACAGCGTGGGAGGACACTCACCTTCTAACAATGTACAGGGACAGGTTTTCCAGGAGAGGAAGGCTGGTTCACATAGACCTGTATGTTTAAGTCTGCTCTTTCCAAAGCTCAGCATTTTCTGCGGAGGCATGGGCTTATCGATAAGGCAAGATTTGTAGTCCACTGCAAATTTTTTCCTTTGGGCAGATTGGTCTTTGGTTGTCTTGCTGCACTGGATCCAGTGTGGCCACCTCCCAGGGCAATTATGCCTTTCTGGCCTGGTCTTGACTGTGTTCCTCATCTCGGCTGCTGTTTTCATTCTCTTGCTTGAGATTTTCAAGACCTACACCTGAACCACAGATGGCTGTGGTACCTGCCAGAATGAACGGTGAGTTTTTCATCTTACTGCCAAGAAGTTTCTGCCCGGCATTGTTAAAGTTTTTTGAGTAAAGGCAGTGAACTACTGTCAACAGGAGTCTGGAGAAAGACGAGATTGGAGTGCCATGTGGTATCAGTGCGGATTTGGGGCACTTGGAAAGAAACTGTAATTTCCTGTATAAATCTGCTTTTTGCTTCTTTGGCTGTTTCAAGGCATGTTACCTTTGGATAAGCTTATTATTTCTCTTCAGCTATCCAACATGATCTCTTTGAGTTACCCACATGTAGTTTAAATGGACTTACAACCCTTTGCTGTGATCTTCCTGATCCTGTAAATGATAGCATTTGGAAGTGGTCTGTAGTTGGGTGAGTATCTAAAACTTCTGGGTTTGATGCTCAAAAGAAAAAAATGTTGATGCTGAGACCCAGAGCTGGTGTTTGGCTCCTGTGCTTCTGATGAAGGGCTGTTGGTCTGTAAAATAAAAATCACTGATAAAATGAAAATAACTGACACTATGGTAAGTTAATATTGCCAAGGCCATACTGTGCAACTTGAAATGTGGCAAAGTTGCTAGACCTTGAGAAAGGATACATTGACAATGTGAGTTGAGGAGTGTCATTGTATAGTGCAGATTTTCACAGGCAGAGGAGTTTTTGTCAAGTTTAGGAAGGACTGAAATAAGCCCCTTGCTACCTGAAAAAAATTTTTGAAAAAACATTTTTGATTGCCTATGGATTGTAGTTAGTTAATTTGAGTGTAACTGATGATTTCTAAAGTAGAGTGAAAAGAAATACAGACTTACTTACGGAACATTATCAAAGGTATGGGAAAACACTTTGTTAGTTTGAGGCTGGACTAAGTGACCCTGGAGTCCATATATTCTTAAACAATGTGTATGCTTTGTGCATATAGATCATTTTAGAACTGATATTCAACATTGTTGTATGGTTTCAATACAAACCCCAAGGGTCCTTTTAATCTTTAACTTGATCTGTGTTTTAGAATGAAGGGTTGGTTTGTTTGCTTTTTGTTTTGTAGGGAGAAAAGAATATACTACACCATTTCTTTTTTTTCTTTTAATTTTGAGACTTTCTTAATATTGTGGCATATTCTCAACCTGTTCATAGTTCTTTGTCCACTAAGCATAAACATAGCAAGTAGAAGGAGCTACGGTAGTAGAATATTCTCCTTCTGTAATTTCAGAGTCAGCATTAATTATGATTGGCTCTTTTTGTCAGTGACACAGACATGGTCCCTTAAAGTAAAGAGAGAAAATGCACAAAAGGAGATTAAATGAGATCGTGCCTTCTTGCCCTCCAAAAATGTGTAAATGCATGGCTTCTCAAGAACAAGAGTGTGATCTTGAAAACCCCAGCACAAGTACTGCTTTATTTCGGTTATATCTAGACTGTATAGTCCATTTGATTTTTCAAGTTCTGCAGATACTAGAATTGCGTATTTTTGCATGCCCCAAACTGCCCCCCTCTTCATGAGTCTGGGGCATTTAGGGCTGGCTAGATCCAAGGGGGAGAGTCTCACAAGTATGCTCTGGGTTGAGTGACCAGGCTTCCATAACATACAGGGGTCAATACCACAGTCTTTTGAAAGATAACTGAAGGAGATGGAAAGCAACTTCTTATATCAATCATACTAGCTGGAGCCAGTGCCCTAAAAGTAGGAGACCCAGCTTCAGCTTCCTCTGCAGCTTGGCAGTAGTGTGAGGTTCTAGACCTGGCTTTTAAGTCCAAGTGTTTCCAAGGTTAGTGCTTTAGTATGTAATTTTTAGGCACATCTTTTATGGGATCTAACTGTAATTCTGCTCCCAGTGTGCTACTAGTTTATCCTCTTCTTTCATATGTAGGTCTGTAAGAAATCAAAACATGTACATTGGTGTTAGCAGCAGCTTTCTTTTTGCCTGCATACCCAGATTTGATTTATAATCTTGATGTTGTCAGCATCTGACTCTAATTAACTGGATAAATGAAGCTGAGATCTTGACTGAATTAGCAGTTGAAGAATGCATCTTACCAGAAGCAGATGGAGAGAAAAAACAGTGTATTTAGTTTATGGCCATTCCACTGGTTTATGGCCATTTCCTATTTTTCAGGGAAAAAGTTCTGCCAAATCAATTCTTGTCAAATGCTAATTAAATTATAGTGATGACTAATCCTGATGTAAATACATTATTTCAATGTTTAGAAGAGTTATAAATAGTTTGAAGACTTAAGAGCTGTCGTGAATACATACTTAATCTGGAGTGCATTTGGGAGAGTGAAAATGCCAGTTAGATAATTCAGTGACAGTTTATATAGTTTATTTTAGCCTTTGTAAATAATGTTTGTTGTTATTAGCCTCTGTTGTAGATAGAATTCAGATAAATCTTTTTGCCAGTAAAAAAAAAATCATCGCAGTGACATTTATACTGTCCTCTTTAAGGTCTTTTATTTTCTTAGTAGAAATCTTTCAGTTTTACAAAAAAAGCAAGTGTTGTCATTTCTAGGCTGTGGAAAAAGAAAGTGAAGAAGGAAGGTACTCCCTAGGGTCATCGAACAGGCTGAGCATAAACCCCATGTCTGCTAGCTAGCTCCATATGCTGCCTTAAACACTGTGGAAGGAGTATCTTTTCATGGCACTTTCTACTGCATATATCAAGAAGGTGAGGAAGCAGCTTCAGTGGCTGCAATACCCTCTGTATAGTCTGATGCTTAACTTTGATTAGTATGTGAACAAAGTGGGGAAAAAAACCCTACCTTGTAAAAATACTACATTGCTAATTTAAAAAAAAAAAAAAAATCCCCAGCCTTGCTTTCAGAATTTTTTTTACCTGCTGCAAGGACAGGTCAGCCCCTTACTCCATACTGGTGAAAAGAATTCCTTAGAGGTAGCTGTTAGCACTGTTGCTATGCTGTGCAACTTGGTTTTTTCCAGCCAGCCGCTCTGGTCACCAGTCAGTGCTCCTGAGGAATGTGTTTGGAGGCAACCTTCAGGGAAAGCTCCATTTGGGTTCCAGATTGATGAGGTAAAGCAACAGACCTTAGCATTTCCTTAGTCCATCACAATGGCGCCTGCAACACCTCAGTTCACCACTGTGCTGGCAGATGTATAAAACAAAGTTGGAGGTTAATTTATTGGAAGTGGAGAAAAGAAATCTCTGCTCCTTCATCTGCTGCAGTATTCTGTGAATTACATGCTTATGCAAGGTGAAATGCTGAATTTTTCTGTGCACCTTAGTTTATGATGCATTTGCTGCTAACAGATAAGAAAGATTTGCCAATTTTCAGTCATACACATAATGTATACAAGATGGAAATAAATATTTTTTGGCTTTTGTTGGAAGGTTCAGATTTATCTGGAAGTAAAATGTAAGGTAATGTTACACACGACCAGTACTGTAGCCTTTTGGGAAAAAAAAAAACAACAAACAAATCCCAACACGTTCTTGTCACAATAAAGCAATAATTTGACATTAGAAGTAGAGTTGTTTCTGATAAACAAACCACAAGCCCTTGCAGTAGACTAGTGCATCTGCCATAGTATGGAGACAAATAGTACGTGTGTGAAAGTGACAGCTAGTGCAGAGAACAGAACCGTATCCTGTTACGCATTTGCATCAATTATACAGGGCAAAGCACTGTGTCACTGAGGGAGCGTTCTGTAGTGGCCACCAGTGTTTTCCTAGGTGAAAGGGTAATTATTTTGCTGTTAGTTCTTAATTTATTAATAGTCAGCACCAAATGTTAGGGTAAAGGATTATTATAAACACAGTGACAGATCAGCTGTGTGGAAGATGTAGTGATTTTGCTGCTGATAAGGAAAGCTATTAGTGTAAGATAAAGGTCAGTTTGGAATCTCAATACTGTTGAGTGGCGTTTAAGAAAAAACAAAAAGTGAAATGAAACTCAGTACTGATGTAACCTGGTAAAGTCTACAGAGGTAAGTGAAACTTTAGGTTGCCGTTCCAGCTAACGGTTTTGGTCATACTAGTATTATAAAAGAAACAGCCGAGAGCTGATACAATTTACACTTAAATCAAAAAAGGTCAGACTTGGAGAACTTTATTGTGTTTATACTGTTCCTGTTTTTTTCAGAGACAGACTGGTTACTTTATTTGTTTTTTGTTTTGTTTTGTTTTTTTTTTTAATAAGTGTTGACTTTTGAATGTGAAATGGCAGACGTTTTGCGTTCAAATACAACACCACAAACCCCAGTATTCTTGTGACTGGAATTCATTGCACCAGTAATGATTTCCCTAACTTGCTCTGGATGCTATATGTTTCTGTAAGTAGCGGTTATGTGTTTCCATCAGGTTTTCAAAAGTGTGAATCGATTCGTGGCCATTTTGGGTGGGGGGATGGAAAGGCTAAAATACATATGTCTTTGATATATTATGTCTGAGAAATCAGGTGAACCACTTTCTTCAGATAATATGCCTCAAAGTTGCTGGGAAACCAAATGCTTTTAATTTTGTGATACTTTAACGCGTTTGTATAAAGCATGCAAGACTGTACTGAGGCTTGTCTAGAAGGACAGCAGGTTCATTGTGTTCTAGCAGGAGTGGCATTTAAAAGCCAAGATTACTCCTGAAGTGCATTTCCCATTAGCCTGCTCTCATATGACCCAAGAGCGCTCCAATGATGCAGCTTTTTCTGCTGGAGAAAATGTCTGTTAGGTTAACTGGCTCTGACTTTGCAGATAAAGAAAACCTGAAAAATTTGTTTCACATTTAGCCAAATGTCTGTAGCATTATTTGTAGATTACTTGCGTGCTGGATAACTGCATGCACTATGGCACTCACACCTCATAGGTACAGAGTACATAGCTCCTTAAACTGTGGCATATGAGAAACAGCAAGTTTTGGGGTTTTTTTGGGGTTTTTTTTTTATGTTTTTGAACTGCAACATCTATAAAATTCACTAAATGGAATACAGAGAGAATTGCTTACCTGTTTCACTTCCTGAGCTCAGTTTGTTTTCGTCAGATTAAACCAGGAATAACTTGGGTAAGACCTAACATCCAAAGTGGAATAAGCAAAGCTTCCGGAAGTCCAGGGTTGAAGGGACAGTTTCTTGCTTGGAGTAAAGTTGTTTGCTAGGTTATTCTCCTGAAAAATATCTTATTTTTCTGTTGTTGCTTGCTTTTGTCTTCTGGGATCTGTGTCCATAAGTTAAATTCACAACCTTTGCTGGTAGGTGGCACAAAAGAATTTATTTACCCTGTTGCATAAATCTGACAAAACCAAACTTCAGGTTTTCTTGAGATTTTTGCCTTTATTGTGTGGGTGAGTTCAGGAACCTCTCCTTCACATACTGTG
Organism: Leptosomus discolor; assembly: GCF_034619465.1. Lineage (NCBI taxonomy): Eukaryota > Metazoa > Chordata > Aves > Leptosomiformes > Leptosomidae > Leptosomus > Leptosomus discolor. The sequence continues at coordinate 19,686,827 of NC_141402.1, read as the reverse complement.
TTTTTTTTGTTTAGTGAAAGATTTATTATTAAGGGGAAAGGCTATATGTGAGATAATGGGAGAGGAAGTGAAAGATATATATAAATGTATTATTTGATTTTAAACCCGTGGAATTACTTCCTTGTGTAATGAAGAATGTAATGAAATGCTACAAGAAACTATTGCCTACCCCTGTCTCCTCAAGGCTGTTAGAAGAGAATTGAAGGGGGTTTGCCCTCTTGTAAACACCCAGGGATGATTGCTGGGGCATGGAGGGTCGTTCCGCACAGGCACCACCGAATAGTGGGGCAAGGGGACAGGTCAGAGGAGACTGGATTAGCTGTCTGGGACAAGGGCAGCATAGACCCAGGAATCCTGTAGTCAACTACTAAGTTTAAACACAGTTCAGTAGGTGCAACTGAAGCACTCTTAAAGTAGTTTCTCTTTTTTTCATAGATTCAATGGCTTTGTTTAAAATAGCTCTGCAAAATAAGCCTTAGGAAACTTGGGTCAGATTTTTAAGCATGATTTTTAGACATCCTGCGTGTCTTAATTTTGAAGTTTTATTTTAAAACATCCAAATACTATGCAGTAGAGTAGGAAAAAAAAATTTTTTTCTGGTGAAGTTGAATTGACTGAAAAAAGGAGAGTTGTCCGTGAGGTACTACCTTTCTTGCTATAGACTAATTTTTACTTTTTAAATTTCCAAGTATTCCTTTGTATAAAATTTTCAGTGTTAGATTTCTGGGGTTCTTTCTATCATATTATTTTAACTCTAAAATGTCTAGTCAGTGCTCAGCATGTCTCAGTGCTCAAGGTTTGATCATGCTTAGCCATTTGCTAACTCTGCCAATGAAAAAACCACAGGGGGTTGGCAAAGCTATTGACGATGCCTTTTGCAGTGTTTGAGCACCGTAATAATAAATTGGGCATTGCCCTTCATCCTGTCTGATTGGAGAAATCGCCTGTGAATTTACATCAAACAGTAAACCAGCTGTTGTGGAAATGGTGTCCAACCCACAACCCCGCTTACCTGAAATGCTTCTGATGTTCCTAAAACAGCTGGATAAACGTAGCGTAGGTGTCAGTTTGAGAGGGTAAAGGAAAGAAGATATGGTGCATATGGTGAGACAATTGCATAACTTTCTGTTGGAGTTGATCATATGGAAAGAAAGAGTATTTAGCTTGTGTTTTGCTTCACCTAATGCAGTTAAAGAGAAAATAATGGCAGTCTAATGCTAGGTGGCCAGCAAGTACATGCACATTGATAGCTGCTAGGATAAACAATTCAAAACAAAAGCTGAGGAATGGAAAAATCGGGAATTCTGCAATCAGGTGCTTTAAGTGCTGGAAAGAATAGTAATTTATTTATTACACGAGGCTTATGCACATTAATGCAGTTCAGGAATTCCACAGAAGTGATACAGCCTTCCAAACCGCCATTACTGTGAGTAACAGTATATTTTGTGGTAACAGCTTGGCCTTCAGTAATGCTTCACTTTGGTCCAGTTGATAGCATCTCAAGAAGTACTGGTAAACTGTGGCTGATGGTAGTAATAGTAGTAAAGCCCTGTGTAGTAGTTGATTTTTCATTTACTGACATGTCAACTGTATGAACTGTTAATGGTCAGAAATTACTTTTATTAGGCTGAAACCAAATGTCAGAGCAGTCACAAAGGCTTGTTTTAAAACCTAGCACTCCACGAATAATTTTTATTTTGAAACTGCTGTTTCTTTGAAGGCTATTGCTTGATCGTAGTGCTAGTTCATGATCGTAACGCTCTGTTCCCCTGAAACAAAATAAAGAAAGGATGTTCCCACAGAATAGGGTATAATGTTTGAAAAAATATTCCTCACCGGTAAGCAGAAACGATCCAGATTGATTCAAATGAGTGAAAAGAATAATAGAAACCTGTACGAACACTACAGATGCACAGCCATTATTCTGATCACTCAGCCTGATGCTTTTCCTCTTTGCAAATTATTTTGAGTGCATCAATGAGCATAAATAAATTGTATTTTTACTGGGATTTCAATTATCAGCCTAGTGAAATGTATCAGAGGTGCCATATTGCTGATGCTTACAGCACAAAGGTATGTTTGTATAGTGAGAAATTCGGTTCTTGACTAGGGTGCTGTCATAGATGCTTTAAATACCAGTGGGACTGTCTTGTTCAAATGGCTTGACCTGTGTCACTTGGAACAGGCATTTTTGGTTAATAAATTCTCATGGAGCTTGTAATTCCTGCTTGGACTGTAACAGCTTTATTTGGAAAAAAAAAGTCTGATTCTGAAATAAATATTTCTGGTGGTGGAGAATCCTGGATATATTGTTCCAATAATTAATCACTGCCTCTGTTAAAGGATTCTTCTCTCTTAATCTGAGTTTCTCTAACTTTGGCTTTCAGTGTCTGCATCTGGGAAGGTCTTTTGTTTCTGAATTAAAGATCCATTGCTCATGAGAAGACTCTTCCCTGTGCAAGTGTCTGCTGGTCTCTGATGAATTCTCTTCCTCACTGCCTGTTGAAAAAGCACATTGACTAGAACCTTTTCAGGCTTATGGGCAGAAGTCATCTTTCCCACAGTGGGTAGCTCATTGTGAGCTGCTTCTGGACTTTTTGAAATTTAGAAATAGTTGTTAGGGCAGCGCTGTACAAGGCGTAGTTTCAGTGCTTTGTATTGATTCACTCTCATCACTGTACCTCAGAATTCTTGCTAGTCATATAAAACAAGGGTTTGCTCTCGGAATTTATTTTCTATTTTTTACTAATCATTACCTCCAAATAAGGTAATTATTCCTGCTTTTTAGGCTGTGGGTGAGGCTGTTATCTTGAAAGTGATCTGTGTCTTTTGTTCTTAAGCATTAACTTGTATTTGACTATATTAGGATTCAAGTGAGATTAGCTGACTTGTGTAATTGATGTGGCCCAGTTCACTGATGTCTGTTATATGGAGTTTGTTATCAGTGATTTTATATTTATCCATTTTGTTTCCAGTCACTGATAAAAATAGCAGCACTGGCCCAAAGTCTCTGAGACTACTAAAAACACCCCTCTTAAATGATTCCACATTTACATATTTTTTTGTGCTGTCTCTTCACTGGTTTTCAGTCTTTGTGGTAAACCTCATTAATTTTTGTATAGTGACAAATGTCACTATAGAAAAGTCATGCTTTAAAGAAAATATCATGCAGTCACATCTATTACAGACCGTGGTTAGTGTCAACCCAGTCACCTTACCAGTTGGTTTTGTAATATATTTTTAAAAGTTTGTCAAGCTCTACATTCCACATAACTATGTTGGTTATTGTTAATTATCCTGCTATCCTTTAGTCCTGTTTGCATAGACTATCTTGTAATGATTTAGCTTTGTATTGACATTAATCTGACTAACGTGTACTTAATTGGGTCATCCACTACTAACTTTTTTAAGTAATGAAAAAGCATTAGAATTTTTCCAGCTCTAGAATTTCTTCTTAGAAGAAACACACCGTTCTGTAAAAAGTTAAATCTTTTAAAGAGCTGCTTGTCTGATCCTGGAAATGGAAATATCTTTCCTTCTAGTATTTAGAAGTATTTAGATAATGTTTCACGTATTGCCTAGTGAAGTGACAGTCTAGAAACCATTTCCTCTTTGCAGTAAGAGAGTAGTATTTCATTCTGCCTCTTTCTAGTACATTTGTACCGTGTCTGGATTATTTTAATACTTAAATAATAGCAAAACCTCAGGTAGTTTGACCCATTCTTATTTTGGAAAGCAGTTCTTATATTTCTCAATATACTTATAAAGGATTTGCATTGTTTCTCAACAGCTATTTCAAATGAAAGATGAGATTCCCTCATTGTATGATTGTGGGAACCCAAGAGTTGAAAAACAAAACAAAACCAAAGAAATGCAAAACCAAACAGAAGCTGCAGGATTGAGACAACCAAGGCTATGTTTATGTTAGCAAATACGGTGGTGTGGTATAAACCTATCTATAACTAGAACAATGGTGCGAAGGACCTGATGTCGATGCAATACATGGTTTTAGATACTTTGAACTAGCTGTCCTGTCCTGCAGACTAGATGTCTGTTTAGCGTTTGGAGTGCAGCTTCTGTTTTCATTTAATCTCCAAGAAATCCCATTGATCTGCTTCAAGGCTGCTCCATGTTGCAAATGCAAGCACAGTATGTGAGAGTGGCGGCTGAAATTCACTTCAAAACCCCACATGTGATCTGAACTACATGTTAATATAGACACACTCCAGGCTGATGGGTTTGGGCTTTACAAGCTAGGCTGCCTGTCTTGGATTCTCTGCTGTATAAAACAGGAGCAAGTTACCACACGGATAACTTCCTGTAGCGTTCTCTGAATGCAGGCTGTGACACACGCTGCATTGGAAGAACAGTTTCCTGGCGTGTATGAAATGTCCTTGTAGATATGGTGGGATGGTGCATCCATACAGAAGGCAAGGAGTCGTTTCAAGAGAGAGGTACTTGTTCACACTTCTCTTGTAGTGTGTGAGGGGCATTGTGTTATCAAATGTACCACGTGAGTTTAGATCCCTCTGAATTCTGTGGGTAAACATTACTTATTCTGTGCAATAAAGCCAAGTTCAAGTGTTCTGGGAACAAACCTTGGCTTAGAATATCTCTCTGTTAATTCTTTTACTGGATGAGAATAGTTGTGGCATGTTTTGCAGTCCCACACCAAAAAAATTTTCTTATGGAAGTTGAGGTACATTATGAATACTTCATGAGCTGATTATTTATTTATGATAGTTATGGTTTCATTAAAAATGGCACTACCTGCTGGGCAGCACAGCTATGCTTTTAACAGTTTTTATCAGGTTGTTAAAATTACACAGATGATGAATATTTCAATAGTGAGAAAGAGCAAACCATTTAACAAACTACATTTGTTCGAGAATCTTATGTTACCTAAAAAGGCAATGCCTGTTAATTTGTGTAAGTAACTAAAACTGCATATTAAGGAAGGGAACTTAAGGTTGCCCATAGCAACTTCAGCAAGTCAGAAGGGTGACTTTTCTGAAGTAGCCAATCAATGTCTAGAAATTGTTTTAGTCCACACTGGCTGTAGCAAAATTAATGTTTTCAGGGGAGCAGATCTAAACAGAGGGAAATTTAAGTATGTTAATGATTTAAAAATTATTCTTCGCCCCCCCCCCCCCCCCCCCAATCAATAACGTGATTAGTGTACACTGGTAAAAATGATGGGTTATAGGTATGGATAGCCAGCTTTGCTATGCACTGTATATAATTAGAATTGTGAGTATAGGTTATAATTATAACATGAATTTTTGTTCATGAATTTGTGTAGTGTAGTTTTAAGGATTTCCACTTGGTGGAGCTTTATGATTGAATTTTTAATATGTAAAATTCTAAATATTTGTGATTCGGCCTTAGTAGCATCTCCACTGTAGTGAAACAAAATAAATTTGAGAAAATGAAATTAAGAGTAAATTTCAGGTGTTTAGTATTCCTTTTCACTTGATTCTTGGGTCTAACAATGATGTTTTTTGCAAGGTGTGATTATATTACTTGAAAATTCCTTGATGTGATTAATTTTAATCTTTTGAAAACAGGGTGGCATAACAACTATAATGGGTACTGATATGTATATTCTATTCACAAGTTTAATATTACTGCTGTGTGAAAATATGTATAGGTATATGTATATATTTTTAAAAAACAACTCCCAAATTTGAAGTGATTTTAGATGAAGTAGTGTAATAGTAGTGTAAAATAATCTTTTATTGTTACTGTATAGGGTTTTATTAAATTCTGAAGGAATGCCTGAAAAGATATGAGACTTTTCACCGGAACACAGGGTGAGACAATGTCCTTAGAGAGACTCAAAACTAGACTGGACAAGGCCATAAGTAACCTCATTTAACATGGAAACTAGCACCACTTTGAGCAGAGGACTGGACCAGGTAACTTCTTGAGAGCCCTTTCAACTTAAATTATTCTGTGATGCTGTAAGGCAGATTTTGAGCTGTGGATTGTGACAACAGGCGCATAACCACTAACTGTACGGCTTCAGGTTTTGGTTTGATTGATTTGTAAAGTGGAATATTTTGGAATAAGTAGTGATTTGATAGAATTGCGGAAGAAGGGGGAATTTAGAATATAAATAAGGAGAAGCCTGTCTCTTGGAAGCAATTAATACACAATATGTGATAGAATTACTTTATCCATCATCAAAATACATCTGTATAAAATGTAGCAACATTTCAACAGTCATAGCAGGTAACGAACAGGGTCCTCCACACATTTTTTGCAGTCTGTGTGCAGACTGTTGTGAGAGATCTCAGTTCCCCCCTGTGTATATTATACATAATCTAAAGAAAATATACTTCTCTGATCTTTCCACCCCATGCTTTCCATTAATTTTCCCCTTTTTCTGAGGGGTTCTTCCATTCCTTATGTTCCTGATTCAGTCTAGTCTCTCATTGCCCAGACTTCCGAATTTTTAACTTGTCTTCTCTGAAAGTAACATTATTTTTCTTAGACAGTGTTTTGTCTGATTTTTTTTAATGCTTACTATATAAATTAAAATTTTACTTTTTTAAATAATGTGGATTGTGAATAGCTGGTAAAAGGAAAAAGGAAAATTGGATGCTCTGAATACCTAGTCATAGATCTGACTAGATGTTCTCTTTGACTGTTTTCCTTTACCCTGTTTGTCTCTAAGATAGGCAAAACTTAGGTATATACATCCCAGAATTTAAATTTAAAAACCCCAGACAACCAAAACCACCCCCCAATCAAACATGCCCCCTCAAAAACAAAAATAGCCCAAGCTGTCCTGGTTTGGCTGGGATGGAATCCCAGCCCAGCCGTGCTGGGCAGGCCGTCAGCAGTTTGGAGTCAGCCAGGGCAGCTGCCCTGAGTGAGCTACCGGGGCAGCCCACACCGTAATGTCGTGGTCGTTATAAAGGGGGAAGGTTGGCTGAGGAAGGGGAATTCCTGTTGAGGTTCCTGTTAAGGTTGCTTCTGCTTGTCTTCTGGGTTCTCCTGAGGACTGCTCTCTGTCTGATTGTGATGACTGGATATCCATTTGGCTGAGTATAACTGTACATCTCTGTTGGTATTGGTGGTGTTTTATTAAATGTGTTTCACTTCTACCTATGGGTTTGCTCTCCTTTTTCCCAGTTTCCCTCCCTGGCTGGTGAAGGGTCATCAGGCAATAGAGCAACTGTTACGGTTTAGCCCCAGGTACAGACTAAATGTAAGCACCAGCCCAAAACCTGAAACTGGATCAAAACAAAAAACCCATCAACAAGAAACCAGTCTGGATTATTCTTGTTTTAAGCTTTAAAAATTTCTGGTTATTCTTGACTTTAGAATCTGAAGTAATACTTTGGGGAAGAGGGATAATCATAGTAAATAATGAATTCCTGCTTTAAAATAATGTTAATTTTCAAATATCAGATACAAAATATCAGCTACAAACATGAGAAATCTGTACAGCAGGTAGTGGACCTCCCCCAAATTTTGAGTGAATAGAAAAAATGTCTTGGCAGGTTGAGAGGAAACCTGAATGCACGTCTGGCAGCTGTTGTCTTAATGTCACGCAGTGATCGAGCAAACCAAAATAAAGGAAACCAGGTCATCTTGGTTGGGGCTGTGCTTAGTACCACACAGATGCAGTTTGACTGTCTTTAAAAGAAATCAGTTTGGATCCCTCGGGCAGAGCAGTCATGTTAATACACCAGTCTCGCTGTGCTGATTAGCCCTGTTGAGGACCATGTCCCTGCACAGAGCTGCCTATACCTTTCTGTGCCTTCAGGTGCCTGTGTTGGCAAAGCAGACTAAACTCCTACGGTGCCTTTTCCCCTGGATCAACTAGACTGGTTTGGGATTTGGGTTTTTTTTTTTGTTTTTTAAATAAGGATAGATTTTAAAAATGTATAAAATGTTCCTAATGAATCTTTAATATTTTTACTGTTACCCTGCCTTCCAACTTTACCAGGCTAGGAAACAGGAGAAGAAAAAAGCATAAGTGGAATAGCTGACAACAGGGAACCTGAGGGAAAGTATCTAGAAGAATAAATAGCTTTTGAGGCCAAACTTCAGTTTATAAAAAATACATCTATAGGAATGCTATGTGTGCATTTATGTAGTGTTATGTATTTCTATACGTAGGCATGTAATTTAAGATACAGTCAAATAATTTTAAAATGTTGCAATTAAAAACATTGCTAGGGTGACCTGTGGGAAGTAGATTAGACCAGACAGAAAGGTGTTTCTCTTCTTCTCATCCTCTGAACTGCTTTGGAGATGCACAAGGGTGGGTTTTTTTTTCCCAGGCATTGTTAATATGGTTGAAATGTGTGCAGTTTTGTTGACTGCATGAAGAGGGATTGTTTTCTCCTGAACTTCCAGTATTTTAGAATTAATTTCTGGTAGCAAGTCCTGTTAAAAGGAGAAAATTTCTATCAATCAATGAATGTATCATACTAACTAGTTCCTCAATAACTCTTTAAAAAATTCTTCAGTTGTTAATTTGTAGAAGCAAAAAAAGTGAACTGAGAATAACTGAAGAAAGGTAGTGTTTGCAGAGAGATGTTTCTTCTCAGCTGTGTTGTTTTTTTCATGCTGATATTGAACTACTATTTTTTTTTCCCCCTTGTGAAAGCAGAGCAGAATCCCTGTGTTCTGGAGTCTCACCTTTTGTGCTGCCCTAAGGGGTGATGCAGCTCACTTAAGTAATGACAGATGAAAAGGAGTTCAAGCAAAGCCTAGGGACCTGTGTGATCCTTGCAGACCTAAAGCAATGATCAGAGAAACAACCACACACAGGTTACGTTTTGAATAACTACGTAACACATAATGAGCAGTTTCTCCTTTTAGTGAAGATGTATGGGGCACTACTGGCTCCTGCTGGTTTCCCTGGCTCCAAATTCGAACCTGAATGTGTTTCAGACAGTATTACTATGGACTTTGCCTCTTTGTAGTTGGTATGTGCAATAGCTTCAAAAACGACTGACAGGATAGCTATTCCAATAACATCTAGATTCTACAGAATGGAATCTTGGCAGAAAGAACCTGAAAGATGAGGTGTGCACTGCAAGAGAGAAGGTATTGTCCATGCTTACTTCATGCAGGCTTCTGTGTCTGGTGCACAGTATGTTGAATTTAGTATCAGCACTCTCATTAAACAAATTTGGGCTGTAATTGCTGAAGAGATGCAGGGACAAGCGCAGTGGACAGTCTCAGATGGTTATACAAGAAGTCTGTGGCAGAAGTAAAGCTGAAGCTGGAATCAAGAGGATATTATAACTAGATACACTTGCTTTGCTGCATCCAGCCTAGTTTAAAGTAGGTGTTGTGTACATTGACAACTTTGGGCACACACTATTGCTTGCTTAAGTTTTACAGGTTGTATGCTCTGCCAGACCTTCTTGTGTGTGGTGTTCTTGACCACGCAAAGCATTATCTGAGCATAGCTAGCAGATGTTGAAGCCCACCTGCACAGCTACGGGAAGATGCATCAATTTCCTCTCCTAATAGCAAAACAAGCCATAAACCCCTCATGTTATATCACACATTTTGTACCTATAGAAGTTTTAGTTCTTGAGGCTATAGTGTAGTTTCCTGAGAGATGGAATGAAGTATTTTGTGTGGGATGTTGCATGTACATTAAATCAATATACCCATTCAAGTATACATTAAAGCATGATCTAGCTTTTGAACCTCTGTTTAACGTATTGTATCAGGGTTTAGCCTAGTCCCCAAAACTTACTGACAGATTGCTGGGTAATGTGATGCTGCTAGTTTTGCAAACATCAGGGAAGGCTGTTCAGGCTCACAGTGAGCTCCTAGGTGAAGTGCCCCGTGCAAGGTAGTCAGTCTGATGTTCTCTGTGATCTGATCTTTCTGCTGAGATACACGAATTGGGCAGTCATGAGGAAGGGAATGCTGTGTGTGAATGGGGTAGTATTGCCAGTCTTGAATATTCGAATGTTGTAAGTAAGTTCTTAAACAAAATCGTTAGGCTGGTCTGAAATAATAAAACCAACCCTGCCTCTTTCTACTGGTGTTCTGGATTTGATTTCTTATTGCTACATGGGCTTTCCTTGTGTGTCTTAGTTTAAAAGATGAGCCTTAGTAATCTATACACCCCTTATGAAAATGAAAATGTCAGCCCTGTCTTTGTCTCCTGCACCATGACTTCTTCTACTGCTTTTCCTAGTCCCAGCGCCTCCCCAGTTCCACTTCCTTTACAATTCCAGCTTCTTGATGAACATCCTTCTTTGGCTATTCCACTTTGCAGTTCTTCCTAACCTTGCTGGCCTGCACCATGCTGTGGCTTTTTCCTGAATGAATCATTGCTGATGTGATGTAGTTGGCAAGGATGCTTGTCCTTCATCAGTGCTGCTGCAGTTTATGGCTCAACAGGCAGGAGGGGGTTTACTGGTGCATGCTGCTACCTTCACCTACTATAATGGTTTCTAGCCATACAAGAGGGAAACTGTTGTGCCAGGACTTTATCGCCCATAGTTGCCAGCATGAAATTTTACACTAAGCCATGACATTCTGAGAAATGCCATGAAATTAGTGTCCCTACTCATGAATGGGGATATTTCTGAGGAGACAGCAGTTTAGATATTCAACTGAGTGTACAAGGCAGAGCACTCTTTAGCAATATCACTAAAAAGGAGTTTGCTGGTAGCAGTGTAGCAGCTTTCGCAGTTTAGGATGGATTTCTTTATAGTGCATATCCTTCTCATCATTCTTTACCTTCCTCCTGTGTGTGGAATACTGGACACCAGCAGCATTACACCCACAGGTGATTTCTGTCACCCAGTCTGAGGTGCAGTTGTAATGAAGTGCACCACCATTTTGTATAAAGGCAGAAGCCAGGCACTGTGTTCCAGCGTGGTACAGCTTTTGGGCAGGGTGCTGTACAAGAAGCAACAAAGGCAATTCGTCAATCTCATAAGCTAGGTTTTAGCTGCATTTGATAGAGCAGAAGGTAGAGATACAGTGACATAACAGGAAGGACAAGGTTTAGTTTGGAAAGACAGATCTCAGTGCATCACTTGAGTTAATACTGCAAAATGCTGCATGTAGTGGGATGACACCCGGGGTAGCGGGGTAGGTTGCTAGGAATGATTTACAAAGATTAAACAGAGGGCCTGGGAGCAGAGGTAAGAGCAACAGTATCTGTGAGGACTTGAGAAATGCCAAGCTTTGTTTTTGGTTACTTGATGTGTTTGCTAACCCCAATTACGAAGTCTACAGGTGTTCTGCTTGCTTAACAGAGAGGCTGTGTTGGTGGTTCACTTTTTATTTTGTTCATTATACATGAAGAATTGCTGTAGCAACTATTTGGTATATGATGCACAATTTTGGTATTCAAAAGGTCAATTATGTAACTGTGACGAGAAAACTGGAGAGTCTCTTTGCTATTCAGATAATGGAGAAAAATTCCTGTAAATAAAATGATTGCCTTGGTTTTGTATTGTTTTCCTGGACAATGGTGTCTTGATCTTTCTTTAATTTCTTAATTTGCATCTTGTATAACTCTTGCTTTGCTTGGGTTCACCATGTGTATTACTCTTAATCAGTCAGTTAGGGAACCAGTCAGGATTTGGGATTGTTCCTGGTGTTCTGTGTTTGAGCAGATTTGCAGAAGAGAGAAGATGGGTGATGGTGTAGAGGACAGAGCTGGGCAGCAGAGCTGGTGACAGGGGATGGTGTTTCATGCCTAACTTCCAGTTTTAATAGGTACTTAGCACAAATGTTTTCCAGTATCCAATGTAGTAGTAATGCTTTCTGTAAAACTTCTTTCGCATTCAACAAGTTTCAGCTCGAGTCAATGTTAACCACTGAGTAAAAAATTTGTAGGACTGTGTTTGAAATTTCTAGTCTCTAAGTTATTTTTTTTAAATGGAAGGTACTGCCTCTAGAAAGCTTCTGCAGTTTCACGTATCCTCAAACCCAACGACTGTCCCATCTACACAGGGGTGTGCAGACAGGAGTCCTTTATAAACATTAACAAATGAAGCATTGCAAGATCTCTGCGAGGTGAGGGAGAAGTATTACCTGGTTTATAGGTAAGAAAAGGCATAGAAAGGCTAGTTTCTTATTTGTGGTATTATAGGCAGTCTGTGATGGAATTGGGAAACTTTTATCTGCTGACTCGCAGTTCTCTGCTTTAAACAGAGATTGCTTTTTCTTATTTGTGATTTTTTTTTTTTTCCCTTCTGCCTTTTCTTTCATGGCAGCTTCATGTGCACACAGAACATTGCAAGACTGTGTTGCCATTGCATAGCTATGTTGAATTAAGTAGTATACATGATATATAAAAAGTATATTATAAAAAGGAGTAGATGTATTTTTAGGTACCAATTTTGACATACCGGTCTAAAAAGAGTAAATTTGAATCCATGGGAGAAATAGTTTTGAGATATTTTTGTATGCTTTTTTTCCTTTCAGCCACAGTATTTGTGCATAACATAACTGAACAAGTAAAATATCTGATGTATAAAAGGTAGCATGTTTAACACCATAATGAACTAATGCTTACCCAGCAGAACTGTAAGACATTTGGAAACATAGGAAGACAAGTTAATGATGTAGAAATTGTATGTATGCACTGTCTGAAAATCAGGCTAAATGGGACACATGCCATTGGGTAATTTTTTTGCATCAAAATGAAAAAAAAATAGGTTTTTTAGGGAGTTTGGGGTATTTTGAAAGTGTGGTTTTTTTTTTTTTTTACTGTAGTGTTTACCTCTCAGAAAGTGTTGGTAAAGAATTAAATATAGTAGAAGTCTTTTTCGTGCTATTAACGAAACATTTTGTTGCATGCTTGGGAATACTTTTGAATGTTCTGCTAAGCACTGTGTGTAATTTGCTCTTCATATGCCACTTTTCAATGTTAAGTGAGAAGTTGTATAAGGGTAAAGACAAACTAAAATAGCTAGTACATGAACTGTCGGTGCTGTAAAAAGCCATATTGTTAATTATATAGGATACATTACTTTTATTTAGAATATCAAATGCATTATTAATAGAAGAATTTAGAATCAAATGTGACTTGCTATGTCCTTGCTAGTTATATTTTATTTCTGCTTCCCCTAGTCAAGTTTGAGGTAAATGATCCTTCATTTTCATGTTTCTTAGATTCCAGATATGAAGAGCAAAAGCTTTTTCACTTCAGCTTTTCGTTGCTATTTAATGAAACGTAGATCTGATGTATTGGTAGCGGAACAAACTTATTACTTTCACTAGTGATTAATTTTCTTGTTTTCCTTTTATATGTTTTGGAGAAAGCATTGTAATGTATCTTTTGAAGCTAATGCAAGATTGTTTATTATGGTATGAAAATGCACAAATGGGAAGTGAGTATTCTTTAGCATGGAATTGTAATACCTCAAACTGCATTACCGCTCAAATATGTATGAATATTTTTGGCTTATGGATATGTTCTGGTCTTTATGTGTAGTTTAGATTTTGTCTTTATACTGTCTAGATTCATTCATCCTATGTAAAATTGTTCCAGAATAATCTTACTGGGGCTAGATGTGTGTGGGGAGTATGCGTACATCTGTTGGGAATAGAAGAGAGGCATATCTGGTTTGGGTTTTGTTTTGTTCTGTAACCAGATTTGAGGAAGATTTTGATTCTTCTGTTACGGATTTTATGAGTTCACACTATATTAGCCTGGAATGAAATTAACTTGCATAGTGGTAAACCCGAAGAATATTGTATTACTGAATATTATAGATGCTCAGATGAGGGAGCTATTGGTCTAGAGACGCACTAGTGCCCGAGAAAACTATAAAAAAATACTCTATTTAGAGACTACTCTGCTTATATGTCATTTTCTGTATTTATCTGACCTTTTGCTCATTCTTTATTACTAGGGCAATTTACATAAAATAGGATCTATGCCATTTATGCGTTCATGTGCTCCTGCTGCTTATTCTTCCCTTGAAGTTCTAATCCTTTGTGGCATTTCACCCCAAAGCACTTTACAGTAATTGCTAATTGATATAAAAGGATCACTTCATCCACCCCTGACATGTAGCACCTCGGTAGTGAAACTCAGAAGCTGTTTAACAGTGAGCAGTAGGACTACATAACATTTTTAGGAAGGAAAAAAGAGCCCATCAAACTGAAAATTGATAGACTATTTACATAGTCAGAAATTAGCTTCAATATCTGTTTCAGGATTGGGTTAGGACATTGGGGTTAATATTCCTGGTCTTCAGAATAGAGACTCTTAGTCACAAGAAGAGGACAGAATGGCTGCATTACATTTTATTCAGAAACCAGCATCTCCAAAAAGATATTACTCTTGAAATTCAGTATATTTTCACATAGCTTGTGAATTGGATCGGTGGAGAAGTGAAGGAAAGAGTTTTGGTCGCAGAATCACAGTCTGGCTTACTTGAAGACTTTTCAGTGAAGATATAGTTTGGCTATCTTAGCATGTAAATAGTAGTAGCATTGTAGAGTTAGATGAATGCCTGTAAAAGAATGGTTATTTTACACATACTTGGGCTGTGAATGGCAGCCACAAAGCAGAGTAAGCTACAGTAAAAGCCCTCCAGAAGGCCTCAGACAGTAACATGCTGTTTCCAAAACACAACCTTGAAGTATGGTAATCTTCGTCACTGTGCAAGACCTGCATCTGTCCAAAAGATACAAAGAAGATGATTTTTGATTTAATAAATAGGCCATAAAAAGATAAAAAGATGAAAGCCTGGCAAGCTGTCCAAAGAACTGCTTGAAAACCTTGGAGAAAAGTGCCGTGACAAGTGCAGCAGAATTGCTAAGATGTGGGTTAGTAACAGATCTGTGTGTATGCTGCTACATAAAATAAGCAGAAAGCTGTCTCATGGCGTACCCCCTAGCTTTTCTTGTGGCTGCATGACAGGTTTGATAGCACACTTGCCCCACTTGTTGGATTCAGTATTGTTTATGCCTATATTACCTGTGTACTCCTGAGTGATTTCATTAATTTGCCATATAACTATGTAGCAGTCAGTGGCACTTAATTTATTTCACTGATTTATGATTTATTTTACTGATTTACATCTACTATTAAAAAAGAAAGCCTGTACAAAGCTTTGAGTGACATGACTGTAATTAAATTTTAAATAACTATAAATTAAAATATAACTGTAAGTTAACTTTAACTATCAGTTAAAAATAAACTTCACAAGCCAGCAGTCTTTGCTATTCAGAGAGGTGATAATTTATCAGCAGACAATCTGCAAAAGCTGATTTGGTCTCAAATTGTACTTGAAATGTTGCAAACTGAGTGACTTTTGCAGTGTTCAAAGGGTTTCTGTAATTTCAGACCAAGAGGATGTGAGAGTTGAGAGTCCTAGGCACATTTGGGATCCTCAGCTCTTAAGGATGGGCCTCTTAAATGCACTCCAGTAAGTGTACAAGTGGTAGTAAATTAGAAAAAGAAAAGCTTTTCTTTGCTTAAGTTAACTGATACTTGTAATGATATCTTCAGTTCTACTAATAAGTGGCTCATGTAGATTCTAGAGCATTTTTCATACACTTACAGTGTTTATGTGGAAGAGTCTTGTTAAAGCAAGGGTCATCCTGTAAGGTGTTTCTTATGAAAGTGGAAATCTTATCCTATGCTTGGAAACAAAGTTATGTGAGACTGCTAGAAAAACTTTGATTTAGAAATGCGATTTTCTAAAGAAGTTGAGGAAAACATGGTGGGTTTTTTTTTCTGTTTTCCAAGAACCTAAGAATGCAGTGAAGGCTGCTTGACTGGCTCTTCAAATGAAGTTTGGTTACTAAATTATTAGAATACTTTCTAGTTATTTCTAATTCTTCTGTATCAAATCTAAGAGAGAAATAGTTCTGGAGAGGAAAACATTATAAATATATTCAAATGTAATGTCAAGAATGGCCAAGTCTGTACAGGGAAAATACCAGCCTGTCCCTAGGTTTTTCAGGGTTCTCAGGATTTATTTGACTGTGCCTATTGGAGATATGCGTTGTGGTCATTTTTCTGGTTTGACACTCCCAGCACAGCAGGACCTATGATACGGTGTTCAGTGTCCTGGTGTAGTCAGGGAGATAGGACTTTGACGAAGGAGTAATGAGTTGCATGAAAGTGAAGAAATCCATCAAGTAAAATCAGGAAACTGCTCTGGTTTAAGGGAAGGTAGAAGCTTCTCAAAAGAGTAAATCCGCTCCATTGTTTGTGGCACTTCCACAAATAGAAAAGCACAGTTTTTGGAAAACATCAGATTGTACAAAACTGGGCTGAATGTATGAAAGCTTGTGTGTTGGCTTTTTCAAGGCTGTTTGCTGTAGTCCAAGTTCAAGGAGATATTGTCTGATGATACTAGTATGTTATCAAATACACACTAGATCAGTTTAGCTTGTGTAAATAGCTGCATAAAACTGCATAAAAGTTGTTTCTCTGAAATAAACATGTTTAGAGTTGGATCTGGGATTATGGTATATGGGGGATGGTGGTGTGAGCGCCAAACAGTAAAAGTGGAGAGTAAGTGATTTTTAAGCTAACTGTGCTTATCGGTGCCAACTGCTCTGCTCAGATTAGTGGAATCCACTGTTTAGTTTTCATCCAATATTTAGAAGGTATCTAACTACTCAGCTCTTGCCAAGTAGTTTAATGGTCACCTGATAATGACATGCGAGTATTTCAAATGGGAAAAACTTGCCTGTCAGGGGATGATAGGCTTTTTTCATTGTAAGTTTGAGTAAAGTGGTATAGATAAGATAGTGCTTTTCAAAGATTAGTTTTTGACATGAAACATTTAGTCAGGTTATTCAGCGTGAAATTAATGTTGAGCAATGTGAAACAGTTTACCTGATGCTGCGTCACTTATAAATAATAAAAGACTGATGTTGTTTGATTTGTTGCAGAAAAGTTTATTCTGTTTTTTAAAGGTTTTGGCTTTTTTCTCCCACTATTGTTCTGTTTTTAAATCAACATTTATGTTATCAGAGTTTCAGGTTGCTGTTTGGCCAACAATTCTACAGGAAAGCTGTGGAATCTAGCCTCCAGTCTTCACAACACCATAAAACAACATTGTTCAAAAGAAAAAAAAAACAAAAAACAAAAAACAAAAAAAAACAACCCAAAAAACAACCAAAAAACCAAACCCTCAGATCAGAAATGTAGGGATTTGCTGAAGAGCTTGATCTTCCTCCTTTAGAACATATTCATATCAGTTCATAATGTGACTTAAGACTATCACTTGTTGGTATTTTAAAGGTTTACATGGAACACTATGGCTGTCTGAATTCCTTCTGAGCAGATGAATCATAAAAGCAAGCCACTATGGATTCAGTCTCAACCTGATGGGGGGAAAAACAACCTCTTACTATTAAGAAGAAGGATGTAGGGAGAATGGAGACTGGCTGAATGGAGAGTTGAACACACAGCAGAGTCTGAGTTGAGGCATGTTGATCTGCAGTCTGTAACAGCTACCTGACGGGCAACACAGAAATTCATTGGCAGTTCTGCTACTTCTGCAATATTTCTTCTGTTAGTGCTGTAGTTTTAACCAATGAAGGAGTCCTTATAAGATTGAACTGTAAACATGGGAGTCTTGACGTACAGAAAAAAGATTGTAATAAACTGATGCTTGCAGTGTTTCTATTTACACAAAATTACTGATATTTCTTTTTAACAGCATGTATATTGGTGGGTTTGTGATGCTCTTCTTTGAGTGCTTAAGCATATGCAGAATATCCTGAATTCACGCTGACTTCAAGAATTATGCAAGATCAGTAGGAACCTGAAATGCTCTAGACTGAAATTCTTAAACGTTATTTTCAGATTTTCTGAATAGCGTTGGCTCGTATTATACATTGTGGGGTAAGTTACTCAACAAAACTTCCAAAACAAGTTTTTGCTCTGGTGGCGTTTTAGGCCTTCTCTTTACATTCTCACCCATATGTATAATACACATCCTGTAAACATATGAAGATGGATTCCTCTATTCTGTTGCATGATTGACTCACTGAAGTATATGTGTTTACTTTTTTTGCTTTCAGCATCGGTGGCATGCTACAGCTAGCTACACCTCAAAAATCTTTAACTTCTTTTAGATACTTCAACAAAATTTGGGATTGGCTGTAGTGCAGTTGGATTTCCAAATGTTTGAGTTGCTCTGCTGTTGCAGTTGGATTCAGACGTCACGTTCAGGCCCAAAATGTGGAACTTTCTTTTGCTTGTCGTCATGATGACAATTTTTTTCTAGTTTGTATGTTTAACTTAAGGCTTCCTGGAATTGGAACTGGTTGAATAATCTGCAGATGGACGGATTAATGAAAATAATACTGGTCAATCATATTTATGGTTAATGTTATATGTTTGTTTCTGGTTGTAATTGACACATACAACAGAATTTGGGAATCTTGCATCCTAGTTGGATAGTGGTGCTTTATGATACTATCTTGTCTTCACAGAAGTTGTAAGCTAGGACACTTTTACACAAAATTGTTTCTCAGAACATGTGACTGCTGAAGTTACTCTACAGTTTTTGATCGCTTTGCACCACTGGTGTAATTCAGGTACACTGGTAGTAGAAGTCAGTTTGTGGTAGAGGTTTACCACTCAATAGATTAGTAGACTATGGAGGAAAAAAACTTGTTATGTAAAAATTCACTGAGTGACCTCAAAAGTCAGTAATAGAGAATGTCGGCCTGCCAGGTTGCATTATTAGAATGAGCTCATCCTTATTAAGTGCACTTGAGCTCTGTAAATGATGATTCATCTCCTAGGTGATATAATGGCCACTCACTAGACCTTGGTAGAGTTTTCCTTGTTACCTGCTCAAGAAATTAACTGTCAATGACTATTGCAGAAGCTCCAAGCTATCTACTTCTAGTTACAGCCTCTGTGTGGAGCTTTTGGAACATGGGAATGATTTTTCTTCTCTTTCCCACCTTTTCTTTCCTGTCTATGTTAGTAACACTAACCTGAAGTGAATCCCGGAGTCCAACAACAACTGGGGTCAACAAGGTCTGGGAAAAGTAATATTGCCCTTACTGGCCTTTTTCCTCACACTTGTTATATGGCTAAAGCAATTAAGGTAACATTATGTTCCCTTCTGAATATGTAATTAAGGGTCCACTGTTGCTTAGCAGACCTCTGAGTGGGTTGCAAGTCAGCCTTAGATGCCCTGTTGCTTGAGCATGTCCTCAAAGGACTTTCTCCAGCCTTTTAAGGCTTTTACTTTTAGCTAGCTTTCATTTGGTTTTGGTAGAATTAAGCAGCTGGGCTCTGGAACTCCACACAAAGGAATTTTGTCCCTTTGCTGTGATTTCTCATCTCCGAAAAGTCCATTTGATACCTGAAGATATTTTGAAGAATTTCTAGCTGATATTTTAGATAACAATCAATATATATTTCCCATCTTGTCAAAGCATACCATTGTGTTTGTCAGTTATCATATTGTAATCATAGTATCTGGGCATTAGAATGTCTCCTTTTTCTTTTTCTGTAAAGAAATTAATTCTCTATCTTTCATAATATGATGAGAGATCATTTACTCTGAAGTTCCAGTTGCTCTCTTGAAGTCACATTTTACCAACCTTTCATGTTGGTGATACCTCCCTGCCCTAAGGACAGACAGTGCCTCCTTTTCATGGTAAATTCTTCCATTGGCTGTTTTGTTTGAATTGGTGATTGACCTTAGGTTAGCGGTGTTACGTGAGCCTGCGGAAAATACTCCTTGGTTCAGCGATGTTGTCCAAAATGACAACCAAAGAAAAGATATACTTGGAGATGCTAATGATTGGATCCTATCATCCTCTAGCAATTGGTAGCATCTGTTGATTGAGGTGAGGCAGCACTAACACTCTTCCCAGGTGATCTGCTCAAAACGAGACAAAAGCAAAGGAAAGGGGTACTGGATTATATTCTGAAGTGCCGTGTTTTCTCCCCTTAATCCAACCCACAAATTTCTGCCTGTCTTTATTTAAGTGTACAATGACCTGAAGCTTTTGCAATTGCTCCTCTTATGATCTTTCTTATTGACTACATCCAGGGAATCAGACATGGGGGAAGATTATGTTGGGTTTTTTAGTATGTACAGTAAATGGATAAGCAGTGATAGTATTTCATTACTTGACTGAAATTTATCGTTAAACTCAGATAAGGTTTTAGTAACAGATGAATTGCATTACAGTTCACTTGAAATCCTCTGTTGACTTGGAAATGGTGAAAACGAATCAAAAAGAAACACACCAAACACAGAAGAAACCTAACTAGCCAACCAAACGTAAAAACCATTAACATCATGAGTATATTGAAAGAACAGGACTTCTCTCCTTTGTTCTGGAAGCTGCATTATCAATTCAACTTGCAATTGATTTGGAAAAAGACAAAAGGAAGGTTAAAAGTGTTATTCACTTACTTTTACAAAGAACTTTTTCCTTCTGTATTGTAATTGAAGAGGATGATACCTGGAGGATTTCTTCACCTCCTTGTTAGTCCACATAGCTCATGTAAGATGAAATTTCCACACTCACAAGAAAAATGCAGAGTACGTTGACATAAGTTATATAGTAGACTTAGGGCTTGCATGCTTACGCCATATGGAACAGTCACATTAACTACATTTTATTTAATTTTCCAGCATTTGTTCTGTATTTTTAATAGTACCCTACCTTTCCTGTCATTTTAGTGTGAGTTTTGCAAAGGAAAGCAACTTGGAAAGGATTATGCACTCCTGAATGTAAAAACACATTGAATTTATGTTGATGAGGGGAAGAAAAATAAGGTCAGATGTAAATCACTCTTAAAGAGAAGTTTAGGTTTTAATGTCTTATAAACAGTTTGTGAGGATTTTACAGTGTATCTGTTATATAGGTGACTGCTTTTCTATGCTTTCTTCAATATTTTACATGCATATAGCTTCACAGGGGAATACGAATAATGTTATTGTGTGTCTTTAATGGCTGTCAGGTGAATTAGTCTTCCAATTAATAACATATCATTGAGAACATAAAAATAATTTCAGGCAGATGTAGTCTGATTAACTCATATACCATTATAGATATGTGGTAGGTTGTGAAAATTAGCACTGCTCTGAAGGCACGCAGATTTTTGCTCAAGAAATCTGCTTGTCCTGAATATAACTGCATGATTCCCCTCTAAAGAATATTGATCTTCTTGTTGCATTAAAATTGATTTTGTTTTCAGACATCTGAGTATGAACTTGATATCTGAAACTTCTACCTTTTTTTAAAAAGTAAATCCTTAGTGCTGATGTTGTTGAAGTTTCCAGGGAGAAGTTGATATCCCCACCTCCAAAAAATCCTAAACCCCTCCTCCACAAAGCAAAATTGTACGGTCACAGAATTTTCCATCAAATAAAAAGTTTTCTTCTTCTCATTTTCCTTGCAGTGTTTTAAAATGTACTTTCATTTTATTTTAGGAAATGAAATACACAAATCATTCATTTTTAATTTCAGGTTTAGAGGATGTTAAATAACAATTTACAAAAATGTTATGGAGGGAGAAATGAGCCTTAAAAAGAAGAAGTTAATCATATCAAGGCAGCTCAGTATGATGAGACAACGATTGACCAGCCTCCCTTTGGCAAACAAAACTGAATCATACCAAGGAAATGAGGTTGCCAAGGCAGTGAAAAACAGACCTAGAAACTTCTCTTCTAAGTCAAGTCACAAGTTGTGAGGCATTCATAGCCTATGGGAAATGGTGAGTCCATTGCATGTTTCTCTTAGTAGACAGGGTCTGCAGCCTCCCATCATTTCCTGGCAGAGAAGCCGTTGATGTCTTCTGTACAAAGGATGAACTATGCCCTCACCCTGTAGGCTTTCACTAGTCATGGTTGAGGTGCGTGAAATTATGACTAACACTGTGCAACGGCTGCTTTGTGGCTCCAGGGAAAATTTTAATATCTTGGGGTATAAAACCTGCCCTATGTAAGAGTGGCACCGTTACTTTGAGTGATGTAGTGCTGTATACACAAATTACCTGATCTTCTAGCTCTTGAAATTAGGGGAATGTACTACGTTGATGGCTTTTTCCATAGTACTTCCTCCTTTCCATCACTCCGAAATGTAAATCCTGTTAAAGAAACCAGCCTTATTTTTCATGTTTGCTATGTTCAAGACTCCAGCTACTTACTATGATCTTTCTAGACACTAGGCGAGGAGTTTCAGGACATGAACGAGTGAATGAGGGCTCTGCTCTTGACTGTACTGCTGACATGAGGGGTGATGATGGCAAGTTGCTATCTCTTTGTGTCTCAGCTTCCCTGCTTACATGATAGGAATAATAAATAATACTTATGAAAATCACAATACAATTAATGAATAAAAGCTACTATGTAAATATTTGGTAGCAGTTGTTGTTTGCATGTCATTTGAATTTATAAATATTTTACTAAGAGGTATGAGAGAAAAGATTGTTTAGATGTCATGTTGGGGAGGAAAATCTTAACTTCTTTCAGAAAAAATGCCCCAGACCTGCAAAAAAAAAAAAAATCTGTCAATGCATGTGCCAACCTTTTTAGAGCTGTACAAGTACTTTTTGCTTTAGACACCTCCTTGAAAGGCTCCTTCAGTGAGCTCTGTGTAGCAACATTTGGGATCGGGAAGAAAAAGAATTCCCCAAAGTTATCCATGGAGCAGCTCTAATTCTCTGGCACCTCTTGTTTTGCTGTGACTCCTGCTTGTGTGGATGGGGACATTGCCAGGCTCTGTGTCCTATAGCTGGCCCTGCCTCCACTTCTCCAGGAGCTGCAACTACAAAGCATGTGGCCAGAGTACACAGAATGTCTTCAGCTGTTTTGAGTAGGTCTTTTCACATGTTCCCCCTTCCATGCAGGGCTGTCTTTCCAGATCCTCTCTCAACAAGTGAAGTTCATTCTGGAACTAGAAGGTAATTGCTTTTTTGGGCACCGCTGAAGTGTACCGGCCCTTATTTCCTGACTTTTGTCTCTGCTGTCTTTGGTGATAGAATATCCACCGTCACTGATATTCTGACTGTTTTTCTTTCTGAAGGTAAGGTTAGACATTCACTATGGAAATGGCATTAGCGGTGGAAAAGGCTAATGTGCAGGGGTAGACTACCAGCAAGGGGAGAGGGAGCAGGAGTTAATGGAAAGCAGTTAAATGTCTCTTCAGATTTGTACGCAGAATTGTATCTTATTGCTCCTTAAACTGCATCACTCATAATCACCTAAGCTAGCAGAGGCCTCATATTTAAGCTCATTATTTGAATAAATCAGGCTGACTTCAAGTGACATGGACTAGAGAGTTGGTCCCAGGACCCGGGTGTGCTGGCTGACCTGAGGGATGGGTACCCCTCACCCTCTCCTCCCCAGAGGCAGAGGTAAGTATTTAGGTGTACTTAACCTTTCCTGACACAGCTACTTCGGGAAAAAGGTAATAGGAAACCTTAGATGCTGAAGATAACGCTGGCAAGCCTGTGCTGTCTGCTAGGACACCTGCTGCTGGGGCTGGGCTAATAAGCATGAGGGTGAAATATTCCAGCCATAAGGTGAGTTAATAAGGAAATGGGACCCAAAGAGAAGCGCGTCCATTTAACACAACTCTAGGTGTTAAATAGGCTTAACTGAAATAATTCTCTTCCTTATGCACAGTTTCATTTTTTAGGATGAAAAATGAAGCACTTTAAATGAAGCAAACATGAAATGCTAATATTGAAGACAAATAACGTTTTTGTTCTCAACACTTATGTGTATTTTATGCTTCCTCTTGCTGCTGGAATATCTTAGCATGTGTTGTTTTGTAATGCTTTTCACTGTGGAAATTTGCTAGTAGTTTTATTTTCTTTCATCTTTCATGCTTTTAAAAATTATTTTATGTGGGCTGAATATGTCTTTATTGGTTAAAATAACTATGTTCTTAAGCATTAAAGTAAAGCATGTCCAACATGACCCTGAATGCCTGTAACTTGTTGGCAGAAACTGTGACAATATATATCGCCTGAGGAGACAACCTCATTAACAATTTATTTCTTTCTTGCAAATAGATAAAAACTTTTGGAAATCCAATTAGATTTGATGCTTTTTTCCTTTCCAACTAATTTTGTAACTGATATGAAACACAATTAATTATGACTTTTTCAAAATCCTATACTTTCATAAAGTTAAAATAGGCTTCAAGAACAAATTAGTGCACTGCAAAAATTAATACATGCGAAGTAATGTAAGCACATGGCACTCTTAATTTTTCAATGGCCTGGGGGTACTGTTATCTGGTCTTTTCTGGGAAATCACTCATCATGTTGCTATCGGGGAAAAAGAGCTGCAGCCCCCTTTCTGGGAGCAATCCAATGCAGTATGGATATTAATTAAATTTATTAAACAAATAACACAGCGACTCAGGGAAGCAGGGGTCCATCTGCCAGCTCTGTAGATTGATCTCTGCAGAGACGCGAGTTGAATGGTAGTTAAAGCTAAGTTGCAGAGCTCAGCAGATGGGCTCTTGTCTCTAGTGGGGGGAGATTTGGTGGCGGTCCAACAGCTTTTTTCCCCCTCCAGGTTTTTGTTCCTTGCAACTGTGATTGAAGAAGCACTTCTCTGCTTTTTCTCAGCCTTGCCCCCCCTTTTGTTTATCTGAGCAATGTTTAAGTCTGAGTGATTTGTTAGAGAGGCAAGTCCCGGCTGATCTCATTTTGTGTATGTGATGTAAACCTCAAGCAGAAAATAATTAGGAAAATGTAATCCCATTGACTTTACACCCCACTTATGTACACTGCTACATCTCTGTCTGGTGCCTTGGAAAAGGAAAAGTCTAGTAGCAGTGCTGTACTTACTATTCAAAATCACTGCCTATCATGCATATATTGTTAAGACAACCTTTGTTGGGAGCTTGGGTACGCAGTATGAAATTATTTCTGCCTGTAGGTCTAGGCTGTGGTGGTATTCTTTTGATTTCACTTTATTTTATTGCTTCCTGCTGTATTCTCTAGTTCTTGAAAATAGGTATCTTTTGAATCCCTCTGCAATCTTCCTGTAAACTGATGTCAAGCAGATAATGATCTAATGAATTGTTTGGTGTATGTGAGCTACCTAAAACCTATGGTCTTGTCTGTTGTGGATTAAAAGTCTTTATAATTAATTACGCAATTAAGCCCTTTATTTATTATATATTTGCAGGTGGGTAGGTCTTTAATCAAGTCTTGAGTGTGATGGGTAATATCTGCTGCTGGAGACCAGTCATAATGCCACTTACATCCTTGGCAAAACTCCCACAGACTGTAGTGGGAGCAAGACTGGCCCTTAATGCTGCAGGGAATCCCACTGGCTGTGGTTCAGAAAGCCTTCTGAGAAGGTTTTGTAATATCTAATCAGAGTTTGACTAGTCCTCATTGAGTGCTTGCAATGGGAAAATAGTAACCATACAAAAGTCACTGCTCTATGACAGCAAGCAATAATAAAGGGACGAGGAGCTACATAAGAGGGTTCTGCTGTGCGTCACAAAAAGATTGCATTTGTCTTTCCTGGCTGAGGAAAAGCTAGGCAACATGGCTTCTGAAGGCGGTGGGAAATTTGACAAAGACAAGGCCTGTGGGATTTGGCTCTAATAATGTGTGGTTTATAGACAAAACAGGAATCTTTTCTGGATGATAGTTTATGCTTTTGTATCTCTCTTCTTTCCTCTGAAATCTGCTTTTGTTTGTTTTGTTTTGGTTTGGTTTTTTTTTGTTTTTTGTTTTTTCTCTTGGATCAGCCTTGTTCGGAAAAGTGATATCAGTGTTTAACTCCAGACATGAATATTAGGTAGGCTTTATCCAGAGGAAAAAACCAGTTTTGCTTCCATGAGTTTACTGTGTTTTGCTATGGGTATGTTTTCAGTTTTAGACCATGATGACATTAATAACATGAATGTTTTGGTTACTATGGTAAAGGCCAGAATTATTTGGGTTTTTATTAGTGTTCTGCCAAGAAATATTCTGAATTCTAGAAGAGACACTACTGTTCTGTGCTTCTTTTAGTATTCTAAACTGACCCAATTTACTGTACAGAGCAGACTATCTCTTTGTGAGAAATTCTTATTTACCAATGTGTAGTAGATGACCTAGTCATTTATTTATCTAACTGGCTTATTGGAATTGAGACACTTCAGGGTTACGCAGCCTGCATTTGAATTTATAGTCCATTTACCACAATCTATCATCTATCTGTTGTTTTATACCAGGGCTAATTTTACTCTCTAATTTGAGTAGCCATCCAGTTAGTTAACAGAACACTGCATGTTGTTCTTGGAAGTGGTTTTGGGTGTTTTATTAATTTTCTGGAAGGACATCTGGTGTATATCTTGAGTTACTTTTAGATTAAGATAGTGATCTCAGTGTATTCTTTATTGTAGAAGCAAAATTGTTAAAATTATATAAATTCCCACAAACTAGAAGGGGTGGGGGGAAGTAGGGAAGGTGCACAAATTGGTTGCTGTGTTTAACACCATGTTGCTTAAAATCTTATGTCTTTGAAATGAATTTTTCATGTTTTAGGAACAAGCAGACTAACAGAGGTGTATGTAGTAGAGGTCATGTCAAATATTTTGCCTGAAGTATTCAGCCTAAGTATTCCACTTCTACTAGTGGTGCTTAACTCCAGTATTCTTAAATGAATAGAGCTTCCATCAGTGTTTGAGACCTCTCTGACAGAGATCAAAATACCAGCTACACATGTTAAATTTTACTCTCAAACTGTGTCAGTGGGGTGCTGTTAATTTGGATGGAATTGTAGAGGTGGAAGCAAGAGGCTGCTGAAAGTAAGCAGATGTACAGCAGTTCTGCTTATGACATGGGAACAATGCTTGTGATTTTTAGCAGGCTGTTCATCAGGCCTAGTTATTTCTAGATTCCCTCATGCTGTTGTTTTTGCGTTATTCTCCCCTGCCACCGAATGTACATCTACATTGGTGAAGGCAAATAGCCTCCACTAGTTACTGAGCACAGGCTTTCCTAGGAGTCTCCCAGTGTTTCTTACTAAAAACCTGTAATATTTATGAAAGGTCATATCTGAAAATTTCTAGCTTTGAGGCACTGCAATAGCTAACACAACAGCATAAGAAGTTGATAAACGTTTGTAGATGTTGCATCATTTCTTGTTTTGAAGCTTTACCTGGATGCAGTTGGTTTGTGATGGAAAGCTAATGTATCGATTTGTTACAGTTAACCATCTCTTTTTGTCCTACTTGAAACACTATTGATTCATTATGTAATTACCAGTAAATGTGAGAGGAATTGAGGAACTCTTGAGCCTGGAAGTAGCCTAGACATGTCTTGTAAAATATATTAAGAATAATGATTTTTGCATTAATGTGAATAGTCTCTAATAACATGATGTATGTTTAAAGAGGGCTTTGGCTTTATAATGCCAAGTGAAGTACACTTAGCTCTTTAATAGCACTTTCTAGTTGCATGCTTTTAATGTTGACAGCTATATTTAGTACATTTGATATTCCATAGGGTGTTCTTAGAAGAAACGAACACATCTGATGGAACAAACCCATTGTCCGTGTTCAATTAGCAGCAATACTGCTCAGTGGAGGTTAGAACAGATAGGTTCTTAGATGATACTGTGAATATGTGTATCAGTGCTTAGGGACAGCAGATCATTCTATTTAACTTTGAACTATCTGACTTTTACTAGTAGCTGTCCTTTAATATTAATAGGATATTCCATTTTGACTTTGTATATTTCAAAAAAGAAAGAATTTCAGCCTTTAACTTGGAACTCATTTCACTAGATTAATAGAGGTACCAGATGTTTAATTGTTCTAGCAGGTAAGTTACTGAGTATGTGGCTTATATTCAGGTAATTCATATTCCAATGTAGGTATTATCGTTTTGGAAACCTGTGCAGCTAATCAGATAAACAAGGACTTGGGAAAAACATATGTTGTCCATTGGCAGACATGTCTTTGGAAATCACCTGTGCTTTTAATTGTTCTTAATTTCACAGCACTGTGTTTTCACTAAATACACTTAAACCAAACCAAATAAGTAATTCATGTCTATTTCAATTTGTATGTCTGCATTTTATCCAGCATTTATCAGAACTCCTAACGCTTCCTCTTTTTTTGTGCCAATGTTCATTCCTGGAGGCTCAGTTTCTGATTTTGGACCACTTTGGTCTGTCAGAAACATGCAAGGTTGGACCATGCAAGGATTTAATACCTTGGGGATTACTCAAAGTTACACAGCGAGTTCCTTTGCCCTCTGAAGCAGAGATACAGTTCCTGTGGGCTGCTGCAAGTCCATTTAGCTCGGCAGCTTGCAACACAGCCCTCCTCTTGGATCCTCTGTGGATTGCCAAGCTGGGCTCTGTAGCTCTGAGGCTCCCAAAGCATAGCTGCAAAGTTTAGATCACTCTGCTCCCTTGCCTTTCCACTAGTCCAATGTCTCTATGAAAGCATTGCATCCTATATTTACCACTTATATCTCTGTACCAAACAGATTTTTAAATAGACCTCTACTCTATTTAACTTCAGCGAAGCTCATTGTAATGGTTTTGGCATTTATAGTTAGAAGTTAACATACAAAAATAAGATACAAAGAATTTGATATGGTGTTTGACTATTTCCAGTAAATGTCACTTGGTCTTCAGTCTTCTGGTTTGATGCACAGCTTGGGAAGGAGATGAGCAAAGGGATTTGTTCCAGTTTTCTTGTAGGCACCCTATATTCTGTAAGCAACCAGTTCTAGGGAAGCCTTTCGCTGCCTTGGTGTGCTAAATTCGGCTTCTGTACAAAGCAAATGCAATCCTAATTACTTGTGATGCCTCATGTTTATTGTCCTCTAGCCAGCTGGAGATGGCAGTAGCAGCTATGACGAATGATATCTAAGAGTGTGTGGGCAACCTAAATCAAAAGTAGTGCTCCATAGCTCAGTCTTTAACTGTGGACTGGATTAACCAGCTGTGTCTGTGCATCTTCAGTCAAGAAAATTGTGTAGTAGATCTGAACTGTTCAGCACACTTTCTTTAGCCTTCCCTTGATTTGGCTTCACCTGGCTGATGCGAGCTACTCAATAGCTCGAAATAGGATGGAAACAAAATCTGGTAGTGGATTGGTTATATTAATCATATGACTGCTGAATTGGGGCCATTATTGGGCTCTCGAAGGCCTGTAAATAAATTTATACAGCCATGCCACTGTACGTATTCAGACATTTATGTACAGTATTT
The DNA here is from genome assembly GCF_034619465.1 of Leptosomus discolor. NCBI lineage: Eukaryota > Metazoa > Chordata > Aves > Leptosomiformes > Leptosomidae > Leptosomus > Leptosomus discolor. Next base: position 19,657,677 of record NC_141402.1, on the reverse strand, counting down.
AAGTTCTTTACAGCCTCTTTTCTGTTATGAAATGTGTGTAGTATTCATGTACTTGGAGAAAACTGGAAAAATGTATCTTAAAAAGATCATCACTTAAAGTTATATAATTGAGGACTTGGAATATCTTTACGCCTAAACTTTATTTTTCTTCACACTGCTTAAAAGAGTATATGTGAACACATACATTTTCTGTTTTAACTATTTTTAAATAAGAACATTATAGGTAAAGGTTTTATTTGTTTGGTGATCCTTACCCTTGGACTTAGGTGATTAGTGGGAAGTTTTGGCTGCTACTTTGAAGAAAGCAGTGAATATCATGGTAAATGTGTGGTTACTGCTTTTTTGAAAAGGTCAGTTGAACACTTTTCCTACTTGGAGGGCTGATGTACAGGCGTGTTAGCTAATCCCTACTTTGGCATCATTCTGAGCGCTTTGGAGAAACCCTTTTCTACTTTGCTGTTTCTCACCACTCTAATTCTAACGTGTCAACTCAGTAGAGTTCAAGGTCTGTGCCTCTGTCAGTTGCTAAGGGATTTTTAATAACGTATATTTTTATCTAACTTAAAGGATGGGGTATTTGGGGGGATTACTCTCAAGTTCCTGAAATTTTGCATGCAGAAAAGTTTCTAAGCCTTAATGTTTAACAAAAGTGTAAATTATTTAAATTTGTCATTGTGACAGCTGATCAACTTCTATTGTCTTTGAAATTTAATCAAAATGGATTGGATAAGAGTGAATTGAAGGCTTATTTATGTCATCATGAGTTAACTTTCAGGGATGTTAAGGCTGCATTTTCCTTGGCAAAAGGAAAATTCTTTATATAAGAAACTTCACTGGTTTGGTTTTATGTTTTGAGTCATTGCAGTGTGATTAACACAATGCTCAGTTAAATGCTGCATAGGTACATCTTTCTTTTCTGTTTATGACAGAATAATGGTTAATTATCACCTCTCAAAGATGAATACTCTTTCATTAAATTAAATAAAACATTTTTAAAATGTACTATTTAATCTGGTGAATAAATTTATCAAAACAAGTGTGTATTTGCAGCTTCCTGAAACTTCTGTTTTCTTGCTGGAATTCTGTTTTTAGAATTGGAACAGAATTCTCTAAGGAAGGCAAAAAGTAAAGCCATGGATCTGTTTCCCAGCCTCTATTTCTAGGTTCTTGATGGCTGCATAGCAGTTTTTTCCTCTAATGGAATGAAAAAGATCAAACTGTGCTAGCATGCAGGGCTGCAGTCCAACAGCTTCTACCAGCTCAAGCCTTTTTAGCTATTTTTATTAAGTAGCCTCACTGCCCTTGCAGCACATGTCTATCAAAACTGCCTACTACTCTTCAGACACATGCGGTTTTTCTTTCTTTAGTACAGTGATGTGTCCACATGGGTGGACATCAGTGTATATGTAACCTGTAAGAAGAATTGATGGACGTAAATGGCTTTAAAACGGTTATGGTAAATATGTTAATTTTTAAATATTGCCTCTTCTAAAATCCCACCTGGAGTCCTAATCTATTTTAAGTGGTAAAGAATGAAATTAAACTTCTGTACTTGTAGATGGACTTGATTACTTGTGTATTCTGTACATTAAAAAAACCCCAACAAACCAAACAACACAAAAAAACCCTTGCCTCAAACCTCCCACATGCACTGCGATTACCATGGAATGATTTAGAGTTGAACTCCTTCAAAATTTGGGGACATTTGGATCTAGGCTTGTATATTACCTCCTCTCCCTTCAAATCTTATAAATCACCACCTGCCCCTTGATTGTGTCGGATTTAGTTGAATATAAATAGTCGTTGTCTAACCGAAATCTCTACAGTGTAGGTGAGGAAGCTCTTAAATCCATTGGTCAGAGCCTGGGCTTTAATTTACATCTATATTGATGACCTGGCTTGTATGAGGATTTTTTTTTTGAACCTGCATCAAACAGAGTGCCCTGTGTTCACCTCCAAGTGTACACTGTGATTCACAAAAGGTAGATGTGCCAGACAAAAGAATTTCTGCCCTGAAGCATGTCAGCTCTAAAGAAGCATGAGCAGTCACACAGAACAATTGCAGCATGGCCAGTAGGCATTGCATCTGGAGTGCTTTGTGGAGCAGATGTGGTTTTCAGGTTTCTTTTTGTCTTGGTTTGGTTGAGGTTTTCTATTCTGAATAGAGGAGAAGGAAATTGGGACACTGGTTTGCACTATATGCCTATACTCTCGAATCAAGAGGTTGGGTGGAAGACAGCAGAAGGTGAAGGACAAGAAATAATTAAAAAAAAAATACTAGAAAGGCACAAGTAGATTTGGGAGACAAAAAAGCTGCCTATGGAAGAGGAAATACAGGGTTGAATCTTTGGATTTTTGGCCTTCTTTTTTCTGTTTATATAGTTGTATTTTATCCATGGTATATAAGACTGAGCCACATGAGCTATGAGAAATAATGGGTGGCAAAACAAACATTGTCCCTGCTCAGCCAGAGTAAGAGCAAGGATGAATAGTGCCAGAATGCAGGTGATATGTACATCGGGGAGCGAGAAGAGAGGGGTACAAAATCTTTTGCATGCCAGCTGATAGATGTGTTAGAGGCATGAACCTAAAACCAGCTGACAGTGAATGTTCTTGGTTTCAGGTTGTTCTGACAACAGTATAGGCTGAGCATGAGGAGACAGTGATGTTACTTTTAGTTGTTATATCAACCTTCCTAAATATTTTGTATACATTGTAAAGGATTTTCATCAGCATGACTGTACCAGTTATGCAGCTGAGAGTTGTGATTATTTCTCCATAAACTACTAACTGTGATGCCAAAGTTAGTACATATTTCTCTTTCTTCTATTTTAATATAGAATTGTGTTCATTTTATCTAGAACAATGAGGCTTTTACAATGATTTCTGGGACCAATGCACAGAAATACCTGTTATCTGACTAGTTTGAGACTGTGCACTGAGGACTGTCATTGATAGCATACTCCCTGTGCTTACTACTTATCAATGTAAATAAGATGGAAGGATAATGATCAACATGGGCAGATGACCAGTGCAGTCTTACAGATGCATTGACACTATAATCAACCGTTACCTGATCAGGTATGTGTGTGTGTCTCCATAGGGATTACTATGTATATTTATTTACATGGATGATTTCAAAGTAATATTGTGTATCTGTCTTGCACTTCTGTGTCAGCTTACACTTCACTGACAGGCTCTGAAGAATGTTAAAGCAGGGAATTGAACCCACAAGCAGACTGAAGCAGTCCATCCATGAAGTGCCGCTTTGGCAGAGAGGGTTCAATCTTTACACTTGCTTCTGCTCTGTTGCTTTTGACTAGCAGTCTTGTGGCAAATGATTCTGTGATCGCCAGTAAGCCAGAACAATCTGTGATCCAAGTAACTCTCCTCATTGGTTTTTTTTTTTTTTTTTCTAATACGAATCATTTTCATGGCAGGTTTGTACTGTGACCCCACAGACAGCTCTATTAGCAGCACTTTAAGGAAAAACAGCTCTGCACATGTTGGAACAAACATGTAGAGAAACTTTCCAGCTTGCTTTGCTGCTGTGGTAGTGTACTGTGAAATGGTATTCTGATGGTTAGAATTTCTGCAGTGGATGCAACATAAGCGGTTCTTTCCTCTTTTCCACTTTCCAGCTTTTTACTTCTTTTACACCTGCTGGAGTAAGAGTCATTTTGTGCATGCTCAGATGTTTGTATCTGCAGGATCAATTAAATTATTTGGTTTAAAGACACACAGCAAAATGTTTTGTATATGTTGTATTGTTTCATATGACAGATGTTGCTAAGGTATGGCCACAAGCACTGAAATTATCGTAGCCTACATGTGGATCTCTAATACATTCATAGCTCATATAAAAACACCCAGGGTGGTTTGGGTATTGTTAAAAAGGTATATGTGGTGTATGGCACTCATTGCAGACAGGCCAGCCAGTGTTTACACAACATTTAGGAACCAAAGTTGAGATGAGTCACTTAATTAGCCACAGAGCAATTCTGGTTTTCATATTTAGCATTTACTCAATGACTCATGTGCTACACTTATTGTACATGAATATTAAATTGTACAGGAGGTAAAACCTAGATAGTATGGCATATTTTTTTCATGTATCATCCTTTACCAAAGTGTGGTCATCTACCATGAAACACCAGTGCGCACCCAATTTCTTTGTCTATGTTTGTATTCAGAAAGCCAGGTGTGCTGAAGTGACTGCACGGCACAATTAAAAGCATAGTACAGATACTTTCATCCTCAGAGTCCAATCTGTCCTGAAACTACTGGGAAGGTCAGGGTCTAAGTTGAGGGAGTGATCTTGACCTGTAAATGGGTTTTTAACTACTTTTTTTTTTTTGAACTAGTATATTTTAAGTACTAAAATATGGAATGAAAATGAGGTTCTCTTGACCTGAACCTCTACTGAAAAGGTAATCTGTGGCTTGTTGCTTAAGAGAATGACTACTAAGGTTGACTGATCTGAAGCTGTCTTTCCCTTCCCTTCACTCCTTCCTCCTCCTGCCTTGATTAATGTCTACCTCCCTTCTCAAGCTGAAGGGTACCTTTGAAGTACTTTGGCTCTGTATTTCAGTGTCTTTGCTTTGTCTGTCGTGAGGTAAGGGGCAAGGCCACAGTGGTTCTAAGTGATGAGAGACAATGCTGAAATGGAATAATGCATCAATCCTGATACCCTTTCCCTTTTTCAGCACAACATCAGAGCTCCTCCTACTCGCTACAGGAAACACGATGAGAAAGAGTGAGGTTACATCATTTTCTAAGGCCAACAGAAAATCTGAGGGAAGTTACTGTATATTCTGCATCAGTCTCTTCGGGCTGAAGATACACCCTTTCCTTCTGTGCTCTTGCTGAGAGAAGCTAGCTGTGTAAGCCGTGTGCAAATTATCAGTTGACGGGGAAATGGCTGGTGCATTTGCACAGAGTAGTGAAGTCCTTGCTGTGTACTAACAACACATTCTGTTTCTTTGCGTGCAGTGAGGACACTGATGGTAACGGCAGGCAAGTTTGTTCAGACCTCACCTGCATGTCACAAGTAGGATTTGGTTTTGGTTTTGAGTGGTTGTAGTTCACGAGAGTAAGCAGACATTGGAGAAGCTGCAACTCCAACAGCATAATTGAGTAGCTTTGACCTTCCAGATTTAACACAACATAGAAATTCATATAAAGACAAGAAACTAAGAGTAAGCAAAAACCATTCATCAACATTTATTCTTCAAAGTTGTCAGTTTGTTCAGGCCATGCATTTAATCTTTCTGTGGAAGTACTATCTGGAAATCACTTTTGACACATGTTTTGTTATTGCTTAGTTTTAAGTGCTAAAAATGGAAACCTTGAAAAGATAATAAACTAATCACTTAATATTTGTCCTCAACTAAATTGCTTTCCACCAATGGTTTTCTGACTTTCTTGGGACTAATTTTACCTCATGTAAGCTTAAAATATTTAAAATTATATCAGAACTTTTCTTTGTTGGGCTGAAAGAAGACCTTGCAAAGAAAATTATTTAATGCACTATGTTGATGCAATAACAAGTTACTGTCACAGTTCTGTTGACATAGCTGATGGTGCTGAATCCCAAAACCAGACAAGGAAAAAATGTACAGGTTTTTTTAGAAGAAGCACAGAAGAACAATACTTGTGATAGGAAAAAATCTGTTCATCAGATTAAAATTGTTCAAATCGGTAAGAGGCAGTCAGATTCATAAGAGAGTAAATAAAATGGAAGATAACTAATAACTAATCTTTGACTACAGGTAGCACTCACTGTGCTTCGTTTGGCTATATTTGTGGAATGATTTGTTTGTCCAGAAGTTTATAAAATTAATTATTAGAAAACAGAGAAGTGCAGAAAATTAAGCTTTTCATGACTTCTCTTGAATTAATTACACTTCAGCCTACTCAGTTTTCAGGCTAATCTTTTCAAAGAGCTTGTTATTTTGAGCATCCTATCAATGGCAACTGTTTGTTTCACAACAGAGAAATGTTGTGGGATTTCTATATATCATTATCCAGGAAAGTGTAATATATTACATGTTGCTAATAAAGGTTGGAGCAAAGAAATGAACATTCATTATTCTGAAGAAATCCAATACCCTTACTTGGGCCTAGTTGAAAGGAAGGGTTAGATTTGTATAGAAGCATGTAAATAAAATTGAAAGTACTCATCAATTTGCAAAAGATGTTCGTTCCCTTTGCTGACTTAGTACCTGTAAGGGACATACGATTCTTTTAATCATGGGACTAATATTATTCTCTCTGGCATTCTCTCAAGTTCAATGTTTGAATGTATTCTTTTATTTCTTTTAAAGATACCACCTCACAGGATCTTCTCCTCTTTTTTTTTGTTGTTGTTGTTTGTTTGTGAATGTCAGGTTTTTAGTAGCCTGGTATGTAATGATGTAATATTCTAGATGTCTTTTTTATTTCGAGTGGGGACCAGGGGAGCAGGCTCATAAAAAGATGATTTTACAGTCTTGCTAGAAATATTACAGCTGGTTGGACATACTGTGAGGTCTGTGCTAACTAGTATTGTTTAAACACCATATAGGCTGTGCACTGCAGATGCCAAGGGTCAGTGCTAGGTAAGGTGTGCTACAAAAGTCTCCTATATTCCGTGTGTAAATGTAGTGGTGGTTGGTCTGGAAAAGAGAATTACGGTTGTCTGCATCTTCTTGCTTTAGGCCTCGTTTTTCTATTTCTCTCCTAAGGCAACAGGCTGACTTCTTTCTTGCCTGTTTGAAGATGGGGGGAAAAAAGACTTAGGTTTTTAGAAAAAAGCCAAATTATATTAGAGGGCATATGTTGTCTTTTAAGTTCATCTTAATTCCACCTTTCTGAATTTATTTCTTCAGCTGAACCAACGTTAATGCACATTTGCTCTAATACGTAGATCACTGGGGTTCCCATCATGATCAGTGCACATTTCTCAATTTATATTACCCGTATTACCCATATTACAGGCCATCGTCAGGACCACAGAACAGCCAGCCACTCTTTTTTTTTTTTTTTTTTTTTTTTTTAATCACTTTGCTTGGAAAAGCCCCAGATGTCAGAACTTAAAAAAAAAAAAAAGTTACTTAAGTGTTGGTCAGATACAAAGCCTTGGCTTCAAACGTGAAAATATTCCAGTGGAGAGAGGCTTAACTAAGGCATGAGAGTTCACTGACTCAGGGAGCGTCAGGCAGGAGCTCAAAGGCAATCATTTTTTTCTACACGTGTGTGGCCAGACCACGATGGGAGCGGAGGCCTCTTGCTGCGAGAGAATATCTGGCCAGACTTGCAGTGTTCCCTGTCTCCATGAAAGGCAGAGCCATGCTTCTGTTCTGGGGAGCTGGTGCATGTGCTCCTGGCTGGAGAAGAGCAAGGGGTGCTCCTCCTTACAGACGGGTTGCAAAGGAAGAGCATAAGGAGAGGGGGTAAGCACTGGGCTCCTTGCACTATTACTGAGTGTATTCCCAGGAAATCAGGCTTCATTTTCTTCCTTTTTATTAGAGGGATTGGCTTGTCTCATTTCTACCATTCTTTGACACCGTTGTAAATTTTTAAGCTGTAATGATCTTGTTGGGACCTCCTTCCCTACCACGAATAGTTTTGACTGGCTGAGTACAAGAAATTACAATGTTGATGGGATCTGAGAGGCATACAAGAGTGAGTGTGATGCAGAAAGTTTAATGGTTAGGGTCAAGATCTTCGAGGGTCCATCACTACTTCTAGGACTGTTTGCAATCTTATCTGACGACTTTCAAATACATAGCAGGGCCCTTGCATTGCTTGCACTTTTGGAGCAGTTCCTTGCATCTGGATCCAAAATGGTTTAGGAGGGGCTAGAGGCTCTGTGTTGCCTAGCTTTGATAAGATCAGAGTAATTGAGAGCATCCTTGGGAAAACTATACAGGCACCAGGGGGTTATAGATGCCTCAGGGCTGGGTGGCAGTTGCGATGGAAATTTGAGATAGCAATTTTGGGCTTAGCCGAAGTTCTTAAATGTCTTACTGGAGCTGGCCCCGCATTCTGTAGTATTTGTAGTTTTAATATGTTTTTGAATTAGTTTAAGTGACATATCAATAATTCACCTTTCCAATTAGAGCCTTTCTTAAAAATGGAGATTCTGAACCTTTCAAACTGACTGTAGCTTCTTCTTAAAGTGGAAAGATATATATGAAGTTCCAATCATTTTGACATGTGTAAGGGGTTAAGTCATTCTCGAACAGTTTATCGCTCATCAATTGTAATTAAATATGTTTATATTAAATTATGTGCTGTAATTAATGTAAAATCTTTTAGCCTGTGCTGTTATTAGAACCAGATGCTGAAGTATCAACAATATTTCAACATGACTGTGCTGCCTTGCCAGCTGTCTAACTGTAATTACTTTAATCTCAGCTTGTTATCTAATTATCACCTTTGTAAAGGGAAAAGTACTCTCTAATGCGTACTGATTGTTTCAGATGATGATGAAGAGCGTGAAACAGCTGTCAGATATCTTAGCCCTGCTTATCTGGATTAGAAAACTTATTGGGAGGCCTACTTATTTTCAAACCTTCCTGACAGAAAAGGGGACAGTGGGAAAGGGTTTTTTTTCACCTTGTTTACTGTAGAAATGTGATTCCAGTAATCGGTGGAGACAATGGAAATGGATGAAACAAGATAAACAATTACAGTTCCCAGGAAAAAATTAGAAAGACAATGATATAGCACAGAGCGTGAATGATGTATGAATTTTGTAGTGGACCATATATTTGTCTTTTTAAAACTCGTGTTTTCACTGCAGTGCTGGAGAATTACTCTTCATTTAGCTATGTGGGTTGTGCTGAAATGTGGTGGTTTCCATGTAGTTAATGAGTTTTGTATAACACAGCTGTATAGATAACCTCTTCCTGGAGAATCTTGAGTGTTCTAAGCACTGAACAAATTACACTAAGAATTGTATTATTTTCAGTTCTCTTTGGAGACCTAACGTTGGAGTAATTTTACAGAGCACTTCAACATTGTATAAGCAAAAATTCAGCCAGAAGAAAAAATTAGAATGTTAAAGTAAAAATCATAGTAGATAATTTGATCAGCAAAACTTAAAAATGGAAGCAAGGGTGATTTTTTTGACTAAAACTCTGATTCCCTGCCCCCCTTTCTCTTTGTTTGTCCACTACCTCCAAGTAGTGCTGACAGTGTTGCTAGTTCAAGACTTCTTGAACAGTCTGGATTTTTTTTGAATTGAAGTACTTTATTTGGTGGCAGTAATATAATGGGTAAGAAATAAAGAAATTTTATAATCATGTCTTCGTAGTGTTTGTAGCTTTTAAAAGTGGAGCTTTAGTAAGGCTTCTTGTGACTGAAGTAGACCATTGTTAATGCTGGTATGGCTTGAATATTGCTGAAACATGTGAAAGTAGATGTGTCTTCTCTTTGCCTGACGTGCTCTATATCATAGCAATTTGTCGCTCTATTAACTGTACAAAGAATAAAGATTATTTTTTTTAAGGGGAAGGGAGATTTTTTTTGCATATTCTTTCTCAGTTTGGTGTCAGGAAAAAAGATCGTTTTCTGTCATTGATTTCAAATATTTTGTGTGCCTCTTCAGGAACAAGGGACGAACTCCAATGAGGCAATGAAACGTCATTTGGGAGCTGCTGGGTACCTTCAGCTATTATGGAGGCTCAGTGATACAAGGAACTTTTTTTGAACTTGTGTGCAGGGGCTGCAGGAGTAGCCAGGTTTCAGATGTGCTTTATTGGCTGTTTTTCCCCCTCTTCCACCTCAAGTTGTCCTTATAGCTCTAGCCTGGCTTGTACATAAAACATGGTTCGGTCCAGCAGAAGGCTTCAGTGTTTGTCTTCCTAATCAAATAAAAGTGGAGTGTAGTTTGGGGTGCTCTTACTTATCTCTTCCTTTCCTAGCAACATAACTGATCTTCAGGTCACCACAGAGTTGAACAATCTTTTGATTTTTCTTGGAAATGAAAGAAATTAAGTGCTGACAGGGTTGAAAGCATCCAGAACAGAAGCACACTGAAGCAACAGGATTGTGCTGAAAAGCTGTCTTGGCTGGCAAGAGAGGAACCTGCTGCTAGGACTTCAGGGCAGTTGTCTGTTGTGCATGCAAAATGATGAGCCCATGCAAATCAGTAGATATGCATCTGATTATAGATACAATTCCAATGGTGTGTATTTTAGCATGAAATGCTCAAATTAAGTACACTCCTTAACACTTTTTTGGAAATCAAACCCTTAAAGTAGAAATATGGCTATAGCATTTCACCTGAGGATGTCAGAGTACAATGTAAAGGAGCGTTAGTATCAGTGAAGACTCATCTGAAGTACAGATGAATACTGAGTTGTGCTGACTTGATGGCAGATACAGAAGCTTTTTCAGAGAACAAGTGTACATACTTTCATTAAATTATGCTTTATTATGCATATTCCTGAAATAGGAAACAGGTTAATAGTTTTGTGTGTGTATATATACATATATATACATACGTGCTAAATGTGTGTGTGTATATGTATGTACACACAATATATATATATTTGACACTGTGTATTGATTATTTGTGTGTAACTGTAGGGCTATAGGTGAAATGTGATGCTCTGACTTCACTGAATACAGGTATTCACTGTGTCCGGAAAAGAAAGACTGTGAGTGACGTCTTCAGTCCCTCACTTGAGCTGTTTATGTTGGTCTGGGACCAAGAAGCCTGAAAGCTCATATAACTTATTTGCTGTCTTTTAAATCAAGTATTGGAACCTTAAAAATAAATTATATGACAGAGCAAAATGTTTTCCTCAGTTTGTAAGGCCTTTTTAAAATGCTGTTATCTCTTAGGATTAAAGGGTAAGCTGTTGAGGTTGAAAATGTTTACTAATCACAGGGAAATAATTTCAAAGGTCTGCGGATGAAGGCTTCTGGTACTTAAGGGTATCATCATTTGTAAAGAAAAGGATCAACAGAGGAATGTGCGACTGCAGGGATGAAGATGAGAGTTTAGGTTACAGGAGTCAGATTTAGTCCACACTTAACTGAAGTAAAAAGGGCTCTTGCTGCTCTCAGAGAGTTGGATTGGTCTGAGCCAGGGCAGTATTATAAGTATGTGGGAAAGGAATATGTCAGCTTTCAGAGAACAGAGAGAGACAGAAAGAAAGGTGTTGGTATGTAAGTGTCAGTGTAGAAATGGAGTGCCTCGTCTGTACGCCAGCCAGGTAGTCTGGTCTGCTCAATAGCTACAGGTTACAGCAAAAGGCAGAGAAACCTAGGTTTTTTGGTTCATAAATACAATATAGCATTGATCCAGTTTACCAGTAGTACAGAAGATGCTTTCTTTTTTTTTTTTTTTTTTTTCCAACTTTTTCATATGTTTCTGTATGAAAACATATTGGGGGGGGTGGGGGTGGGGGTGGGGAGAGGCTTTTCCCTTTCAATGCTTACAAAAGTTTAGGTGTTGATCGAGTGAATGTTGCCTTGTAAGGCACAGTCTAAAATCAAGAGTTTAGTTGTGTGCTTTGCATGGCAGATTAATAACAGTGCTGCATTTCCAGCTAGTGAATGATGGCCTGGCTTATTTTTCTGTAATACAAATATAACATTACATTTCTCTTTAATAATGGGAATTTGGGTGGAAGAACCTCATTCAGTGTTGCTGTCCGTAGCACATAGATCTGCACAAGTAGTGAAAAGCCAGTGCAGCAGGGCTTGGAAGTAAGGCTGTCAGCTTAATACATTGTGTGAAAATTGGGGCCGAAGGTCACCAATCTCCTGGTACACAAATCTCCCTCTGAGAATCTCATTTCATTCAGACTATCAGTTAGATTAGAAATACCCTAATTATCCCACTGAAATTAAATTACTTTATGTAAGGGTGATATAATGAACAACCATAAAGAAGCTATACAACCAATCATCCTATTAGTCACAGCAAGACTAGACTATACACTAAATGGCTCTGGTTTGGTTATTACGGGCTGGTCTGTGCCACATAAACTGGAGGGGAAGGGACCTAAGCGAAGATTACTTCTGATTTCTTTTTCTGTTTTACTGCAAGGAAAAAAAAATTAATTCACAATGCATGTCTTCTAGGTAAAAAAGGTGTAAGGTTGACTGTCAGAGCAGGCATAGTATAGTAGGCTCCATGAATTATGAAGAGGTGATCAGGATCTTTCTTGGGGCATGGTGAATTATGAGGATACTGAGAGCAGGAGAAGAGCTGCAGTAATGCAGGTAGACTGCTCCAGCACCGCAGCTAAGCAAACTCTGTCACAAGGTGATTCTTTTCTAGATATTCTTGCATTCACACACATTGTAGTCATCATTGCTGGAGGAAGGTGAAGGTTTAACTGAGCTTGAAAGAGTAGAATGCTTCAATGACTGGAGAAGGTGAACTGTTAAGAGCAAGCTGCAAAGACTATCTGTTTAATTTTTATTTAGTCCAGGACTGAAAAAAACATCATCCTATTTTAAAAGGTGTTGCAGTGTCCTGGCAGATCCAGTGGGCGCACTGACCAGCCCATCGTGGGTGTGTGTCACTACTGTGATGAGTTGTGATTTTTTTTCACTTAAGGTGGAAATTTCCGTGGAGAGATTAAAAGGTGCAGAGAGAGCAAACCAGCTCCTTGACTCTGCTGGTTGACTTTCTCAGTCAGAATTTGAGAATTGTTTACTGAGTAACCGTTTTGAAGAACCAAGGGGTGTTACTGTATAAGGACAAACAACCATTTTGAAAGGGCAGAAGATCTTCAGAGACCTGCTTAATCTAGAGCTGTTTATTTTAATTTTATACTAAACATGAAAGGATAATTAATAATTAATCACTTAAAATCCTAAAGATCTTAATGAAATGGATACCATGAGCTGGCTATATTAAAAGAGGAGTATTTATAGCTGGAATAAATTCAGGTGTAAATGTCAAATGACTATTTTAAAACATGGACGTGAACGAAACATAAGTATAGAGAAGTATCCTAGGAAACGGAAGAAAAGCAGGGATGTCTTGCTACTTTGATCTTCTCGCAGTCTGTCTTTACTGGACTTATTTTATGCTGTGCTACAGGGCAGTGCTGCTTTGCTGAAGGTCAGTCCTGCACAGATACAGACTGGGTATTGAAAGAATTACGTATTTTTCTAAATTTGGCTTCAAGCTATGTTTCATAAAACTTTTATAGTTCAGAATATGATATTCTATAAGGGAAGATGTTAACTTCACATTTTATTTTCTTCTATTAGTAGTCTTGTATCATTAGTCAATAGCATAAAATGTGTTATGAGGCAGCGCTGGCCCACGTAATATTTCCCTGAGTTTTCTGTCTTCTCTTCTGGAGTTCACTGTAAAAACTAATTCAAGTATGCTATGTGTTATTCAGGGTTTACGTTTTAATAGTCATAAAATAGAATCATGTTTTGGAAAAGCAGCAAACTATATGAATACTCTAAGTATCACATAAAAATGTTTCTTTAAAAGAAAAAAAGTTCTAGACTTTTGTTCCATTAAATACTTGATTGTGAAATCTCTTATTTGAATGTGAACACGATGAAAGCATGAAATATGTAATTTCTATTGATCAGAATTGCAGAGCATAATTTGTGATGAGCAACGTATCTTGACTGTTGATACAAGTCCTAGTTTTTGAACTCAGTAGGTAACCTGTACCTCTATATTAGAAACTAAAATCGCCTTTCTTCTTTCAGACGATGCCTCAGAAATAAAGTATTTTGGCATCTGGAGGAAGCAGAGTTTCCCCAATTGCTCTGAGCAGAAATTCATGCTGGTTTTGTAGATTGCTGCCTGGACACCTATTGAAAATCTTCCATTTTTGCTGTATTCACTTTTGCATATTCTCTAATTTTCGTGTGTGGTTACGAGAGAGGTGGATGAGAAATTAATGCTGAGTCAGCTGCTGAATGGAAATACCCTCAAATGATAGTGCTTTTGAAACAAAAATAACACTCACAACAAAGAATGCAAATTGTTGGGGTTTTTAAATTATTATTACGGAATTGCACAGTCAACAACCTGTTCTGTGAGGGCTTAGAGCAATCCTACAGTGTAACCTTGATCTGGTAGTGTAACAGCTGGAGAGAACCACCAGGTTTGTCAAGGATCCTCAGTAAATGTTATGATAATTGAAATTGATCCCCTGCTCTGGAGGTAAGTTCAATACTGTGAATTATACCTCACAAAACTTTTTGTACCTGGATCTCTCAGAGCTGTTGTGTAGACTGCCCTGGACCCCCAATACGGGTGAGTTTGTGTGGTAAATTGACACACTGTTTAGTGAGAGTGATCAAAGTCCTTTTAAGATCTCGGGCTTATTTAAACAAATGCATTTCCCTATTTGTGTGAAATTTCCTGTGACAATCTATTTCGTGTAGATGCCCCCTATGACCCTTTGAGAAGTGGGGGGGACAGAAAGTGCCCAGAAGGGTGTGTGCAGTACACCCGTGCACAGTTTATCACAAAGCCAGAGCAAGGCAACAGAGTACGATAATTAAATGGATGCCTGATAAGTAACACCTGGGTAGGTGGGATTTTTAGAAAAACAGAACTGTTTAATGGTACAACCTAAAATCTTTAATGACTGCATATGCTTATTATGTAAAGCTATTTTAGGATTAGAAAGACAGTTATATTCTATAAGTACTTACAGGAGATGCATTAGTCTAGCAAGTGATTATGTTGATCTCTCTGGGACTCTTCACAAGAAAAAGTTTGTGCAGGATTTGACCTGTATCCAGTTAAAAGTTATTAGCAGTGATTATAGCAGGAATGAAGTACTGTAAATGAAAATCGCAACGTTGAATTTTAAAGCTTAGGTCGGGAGTGCTTCTGGAGTGGGACTATATTCCCTTGCAGGTTGGCACAGTACAGTTTAGGGATGCACATCCTTTTGCAGGGCTGGGGCTCTTAGCTATTGCCTTAAGAGAAGGTAATGGATAGAACAGGTTCTGCCAGGTTGCTTCTTTTTAGTGTTTTCACAGTAATAGAAAGCAAATTGAATAAGGAATGCAGTGTAGGCAAAGACTGTGATGTTGTGCAATGTTCTCAGTTCACACTGTAAAACTTATGCTAGACCAAATTTGTTGCACTTTAAAGAAGCCAGAGATGGACATGTGAAAAGTTCTACCTTTCAAACTGCCACTTTGGTTATCAAATTTAAGCACAAATTTGAAGTCTTGATTTGCGTAACGTTGGTGTTTAGAATGGCTTTTGTTGATGCCTTCAGACTTTCTGCAGGATTAAATCGTATCAGCTCTCCTCTGCAGATCATTATTGAAAATAATAGGTTGTATTTATACAAAATTGTAGTAAGGTGTAAATGTTCCTGTGCGTCTGTGACAACGTATCTTGCTTGCAGTGGGAACATGAGTTCCTTTGTACTTCAGCATCCAAGCAGAGATTTCAATTTAATTTGTGTGCTAGAGGCTTCTGATTGTGAAGCAAAACAATTACATTTTTCAGTCTGCTTTTCTAGACTTAAACATTTTATGTAGTTTCTTACTTTGTGTTCTGGTTGTGGTTTATTTCAGAATGGTAGCTAAGCTTTAGGTTTCTGGTTTTTGAAGAGAAAGTGTTTAACCTGCTTTTTTCTACTCACATTTGCTGCATGAATTCTCCTGATCAGAGTTTTTTGGGTGGTCAGGTAACACATATTTACTGTTATGGAGTGTAACGTGTGTTAAGGTAGAGGTGGTTCCCTTTCTTGTGGTTAACCCACAGCAGTTAGCCCTGGTGTGATTCAAGAAAGGCTTTTGCTTTTAGAGCTAGAGAGTGATGATTCTTGGGCTGGTTCTTCATATGTTCATTTCCCCCAGATCTACATCGCAGGAAGGGGAGAAAAGTAAAAAGGATGATTAATCCAAATCTGGAGACTTGGATTAACAGAAAGTGGATACAAAATTCACACAGATGTTATAATGTATAAACACAAGAAATAAGCCAAGACAACAGTTTTGGATGCTGGGAGGTGCAAGAAAAACAAAACATAGAAAATGATCAAGGTTGCCTGCTCTTATGAAATAGCGTCTCCTTTTTCCCTTTGCGGGAGACAGGGTGCTTCCCAGGATGGATCATTTATCTAACCCAGCAGAACATCGTAGGTCTTCAGAAAAGAAGCTATATAATGTTAACCTTTTATTTAAGCCTTGTCTTTGCTCTTTGATCACTGGTGCTGTTTGAGTAAGCACTTTGTTCCTCTGTCCTTTTGCGCTTCAGAGGCAGGAGGGAGGACAAAGCAGCTTCCTCATTTCATGCACGTGTATTTGAACTTTCCCTTCTAATGAGAGCAGGAGAACCTCCAGAGGACATGGAAACTGATCTTCTTGTTTTATCTAGGCTTTCTGGAGTAAACCTAAAGGGAGGAACATGCCCCAGCTTTACAAAAAGAGGAGTGGTAACTACATGAAGTTTATTACGCCCCATCAAGTCTGCCAAGTTTAATCTGCCATTACAGAAAGCTGGCTGTGAAATGGTTAGGATTGACTGACAACATTTAACTAACCACTGAGAATGATTTTGTCTTTGTAGTACAATCCATGTCTTTCCATCATGTCCATGTGTGTAGCATTTTCAAATGAATTTAATTATGAGAGATGAACACTGGCTTTACGGATGTGCTTTTCTCTGTAATACTGCAACTGATTGCTTTTCATCTGGACTTGTCATCAGCGTTCATAACTGTCCCAGGTTTGCACTTAGCTGCAGTTAAACTACTGGGGCTTGGTGGGGGAAGCTGAATTTTTGTTTTGTGGGTTATTTTTTTTTTTCAATCCTGAGAAAAATGTTCAGGTTTATTGTTTTTTTTCAATTCTGAGCAAAAGTTTTGGGTTTTATTTTGTGATTACCCAAGAATATTAATTTCTGCTTGGCTAAAGGGGAGTTGGTGCCCTTGTTTTCACTTGTGATTTCTTAGAGTAGACACTGATTCAATTTCTAGTCTCTTGGGCATTGCTCTGTAGTGAAGGAAAAAGCAAAAGGCATGACTTTTTCTGGTAAAAAATTCCTTTTGCTGATATTTGTGAAAGCGTTGCTCTGTGCATATGCTACAGGTATGCATCAGACATCTTCCATGACATGAGAAATCAGAATCCTGAAGTGTCCTGCTAGAAGCAAAAATTTATCTTCATTTCAGGAGAAACAAATGATTTTCCACTTTCTGGTCTATTTATATTTAGCTCAACAGCTTTTAGATTGTGAAAAGCAGCATCAATGGGAAGAAAAGTAGGAGACTGTTGCAAAGTGCATAAAAAGTGAGGTGATAAAATAAATGTATAGAAATTACTGCTATTACTATATTACTGCACTGTCATGTGTTGTTATATTCTTTATGTGTTCAAAAGAAGGTGACGACTCCTTTTCCCTCCAGTGTCTACATGTTGGCATTTGCTTGCCTTTGATTTCATTCCTGATGCTAATTTTGTACTGAAGCTGAGGTGACCTTTATATGTACCACTTTTCCAGGTGTTATCTACTAACTTTCACCCATGCAATAACCACTATTTGCATTTCTAATGAAGTAGAGCACTAGGGACTAACTTCTGTGATTCTGTTACATTTTCTACCAAGTTTTGCTTTGAAAATTATGCTTATCCAAAAAGAACTGTATTTGTTGGAAACTTCTGAAATATGTAGAATCAACTTTAAAAAACAAACCAACGGTACAAACCCCCTTGAATGCTAGTAAGGGTAAAAGGAGCAGGCAGCTGGACTGTGGACTTGGAGTCCGAGGCAAAGGTTTGAGATTTCTTCTCTGTTTACACCACTGCTGACATAGAATAATTTCTACCATTTTTGTGGTGTTTCTCTGAAGCTATAGTAGTACATTTAAGAAAGGCTTTTTTAATACATTTTGCAAATGTGAATGAGTTTCACCTGACAGGCAGGCTTCCTGCTCTGCTCAGCCAGGTGAGTAAGACACACTCATTGTCAGAATTCATGAATGTAAGAGTGTCTGAATCTGAATTCTTGCTGTTGGGAAAGGGCTTCTTCCTAAAAAATGTTAGCCAAAAAGAATAATTACAAATTGTAGAAGAAATTTAGCTTGAGGGCAAGTGGGACAAAAATGACATTGTGGTATGGCCTCACGTGGCCATCTTCATGTGCTCCATCTAGCATGCAGTGTGCTGATAACGTTTATAGTCTTAACTGAGGGAGGAAGTGTAGGAGTCGTATGAATAACCGAACACTTAGGCCTCCTCCCTTTGATCTTAACCATTTTAGTCAAATGAGTTAAGTACACTTGTTGCATCGGTGGTGTTGTCATTGTTAAAAGACCCCTAGCCACTCATTGTTTTTGTGAACAGAACTGCTTGTTTTAGCTGTTGAAAGATGGTGCAGGTCAAAGGAAGAACCACAGAGATTGCCATTGCAATTATAAATGTGGGCATCTGCACAGAGCTTGCAAGGCCTCAGTCCACAGGTCAAAGTGCCAAACTGCGCTTTGTGTCCCACTCTTACAAATCTGCTTGTGCACATGTTTAGCTCCTTTTCAGTGTAGGGTTACTCAAAGTCCATGTCAGATAGTTACAGGAGGCATCATAAGGGTTTGAGTCTAATTGGGTTTTGTGTTTTTTGAATTAAAAGCCAAGGCATGACATTTTTCATAGCTACCAAATGTAGTGTGCAGTACTAGGTGATAGTAGATGAGCCCTAAAAAAAAAAAAAAGACACTTTTGGTTCAAATCTTATCCATTCATCAATCCTTGTCCATCCTTCTGTTCCCTTCCCGAATCAGCAATGTCCCCTCCCTGCCCACCTGGCACCAGATGTGCTGTCAGGCACTACTGTGTGTCCCAAGTCCTCCGAGTGGCAGAATGCAAAATCTCAGGTGACATTCACCTGGAAGCGCTTAGCCCTCAACAGCTGCAGCCCCTTGATTACCTTGCCCGCCTCGGCGGCTCCGTGCCGCTACCGTATCAATTGCTTGTCAATTCGGCTTAGCTATGACTTTGACTGACTGGAACGAGGGAAGTGGGAGTGGAGTGTAGGCGAATGGTTAAAATTAATTGCTACATAAGAAAAAATTGAAAGATAATTATTCCTGCTTTCCTGTCAGTGCTCAAGGGTAGATGACCTCATTAACTTGCAGCTTGTACACAATTCAATTACTAGGAGATGGAAAATACATTTTTAATTACCTTGGTGGCTTGTGCTCCATTCATCTCCATTTGCATGGCTTTTTTACCGTTGTGTTCTGAAGAAGTAGCATGGTCTTGCTAAGGCTACCATCAGAGCTTGCTTCTTGCTGCTGTTATTTTCGTTTGAGGTAGGGTGTTAAATGTGTGAGATTAACCCTTTGGTGCCAAGTGAATTGGGAGGGCCTGTGGTGGCACTAATGTGTTTTTAGTTAGCTTGGCATGTCAGGATTTTGAAACTTACGGTGTCAAATAATTACATAAGGTAACTTTGTTCCTTTGTGCATTTTGTTGCTACATATTTTAAGAAAGTGTTAAATTAGTGCATAATAAGCAGATCACCTAGTTAGACAAATATCACATATATGTACGTTGCGGAAAAGGATTCTTTTGTAATTTCTAAAAGCCTATTATGGCATTTACCCAATTAATGATGACTTAATTGTTTTAAATATACAGCTAGGCAATGATTTTATTGCATGAGTTTTTAAAGCTGTCAGTGGTGTGTTAAAGTGCACAATACATGTGGAAAGGATGTTTGTTCATCGCCAATCACTTAATTTTAAACTATTGCAGTACTGAAAGGCTTGGATCTAAGGACTGAGAAACCCTGTGCACAGATTTTTTTCAGGAAAGACTTGTCAAGGATTATACAGTACTGCAGCTTAAGACTGTGTAGTTGTTAGAGTTGCATCTGGCAACTACCACAAAAAGATTCAAGAATTGTTTTGAGTGTTTCAACTTCTGCCAGTCATAGCATGACACAGACTGTAATCCCCGCTCTGCTAGTGCGTGCTGTGTTGATGGGAAAGGCAGGCACAGGCCACAGACTAGTTGGTTGTTAATGTGATTAAGGAAGTGCCGAGACAAGTGTGATATACAGAGATATTTAGTGGTGGAAACTGAACACGTTTTATATGATCTATATCTGGCCACTATTTTGCTCTCTGCAAAAAAAAAAATTTCAAAAAATTGGAGCACGATGCAGGCATTCTTGAACTGTTCATATAAACTTCATTGTGAATGTATTACTCCTATTTAATTCTTCTCTAAAGAGCATTAAAGCAAGATAAGGCGCTTTAAAGGCTCACTGTAAGATACCCTTTAATGACATTCTAAGAACTTACACTGAGAACTAAACTATTAGACCATGGTGTGCTCTCAGCTGTGACTTGCAAATGAGCGTCATTGTGGGAGATCTCTGAGGAAGTAGTGCTGACAATTTAGACAGTCATCCTTCCTTGTGCTGGTTAGTGCCTTACTGTGATCCAAGGGACAGTCAGATATGGCTCCTTCTTGCCACGGTAACATTTAGGATGTTTATTCTGCAAAACTGCAGTTTAAAAAAAAAAAAAACAAACCCAAAAAAACCAAAACCCCAAAAAAACCCCAAACCAACAAAACAAACAAACCACAAAAACCAAATACAAAAAACATGGTTTGACTAATACAGAGGTTTTTAGCCAAGCAAATTTATTGTGATACTTCAGGATATTTACTGAAGGAACTTAGACCGGACAGTTCCTTCACAGAGTTGTCTTTCAGAAGTGAGTGAGTAAGCGTGTGAGTCCTTCGTTAAAATGAAAGAATGTAAATATTTAAAATTATTTGTGTTTGTTATTTTATAGTTGATGTTTCCTGCATTTACAGAATGAATCATAGAACAGTTTGTGTTGGAAGTGGCCTTAAAGATCATGTAGTTCCAAACCCCTGCCATGGGCAGGCATGCTTTCCATTGGACCAGGTTCCGCAAAGCCCCATCCAACCTGGCCTTGAACACTGCCAGGGAGGGGGCAGCCACAGCTTTTCTGGGCAATCTGCTCCAGTGTCTCACCGCCCTCACATTGAAGAACTTCTTCCTTGTATCTAATCTGAATCTACCCTCTTTCAGTTTAAAATTGTCACTCTTTGTTCTATCACTATGTGCCCTTGTAAAAAAGTCCCTCTCCAGCTTTCTTGTAAGTTCCCTTTAGGAACTGGAAGTTGGCTATAAAGTCTTCCTGGAGCCTTCTCTTCTCCAGGCTGAACAACCCCAGTTCTCTTAGCCTGTCTTTATAGGAGTGGTGCTCCTTTAATCCTGACCCATAAGCTCTTCGTAGGCTCCTCATCCATCCCTTGATCATCTTCATGGCCCTCCTCTGGACTTGCTTCAACAGGCCCATGTCCTCCTTATGCTGGGGGCCCCAGAGCTGAATGCAGTATTCCAGATGGAGTCTCATCAGAGCGGAGCAGAGGGGCAGAATCACCTCCCTTGACCTGCTGGCCACACTTCTCTTGATGCAGCCCAGGATGCGATTGGCTTTCTGGAATGCAAGTGCATGCTGCTGGGTCATGTTGAACTTCTTGTCAACCAACACCCCAAATCCTTCTCTGCAGGGCTGCTCTCAATCCATTCTCCGCCCAGCCTGTGTTTGTGCTTGGGATTGCCCTGGCCCAGGTGCAGGACCTTGCACTTGGCCTTGTTGAACTTCATGAGGTTTGCATGGGCCCACTACTCAAGCCTGTCAAGGTCCCTCTGGATGGCTTCCCTTCCCTCCAACATGTTGACTGTACCACACAGTTTGGGTCATTGCCAAACTTGTTGAGGGTGCACTCAATCCCACTGTCTGTGTCGCTAACAAAGATGATGTTAAATAGCATTGGTCCCAATACCAACCCGAGGAATGCCACTTATCACTGGTCTCCACTCTGACATTGAGCCATTGACCTCAACTCTTTGGGTGCAACCACTCAGCCAACTCCTTATCCACTGAGTGGTCCGTCCATCAAATCCACCTCTAAATAAGAGACAAGGATGTCATGTGGGACAGTGTCGAATGTTTTGAACAAGCCCAGGTAGATGACATCGACTGCTCTTCCCTCAGCCACCAGTGCTGTAACCCTGTCATAGAAGGCCACAAAATTTGTCGGGTGCTATTTGCCCTTAGTGAAGCCATGTTGGCTGTCACCAATCACCTTCTTGCTTTCCATGTGACCTAGCATTGTTTCCAGGAGGATCTGCTCCATGATCTTGCCCGGGCATAGAGGTGAGACTGACAGGCCTGTAGTTCCCCTAGTCTTCCTTTTTTCCCCCTTTTTAAAATGAGGGTTATGTTTCCCCTTTTCCAGTCAATGGGAACTTCATCAGACTGCCATGGCTTCTCAAATATGATGCTTAGAAACTTCATCTGCCAGTTCCTTCAGGACTCATGGATGCATCTTACCAGGTCCCACGGACTTGTGCGCCTTCAGGTTTCTTAGATGGTCTTGAACCTGATCTTCCTCTGCACTGGCAATTCTTCGTTCTGCCAGTCCCTGCCTTTGCCTTCCATGACTTGACTGGTGTGACTGGAACACTTGCTGGTGAAGACAGAGGCCAAAAAGTCATTGAGTACCTCAGCCTTCTCCATATTCTAGGTAACCAGATCTCCCACTTTCTTCTAGAGATAGAACATGTTTTTCCCTAGTCTTCCTTTTATCGTTAAAGTACCTACAGAAGCTTTTCTTGTTGCCCTTTATGTTTCTGGCCAGATTTAATTCTATCAGGGCTTTAGCTTTCTGAACCTGGCTGCTTGGACAATGTCTCTGTACTCCTCCAAGGCTACATGTTCTTGCTTACACCCTCTGTAGGCTTCCTTTTTGTGTTTGAGTTTGTTCAGGAGCTCCATGTTCATCCATGCAGGCCTCCTGGCATTTTTTTCCTGACTTCCTTTTTGTGGCGATTCATTGCTCCTGAGCTTGAATATTAACCAGTTTTCTTGGGCCCCTCTTCCCTCCAGAGCTATGTCCCATGGTACTCTACCAAGCAGGTCCCTGAAGAGGCCAAAGTCTGCTCTCCTGAAGCCCAGGGTAGTGAGCTTGCTGTGTGCACTCCTTGCTGCCCTAAGGGTGTCGAACACCATCACTTCATGGTCAGTGTAGCAAATCTTTGTATCCCCCTCTCCTTGTTAGTGAGAACAACATCCAGCATAGCACCTCTCCTCACTGGATCCTCTGTCACTTGGAGAAGGAAGTTGTTATCAACGTATTCCAGGAACCTCCTGGATTGTTTATGTCCTGCTGTGTTGTCCCTTCAACAGATATTGGGGTGGTTGAATTCCCCTATGTGGACAAGGGCTTGGGATCGTGAGGCTTTTCCTATCTGTCTACAGAGGGCCTCATCTGCTTGGTCTTCCTCTTTGGGTGGCCTGTAGCAGACCCCCACTATAATGCCACCTGTCCCTGCCCTCCCTTTAATCCTGGCCCATAAGCTCTTGGTTGGCTCCTCATCCATCCCCAAGCAGAGCTCCATGCACTCCAACTAGGCATTGACATAGAGGGTGACACCCCCTCCTTGTCTCCCCTGCCTGAATATGAGAAGAAATACCACCTAACAAACACACCCCATGTTTATGATGTAGACTTCTTTGGCTGAATTCAGTAACGGGAGCATAGTAGCATGTGGGTCTGTCTTGAGGTTTAGCATCTATAGCTGAAAAGGATGTTCTGTCAATACTGCATCCACCTACAAATACAGATGGTGTCCTTGAAGATTAAAGATCTGGACCTGAATTCCCAGCTAAATGCAGAATGGAGTCCCAGCATGCTCCTGGAAACTTGTTTCCAGCCCTAAGACATAAGGCTGTGTCAGCACAAAACCCTTGGTATCTACCTAAAGGTGCTCACCTTTTGCTGTTGGAAACTTGGACATTGTCAGGGATAGCCTGACTGAGGAAGATGAAATTGGCCTCGACAGCATCCCAGTATACCCATGAGAAGATGAAAGAAGTGGATGAAGAGTGTTGTAAACAGGCTTGAGAAGGTGATTAGAGACTGAACAAGGAGAGACTAAACAAGTGAATACCACAGGGCAGAAATTTGGCAAGAGAATGAAGTGGGAAATACAGTAGGAGCTCCAGCCTATCAGTATGTGAATAGAGGTGAATGGACAGAGGTACTGAGCAAATCATTTTAGCAGCCTTAGCACATGAACCGGTGGACAGAGAAGAAAGGATATAAAAGGGTATGTTTTTTTCTGCTGCGATCTCAGCCACCTTGGCCTTTTATAACTTAATAAAGGCTGCCTTCTTTTTTACATATATTTTTGTCGGCATCGGTCCCTACTGCAACAGGACAAGAGAGGGCATCCCTCGTTCTAGTAAGGAAAGGAGAATTGTATGTACAGAATAAAGTTTCAAGTGAGACAGTACCCCAGGACTGTTGCAAAACATACCCTGTAGAAGATGTCATGGAAGGGATTTTACAGTCGACAATCTATTTCTCTGATCACACAGCAGTAGTAACTTGTAGTTGACTTGTAGGAAACAAACAGTAACTTTCTTTCTTGCAGAAATTCATGTTGATCTAGCTTGTTGGCCCATTTCCAAAAGAGATTTGCACATGCAGATTGTTAGAGGCTTTCTTTTAATCCTTTTCTGCCCTTCTAGTTGAAGAGCTATCGGAGGCCTTTTCCTTTTTTTTTTTTTTCTCACATAATTGTCAAGAACATAGTATTTACTCCCAAAGCAGTATAGGATTCAGTTATGATATCAAATATACAATATTATCCCATTATTGTGTTTTATTTTAGTAAGGAGATTGCAGCCTCACAAAATACGCAGTTTAAGGCTCTCAAAATCTTCAGTAAGTCAACGTTGATATAAATTATATGTCTTGTTCAAATTACAAAGCCCAGCCACCTCATACAACTGCAGAAAAACGGTTAATTAGAAGGATTTTTTAAAAAATACATAAAAAAAGGAATGGGCTCATTATAAAATGTTTCACACATAATCTAACTAATTAACATAATAAATTGCAGGGAACCATATTGGAATATCTTCTAATTAAATAAATTCCATATGGGCCACATAAGTTAATGTTTTCTTTTTGGAAAATTATATGTCTTGGCAAATAAAATATTCAGAGGATTAACTATAAAGAAAAAAATGGCTTTGTGTAATTATTCTCTCTTGTAATTTGAATTAGACATAATTACATTTCCTAAATATGAAAGGAAAATAAGTGTGATCTATAGAGAACAGACAACACCACCGAGACAAGTCTGTCTTTGTTTCCTGACCCATTAAGTGACAATTATGATACTTGTGTTAAACATCTTAGAAGTGGCATCAACTTGCCATAACTCTTCACTTTTTCTGCTTGAAAAGATCATAATAGGAAAAGCTTTTGCTCTTCAGTTTTTAAATGAACCTCAGACTATCACTTGTGCTATAAAAAAGTTCATAGAAAAATGTCATCGCATCAAGTACTATTTTCATCATGTACACAAAATAAAGGAGTGCTCTTTTTGGAACTCCAAAACCACATAGCCTTCCAGAATATACTACTGTAAACCTCTATAAAATGAATAAGCACATATGCTTATGTCCTGTCATACGCCACTGGTAAGTGCCTGTGTGGTTTCAGTGGAAAACATACACAGAGTTTGGAGGTGTCAAGTGTGTTCATGCACTTCAAGTTGAATTAGTGATGCAAGTTGTGAATGTACTTAGCTCCTGCACATGTGTGTCCCCCCACTGCCCCCCATTTATATAAAGTTAAATAATTGCCAGACATCATGTAATCTGAAATAAATTCAGTGGGTTTTTTCTAAATATATTTTTTACCAGCTAGCAAAAAGTACTTCACAACTTTTTGTACACTTGCAGAGTTGTGTTACCAAAGTTCACCTATATTCCATGTACCAGTGCATATCCACTTAAGAGTATTGTATGAGCTTGAGAATCTACACACAGAGTTCACAAACTTTGCATACTAGTTGTGTTGCTCATTCTGTGATTGCTATTACATATAGTGCTCTGCAAGGAGGTCAACCTTAACTACGATTGCTGCTGAGCTGTCATTCCCTTGCAGTCCTTCCAGCAAGGGCTGAGTCAAAGATAGCTACCAACTTTCCACTTTTAAGTGCTCACCGTAGTTTTTGTGAAAACCATTTATGGTAAACCGAACATTAGTTTCTAACCTGTACTCTTATGAGACACAGAGCTAGTTTTTCCCATCCCCTTCTGTTCCACTACCCCCCCAGTATCTTGCTTTAACGCTGTTTTCTGATCTACAGACCCCAGATGCCTTTCAAACTCCTCGATCTTTAAAATTTTCTACTTGGAAAACTATTCTAATATCAGGTGTAGAATGGAAATCACATGCAAGTATGAATGGGATGATGCTATCCTTCTCATTAGTCCTTCTTCCAAAAGTGATCGTTTAAATATTGATTCATAACTGTTGTTAGCCATCATGATAATTCCATTCTGTTAGGTGTTCAAATTAGACTTGTGCGAAGATACCTAGGCAGTTGGAATTGTGTGCCCTGATGCTAAACTGTGGAAGCAGAACTGTAAGTCCTGTTAAGGTGAGTGTTCTGACCCAACTAATTGTATGTTAATTTTTATTAGGCTTTGTTTTGCTCTCCTTTCCAAATGCTTCTGCAATACCAAGTAAGTAGATACCTATGTTCTTGTTCTGGCACTTGGGGTTCTAATTCTAACAGACTTTGCTTAAGGATTTAGAGATTCTTGGATCATAATAGTTGTGAATTTAAGTAATCTTCGTGGATTATGGAACATGACAGCATTTTATTATGTTATGTTTAGGGGGGACATGTTCCCAGTTTGTACAGAATGGCTTTTCCTGAACTCCAGGCTCTCACCACAAGCTGGGATCCAAGTTCTGCTGTCTGTGCCATGGCTAGGTGCCGTTGTTCCACAGCATCCTGGTGCTGTCTCCTGCCTTCTGAACATCAGGAGGCACTCTATTGGAATGCTTGATTTAATTAAGAATAACGTAGGCGGGAAGGGGTCTCTGGAAATCATCTAGTCCCACCTCTTGCTGGAGGCTGAGCTAACTCAAAAGTTGTATCAGGTTGCACAGGACTTTGGGCAGTTGAGTTTTGAAAAAAAATTACGAGATTGCACGGTCTTTCTGGGCACCTTTTTTGTCCTGGTTATCTCATGAAAGACTACCGGTTCCTCCTCCAGACTCTCCCCATGACTGTGGATGTTGTTGGTATCCACAGGCGCTGCAGCTATCAGCTTCTCTTGCACCACAGACTGGAGCTCTGTGGGACCTGAGGTCTGGTATCTCAAACATAGTACATGGAGGTAGTAGCTAGACTTCTAACCAGCTGTATGTACGGTCACCTTCATTTATGATGAGAAAATTCCCTGTCTTTCTGACTTTACAGTCATAAACCAATTAATACATGAAACCTAGAATGCTAGGGAACCATTCACCAGGCATAAGATCTTTATTAGTTTGGCAGTTAATCTATCTTTGTGTAGACCTTGAATACATGTAGAGATAAGAGGGAGAAGGGGTCTTTTCTTACCCTTAATGGCTGATCTGAACCCATATGACTATTTTTTTTTTTTTTTTGACCTGCTGAACATGAGGCCTACTGATCGTTCGGTGACGCGAGACATCAGACGTTTGCTACTCTTTGCCTTCCTGCCCCTGCTGTTGACTTCAGGCTTTGGTGGCCTCATATTGACTCACCTCCGGGTGTGACTACATGGCTGGTATCTCTCCCAGTGTCTCTCTGTCTCAGAAATGACGATTTGCCCTGTAGGATGTGTGGGACACCATGGGGGGAGGGGACACCCGTGTGCGAGGGCCCAATCTAAAAACTACTGAAGTTTCTGAGGATTTCTTGTTTTCTTTCAGTATTACTTAAGCCCTCTCCTCCAGGCCGTGATATTTTTGTTTGGCTTGCCAGCTGTATGTTTTTAAAAGATCACCACTTTTATTCACCTTCGCTTTGTCTGTTTGGCGCCCTTCCTAATCCTCTTATTTCTGGAAAGTAATTGGCATGTGCAGTATTTTGAGGTATAGGAAGAAGCTTTGAGCTGTTTGTTCTCTTACTAAAACAAATGACACAATGGAAAAATAACATGGAGACACGAAAGGGAAGGAGAGGAGGATGAGAGGAAGATGTCCCAAGGCAAAAGCTAAGGGAAGAGCTCTTGGGAGGCGGATTGGGTGGCAAGGGAGGCTGCGCTGTGAGCTACACGAGGGCCTGACGCTGGCCTGCTCCCTGGCTCCAGCCGTACCCTTCTGCAGCGGGGACTTGCTTTGCTCCTGTTTTTCTCTGTCGCTGGCCTCTTGGCTCAGGATGTTTTCCATCTTCTCTATATTTCAAAGCTTTGTGGTAAATAATCAATTCAAACCAGCACCGAGTCTCTCTTTCTGTAATTCTGAAAACCCATTAAATTATATTGTTGGGGGAAAACAATAGTTGTGCTAATCATGCTCTGTGCATGTGCATCTTAATTTCCCTAGAGACCTGAATATGAATTTTTACTAACATGTTAATTTTGTGTGTTAATCAGTAGCTGTAGGCCGAATGAATGGATTGACTATGTAAAACTGTTTGATACTGAAACAACTCCTTTTGACCCCCTCAAATTGGCTTCATTCCCCTAAAGACGGTTAAAGTTAATTAAGCACTCAATAGGTTTATGGTGTTTAAATTAAAATATATCACTCCTCATTGTGTAGTCATCAAGAGAGGCCAGCGCTCCCCGCCCCTCCCCCCCCCCCGGGCCGCCCGCCTGGCTGACGGCCGCGCCCCTCCGCGCCCCTCCGCGCCCCTCCGCGCCCCTCCGCGCCCCTCCGCGCCCCTCCGCGCCCCTCCGCGCCCCGCTCAACGCGCCGCCAGGGGGCGCCGTGGCGCTGCGCTCGCAGCAGCCCCGCGGGGGGGGGGGTTTAGGGCTGTCACCTCCCCCCTCCGCGGGGCCCGCCCTCCCCCGCCCGCTCCCTCCGCGGGCTGAACAGCCCCCACCTTCCCACGCCCCCCCCTTGCATTCAACCCCTCTTTTCAATTAAACTTCTGTGGTGAAATGCTAGAGCCCTGGGATATATGTTTACTGGGAAATAACTGAAATTATGCATAAAAAATATATAAAATAACACTTAACTCTTCCTCTTTAAAAAGATGCATTGAAAGCTGTAACAATTGATGTGCCAGCTTTCCCCTCTGGGCCCTTTTAAAGGGCTGGTGGCGGCTGGGGGTAGCGATTGCTGCTTTTCAGAAGCCATGACAGTCACGTTAAGATCTCCGAAAAGAATTGTATAATAGGTAGAGTGCAAAAAAATGAGATAATGGTAATTCTCAAAGGCATACATGCTTTAAATTAAAAAGCCACAGTGCTGCTGATGTGAGCATTATATTAAGAGCTTTGAGGATTGTGTCATACAAGCATTTCTTCTTCTTAAGGTGTTTACTCCACCCTTGAAAGCGAGGGCTATGCGGCTCCCTGGCAGGGCCAGTACAGTGCACATCGACTCCCTGTTTACTCAGAAAACAACAAAAACAAAACTCCAGAGTGCCTTTGGCAGATTTAATTAGTAGCTGTGTGCTTGCAGCCAAATAGAGCTATCGTTTCTTCTTCTAAAAAAATAAGAAATAAAAACATCAATACAGAACCAAAAAAACCCAACAAATAAAAAAATATACATTCTCAGCACTTGAAGTATAGTAACATGTGCTTGTATATAAGAGTCTGGAGGTTGGGACAGTATGTGGATTATAACTGCAGATCCTTAACATCACTGGAAAAATTCAAGCTTTTGTAGCACATTTTTCATGAATAACCCGCCCTTTCCTTGTGGGAGAAAGAAGGTGTCGGAATTTGGGAAGACTTTATTTGGTTGTGCCTGTGGTGACTGAAGCCTGGGCAGCCGTTAGTGAGCTACATGCATGGCAGGTCGGCACAGGAAAGTCCGAGTGCCCCTGCTCCTGTGCGGTGCAGAGGGGCTGCAGCCGCCTTTCAGGTGGGGGTGAGGTGAGGCCACTGAGCCCTTCCTGCTGAGTTTGGCACCGGTGAGATCTCAACTCTTATGACGCTTTGGTAAAGCTCAGGCTGTGAACCTTCTCTGTGTCTGGTTTAACTGGTAGTGCTTTGTGTTTCAACAACAGAGAATTAATTATCTGTTGCCCAAACTGCCCCGTTATTGTTACAGGGCGGCTGGTCAAAAGCCAGCCCTTGCAAGCATAAAGGCTAATAAATGATTGTCTTCATACTGGAGTGCCTTATCTAGAAAATGTTTCTGCATTCTTCAAAAACTAGAAATGCTACGTGAAGGTAGAGGAGTGATGGAAGGAGGCTAGGAAAAGTATCAGATTAAATTCCCAAAGCAGTATTGCACCATAAAAGAAATAGGTTGCCCTGAAGAGGGGGAGCCTTGTTACTTGTGTGGGTCGTGTATAATACCTGCTTTCAAAGTATATCTTGGCTGTATAAGTACCTATGTATATCTGTACTTTATAAATGTTTAAAATGGGTATGAAATCCTATAATACGCCTTTGTAATAATTCAGATTTATTTATCAGTCTGTTTGAGCCTTGTGTTCTTCTGTTTACCTTTCCAAAACAGAGTTAATATTACACCTCCTGTGCATGTGGGTGTATGCGAGTGAAATTTCCTAATCTTGGATGGATTGCATGTATGTAATTTTATAAGATGAGCAGAGTGAGTTACTCTTGTCTGAGCCACAGGTCAAATAGGTATTTTCCCTAATTATCTCCTCTTCTGTGCACAACTGTGGAGGAGCGCATTGTGTTTGAGAGAATGTCAAAGTCTGCCTTTGCGAGGCCACAGCTGACAAGCACTGTCTCTGTTGCAGCATATTTCTACCTTTCTGCAGTAAATTGTTTCCTAGTGTTTTTCAAATGTATTTCATGTTTCCCCATCTGTGCAAGCCAGGTCTGTTGAATCTACTGCTGGGCAGACGAGCCAGGGGCAGGGCTACTGCAATTGCATCCTCCACAGTGAAAGCTGAGAGGTGACTTCTTGCCTTCTGTACCCTTTTACAGAGCAGTCCTCTCCAGTAAACACAGCTAACGTTTACGTTGGCTGGTGGCAGGAGAGGAGGAGGTCTAGCCGTGCTACGAAACGCTACTTCCTGCTGAAACTCATAGCTCACGTTTATAGCTGTCGCCACAAAAGGCAAATGACATTTTTACATGGTAAGCTTTCACAGCAGTGCTCAGAGGGCTGATAAATGTGCTTTACCATTCTGAATGAGGTTAGACTGACTATGCAGGAGACATCTAGTGTAGTGGACCAGCAGAGTGTTTTTATTTCTTATCTTCAACTGTGATCATATCTACGTTGAGGATTTTATCCAACAGGATAGCTGTGCAAATGATGCAAGTACCTAAGAAGTAGGGGTAAATATTAATACAAAATGTGATTTTCCTTTTTTCCTGTTACTATGGGGCTGCTTGAAATCAGGACTACAGCACTGGCACAGATGATGGTACACAGATGCTTTACTTCTGTGCTCAAGGAGTTGGTGTTCTGCAGCTCTGCTCACCAAACCTAGCCATGAGGTCACAAATTTGCAGCATTTCTTTTTTCTTTCCTTCGTGCATCTCTTTGACAGCACCAGCCCAGTTACAAAAAATTAAACTAGTTCTGTGAGTATGTTCAGTACCTTGTTTTGCATACAGTAAGAGTTCATCCAGATAGGAAAACTTTGCATCAGCACAATCTGCTTGCCAAATTAAATAAATGAAATCAGGAGGATTTCGGTAATCTCTTAAGAGCAGCTTTGTAATGTAAATGAGTTTGATTGTCACTGATAGTCGTTTGCCAGAAGGGTGTGAGGATTTTGGAGATGGCACCTAAATAATACTTGGAAGGCTCATTGGCCGCAGAACTGTGCCTTCGCTGAAAGACAGCTATCGCCGGGATGTCTGCATGTGCAGGGAGAGAGGAGTGGCTGCACGGGTGCTCTGGGCTGGCAGAAGTCAACACGGCTCAGCGTGGACTTGAGTTGTTACCTGTTGTTTCCTGCCTGCAGTTAGTCAAGGTGTGAGAACCTAACACTTGACAGGAGACTAGGTAGTCTGAGAGAAACAATCGGCTTAATAATAGCCTGATGAGCAGTCAGCCAGTGGGAATTGTAGAAAGGCTTTTTTTTTTTTAAATATTTTAATCTTGAATGATAGTATTTTAAAGGAAATGGGGTATTAAGTATAACATTTTATTATTTAATTTTTTTTCCTCCTTCGTTAAGTCTTTGTGTCTAATTTAACAAAAGGGCAGTCCAAAGAAGAGTTGGAGTATTGCACCCGGATTTAGCCGAGGCATAACATAGAAACCTGGTTTCCAGTGCTTTCTCTAGAACACCTGACTTGGTTTGCTCAGAAAACTTGCCTCTTTCTAGTGTACATCCTGGCTTAGAAGGCATGTATATGTTTTATTAAGCATGCACGATATGCTAGCAGGACCTTGTCTGCTTCATAAATCAAACATGTAAAAATTGTAATAGCTATGACTATTATTTAGTTGATATGGAGGAAAAAAAAAATCTTTTTCCCTAGCTTATCATGTAACGTGTTTTGGGAGGCATACCAATCACTTTCTCATTTCTGTTTGGTTTTTGTGCAAAGGTGTTTTAAATGAGAGTAATCAGCATCACAGGCCATATAAAAGTAGCCCTATATTTTCTGTCTAAGAATTTTGAAAGTGCTTCCCATCAGAAGTGTACTTCTAAGTTACTGGAAGTCTAGTATGTGGCCTTGAAAATGTGACATGATTCTTGCATACAGGCCTTTACTACAATTTCACCCAAGAAATGTCTGCAAACTTGTTTTAATGAATGACATACTTTCCAGATTTGGACTGTTCTGGGGGCCCACTCTGTATTTTCACACATTTGTCAAGGAACAATAATATATTTGACGGACGCTGGATGTTAACACGTGTTGAGGGAAACTTTCCTCTAGCCAGACCACTTTGAATCCAGTGGTCATCATAGTGTTCCTTCTGGATTGATGTTAATTTTCTGTGATGCTGCTGGGGCTAGAAGTGGACTCGACAACTTTCAGTTCATATGTTCTTCCATGCAGCAAGTGAAGGCAACAACCTTTCTTGTTCAAGAAGTTGTGCTGCCATATCATTCCAGATGGCTATGAACAAT
This sequence comes from Leptosomus discolor, assembly GCF_034619465.1. NCBI lineage: Eukaryota > Metazoa > Chordata > Aves > Leptosomiformes > Leptosomidae > Leptosomus > Leptosomus discolor. Next base: position 19,624,637 of record NC_141402.1, on the reverse strand, counting down.
ACTAGCAATTCAACACTTGTTAACTTTTATTTTCCATCTTATGTGGATATTCATTTAAAATGTTGAGAAAGAGCAGATGATGATTGGCAACCCCCGAGGGAAAGGGGTCATGTGTGATTCAATAGCAGATGATTTTTTTTTAGTTGTTTTCTTGCATTGTATAACCTGTTCGTGAGAACTTTTTAGCCTGTTGGGGTTTGAATGTTTTGCTGCTGGCTCATGGCTTCCTCATGTCCTCTGGCTTACTCTGTTCTGATAAAACATGACTTGTAATTTAGAAGAAAATTATGTAAATGAAGATGTTAAGTTCTTACCAGCGCACTGTAAACTTCAGTTTTAAAGGTCAGCTTAAAGAAAACATAATCTTTTTGATGTTGTACTTTTGGGGGTGATTTTAATTGGCAGAATGGGCAAGGGGGCACATTGATGATGATGATGATACTTAGCATATAACAGCAGCATGAGCTATGTTGAGTAAAATTGGGCAATAAATTCTTTGAATGCCATTAGTTTCTACTCTAAATTTAAATCTTAGACTAAGCCAATTTAGCATGGTGCGAAACTAATCAGTTCAGTATCCATTATGATAGTTATATTACTATATATACTGTTTGACACAAAATGTTGTAGTCTAGAGTGAGCTATGGCCAGCAAGGAGGATGCGATACTTCCAGTCCTGTGGCAAAATGTGTTCCCTCAGAGTGATCTCAGTGAGCGCTTTTTTGCTACGAGGTCAGGTCGTTGCTGGAGATCAGGCTGGCTGCTACTTTTGATACCCGTGTAGAGGGGAGAAATGTGTCGGTGTTGTGGTTGTCTCTTTCTATTGCATCTCTGCTGGTGGTACCCAAGCATTAATCCGTATTGATGCACCTTTGCTTTTAACAATAATAGATGTTACATCTTTACCGTTATTTCTTTTAAGGATCAGAAATTTCTTTGCTAGGGTGCTCAGGATTTTTCAGGTAGCTGGGGTCTCACTTGGAAGCTGCGTGGAATTGTGATTTTTGGATTGAATTGCCTTGAAAGATTGTTTCCAACACCGCTCTTTGCTGCCTGCCATCTGCTCTAAGGCTGTTTCTTTTTTCAGCGATGAAACGCAGCCAATTTGGCCCCTGTTCCTCAGGGTGTTGGGAGGAAGAGCTCCTCCCCAGCTGTTGCCGAGGGGAATTCCCTGCAACTCTTAAATGTCCCAGAAAGAGGTGAAAGCAGAATGAAGCCTGACAACGGACATTGCCAGGCAGAATCGTGCTCAGTGAACTCTGTCCAGTTCGGGTCAGAATATCTGTCAGTTCTGGGCTGAGCTATGCAGCTGAAGAAGATGGTCTGAGTGTGAGTAAGAGGCAGACTTGGAGCTTTTTGCGTACTCCTTCCCTTCCCCAGCTCTGGCAGAGCAAGGTGCGTGAACTGGAGAAACCAGGAGCAGAGTCTCAGGTTAGATTTGAATACTTGGACCTAGCTTTGGTCTGAATGTTATATGCGAACTCCTTCAAATTCATGACGAAAATGACAGCAAGACCTCTTAAACGAAGTATTTTTTTTCAGTCTCACAAGCTTCGTGTGTTGCATATGAAAATCTTCAGTGTCCCAAAATCCCAGAACTTTACTTTTGGGTAGCTCCCCTTTGCTTGTTGATGCAGGAGAAGTAAGAGGTGTTGCCAGGTAGCAATATTTTTGTTTGTTTGTTTTGCTGCTAGAAAAAGACTAGAACCTTAAAAATTATTCTGATTTTTGCAATACTCCTGTTAGCTTTACATGACTAATTTAGGGTTCAATGAACAGAGTTAGATAGCAATTTTTCTTAAACCATCAGCTGTATACATTTTTCCTTAGGCCAAGCCTTGTAACTTGAATTATTCTATATTTCAGTCCTTTGTTATTTTTTTTTTTCTCCCTTGTTAACATGCAAGTCCTGGCTCCCACTTCTGTAATAGTGCTAGAGATTTCCATCTTCATTACAAAACCGTAATGCTTGGTCGCTATCTCTTATCCTTTTTCTGCTGTTACTTTTGTGTTTGCTGTGTCTCAATTGTAAGGTGTTAGATATTCCTCCTGCTCTTTAAAGAAAGGCAACCTCACCATACAGAAACTCGGAGGTGATAGTTTTCCAATCTGTCCCAAGTCTGTGTCTGCACCACCCACCCACACCTCCCATCTGCTTAGTTCACCACCTTTGAATGGAGGAGGTGCTGGTTTCAGTGCCAGGACAACCTTCTGTGCTGCTGCTGTTACCCCGTTTTCAGTCACTTCCATTCTTAAGTTGTGTCTAACCAGACAACTGGCTCACTTCCTAGTATTTCGTTTGGTGACCCGTCTGCCACTTGCAACATGAAACTTAATTCAATAAAAAAGCTCGATATTTGACATTCTAACGATCAGCGAGTGACTCGAAGTCCTCTGTCCCCAGGACTGCCTAGCCAGGAGGGCAGGTGTGGAGCCGACCCCATATATGCCAGATATGTTCCCTTAGTATCACGCTGTCATGGAGGACCTTCATGCTCCCACCACGTGCATACTCACAGATGCTAGCTGTAGTTCGGCTGAGAGTAGACGATATTATTTTACAAATACAAAAAAAATATTATACTTACCTGTCTTACGTAGTGTGGATCTGTCTTTAATTTTCAGTGTGAACATGTGGGAGTCCAAGAGCAAGATATTGTAGTGGTTCTGACTGACAAATAATGCTGATAGATCTGAAAAAATACATAGAATGTTTTCTGAACACTAAATTGATATGGATATGTATAAAAATATTGTATCATAAAAACTGAGTTCTAATAAAATCTGAAAACAAAACGACAAAACGGTGCTGCCAGGAAATAAGAAAACTGTTATTTTATACAAAACAGAATATTCAACTGTTTTTATTCCTGTAACTTTGCATGTAACAAAGTTAAAATTACTTTACATTGCACAAAAAAAAAGGAAGAACTTTAAATTAGCAAAGTTTCTCAAAGTAAGTCTAGATGAGTAGTGCAGTAAAACCAGCATTTATTGTGCTGTGTGTTGTATCAGAAGGTGAAGTAACAGACATGCTTGTCATGTGCTGTTCGTTTTGCAGTTTAGATTATTGCCCTTTCTCTCACTTTGTTGTCTTTTTAATTAAAAAAAAAAAAAAGAAATTGTTTTATGGTGTGAGATATTCCTGATGTTGAAACTCCTTTTTCTTTCTGTATACATACATTAACTGCGGTAACAGGCCTGACTGGGCTGTTTGGATGCTACGGCAGCGCAAATGATTAATACAAATGCTGCCGGGAGATTATTACAGCAGAGGCAGCACAAGATTATGGAGAGAAGTGCAGTAATAGCACCCAGGAATTCTTCAGCTCTGAGCTCAGCTCAGGCTAGTTACCGTCTGTCCTCAGGTAAATTGCTTCACATCTTGCTGCTCTTATACTCATCACTTAAAGAAAATTATACTTTCTTAGTATAGTGTAAGACAACTGTAGATGATACAGAACGCTTATAAGACTTTAAATGGAGGAAAGTATTGTTATTAAACAGTTTGGTTTTTTTTTTACTATCATGCACATCTACATTTGAAGTCTTATTTGCAGAAAAAAAATCCACATATCTCGAGAAATTACACTCATTGCCTTTTTCAAGAATTAGACTGGTACCGTTTTAGCATTAGACTGACATTAATAACCTGGAGTGTGACACTGGGAGCTGCTGCACCCAGTGTGTATATATGGAGCAGTGGGAACAGAGCAATCCCATTAGGATCACCAGATAACCAGTGAGAACTGGAGAACAGCACATCCTAAATAATACATTAAATATTCTGCCTGTATGGTAAACAATAAATCAAATATTTGCAGCACAAATATCCTCTCCTGATTTCCTTTCCCTCTGCTCACAAAATGATTTTGTATTACTACCAGGCTGGGTATTGTGAATTTGAAAAAATACATGTGTTGTTCTTTTGCAAAGAACTCCCATACGGTTTCTAATTAAATGATTTTAGTCATTCTATTTTAATCAACCTACATAAAGACCAACTACCAAAAGAAATGTCTCTTCCTGTAGTCCTTCACTGCTTCCACAGGATTTCTCTCAGTAATATAAATGATGTTTGTTCTCATGTTACTGCATCTCCAGATAATGAGCAGTTTTATTATAGCTGAAGCATTATCCCAGCACGTATTTGCAAGAAGTATATGACAATGAAAGAGTAATTTTTCATTATTTTTCTTAATATCTTTAGACCATTTATGCATCTGATAAATATCTATACTCAGCTTTGTATAGAAATATATTTCTCTTTTCTAAATTACCCTCCGCTACAGTTGCTTTATATGACTTTTTTTTTTTTTATCCATCATAAAGCTAATTTTAAGGTCATCTCAGTATTTTGCACAAACACGTTTTTCTCGATATATTAATTTGAAATGTGTGATATAGACAAAGAAAGCATTGTTTAGTTAAGCTAATTAAGTTTTACTTTAGATCTCTTACAGTTTGCTACAAAGTATTTAGTTTTAATGCACACCTTTGTTACTGCTAAATTTATAATGCTTTAGAAGCACTACCTAATGATCTTGTTTTCAAGCAGACTGTGTCATAAAAAGGAGTGTCATGAGATATTCAAAAGTATTCTGTTTCTCACAAGATTTGTCCCTTTAATTTGAATGTCCCCCTAGCATGCAAGGTTCATTACATATAAGTAGCTATAGAAAATACTATATTTACATTTGGATTTATGATGTAGCTCCCAAAAGGGAAAAATGGTTAAAATCTCAATTTGATTACAAAGCTTTCTTGTGAAGAGAAACTCTGAGGCAGCAAGTTTGGATGATCTGGGAGAGTGACTGCATCAAAATACTTTATGTAAGTAATACTGCCTGCATCATTTTCAGGGGTAAGAAAATGAGAATGAAAGATTTGACTGCTAAAGGAACGTGTGTGGGGTCTCTTGTTTGTCTTTATTTTTTTAAACTGTATCCTGTTTCACAACAAATCTTGAAGATGGGACCAGTTCTCCTGATGTTGGCACTGTTTCCTTCTGCTGCTGTTACATCTATATTGGTGATTGTGGATGAGCGATTCGCATGAAATGCACTCTTCCCCTTTTAATTTCAGTCTCATCTAAAAATAGAGATTCTATAGCAGAAGAGCATAATGGAAGATAATGGAGTGATACACAGAAAGGAAACATCAAGCAGCAAGAGAAAGACCAGCTATATTCTCTCCAAAAAATCTTCTGTCTATGTAGCACTTAGCAGTAATTATGAAGGAATAAAGACATTGCCTTCTAAAATCTTGACAGCTAAAATCCAGCTGTTGGTTGCTGCATCCTAATGCTTTTTGTCTTACAGGTTTCTGCAATGATAGTGTTTTAATTTAATGGGTATTTAGTGAATTTATTTTCAGAATTATCAATCTCAGAGTCACAGATCTTATTAATGCAGATTAAATGTGAGGAACATTGTCTTAGTGACCAGGAAGGGCACACTGGTACGTATTTCTTGATTGTCCTTGTTTCATGCGACGGAGGAGTCATCAGTGACCTGGGAGATACATGCGATGGATCTGTATTCTTTCTAATTTAACAAAGTTAAGATGTGCATCTTCATCACAGATATTTTCAGGCAATTTAAACTGCCAGGAAGATGTACATATTTTGTGTATACTTGTGACGATTTTCCATATTTTTTATTAATATACTGTTGATGTTTGGATAGTTCTCAAGTATTTGTTATTATCTATTCTTCTCAGGTGGATTTTAAACAACTCTTGGTACTTTAAGGGTAATTGGCAGTATTATTGATATTTGCAGGCATGCACTGTTTCAAAGGATTGTATTACAATGAGTCATTCTTCACCTAATCATCCTTTTTCTTCTGCCAGTGTAGGCCAAGTTAACTCCACTGATAACTAAATGAGAATTTGAACCTATAGTTTATTGCTAGTAATGTCAAAATTCCTACGGATTAATATGAACACTTTTATTCAGATACTTAGTGGAAAAATATAGTGCGGAGAAAGCTACCTGTTTTCATGGTCTTCTTGGTATTGAGAAAAATCTGTTATGCTTCATAACTTCTTATTGCATTATATAGGACCCATGAGAGTTTGGTGCAGTTGGCAAGTGTAAGAATGAATGCAGAAATGTTTCAGCAGGTGTCACAACCATGCATAATTTTGTATTTCTGCTGTTTTCAAATACTTTGTGCTTTTAACACCCTTGTCCTGCCAGGAGAAAAAATAAGTTTTGTGTGTACGCCCAGTGCTCACCAACATGGTGCAAGGCAGTTTTATCCTCCTACAGTGTGTTTCACGTAAGCAGCACAGAGCTCTGTGGCCGCTGTAGTGACACACGTGCAATTGATAACAACAGCCCAAAGCCTGGATTTAAAATTCCCAACAGCTGGAACAGCTTATTGCATTTGCTAGTGTGTTTCAAGGCCCTTTAGCTACTGTAAAGAAAACTCCTTTGTTGCTATTTTCAAACAGAACACCCGCTAAAGAGTTAATTATATGAGAAAAATCAGTAGTTATTAGGGAGGAGAAAAGTTTAGTGGTATGCCAACTGTAAGTTAAGGAAGGAACTCATGGTAAAAGAAATATAGTAGAATAACTTAGCATGTATATGGATAATATTGTGTCTTGTATGTGTCACAGAAAGCATTTAACAAATCAATAATTTCCATGTTTATCAAAGCATATATTTTCAGTTTGCTTCAGTGGCGCATTAAAATGATGGAAGTGTAGTAACAGTTGTAATTTAGTTTAGTTTAAAAGAATGACTTTTCGTAGAATTATACTATATCAGAAATTTGGAGATGTTGAACTGATGTTTTGTATGTCACAAAACTGATTTCTTTTTACAAGGAGAAAGACTTCATTTATGGTTTGAAGTACCTAATTATAAGATGATGATTTTATGCAGTTGTATTTTCCCTATATCTTAATGTTACAAAAAGTTATTGCTTATGCCTGGAAGAGAGATTTCTGGATTATTTTTCAAGATGTGTTCACTTTCCCATTTGTGCTTAGAGAAAGTGCACACCTTTTTTTAATTTTAAGGTGTACTTTTACTTTCAGTTATAGGGCTGGCTGGCTTTTACCTGTATAGATTAATGGAAAAATACAAGGTCTACATTCATCCAGAATTTTACTGCAGCGTATAGGCTTATAAACTTAAAAATTTAAAGTAGGGATATAGATATTGTTGAATAATTTGATGCTGAAACGGTTTTGTTGCAGTAATATGATATCCCTTTGCTCTTGCTGTGTGTATAAAATTTCCTTGAGGAGCTGCACATACTTTTGATGCTCTACTGCAGAATTGGTTTGTATCCTTTGCTTTTTATCATCATGTGTTAACATAGTCTTTGCCTTATCCAGTTGTCTGTACTTTTGGCTCTTTCAGGCCAGTGTCTGACTCGAGAGTAAATCTTAAGCACTGAAACTAGTTGTAATGATCAATATTTCTGTATTCCTTCAATAATTCTTAAAGAACTTTGGAAACCAAAAAACTAACTCCCAAAGGTGATTGAAATGTAATTTCTTTTTGCTCAACATGAAGTTACATAATCCTTCAGCACACTACATGGTTGTCCTGTGGCATTAGGGTATTAGTACTAATGGAAAGACACAGTTATTACAAAATTCCAAATTTCACAGTGTGTATCTTAATAGCTGAAAGGGATTTTATCATGATTAAAAAGAAAAATGGGTGGCAAAATAAGGAAGAAATGCTTGTTACATAGGATGATCCCCTGGAGGCTTAATTACTGAAAAAACAAATAGGAGGTAAACGTTCAAGATGTTTACAGGTTAAACATTCCATAAGTATCTTTTAAATAAGAGTATCTGCAGCCTTGGAGCAGCTAATTGCTCAAGAATCACAGCCATTTATGCTGCCTCATTTTCCCCTGGGATCGACACTCACAACAGGATAATTCTTACCCTGATATAAGTGTCACAGTAGGGACTCAGTGTAATTTGCTGATATGATATCAAAAATAGCATTAAGGTAATTACATTTTGCACTTGTAATGTTTCACAGACAATAATGTAACTGAAAATTACTCCTTTTTTTTTTTTTCTTTTGTGGGTTTCTTTTTTGTTTGTCGTAGTAACCTGGCTGTTCCTCACCAGAACCACTTTTTTTTTTCTTCTTCTTTTTCCTCTTGAAGTACAGCTATGAAGTTACTTAAAAGTTTTGGAGCTTTTTTAGCATATTCAACACAGAAGTGTATCCAATAATCAGAGTTAAAGATCAAACTGAAATGAGTAGTAGACTCTTTGATTTGTGGGATACTCTCTAGACTAAGCTGATCCATTGCATTATTTGTTTTCAGTACTGTTCCACAGCAGTTTAAGTTGTGAACCTTTTGTTCCTCTCGTTTTCTGGAGGAAAAGTAAAATGAGTAGATTCTTTTTTGTTGTTGTTTGGATGTGTTTCTGTTGATAAAATTAAATCTTTGTGTTGAAAAATTAAATTCTTTGTAACACTAACTTTAACTGCAAATTATGCAGCCTGTGTAAGTTCAGTATTTGCAACTTTTAGCATTACCTGATCACACTGCTGTCCTTACAGTCCAGGCTAATAAGAGTGCAATGGAAAAGCGACTACACCAAGACAACCAGGCATTAATTTGTTGGAAATAGGCATCAAGATCTGGATTTAAATTGAGCTCCTCTGGTTTACACCAGGTGACAGAATGATATGAGTGTTCCTCACTTGGGTCACCAGGGACAAAGGAAATGGATTTAATTATCATTTAGACTTAGCCTGACCAGAGATTTCACAAAGCTTTGTAGTAAGTTTGTTGTATTTCTTTCAAATCTTTTATCATTTTATGGGAAATGCCCAAAAAGTCCTGAGAAACACTTTCTTATTTATGTCTGATATCTTACTTAGTGATATCTGATCATCTTACTTAAATATTTTAGATTAGATTTACCTCTTACGTCTTACAGAAAGGATGATTGTTCATTAAACCCTGGTCCAAACAAGCAAAAGTATCCCGGAGACGGCAAACGTGCTGGCTTTTGTAAATGGTAGTGTAGTACCTACAACTTGAAGAACTGATGGTGATATTCAAACGAGCAAGTGTGACTGGTATGCGTGTTGGTCTACAAAGCCTCCCCAAGCTGCCCCATTGAAAGCTGGCTGCACGCTGTTCTGAAGCCAGCTGTGAGTTGGTTCTGCTTCATCCAGGCCTCTGCTGAGTTCTTGCAGGAAAAAAAAACCCTCAGTATTTGTCCACCAGGAATTTGCTTTGAAGGAGTCAGTGAACATGCTGCCCATGGTTGACTGTTTCCTTTTAAAGACTGGTCATGAGAATGAGGAGAGTCATGATGTTGGGCTCAATATTTATTTTTGCAGCTGTTGTATTATAACATAAAGAAACAACCATTTAAAAAGGGGTTGTTCTTCATTACAAGAGGCACTCTGAGTAACTCAGAGTTAAAGCTTAGAAATGAAGGCTAATTGATATGATGTATTTGAGGGCTCCCCTGCAATGGGCTAAGTCACATATAGGAAAAAAAAAGGCACATTTGAATATAAATTTTATTTTGCCATTGAACAGTGCTAGGGACCCTTTTTGCAGACAGACAAATGCTTGCCATTACTTTATGCTCAAAGGCAACATTGAAAGTGACCTGGAACAGGCAGGAACTGACTTTTTTCTACTAATATGATATGAAAGTTTTATCGTATTAGGAATTTTCTGTCATGGTGGATTAGTATCAGGTCATATTAATGTTCATTTTTACTAACTTACAATGAAATGTGCTAACGTGACTACACTTCACTATCACATGAAGAAAAAAGCAGAATGATTTTATATTAATGTGATACCATGGAAAGATTTCAATATCTCTGTCCCATGGCAAGTAGGACGAAGTTAAAAATAAAATAAAATACAATGGCTTGGGACAAGAAGTTTGTGATTTTTTCTGTGCAGGGATGAAACTCCTTCCCCCACCCTCCCCACCTTCCAATATCATGTCCGTATTTATTTAATAGTTCCCAGGTTTTTGAAGTGATTAATTTTGAAGCAGTTCAGACCTGTTTTTTTTAATTACGGTTGCTCTTATTTCGAGAAGTCATTGGGAGCTGCAAATACTGAGTACCTGAACAAAACATCCCAAGGTGTTCCAGCCTGATTATCCCTTGACTTTCAGCAAAGCAAGTGTTGGCTTCTCAAAATGTTGACCTAGAAGCCAAATTAAAAAAAAAAAAATTGGGGGTGGGGGGAAGAAAAGCCATCATATTGTGTCTGTGCTCCATTATACACAGAAGACTGTGGCCAGAAATAATTAGCAGGCACAAAGGTTGGCAGTTAGTCATTTGGTTACTTGATTGTACCTGCAAGGTTTCTTTCATCTGGAGCCAAAATCTGATAAAAATGGCTAATGTCAGAAAAGTTCAATCTTACCTAAATTATGGTCAGAAAAACCCTGGGTTTAGTGTTGGCTCCAAAATGCATACAGGAACGAGAAGATGAGTTTGCCTCCTAGATGTAAATTCAAGTCATCTCTAATTCTGAAAGTCTGTAGTATGGCTTTCAATTTTTCCTTTTGACAGAGTTAATATTTGTAAAAACTTGGGTCTGAAACAAAAGGGACAAAACCTTCCAAATACTCTGAAGAGGTGATAAATTAAGATGCACTTATTTTCAAAAGTGTAGGATTTCTTCATTAGATGAGATCCATGAATAAGACTGTTTCCTGCTAGAAGGTAATGAAACATGTTTACACGAGATCAGAGGACACGTGTCCTCTTCTTGCTGCATGTGTAGCCCTTTGCTGCCGGCTCTTGGCAGGTAAGGCAAGGAGAACCCCCCTCCCTTTTTCAGTGCGAAGGTAAACGTTATGTATTGCTCAGCTGCTATCCTGATTAACAGAAGTGCTCTGGAGTCAGATGTCCTTTTGTGCTCTTTGTCATACTCGCCCTGCATGGGTTGTGCAATGAGAACTTTCAGGAGGACTGTGGAGCTGCAAGGCAGGGCTGGAGGTGTGCCATCTCTTGTGTTTTAACACCTACAAATGAGAGAGGTCTTTGTGCTTGAAAGAATGGGAAGGAAGGGCAGGCAGACACGGTGGGCTGACAGCCTGTGCCACAGGACACTCTTTCCACTGACTGAACTGGAGAACTGAGGGCTGCTGTCAAGCTGGAGCACAGGTGTCCCCCTGATCCATGTTGTTCCAAGTGCTTTTGTGAGCAGGTTATGGCATCGTTGATCTGATCAGCACTCAGAGGATTTAAAAAAGGTGGACTCTACCCAGAGAATTTGGAACCTGAACCGCTCTGCATCATTCAAAATGTTGTCCTGGTATACTAATGCAAGAAAATCTCCTAATCTATGGCTCAGCACAGGGGTAACAGCCAGCTGGTAACATACTGAGGAGGTATGGAAAGCCAAGTTGAGCTTGGTCTTTCTGAGAAATGTGGAAGAACATTGTATTAGAGAGAAAAACTCTGAAGTTTTTGTGTCAGTGTACCAGAAACAAGTTTGTTAATCACATGTATTCACTTAAAAACTCTTCCAGGTTAGACACTGTAGCCTCTTCATCCTAATGCTGTCCCCATGAGGTTCAGAAGCTTCTCATCAGAATGGCCTTGATTAAAATGGCAACACCACTATCTGTAGATTACTGCTTTCCATCATTAATACTGTTATCTCTCTCTTCAGACTGATTTTTAATTTTTATGTTTGCAATTATAAGTGATTTATATGAAAACTCATCACACAACCTGTCCAGAATCATTAAATTCACCTAGGTTGAATAACCCGATGTTCACCGGGAAATAGCCAAATCAGTGACATTATCTTACTGAATTTTTGGCTGCCTTAGAAGTATAGAGCTTATCTTTTTGTCATCCTTTTTATTTTTTTTCTCTCAAGTATAGTGGCTAGTGGGGGGGGAACAATTTTAATTCATAAGAGGTAATTAGCCAAGTCTGAAAGGTGTGCACTAATTACAGAATGCTGTATATCTTGTGTAGCTGATTGCAGCACAGGTTTCTGAATGGTAGCTATGATTTTTTCCAAACACTGTTCAGTAATTTGAAATGTTATTAGGGGATTAACTTTCCATATGAAAAGCTAAACTAATACTTATTATACAGATTATAACAGCGAGTGGCCTAAGAAGCTGTTGAGGCCATTATTTTGCAGGCTGTAGTCACTGCCAAAGACCGTAGAGAGTGCAGGATAACCAGACCAGCCAGGGGAATATGAAGAGCACAATCCTCTGCTGTTCCTTGTCCCTCCTACCTCTGCCAACGTGAGTCAAGCCGATGGGCTCCATTTATGAATATGACCCCTAAATGAAGAGGCAGAGGAGAAGAGGTGTAGGGATTGTTGTGTGTTATGGGATCCACCCATGGGTACTGAGGGAGCTAGTGGAAATGCTCACCAAGCCACTTTCAACCATTTACTAGCAGTCCTGGCTACCTGGGGAGGTCCCAGTTGACTGGAGGTTAGCAAATGTGATGCCCATCTACAAGAAGGACCAGAAGGAGGATCCAGGAAATTACTGGGCTGTCAGTCTGACCTTGGTCCTGGGGAAAGTTATGGAGCAGATCATCTCGAGTGCCATGATGTGGTATGTCCAGGATGATCAAGTGATCAGGCCCAGCCAGCATGGATTTATGAAAGGCAGGTCCTGTTTGACTAACCTTATCTCCTTCTATGACAAGGTAACTGCTTAGTAGACAAGGGAAAGAGTATGGATGCTGTCTACCTAGACTTTAGTAAAGCCTCTGGCACTGTTTCCCACAGCATTCCCCTGGAGAAACTGGCTGCTTATGGCTTGGATGGGTGTACTCTTAGTAGGGTAAAAAACTGGCTGGATGGCCAGGCCCAAAGAGTGGTGGTGAATGGAGTTCAACCCAGCTGGCAGCCAGTCACAAGTGGTGTTCCGCAGGGCTCAGTTTTGGGGGCAGTTCTGTTTAATATCTTGATCCCCTCATCAAGATCATTGATAGAGTGCACCCTCAGTAAGTTTGCAGATGACACCAAGCTGGGTGGGAGTGTGGATCTGCTTGAGGGTAGAAAAGCTCTACAGAGGGATCTGGACAGGCTGGATCGATGGGCCGAGGCCAATCGTATGAGGTTCTACAAGGCCAAGTGCTGGGTCCTGCACTGGAGCCACAACAACCCCATGCAGCACTACAGCCTTGGGGATGAGTGGCTGGAAAGCTGCCCTGCAGAAAAGGACCTGGGAGTGTTGGTCAACAGCTGGCTGAATATTAGCCATCAGAGTGCCCTGGTGGCCAAAAAGGCCAACAGCGTCCTGGCCTGTATCAGAAATAGCATGTCCAGCAGGAGTAGGGAGTGATCGTGCCCCTGTACTTGGCACTGGTGAAGCTGCCCCTTGAATGCTGTGTTTGGTTTTGGGCGCTTCACTACAAGAAGGACATTGAGGTGCTGGAGCATGTCCAGAGAAGAGCAACCAAGCTGGTGAAGGATCTAGAGCACAAGCCTTATAAGGAGCGACTGGGGGAAATGGGGTTGTTTAGTCTGGAGAAAAGGAGGCTGAGGGGAGACCTTATCGCTCTCTACAGCTACCTGAGAGGAGGTTGTAGCGAGGTGGGGGTCAGTCTCTTCTCCCAAGTAACAAGCAGTAAGACGAGGAAAAGGCCTCGAGTTGCACCGGGGGGGTTTACATTGGATTTTAGGAAAAATTTCCTCACTGAAAGGGCTATCAATCATTGGAACAGGCTGCCCAGGGAAGTGGTTGAGTCGCTGTCCCTGCAGGTATTTAAAGACGGGTAAATGTGGTGCTTAGTGACATGGTTTAGTGGTAGATTTGGCAGTGCTAGGTTTACAGCAGATGATCTTAAAGGTATTTTCCAACCTAAACGACTCTGTGATTCTGTATTGTTTTGCAGCAGTTGCAAATCAATCAAACTATGCTCGATCATACTGAATTTTTAGCTGTTTTAGAAAGTGGTCATCATCTTACTCAAAAGCCAATATTTGGGAAAAGATTATGTGCAATTACTATTTTGAGAAAAGTTGAGTAGTAAACGTTTAAATATTTATTTCAGTTTGGTTTATATTGGGTAAATTAGTTTTTGCAGTCAGTATTTTTAAACCACATTAAATGGCTTGTTTTGATTTACTCTTTATGGTGGTGGTAGCTGGGTTTTTATTCTCTCTCCTTCCTCCCCGGGTTTTATGCTCCTATAGAGCCATATATTCTCCCTTTATTTGACCTCTGATATTTGTTCAACACATGGGAAATCAAACTGGATTCCTCCAAGCGAAAAGTACGAGGCTGCAGCTAGAGCTAAAAGGCTTGTAGTTACAGTAAAAACCTCCTGTTCCCTGTGAACGAGGCAATAGCAAATGTAGGCCTAATTTTAAATGAAGGCCATATAGCTGCGATCATGGAGAATGGATGTGGGAGTATGTGGCTCAGTAGTTTGTGCCAGTGGTGATAGAGATGGAAGCTCTTAGATTTCTCTGCTGAATAAATCGGCACTTAAGTGTGGGGCTTAGATTTGGGGCTGCAAAATGCACACTAATTGATGGATGGAAAATACCTGTGTACAGATTGAGGTTCCAGGGGAAATGTAACCCTGATTTGGAAAAGAAAGGTCTAAATGATAAAGTTTACTTATCTTTTTAATTCTGTTCCCTGGTTTATTGTTGAATTCCACCCCCACCCCACCCACCCCCCAAAAAAAAAACCCAACATTGCCATACTTGCTAAATTTTTTTTTTATTAAAAAATGTATAATTAAATCATGTTGTTTACACTGAGTTGTATTCCTTGTCTTGGAAAGTGCTTGGTCAGTCCAAGTATAATTCTTGATTAATAATTTAAGGCAGCTTTCCTAATAACTTTTTACCTCTATGTTTTGCCTTCATTCTGGATTTTTTGATAAATTAACTATCAGACTTCTTCCTAAGAGGACTTGCAATGTCCAAATTATTTTATTGAAAAGTAAATGATCTGTTCTTCCCCTTACCCACTTAATTAATCAAGGCTTCCTTTTCCTTGCATTTCAGTGCTGTTTCTGTTTGTAAAATCATCAGCCTAACTCACTGTTTGTACCAATATATGATTAAACAGCTTATCAAATGCACTTTGTACATACTTCTGGAATACATTTGCTGTTCTAAATTTTTTAATGCATTTAGCTTCCAATATGATACTTGGAGAAATGATTCTGAACATCTCCACATCAGGTTCCCATTGCCTCCCTTTGTCTATCCTAGTGGTAATATCCTTGGAGATTTTCTCCTACAGGCATCTCTGAAACCCTTAATTGAACCACTAGTGTGCTTGTTTAAAGTGTTTCCCTCACTTGGTTTTCTAAAATGATTTTTAAGCTTTCCCCACATACGTTTTCAGTTTCCCTAGGCTTTCCCTTAACTAATGGCATTACGATGGTCTCTTTCTTGTCTTCAGGGATCTCTCTTGAACTACATGAACTTGTAAAGTGTCAGTGAAGACTTCGCTCAATTTCTATTCCCACTTTTTTTCTCTCTTGGATCTCTGATGTCTAGTATGTGGGCTTCCTTAGGGCTCAGTTATAAGTAGCTGTGCATCCTTTTACAAGAGAAGAAAGGGACATAAATCACTCCCTTGCATGGGCTGTTCAGATAGGGGGACACAATGTGAAGCTGCTACTACCAGAGCTGATAGGGAAAACTAAGTTGTACCAAGAAAAAGCTGGCATGGGTCACATTACCAGTGAATCAAGCAGTAAATTCTTTTGACTGGTTATATCAGGCTATGACAATTAGTTGTCTAATCTAAGTTAGAAAGCTCACAATAGTGAAGTGAAGTCTTTTAGGACGTTAGGATGTTGCTCTTGTTTACATGTAAAGTCAAAATTATGAGAAGTCTTGCAGGAAAGATTAAGGAAGATTTATAGAAGATCTGGTCATTTTTACTTGTTTATCTCAAAAGTTTTCTTTGATTTAGACAAATCATGCAAAACCCCAGTGTTACCATACTTCTTTTAATTCAGTAGAGCTCAATTACCATGGAAGGCTTCACCTTTCCACTTTTTATCATTATTAGGGGGTAAGGAGCCAGATAGGTGTGCTAAAGCCACTTTGCCCCAGTAACAGAGCAGTCTGTTGCAGAGCAGTCATTGTGAAGGGTTGGCGTGGTCTGTGTCACCTGTGCTGTCTGCCTTAATGTCAACCAGAGGCAACAAGCTGGGAACGCTCAGGGGCTGAGATGGGGAAGGACGGTGTGTGCAGTGAGGTATAGCCCCATGCTTCACCAAAGCTTCTGAAGGACTTCAACCAGGAATTGCGTACAGCTCCCAGTTATCACCCACTGATAATTAGAGCCTGTGAGGAGAAGGGCTGTTACCTTCACTGATGCTGAATGAAGTTGTGGTGCAGTAACTGCAGAAACCAAGGGAAGGAATTGCCCCTCAAATGTCTGCTACTGCAGAGGTGAGGCTGGTCATGTATTTATGGTACTTCACACACTGATCACCTTGGTTGTTTATTCAACTTGCCTGAATGTGAGTCAAAGTAGTTGCCCTTGTTAAGTGCTGTCAGTGCATAATTTGCATTGATACAAGAAAGCAGCGGAGGTTGGAAAAAGCCTTAAAACCTCCTTAGAGGAGTATTTCAGGTTTGTTGCTTCACATATAATTATATCTTAGAATAATTGCAAACGGATTCTTTAAATATTCCAAGTCTTTGTGTTTTAGTTTGATCTTTTCCACTCTCATTCTGGAAAGTGAATTCTTAATTCTTTGGTTTTGTCTTGATTTAATTAAAAAAACCACCAAACAAACAAAAAAACAAACATAAGTTGAAAAAACGCACTCATACTGAGAGATTTTGAGCTTTATGATTCACTGTTGTTGTTTCATTTGGTTGTTTCATTTGGTTTAGCCTTTTACTTTTAATACTTAATCAAACCTTTCACTTCTCATATTCTGTGGATGGGCTCAAAAGCTATTTTGTTTGTCTTACATATTGTTCCATATATCTGTCTTGAGCCATGTTGGCTTCTCTTGTCATTTTGACACTGATTTACTGGAATGAACTTATATCTTAAACTCTGTTACCATTCTTTAAATGACTTCCATTCCACATTAACATTTCTCAACAATAGTTAGTTCTAATTAGGTTTTTCCAGCCTGTTTGCAAATCTGGCACAATGCCTTCTGAAAACAAACTTACTGCAGAGTATCAGACATTTTAAGATAATAAGTGATCAAATTACTTCGCTGCTGGTGGTTCATCTATGTTCCGTGTGTTCTTGTATCCAATTATATATGTATCCAACAGCCGTTTAACTCCTAAAGAAAAAAAGTTTAATTCTATTAGAAGATCTGCTCCGGAAACTAGGGGTTTTTTCAGTGACCTATAGTAAGTGGAGTTTCAAAAGCTTTTGAGTAGATTGCAGATTTCTGTTAGCATGTTCCAAAAGAGTGCTCGTACTCTGTCGTGGTTTAACCCCAGGCAGCAACTAAGCCACACACAGCCGCTCACTCACTGTCCCCTGGTGGGATGGGGGAGAGAATCAGAAGAGTAAAAGCAAGAAAACTCATGGGCTCAGATAAAGACACTTTAATAAGCAAAAGCCGTGTGCCCAAGCAAAGCAAAGCAAGGAATTCATTCACCGCTTCCCCTCGGCAGGCAGGGGTGCAGCCAGCCCCAGGAAAGCAGGGCTCCATCACGTGTGACGGTTACTTGGGAAGACGAACGCCATCACTGTGAATGTCCCTCCTTCCTCCTTCTCCCCCCAGCTTTCCATGCTGAGCATGACGTCACGTGGTATGGAATATCCCTCTGGTCAGTTGGGGTCAGCTGTCCCTGCTGCGTTCCCCCCCCAACTTCTTGTGCACCCCCAGTCTGCTCGCGGTTGGGGTGGGGTGAGCAGCAGAAAAGGCCTTGGCTCTGGGCAAGCCCTGCTCAGCAGTAACTAAAACATCCCCGAGTTATCAACACCGTTTCCAGCACAAATCCAAAACATAGCCCCATACAAGCTACTATAGAAAAAATTAACTCTATCCCAGTCAAAACCAGCAGATATTCCTATCGACATGTTTTGATGGCATTCTCACTGCCCTCTGATATGTGTGTACCTGTCGTTGTCTTGATCTTAAATAGGTTTTCAATTCTTCTAGAGACAATGGAAAGATACAGTGTACCAGGACATCTTTACAGGCCTTAGTGAAAGAAATTTGCGTATATGTTAACATTTTCATTCTGCTTTAATCCAAACAGCTGAAGAATTTGCTTCCTCATCTGTCTTCCATGTGCTGCTGCACACACATCAATCACATGTCCTCTACAGCAGTAAGAAAGTTGTGCAGGGATGGATGCCTTACTCAGTGTTTCTTTTTATCTGGGGGGATTGTTTACAGCCGAATTCATTTTAAACAGTGCCTGTGGGTCTAAATGAGGATAGGTATGTTGAAAGAGAGAGAGAAGATTTTTTTTCTTTTTTTTTGAGCCATACCAATTAATGCTAGCTGAGGGTTGATGCATTTGCAGTGTGCCATTCTGTTCTGTGTGATTGTTTTCTCTCTCCCTTGTGTACTATTTCTTCATGGTTTGGTGGTCTTGAGGTATGAATTTTAGTCAAATAAAGTTAAAACTGTGGTTGTTTTATTACTTGTATTACTGTAACTCTTAGGAATCCAAGTCATGAGGCAGGATTTCACTGTCTGTATCAGCACTGAACCAAAAGACGTTGCCGAAGAATTTACAGCACAAGAAAAAGGAAAGCACATGGGTGGAAGCAAAAGGAGGAATGCATGAAGGCTGTGTTCAACACCCAAGATGGGACTGGTGGAAGTCCTAAGAAGTTTCTTCCTCTGCATTCTTTGAAATGTCATTTGGTCTGTTAAAGAGCTTCCTTTCTTCCCCTCCATTTCATCTTGCTGACAGAGAAAACATAACATGCTGGTTGGCAATTATATTTTAGAAGATGTGGCTGAGGAGAGCTTTAGGAGGACATTGTGACCTAACTGGAAATTTAGAAAACCCTCTCAAATATGAGGAACAGCATGGGATTGTACACAAAAATTTTGGCTTCTATTTGCCCTTTAAGAAAATGAACCATTCGTGCTGCGGGTGAATGACAGGAATAGAACTTCCAGCAGTGGATGAGAGATCAGGGATATTGGGGGCTGTAGGCTGTGGAAAGCTTTGAAAGTGAAGATGAGTCACTTGGAGTTTGGTGGAGTGGAGAGAGTGGAGTGTTGGCTCTGCCTTGCAGCAGTGCTTTAAGCTGAGCATGTGCAGGGGCAAGTCTGTTACCAGGAAAAAGATATTGTAGTAATAAGGTTATGATTAATGAAGGACTGTCTGGTTGAAAGGTTTAGCTGTGTGAATGGACAGAAGCATCGTATGAAAAGAATCTGCAAGACCTCAAAGATTGCACTCCAGAAATGGGGTTTGGATGGATGTCTAAGAGAAGCGTAAGTGAATCTTGATAAAAGCAAACTGTTACACCTTGCTCAAGTAGGTATTTGTTGTAAATTTGGCACTAATGCTTTTCATCTTAAATTTTCAAGGGGAGCAGAGCACAAAAAGTGAAACAGATTTCGTCTGTGTAAAGGTTAGTTTTCTAGTTTTGATTGGAGAGCAGTTGGACAGGTAAAATTCCTCTCCCTTTGCAATACTATTGCTGCCTATATATCCCCATCTTTGTGCCTGCTCATTCTACCCTAAGCCTCAATGCCAATTTCATAGCACTTAGGTGACCTTCTAACTCCAGTGTTTGGCTTGTTTCCTATATGCCAGAAGCTTAGTGACATGCAAGGATGACACATGAATGAGCATACCCTTTGAAAGGAGAGGATTTTTGGATAAAATTGCTGTGGCAATCTCAGCAAGAAAACTGCCTTGCTCGATTCTTCTGTGTTGTACCATGGTATGATAGAAACGCTTGACACTCCTGTCAAATTACCTTTCTTCTCAAACAACCGGCAGGACCCGCAATTTCGACAAAGCACTCAGATTAAAAAGTGCACGAGGCACCACAACATGCTCCTTAAGTTGCTGCGTGAATTTTGTGCTGTCCTGTCTGCAACACACAGTCTCATCCATGTGTTTTGTTACGACTTCATTGTGCTCCTTCGTGGCTGTAAGAAAAGTGAGCGACTCCTTACATAACTGCCTCTGCTGAGAGGAACCGAGGAGGCAGCTCTGTGAATCACCCGTGCATCAAAAAAACCCAAAAAACCAAACCAAACCAAACCCAAGAAGGCATAACAGGGAAGGGACAAGTGTGCTTCTGGTAATGCAGGGCTGTTCTTTATCTGAGGTTGTTCTGACTTTTACCGGGAGCTGGTGGGATGATGCAGAACTGAAGAGGGTATAGAAAATCTAAAGCTTTGCTTGCCCTGAGCCTGTGTCATGGTTAGGCCATGACTTGCCCCTTTGACTAAACTGCAAGGTACTGGGCTTTGCTCACAATGTGTGTAATCTTTTCCCATTAAATGTATTTTTAAATTTAATTTTAAAATGCATCTTTGGAGATGGTGTAACCCTGTCCACAAAGCACATCTGAAAATTTGGCATGCAAATAAGTGTAAAATATTGGATTTGTTGCTGTTTTCATTAATGCTTGTTAACAGTGTAGCACAGAGATAGAGAAAGTATAAAAAATATGATGTCATGCACTGGAATGCAAAAGTATCTTTTCAGTTCTATTCTGAGAATGCAGCAAAAATAGCCCAATGTCAAATGCTATTTCAATATAATTTCTTAATGTGTCTGATACACTTATTCTTTATGTGAGCCCACTGATATCTTGCTTATGCTGCAAAAATTTAAAAATATCTCTATAAAAAAAATAATAGATATATTTTGCCTCTAGGTGTACTGAATTAGTTTCTTGGTTTCATTCTCAACTCCTTACGGTTTTTGCAATGACTGATTGACGGCATTCCTACCATCACGTTGTATAAGAGAATTTGATAGTTCTAACTTAACAACTCGGTATACTGCTTACAAAATCTAGGATCTCTGCAGGGGGAATGAATCCTACACAGTTTCACTTCTTGCTGTTACCATCTTGCCAAATTAAGAGAAGGTGGCTGTAATAAATTCTAACACTGGTATATTTGGTCCAATGTCGATACTAGACAATACTACAAGAAGTAGCAATAAGAAAGCTACGTAAAAAGCTTCTCTGTAACCCCTGGCAGACTCTGCAGTGGTAAAGGCAACGCTGTGTGAGGTTGAATTTTATTCTTCACTATCGGTATGCAGTAATAATAAAGCAAGCAGACAAATGTGAGAGAACGGTATTAAATGTGCTGCATATATTAAAATGAAACAGCATTTTTAGCTAAATTAGTTGATCATAGTAGAACCATCTTGCTATGTTGTCTATAACCTTTAGCCACATCTCAGATTGCAGACTTGAGTTACGTACCGACAATAACCACACTGTTCTGCTGACTTATTTTGACAGTTTATGTCCGGTTACTTTCAGTGATTTGCAAAGCTGACATTTCCCTTTAGTGAACCTGAAACCCTTTTCTGCTATATTGCCCAGATATTTTTAACATACCAGACAGTAATGAAAGGCAGAGAAAAGAGAAGTGGGCTTCGTTCTCCTATGGAGAGGGTCTTAAAGCAAATATGAGGGGTGAATTGAAAGGAGCTGTAGTATAAATGAGGATTGGGCCTAAGAAGAATATATTTGTGGTCAGAAGCATATTTTTATGAATCTCTCATGCTATAAATGTCACACTACTGTTTTGTTCCTTAGCAGATACTCTTCTGATATTGCAATGTTCTCGTTCCTTATGGTAAAGTGTATCTGATTGAGTCAATTTATACTGACAGCTTTCCTAACTTAACTTCTCTGTGAATTCCCAGTTCATTTAATATTTTTTCCTCCTGGTTCCCACATTTGAGCTACCTTTGTTCTGTGTCTGAAGGATAGGAAGCTGATAGTTATTTTATATTTATATTTCAAGGCTGCTTAATGTTTAATGAGGCTGAATATGTTGTAAAAAGCTTCAGAACACTCAGACTGGTTAATATTTCATGCCTATCTACAGAGACAACTATATTGATCTTTTAAGCATCTGCTAAACAAGACAAGGAATAAATTAGATTTTGGTCAGTTTGATTTGGCTGGTGAGTTAAATAGCTTTTAGAGCATTATCACCTTTTAACGTGTTTTGTTTCCAGTTGAATAAAGTAGACTTTAAAGGCAGTATTTCATCATGTTGTTTCTCATTGCTCTTCATCCTGCCTGTTTTATTTCAGCTGTGTTTCTGTATGTTATGAAAGGATGCAGAAACGTAAAGGGAGGGTATTTGCACAGGCTTCTTTATGCACCCAAAATTATACCTTCTGAAGCCATGGTTGAGGGGGCCCTACTTGTCTCTATTGGTCTTTGGTTTGGACCTAGGTTCCCACTATTAAGCTAACATGTATTTACATCACATTCTCTGAATACGCTGCAAAGCTGCACTATAGATACAGTCTGATTTAAGGGAAAACCTACCTTATCCCCAAGTTCCTTATCCCAGAGGACCCGTCTTAATATCTTGTATGCAATCTTCCTTTTTACAAGCTTTAGGGTAGCAAATATGTAAAGCTAATTTATTTTCCCTCTTTTGGCAAGGAAATAATTATATTCATTCAGATGTCTACATAACTGTTCTGTAAACCTAATGCTAGTTGATAGCAAGGCTTTTGAAAGTCCTTTTTATACTGAAATAATTTCATAACATTTTTGTGACGATTGAAAGTTTCCAAACTTTGCACCCAGCACATGCAGTTGTAGAGCTGATATGACATAGAGGTTTTTATTAAGAAATTGAGTAGGCAGCCTTGGAATAAAGTCATGGGGTTTGACTGTTAGCCCAAGAAGGTAGCCTAGAGTTTTAAGTTGTGCAACTACACTGAAGAAAGACCCATGCAGGAAACATGTGGTGGTTTGACTAAACCCAAGTATAAATTACTGCATTTATTGTCTCCAGGAAGACAGTACTCTGTACTCTACAAGAAGTATACAAATACTTTTCTTGTACAGAGTTAACTTTTAGATGTTTCTGTAGTAAACCAAACATTCTAACTCGGTATAACCCTAAATCTCTCTGTTCCAGGTTAGACATAGTTTTGTTTATTAATATAGATGGGAATAATGGAATAATACTCTTTTTAAGTCTCTTGCATTTGGTTTCTTAGTTTAACTATATCTAACTGTATCCAGTTTGGAGCAGATGTAATAGTTTTTCTATCCTTTCTCCAGCATAAAGCATTTCAAAGAGATCAGTGACTTGGGGAGGTTTGGGGGTTTCCAGAAATGTTATGTCCGTACTGTTAACTGAATTTAAAGCTTGAGGACAAAGAAAGAACAGGGAGACTCGGGCAAAGGAATTGATGCAAAATATTCTAAATGAAGAGCAGGAACGGAGGAGAGAAGCTTGTGGTTTTGTTAGATTCTAGGACACCTCTCCAGCCACTCTTTTCCCTTCATTTCTGCTGCCTGTGGAATTCACTTGTGAATTCACCTTTAAAAAGAAAATCCACCCTATGTTTTCAAAATGTTTCATCTAAATGTTACCAACTAAAGGTTTCAGGAAGTTTTAGCTATCTGAATTCTTTTGCACTTCTTCATTTGATGCCTTCTCAACTAGCATTCCTTCCTTTTCTTTGCCCCAACAGCCGAGGCCATGTGAGATGCAGGAAAAGCAATGTCAGCAGAACTTGAGTTTAGCTGAATTTAAGGGGGGGGTGCTTTGGGAGTAATTTGGGGGGAACCTGTCTAGTCAATACTATTTTTGGTATGTCTTCGTTATCTTATGGTTGATCTAATGTTAAAATAAAAGCACACACACACACAAACCTTTTTTTTTTTTGTCTTCCTTTAAATTCACTGGCTTTTATCCAAACAGAAGATATGTCCCGAGAACATCATGCTCTTGGGAGTTCAATAATTGGCAATTAGAACAATTTTTTTAAACTTTTTTTTTTTTCTCCCTAGGTAATGTGGCCTTGATACCAACTTGTAAACTCGAATCATAGTGGTGGGATTTATGCTGAGCAACACAGCGATTGTTATCATGCACCCAATCAAACTTCCTCAGAACCCAACAGCAGCCTTAGGTGGGAGAAGATAGTGCATGCTGAAGCAGCCTATTGAGTAGCTTTGGTTTTACACTTTGTTTTTGCCCAAACCTCAGAAATCTGTTGGGCATGAATGCAGCATATTTAGTGATGGCTGTTTCTTGGGCACCGCTGTACTAGAACCATTTGAGAATGTGGCATGCGCTATGGGATTATCAACTCATGTTTCTGTGACACCATCCACAAAAGCACCAAGAAACCTTACTGAGGATTTTAAGGTATGCCTTCAAAAGGGATACTAATTTTTCATTCAGTTTTTGTACACCCATTGGTTCAATGGACTTTCATTTTAAAGGTTGTCAGGCTATTCCCATATAAAGAAAAGATTTCCCACTTAACTGTGATCTAATCTGCATCTTGATGCATATCTAAATTCTTGTTGAGATGATGAAACATTGTCGTTTCTAATGTGTGTGTCACCCTTAATTACTATTCAGATTCAGTATCATGCCATGAATTGCTCTATATAACTGTCCTGGAATTTCAGGTATGTGGTGGTTTCAGACCACAAACGTGGCCAGCTTCACAAATGTGAGGCCAAATACAGAACACTTAAGCAAACAATAAAATGTCAAATGCTAGCCAACCAGATCACACTTGGACACTTATGATTACAAAATAAATTCTTCCACAAAGGAAAATGACAAACATGCAGTATATGAAAGTGAGCTCTGGAACTCTGCTGCCTGCACCAGAGCCAACACTTGTGCTGAAGATGGATTTCCCTTAATTATCAATAGGAATAGTAATGCGTATACATGATAACTGTATTCTTGTCACTGGCATAGTGAAGAGACACTCCCACCTGCTGAAGAGACAGAATGCAGGGGTGAAATTGCCTGTTGTGTCATACACACATGTATGTCCTCTGTACACTGTTTCATACTATGGGAAAGCTGGTAACTTTTTCTTCTGAGGTTGCTTTGAAATCATCATGTTTAGAATAATCTATACAGCACTTCAGTTTGAGGGACATCAGTCTTACTGGTGCTTGAAACTTCAGTGGAAAATGATCCTAAATTCTTCCTTTGTAATTAGCAAACACTGTTAATATGCTCCTTGCTGGACATATTGAATGGAATATAGCACACACTAAATCAGAGTGACAAAAAGAGAAGGGCACGGCTTATTAGTGGTGGATGCTTCCAAGTGTTTGACTACAAGCTGATCGGGTTTTGCAAAATCTTTGGCCTTGAAATGTTTTCTGTGGCTCCTTCTGTCACCCTGTGAAACTAGTTCCATTTGCTAACAGTAACTTGCTGTCTAGGAGTGATGCCTCCATCGCTCAATAAAATGGCCAAGTTTACTTGAACGTACCAGTAAAAGATTAGACGCCGTCTTCCATGAACTAGACTTATGCCCTAACTATCTTACATGAGTATGAATCAGTCTAATTTCCTAAAAGTTAGTGTTTAGTAGTGAGATCAGATCTGATAATATAATCATAAGGTTATTTCTAACTTCCAGTCCCACCATCCTATTGTTCTGCTTGCCTTTGGGTGATCAAGGCCTTAGTCCCTCTACACAGGGACTAGGAGTTCTGCCATTAACTTCACTGGGATCAAGATCAACTTCTGCCTTGCAAATAGCAAAGCATTATGCAACTATTTTAAGATACTTGTGTAAGTGTAATTAGATCAGGACAGGCTGCATTGTCCTTTCCTCAGGGAGTTACGCATAGTACTTTGATTGGAATAGGAGATAGATTTAACCTGATTGAATCATTAAATGCAAATATAAGACAATGAACATTCGCCACTTAGTTCATTTCATAAATTCTAATAATTAAAACTGCATGTGCAATAATAATGGCTATTCCAGATATCTAAGTAAGAAAAATGCACCTTTGATGTGTTGTGGCACAGGCATAACGAAAACATTGAGTTAATGGAGGATCTATGTAATAAGAGTTTCCATACAGAATCTGCAGTTGGAAATATATAAACATGTTTCCCAACAGAATTTTACTACGTCACAATTCATTAAGAAAATCGGCAATAACTGACAAGATAGGCACAAAATGGATTTTCATGTTGCTGGGATGAAGTATGGCTCCCAGCAATTAATGGCTTTAGTCATATTAAGCAGATAAATAATGCTATCTGACATTACAGTATTTCACATTACACTAAAATTTTGTAACATTTGCTCATAATATGACTTGAAATATGTTACCTAGGAAAAAAAATGTTATCTCTGGAACAGTCAAACCCCATTAGAAACCTTAGGCTTGAAAAATCACAATGTTAACAGTTATATCCCCTAGCAAAGGTTTCCGTTCCTTAAATAGTGTTAAATTTAAACCCAGAAGCCCTAGTCTCTTTTGGAGTTACTCTTCCTTAGTGCATTGAGCTTGAAAGGAAAATTTAGTGCACGAAATGTACTGTGCATTACTGAATGTTGGTAAGTGAAACACTATGAGGAGCTGCAGAAAGAAGAGGCCTTTAGAGTGAAGTAACATCAGTGATGCTTATGTTCTCTAATAAAATGTTTCTATATTCTGCTTTATAAAAAACCTCCTAATCTTAATATGACCTCATTACCCATTATTGATAAATAGTTTGATTATTTTAAACCTCACTCTAATTGGCATGTTCACCTTTTTTATAGCTGGATATAGTCTACCCAAGTCCCATTGTTTTCATAAAAGATTCTACTGTAAAATACTATGGATCTAAATTTCCAGTTCCTGCTTGCATGAATTACTCCTCTGATTTCAGTATTCTTACTCATGTTGAGTATAGTTTTATACTAGAAAATGCCTAACATGTTCCAAGCATTAATAGGAATCGAGAACAAACACAAGAACATGACTTCTTCCCCATGTGACGCTAATTCTATTCCAAATTCATTGAGTAACGTGGAAGAAAATGTGATTGCTTGTCAAAGCTCAGATGCAGTTTTTTGTTGGGACAGTACGCAGTGGGTTTGGAAGTGTCATGTTTAGCTGAAGGCAACGATGCTTAGTGTCTCAGCACCCAACTCCCACTGAATTTCAACAAGAGTTAGCAAACAACCTTCCCTTGGGCTTCAGTGAAAATCCTTGGCTTAGTATCCAGTCTGAGCTGCCGTTTCACTTGCAGGAAACAAGACTTTTTTTTTTTTTGAGGTCTTTTAAGGTATTGTTTCCTGAAACAGCAGAAGATAATCTGAGTGCAGCGTGACTACTGCAATACTGTTACTAAAATATAAAAATGTTAAAATTTTAGTATGAAAGGATTACTAAAAAAAAACCTTCTCAGGATTGTTAGGATTATTGAATACAATAAACCTTTCCAAATCCAAGCCATAAACACAACAGATAATCTTTCACATGTGCCAAGATACAATTTTATTGCCTCTCAGATAACATTGCATTTAGGCATTTATTTAACTTGAGGTTACTGGAAAAGCAAAACCAGCTCACTTATGTCTTATGACATTTGTCCTACTGTATGTAGTGGAAGAGGTAGGGACTTTTCAGAGACATTGCTGGCAATGTCATAAGAAGTGTGCACCAAAAGCTTAATAATGTTGCTAGCAAGAACATGTAATCTCTGCCAGACTCTGGTATCCAGATTTAATTATCTTCAATTGGAAGATGTAAAATATTTCACCACAGTTTTTACATGACCTTATAGAAATGACACCGTTTATGGAGGTCACAGCTCTGCAGTGTCTCATTATGATTTTCACAAGTTTGTTAAATTGCTCACGTGTATCACAACCTGGGAGTCTCAAAACTCCTCTCCGGAGAGTTGTGTGTTCACCAGTGTGTGATGCTGTACGCCAAACCTTCAAGGAACCTTCAGGTGAATGCTGTGGTGGAGCCCTAATCTCCTAGTGTCCAGAACAAGTTCTAGTGACAGCAATAGCAACTAGGTATACAGGACTTACTTCTAGCTTTTTCTCTTTTTTTTTTTTTTTTGAGGTGAAGAAGAAACAGTTGGTGCCCTATACCCAGCTGCTGTTTTGTAGATGACCACCCAGCGCTGCAGGAGCTGCCAATGACCCAGTGCTTTGGGAATTACCGGCTTTAAAGGTTTGGTTCGTGCTTTCACATCATGTCTCTATGCTAGTATCTTTAGCGTTATTGCACCTTCATAGTATCAAAAAGAAGAATTGGTTTTATTGTGCTTATTTTAAAACCAGTACATTTAAAAACAACCAAACTAACCGAACTTGGGTATATAAAAATATACATGTAACAGCTCACATTATACAGTAAAAAAGAAAGCACCTGTGTGGAAAGCTTACCCCTTTCTTTGGAAGGAAAGCTGTCTTCATGTAGTTGCTTCAGTAACACGTATTTATACGAATACACATACAAAATCAGAACTTTAGCCACATAAATCTGTCCTCTTACGTGGCAGAGAAGACAGAAGGCCCAGAGGGGTGATATGTCTCATTCTTTCTCCATCACAGAACTGCTGCCATTCACACTGTGTGAACAAGAGTATGGCTTGGGTAAAGTGCGAAAAGCGTGAGACAAATTATGCTCCATGTGGCATAATTCCTCCCAGGAAAGAGCATAACCAACCGCCCACAAACAATTGTGTGTTATTCTGTTGTCAGAAGGAGCAGCTGTCACTATGAACTCTACAACCCTCGCTGAGGAATGCCGGCACCGGGTGTGGGGCCACGTGTGCTGTCTCTGCACTGTGATGGGGGTTACAGAGAAGGGCCAGTTAGACATGTTGCACTTGTAAAGCTATGAACCAGAGGGCTGCTGGATACTTTCTGCAGCACCTCTGGCCCAAACTGGGAGAGAAAAACAGTGTGGAGAAAAGGGTTGTGGATCTTGTTGTGCCAAACCTTTTCTCTGGATAGGAGTGTCAAAGCATAACTCTAAATTGTTATATGCTGTTAAAAAAAGATGACTAAATAACTTAAGTCTGTTTAAACATTAGGTTTCTTTCTAATCCTAGCTGCATTTCGCTATAGTAAAAGTGGGTATTTGAAGAAAATATTTCACTATTAAAGATCCTTGCAATTATGTTTTTAGAAGTGCCTTTTCCAGGTTAGGCTCTACTCTATTAAGAAAAGTTACCTTTTTAGTTTTTCCAAAATAAACCCGTAGTAATTAGATACTGTATTTAACCATGTGAAAAGAGTAAAAAGCTATTTCTACGCTGTTTCTGAGGTAATAAGCTGGCATGTTAAAAATATATTAATGCAAGTCATTTGTTTGTGAGTGTGTCCCTTGCCCATCTTCTCCAAAAGGAGGGAATGGACACGGCGACTTCAGTAAAGTTGAGAAAAGGTCTGTGGCATGCTGGTTGGTATACTGTATCATAGTTCATCATGATTTCTTGTGAGGTCTTCCCCGTAGTTAGTAGCTTGACTTCCAACGAACATATTCCAGTTGTCTAGAACCTCCTCTTTTGTAAGTTTTTGATCCTGATGGGAGGAAAATAAAACCTCTGTGAGAACATTTTCAAAGCTAAAAGACACACCAGCACAGACTTACAAGAGCCCTTGGAAACAGACAGCTCCTCAGAGCAGCAGACTGCAGGTTCAGGAATCATTGTAGCTGTCATGGTGAGTGAAATCTGGACCTCAATAGACAACAGAAGTCACACTGGCTTCAGCTGGGTCAAAATGCTAATTGAAAGTTCTCTGTAATTAACTCCCTGCCAAACGTATACAGGCTACCTAGTACACAGTTTTGGCCTGTGGTCTGGTTTTGCCTTCCTGACAGCAAAAATGAGAATCCTCTGGTGTACTCTGAAGATGGTTGCTTTTGTTAGCAACTTACACACTCTCTGCGTAAGAGCGTTTTGGCTTTTCAGGTTCCAGCTTTGCTCACATTACACTTCTGAAGATCACCATCTGGGATCTATTGAACCATTAATCTCCCACGTGTTTGATTACAGAAATGGGTTGGGGTTTTTTTGCTACCTCCTACGTACTGTATCTTATATTTTTTTCTCTTGCAGTCTAAATTGGCATACAAAAGCTATGACCACTCTTAAAAGGAAAAGGAGTATTTCTACTTCCAGGTTTAAGATGATAAATAACTTTTTATCTAACCTAATGAAAGCTGAGGGGACTTCTAGAGCTAATAAACTGTGTTTTACTACTTTTACTTTGTGATTCTAACCCTACCAACTGACATTGGCATTGATACATTGCACTAGCAATTCTAGCCTCTAAAACTCTGTTTCAAGTGTACTAATAAGAAAAGTTATGAGGAATAAATTCTTGCAAGCCGGTATGTTTAAAACCACCACAACACTTTATATAACTTTTTGAAAAAGCACTAGAACACTAAGTACCTTGTCTACATCGGATTCATAGACTAAGTGCCTGGCTTCAGCCAGTGCATGATCATAGTCTTGTGGGAGAATCCAGTGCTGAATCTCCTCTTTGTCCATCTTTCCATCCTTGTTGAGGTCACGAAAATCTGAAAACTGTTCACGCTCTGTAATCACCCAGTCAGGCTCTGGTCCACCCTCTTCATTCGCAAACATGTCAGCTGGAGAGGAAACAAAGGTTTCACTCGAGTCATATTTAATTTGCAAATGATGCACAAACTGAAGACATTTGCACAGTGTTCTTCAGAGGACGACTAAACTTTTCACTCTTTGCAGCGTTTCTTTGTACAGAAAATGAAATGTGGGGTGTAAACAGAGTAGCTGCATGTATCTTCTCTCGGGCCCATTTCTTCCCTGCTGGTGATTCTGTCCATTCTTACATCACCCTTGTATCCTAACTGTGCACGGTTGGTGAGGCTAACATGAGAGGTGAACGTGTTCAAAGGTGGTCATCCAGTGAACTTCAGATTGAAAAAAATGCTTTAAGGATCTTTAGCTTCAGTGCTAGGCTCAGTCACACGGGCAGAAAGGAACCCCAATTTTATCTTGTCCCTGCCAGCAAATGCCTTTGTGGGTAAGATCAGACTCCAGCCAGCAAAGAGTGGGTAAGGGAAAAAAGGCACAGGTGAAACTTAGGAAAACAAAAATTGCTAAGCAGAAGTTGAATGGTTTTGTCCTGCTTTTAGAGCGCTCCGTGTAAGAGAAATTCATCTTAGTAGATGACTCCTTTTTGAACCATGCAGTGCTGTAGCACACTCCAGTAGAAGGTATTCTTCTACAGAAAAAGACCTCGAAGTCATGATCAGTGGCGCATTCTGTGCAAGAAACCGCAGGCAGTGCACTTATCCAAATGGGTTACAGATTGGCACCTTGGGCGGGAACACCATTTGTGACACAGGATGCACAGGTTACAGACGTGAGCGCCTCTGTCTGTCAGTCCTGTGCTACATTTAAGAAGCATCAGTAGGAAAATGCCAAAGTGGCAGTGGCTGTCTGTATAAACAGAGTTGGGAGAGTAGCAGTGATTATTAAAAGAAGTAATTTGTAACTGATCTTTACAGCATAGGCCTTCCAAACATTGGGTAGTGTGTCCACTTTATTCTTCTGGTCACTATAGCAAATCATTTGTCTGCTGCTCATCAGGACTGCTTATTCCTCGAGCCTTCCACATTTCTATAATTAAAGCCTGCTACTCCTATGCCTTTTGGTCTGGTTTTCAAGGATGTGCTAAGGAAAAGTGCACCCCACATGGACGGTCTCAGGGCCAGAGGCTGGCTGGTTATCTATAGGAAGTATAAATGGTGGCCGCAAATCTAGGAGTAACCTCCCCTGACGCTGCAGTGTAAGCATGTACACTAGGCTGAAGCATTCTACTGGTAGAACTGTCCAGAGTGTCCCTGAAATACTCTGTTTCTGCACAGTAAGAATTTAGTTCTCTCTGCTTAACGTGACTAGGGATACTTTGCTTCACCGTTTGTGTAAAATCTAAACCAAATTTTGTAAAAGACAAAATATGAGGAAGGAAGGTTCTATAACCTTCAGCAGATTTCCCCATCAAATACCTGATCTAGAGACTGAAAGTTTTGGACTTCTTTTTGTTGTTCCCTATAAATTACCAAAGACGAGATTTGGGTTTCTGTTTGTTTTTTAACCCCACTCCATAAAAAATCGCATCTGAAAAAAGGAAGTAGGAATACTTTAACCATAGTTTTCCTCAACTCATAAAGAAAACTTGAGACAACACATTCACTTTCTTTTTTCATTTTTTAAAGTGCAAATTATATTGTTTATTTGAAGAAACTGAAGAAACTGACATGTCCTGTCAATTTGATTTTTATCATCCTTGCCAATGTGGGGTGATCGTGACTAGAACATTCTATGTTCCTATCTATAGAAGACAAGAAAAACCAGCACTCACACAGTAACAAATGTTGACAATTACCTTATAATTATATGTAGGTAATGTCACTGAATGAACTGAAATTACTGTGGAAATTATGCTGCTCTGTTATTTCAGTCATAAATGAATAGCATTCACATTCTGAGGCTAAATATAATTTACAAGGAATAGAACCCCCCCTGCCATTAATTAACGTGTGTATATCGTTCCTCTGACTAGCTGTGAAGCGATCTTTATAGCACCACTAGAAACAGAAAGATTCATCTGAGTTTGCACTCATGCTTTCCTGGTGCTACTTTCTTGATTTAAAACATCAGTGGCAGAACTTAGCTTTTGGTATCATCACAATGATTCAAAAGGCTAAAACATATCGTGTACTGCTGATCTCCAGTCCTGCTTCCCTTTTGCCTTCACAGGGCTAAGTGCGAGGCGGCGGCTAACTGCCTGGTGTGGCTGAAGTTTGTACAAATTAACTGCAACCGATCTGCTGTTGACGTTTCCCGTTTTGTTCTCTTTCTGCCACTGAAGTAACGCACTGTCAACTTTCACACGCTTCACACCTTCTTTGAGAATCTTAAATCTTAGCGCTGGTTTTATACAGTTTATTTTTAATGCATCTTCTATTTCTAGAAGAAACATAATGGCATCACCATTAGAGAAGTATGGGGTTTTACTTACCAATTAAACTAGGAAAGTAGAAAAAAAGGTGAATTTTCTTTTTTGCAATGGGTGCTTCCCAGCTATTTTGCATAGTCAAGTACCATTCAAACTTGGGAAGAGACTAATTCACTTTCTGATCCTCCTGAATTTCAAAAAGCTGTTTATGTGGTCAAGTATACAGACAATACTCCTGTCATGATAAATATTATTCCAGACCCTCTTAGCCAAATTACACAAGAATAAGAGGAGAATCTTATGCTGTAAGGTGTGAGGAACCTTTTGCTGGTGATGTTGCTATCTGCCTAAAACGAAATTAAACTTTGTAGGTTGGATGGTTTGTTTAAAATAGTTGAGCTGGAGCACAGGAATGTTCATCTTTGGGTTGTTAATACTGCTGTAAATTTGAGAGAAGGCAGACAAACAGACTGTAGATTATGTAAGAAACAAATCTCAACACTTACCAATGTACTCATCTTGATCCACAAAACCGTCTTCATTTTTGTCTATGTCTTCTAAGGTTTCCTGCAAAATAGTTTTGTATCAAAGTAATCAAGAGAGAACTGAGAATTCTGGCTACTCGCCTCTTCGATCATTTAACGTTTTGAGGCCTTGACCTGCCCTTGTACACATGCAAATATACTCTCACTGACTCCAGTGTGATTGCTGTTTATGCAATGAATATACTTTCACATGGAAAAAAATCCCTGCATGAAGGAACTGGACACCATGCTTAAGTTTTAAATTAGGGGCAGATTCAAGCTTGCATCAAACTCCTAGGTGCCACGTGTCAGCATACCCTTCCTTTTATTTTGGTGTAAGTCCATGCCCCAAGACTGTTTCTTGATTCCATTCAGGAGCTGTCTAAGTGCATTTAACAAGTCTTTCCTGTACTGAGAGCTCTAAATAAAGTCAATTACCTGAAAGGCATCCCTTTCTGTTCCCTGCTTAGCTATTATGTGTGTGTCTCTTTCTAAACCCGGCATGGAAAGGTTAGAGAAGTACTTCAAAGCTCATCCAAAATACAAAAGTAAAAATAATGGCATTGGTTTTTCTCTGCTTACTAAGACAACGATGTTTTTCATATGCTCAAACTCCTCTGGGTGAAGGAAAGCAGTGAATTCTTCACGAGTGGCAGCTAAGTCTCCATCTAGATCTGCGGTTTTGAATCGTCTTTCATCTCTGGGCAGCATTTTCTTAAAACTGTGCTGCTCAGTTGCATCTTGGAATTCTGCTGGATTTTCTGCAAATTAATCAAGATGATCTCAGAAGTATGCTCCTTTTAAAACATATTAACACAACAAGGCACCCCAATTTGCTGTTAGAGACTAGAAATACAAAGGCTTATTGCCAGAATAGCTGCTGTGTTAAAATGGAACTTCTCTTTCCTGTGAAGTCTTAAATTCAGGCGTCAAGTACTTGGTTTGATTTTTAAAGGCGACTTAGTAGTATACATAAATGTCTGATTAAGCCTTCTGTTGCAATCCAGGATAACGGATTTTGCAGTAACGTGTATTATCCTTCACAGGTTTATTTTTTTTTTTCCCATCTGCTTTTATAAGCACTGCTTAGGCAGTATTTGGGGTAGATTTCATTCACACAAGTTTTATTCTTCTCAGGAATCGGTATGATCTACACAACTTTTCAGTTTCAAAAACCAAGCAAAACAAAGAGAAGTGGTTTCAGAAGGTGGCAGACTGACTGAAATTATCTAACTCTATGCCTCTGCTACAGGGAACCTAACAATTATTTTCAGTTTAAAACAATGGTATTTTTTCAGGGTGTTCAGTGGCATAAAACGAATGATATTTTATATAATTTTTAAAATAGGATCACTAAATTGACTTCAAACGTGAAAAATACTCATAACAACTTCACAATTCACATGCTGGGAGACAAACACAGCTGAAAAAGACTAGGCCAGGAATCACAGATGGGAATTTTAAGTGTGCATTAACACAAGACCACAAGTTGTAGTTGTTCTCCAGATCTTGGGGAGCCTTACAGAGAGCAAAAAGGACTGAGAAGGGCTCCCAGGGATACTGCTGCAGGGATTGCGTGTCAAATATTTCCTTCCACAAACATAATAAGCTCATTTTTAACCTAAGGTACACTTTGGAATTATTACTGCTACTGGAAGCTTGCTCCAGAAACTGCCTCTATGGTAGGTAGGTATTGTTTTCTCATTTCCAGCAAGTATAAATGGTCAATTAATACTGATTGATTGTTCTGTCAGCATTGCCCTTTAGCTTAAGCAATCTCTTCTCCTCCTTTCCCTTCGTTATCTTATAAAAAGGAAAAGGAATGGGGGGGGCAGAAAAAGATTCAGGTATATGTTTTAATACGTTTCTTTTGCCTGATTTGTTACAGTTTCCATTTGCAGTTGATCACAGTCTGAAACACGTTATTCTGCAAGAACTATTTTAACCAATAATTTTGCTATAGCTCAGACCCAGTCTAAATTTTTAGCATCTAGATTCTTAAGTTTTTAGAGAGACTGAGTTAAATACTGGTTATTTACACCTTATATTACTTTTTAATTAAAGTACCACTTTGAATGTTAAAAAAAATATATATTTCTAACTTGAGGAGACTTGAATTCAGCTTTGTCACTGCATTTAATAATCCTCTACAAAACATTCTGCGTGCTGGTGACCCATGTGGAAACGGCTGCAATAAACAACTAAGAAGTGCTTTTGACCTCTGAGCACCTATAAAATTTGATGCGATTTTGCAAAAGTCCTAAATGTGACACCAAGCGCCTGTTGACTGCAAGGCATGAAACCATACCTTGTAATCTCAATAGTCTCTGAGCATATACTCTGAAAATGTTATCTTACCGAGATAATAACCATATGTGGCTTGTTTGTATTCTTCCCAGGCAATTTTATTGTCTTTGTTTAGATCATAGTCTTTCCAAACTTTAGCCACGTTTTCATAGATATAGCGTTTCTGTACCCGTTTAATCCAGTTCTTTAATTCTTCTGTTGTGAGATAGCCATCTTTGTTGTCATCTATTCTATCCACAATCTTCCTGTAAAAAGAGACCAGCATCCTTAAGTGTTGACAGAAAACAAACTGCATGTCAGTGCAATTTTAGCAATCTTTATCTGGCCCTGACTTTCCACAAAAACGGAATGCCCAAAACTTATAAAGCTGTCCTATTGGTTAAGGCTCTCCTGCGTTTTGCAGATTATCTTACAAGGATATGTCTCTCTTCATTATTCAATACTGCTACGAATAATTGAAATGCAACTCGCATGATCAAAATTAGTGAACAAAGTACCTCAGTAACACCTGGATTTCCTAGGTTGTATCTACTAACTTAGGGGGACCTGTTCTTCACCGTCAATAGGGAGTGGCTGTGCTGGGCTCAGAGAAGGAGACACTTCACTTCACTTTGGGAGAAAGCCTGTAGTGGAGCTTGCTGCAGGCAACCAGGTCAAATATCTAAGATTTCATGTACACCTGCGGTTTCTCTGGTGGCTTTCCAGCAGACTGACACTAGGGTGGAGTGAGTTATATGGCTTTGTGATGCTGGGCATGTGCACCACGTACAGACTTCCCTTCCATTCCTGTCCCTCCACTCCTACTTCTTTTCTTTCTTTCCCACTGAAATGTACTATCACTTGTGTTTCTAGGAATGCCTGTTACTTGCTAAAGCAATAGTTAGTCTGAAGCAGGCCTCCAGTCATTGCTGGCACTTGGGATACAAGCCACTGTCTTGTGTGAAGCTGCAAGCCGCAAGTCCTGTAGAAAACAGCAGGAGTGAGAGGTACTGGTGTGCTCCCAGGGAAATGTCCAGCTTTGAAAAGTTCTGCACGCAGCTGCAGACAAAACCAACCCGAAAAACTATGTTAAAAAAAAAAGAAGTGGCAATGCTTTTCTCTACCATTTAGGTTCTCCACAATAGATCTCTCAAGGGATGCCTGTTAATTGCTAAATGCTGCCAGTTTGAGTTTGAGCTCGTAAAAGTGCCTTCTGTCCCAGCTACAGTGGTAGACCAGATGATAAAAACCTTTATCTAAAATAAGAATGCAGCTTTAATCCCATATCTTGAAGGTAAGCTTGTCATAACATTACTATATTCTGAGCACTGGCCTGTGGAAAACTAGGTACCCTGTTCCTGGAACCGGGGCAGTTAGCACCACGCCTCTTTTGCAATCCAGGTTGGCTTTAGGCACATCAGCAGTTTTAACCCTTGCATCACCGCTTGTGAGGTACAGGAGCAAACTGTCTGTAGTTGCACTGCACCTAGTTCTGTGACCACCCAGTGGCCAGCTCGAGATAATCTGAATGACCATTCCCCATAGGCTCAACCACCATGCCTATGGACTAGTTCTATGTCATTTCTAAGACACCGTAAGGGCATGAGTTGACTTGTCTAAATCCTGACTTGAGATTCAAAAGGTGACCTCCTTAAATCTCTAGGCAGCCAAAGGACAGAGGGAAAAGTTCTGTAAGTTCTGTACTTTTAAGTATTCTTTCACCACGGTTCTCTGCAAAGAAACCAACCCTGGCCAACTGGAACGGCTCAACTAGTGAAGCGATGTCTTTTCCTGAGCCTTAGCTATGAAAGTGTCAAGTAACGTCAAATAACAGCAGCAGCTTCTGCTGAATTTCCAGCGATCTTGTGAGTCCGATAGTATCAAACTGAATTTATGAACATGCTATTTCTGATCTGGGGGGGGGGGGGGGGGGGGGGGCGGCAAGGGACTGCTGAATTTGCTTTCTGAATTAGTAAAGTATGAATTAACTGACTGGAAAACCTCTCCGCTTTTGTATAAATCTCATAGCGAATTGATTGCCAAGGGTCTCTTTCACTGCACGATGGACTGTACTTATCAATAGAGTTGCCCCACAACGAATTTAATTGGTTTAGCTGGTATTTCTTTCTATTGTTAAATGTATTAGTTGTAATAAATGATTCTGCTAGTAGCTCTTCAGTATTTTTAACATGAAAGAAGTCAGGACCTTTTACCAGAAAATGTTTCATGCCTCTTCTTTTTCATCTGTTTTTAGAGGTCCATTGCATCCATGTGCACTATTTCACTCTGATTCACAGTTGCAGACGGGGACAAAGAAACAGTCTTGTCTACAGGCTCCCAGAGGCATAGGTAAGAAGCTATTGTATGGACTGTGCACCTCGCTTTTTATAGTGATAATTACCTGTAAAATGGCTCAGGATCATTCTAAGTTTTGTAGCAGAGCTAACTGTACACTGATCAGTCTGCAAAGCCTTAACGCTTTTACTGAACACAGCAAAAATTCAAGGAGCACGTTAACAGACACAAAGTGCCAGCCTGCACACAGGAATTTACACGCACAAGTGTGTGATACCTGAAAGCTTAGCTTTCTCCCTTTAACTGAGGTGGGGTTACAGTCAGTATTAGTTTTCCACCTCATAATGAAAAAGCTAACGGGCACATGTAACTGGTACACACAACCTGCTACTACCCAGATTTAAGCTGCCAGTCTGCAAAGACATCTGGTGGTGAAATGAAGTTGGGGCAAGTAAATCATGGCTATTAAGTGGCTGAAAGAGGAAGGCTTCCCCTCTGCACCTGATGTGTGTACAACTGTATCTTGATAAACTCTGGCCTTGGTGTGTACAAAAAAACCAGAAACATTGATATTGTGAGGATCTGTAACCATCCTCTATGTTCTCTGAAAACGACAGGCAAATGACATCACAAATGGCAGGGAGAAGGTTCAGAGGACTGCAGCCCTGCTCCCCTCCTCCTTAGCCCATCTCCAGTCCTACGCCGCCCTTGGATGCTGCACCAGGATTACGTCATGCTTCTCCAGAGCCAGGCAAGTTGTGGTACCACGCGTGGGTGGGCAACGGGTGATTCTTCCCTTGTCAGGTGATCCAGTGCAGGAGGACAGGGAGAAGGGATGCCCCTGTCATGGAATCTGTCATAAGGGCAGGTGCATTCCCCGGCCATGACAGGATTATGGGCTGGTATGTGACATGATCTCAAACCAAGATCATCCTGCGCAGCTGCCCCTCCACTGAGGCTGCAGGTAGCTGAGTTGGCAGGGCTTTTTCTGTATATTAGCTAGCTCCTTTTTCTTTGCTGGGAGAAGGTGAGAGTACCTTTGCAGGACTGCTGTCCGGTCCTGGGATTCCAATCCCAGCATTGGCCACTGGGATGACCAATGTGCTGCCACCCTCCCTGAGCAAGGTGAAACGACTTACAAATGCAGCAGCATGCACTTTGGTTAGAACAGCAGAATAGACGTTCCTGTTTTTTCCTAGAAAGCATTTAAAAATAGCTTTTCATTAAATCTGTCTTCTTCCTAAAAGCCAGTCGCTTGCTGTGAAGTGACACTATGCGTAACCCTCACTCACTGCACAAGTTGCCTGTAACAAAACTGTTTTTTTTCAGTATATCTGATTATTAAACCACAACAAAAAGTGAAATGTTTTAAAAATTCTCTCTCTCCTCTACCTCCCAGAATGCAATCTGAAATGACAAGGTTAGGAAATGTTGAAAGTTACGAAACTTTCCCACAGGGTCCCCCAGGAACCACATCTCCGATGTTCTGCACAGTGCTTACCCCACAATGTGGGCTTTGGTCCTCAGAGGGACACTTTAGTTGCCTCTATTTAAAAGGTTATTGACTGTGGCTATAGCTTAACGTGCCACTGTCACCTCTCCAAGGTACACACAGTGAGACCGTGAAAAGTTAAGCTTCTTCCCTTGCTGAGTTAGCGTTTGTAAAAACTGTTTAAGAACAGCTCTACTGTTAAATTATACCCCCAAGTGAAATGTCCATACTGGTGTAAGTACGTACAATTTTAAAAAGGCCTGTTCATTTTAGTGAGAGGCTTTATGAGAGTCTAAGTCACAGACCACGTACACTAAGTGAGAACATGGTTTCTTTTGCTCCTTCTTGAAACAATGTGGATCACATTAGTCATTTCTGACAACCACTTTACCTGTTTACTCACTGAGATATACTTAAATAGTATGCTGCCAAGGGAGGTTGTGGAGTCTCCCTCCCTGGAGATACTCAAAACCTGCCTGGATGTAGTCCTGTGCAACACGCTCTAGGAGAACCTGCTTTGGCAGGGGGGTTGGACTAGATGGTGTCCAGAGGTCCCTCCCAATCCTGACCATTCTGTGATACTGTGACAGCTTCCAGAGCGATCAAGAGGTTAGCTGGTAAGATAACAGTGATACTGCACTAAGAATTATGATGGAACTAGACAGACGTACGAGTAACTACCACTCCCCGTGGAAGGGAAGCAAAGGCAAACGTTATCTTTTAGAACAAGCAGGTATTTTAAACTATTTTCTTGTTAGTAACTACATAAAAGGATCTTTCTTTAACTACTGTTAAACTCAGTTCTAATTAGTGATCTGCCTTCCTGTAGGTGTAAAGGAGGTAGAAGTAGTACAGTAAGGCAACTGTTGCACAGACTGTTCTTGGCACAAAGAGCAGCATGGAAGCACGAGCAACGCTGTAAGAGAGTGGGCAAAGACGTCACAAGTGGAAAAGCTGCGGGAAGATGGCTTCAAGTGGACTTGTAAATGGAGCTGTAAAGAAGGAACGGTTCAAACTCGATTCACACTAATGAGGTCCCGGCAAATGACCCAGAGGTAAGGAGCTGTAGCAGCAAACCCCTCCAGCAGCAGGTGAGGTCTGTCCAACACCAGGCACAGCACCACATACGGCAGTTCGCTCCACGAGGCTTATCGCTGTAGGACTAGGAAAAGGCAGGAGAGAAAAACGCAGAGGTGGTGAACCGTCGGGTGCTCGTTTCCAAAACCAGCGGGGAGCGGACGAAGCCTGACCGCCGGCGTACCGCCGGCTCCGCGGGGCTACTGGGCGCTACCGGGGAGCCGGAGCGAGGCAGGCGGCGCCCAAAGTCCTCCAGCCCCTCTCCCCCGCTAAGCCGAGCCCCCTCCTCCGCCCCTCGGGCGCGGGGAAAGGCAGCCCCGCACCGCCCCCTCCCGCGGCCGCCCCGCCGGGCCCTCCCCCTGCCACGTTTCCGCAGGCCGCCGAGCTGTCGCGACCGGGCGCAGCGCCCCCCCCCCCCCCCCTTACCCCAGCCTTTCCCGGCTCTCCTCCGGGCTGAGCTGGTCGAAGCTCCGCGCCTCCTCCTTGCCCAGGAAAGCTTCGTGGTCGTACTGGAAGCCCGGCCGGTCCTCGTGCTGCGCGGCGCCGGGCCGCGCCCGCTCCTGCCGCGCCGTCGGCTTGCCCAGGCCGCCCGGCAGCGGCAGCAGCGCCAGCGCCAGCGCCAGGCACCACGCCGCCCCGCCGCCCGCCATGCCCCGCCGGCGCCCCGCTCCCAGAGTCCCGACGCGGCGGCGGCGACCCGCACCCCTCCGCTGCCCGGCGCCGGGCCCCGCACCCCGCACCCGCCCCTCGCACCCGCGGCCGGCCCGGCCCCGCTCCTCCCCCGGCCGGTCACGGGGGGCGGACGCGATTGGGCAGCGCGGCCCGGCCCGGCGCCACGTCTGCAGAGCGGCGAGGGCCGCGGGAGGGCGGCGGGGGCCCGCGGGGAGCGGAGCGGGGAGCGGAGCGGGGAGCGGAGCGGGGAGCGGAGCGGGGAGCGGAGCGGGGAGCGGAGCGGGGAGCGGAGCGGGGAGCGGAGCGGGGCGCTCCCAGCCCGCTGCCGCTCGCTCGTCACCCCGACGTGCCGAGCCCGCTCGGCTGGGAGCCGCGTCAGCGCAGAACAGCGGCTCGTTTCTGCCTCTCTCGGTCCGTGTGGTTTGTCCGTCCCGCGCATCGGGGCTCGTGGTTCCCGCTGACCTCCCAGGCTGGTTAGGAAAGGACAAAGCCATGGTTTGTGGGTTTGTTTTTTTTTTTTCTTTTCGAGGCAAGTAACAATAAGGCTACAAGTGGGAAAAAAACAAACCCTGTGGCTCTGTCTTGAGCGTTACCCAACAAATGTAGAAACAAAAGGTTGTCAGCGCTCCCGCAGGGGATATTTATCATAACAGCATCGCTATCGCTGCACGGGAAGCGCACTCAGGATCCTGAAAATTGCAGGAGAGCGAGCCCAAAACATTTAGCAGGGAGAAAGGTTTCAGTTTTTCCTTAAGTTACAATTTGTTTTGCTGAAGTTTGTAAAATCCTCTAGCCATTTTCAATGAAACATGCACCTAGTATAACCCCTTTTTCTCCGTTATATCCTTAATTCACTGCTAGGGAGGACCATCGTTGTGTGCAACATGTTATACATTAATGATCCCACTCCTGAGGGGCCCTGTTTTAAACTGTATGGCCGGACCATGCAGGTAAGTGTCACCACCAGGGCTTGTCTCTCTGTCATCGCTTTGGACCTGAGGGTACTGCTAGCTTCAAATTGCAGTGCCTGATTTGTCAGCCCGGCCCACAGAGTATATAAACCGCATTTATGATGTGGCCTTTGGCTGTACCACAATTGCTGACGTGCAAGACGCTGAACCAGACCACTACCTCCCTTCCACTGTTGGTATCCTGGTAGACATCCTTTTGACCTAAACCTCATGTGTAGCTGAACCGTGCTTGGCACAGGGCTTGGCTGTAATGACAGCAAAAAGGTGGTGTCAGAGACTTCCACGGTTGCTGTTTCCTGCCTTCTGTGACTCACACAAAGCGTGAACAAGGGCCATGCAGGGCTAGGGGTGTTTTTGCTTCAGAACCATTGGCGACAGCAGCAGATTTCAAACATTTAAACAGTCTATATGTTGGTTTGTTACTTGAGTTTAGACAGCATGAAACACTGAGCCCTTTTCCCTTCAGTCACACGAGCTGCCCTTTGCTCTAGGCCTGGATAGACTGTCCTCTAGGTGCGCGTCAGTGCTGTTTTGGTGAGAGCTGCGATATGCATACGGCAGCTTGAAAATGGTTCAGCTGATCATGCCAGCTGCGTTTGAGTTTACAAAGCTAGTGAGATGCAATGCTCTTATTGTTTGGGGTTTTTTGTATTAAGCATATACCTGTAAACCAGAGTTTTCCTTTGCATATTCAGGAATCTTGTTATTTATGCACTAACTCAGATACAGCTCTCTTTTGTGTCTCAGTCTTCTAATGTTCCTGTCCCTGATTGCTACATCTATAATATTATTCCAGAGGTGAGGTGAGGCTGTGCTGAGGTGTGAATTTTTACCTTCTCAGGCCGGTATTGGCTGGGGTAGAGTTAATTTTCTTCCTAGTAGCTTGTATGGGGCTATGTTTTGGATTTGTGCTGGAAACGGTGTTGATAACTCGGGGATGTTTTAGTTACTGCTGAGCAGGGCTTGCCCAGAGCCAAGGCCTTTTCTGCTGCTCACCCCACCCCAACCGCGAGCAGACTGGGGGTGCACAAGAAGTTGAGGGGGGAACACAGCAGGGACAGCTGACCCCAACTGACCAGAGGGATATTCCATACCACGTGATGTCATGCTCAGCATGGAAAGCTGGGGGGAGAAGGAGGAAGGAGGGACATTCACAGTGATGGCGTTCGTCTTCCCAAGTAACCGTCACACGTGGTGGAGCCCTGCTTTCCTGGGGCTGGCTGCACCCCTGCCTGCCGAGGGGAAGTGGTGAATGAATTCCTTGCTTTGCTTTGCTTGGGCACACGGCTTTTGCTTATTAAAGTGTCTTTATCTGAGCCCATGAGTTTTCTTGCTTTTACTCTTCTGATTCTCTCCCCCATCCCACCGGGGGACAGTGAGTGAGCGGCTGTGTGTGGCTTAGTTGCTGCCTGGGGTTAAACCACACCACTTCTCGATCCGCATGGTGCTGGAGTGTGCTGCTAGTTAAGAGGTCAAGTCATTTGCATGGGTAACAGGTATGTTTTACTCTCCGTTCACCCCATCAGCGTTGTAATCAAACATCAGCTTGGTGTTTGATCTTAGTAGCAGAGGAATATGAAGTTATTTGAGGGATGTGGGAAATGAATCTATGTGTTCTGTTGTCAGAACAATTTGGAGTTGCTTCTGTGAGAAAAGCTGCAGTGTAAGAGTAATGCAGAGTGGGCTAAGTGCATCCGTCAGCGTTCATTTGAAAGCTCCAGGCGTTGGGAGGTCTTGCCTCGGGGATGTGGGTTCTGGCCATCGGAACATTTTAATTTTGCCCTGTGTTTGGGTCCAAGTGTGAGCGAGCCCTGAAATGTGATGATCTTATGAAAGATGGGAAATTACGAATGTTCTGATCCCTCCAGACTTGGTTTGAGACCATTGGTAATAACAATAAAAATTTGATTAATCCAATGTGACTTTTTGTGGAAAAGGAAAGATATTGCAATTACTTGTGCTTAGAGAGCTGAAGTGTTAGATTTTAATGCTGAGAATAGACTGCATGTTCAGTCAAAACAGTTGTTGATCTGGTCAGTCTTACTGTTGCCATATTTTTGTATCACTCAGATTAACGTTTACAGATTTTGCTGTTGGGCTATCGTGAACTCATCAAACACCTTGAACTCTCAATTCTCTGTGGAAAGTCATGCCTTCAGCTCCTTTTACTCAATTCACAAAATGGTAGAAGTTTCCTCTTAAATCCTTTATCCACAACACTTGTTTCTTAAAATACTGAATAATTTTCTCTGAAATGTTGGTATTTTCTGTTTTATTAGTATTACTATGAACACCTCTGCTGAGAGAAACCTACTGCTAGTGAATGGTTAATATTAATTAGGTTTAGAATTTTAGGTGCTGGTTTTGTAATCCACACTTCTTACAGCAATGCCTCTGAGTTTCATATACATAAGGTTTCTTTGAAACATTGCAAAATACCAGGTCTGCAACATCGATAATGTTTTTTAGCAATACATTTATGCAGCAGCAGGCATGCTGGGTAGTTTATAAGCTTTTAATGAAATGCTGGCAGATATTAGGGTTTTATGGGCTGGAAAACAGTGCAAATCAAAGAGCTTTGCTTACTGTTTATAGCATTTTTCCCCTGAATCTAACAATATTTATCTCACTTTTTCTGTCTTGCGTTTTGCTCTTCACATATTTACTTTCCCTTTCACTGATAAACTTACAGTCAACAAACTATTTTGTTTGAAACATACTTAGAGCTACAATATGCCTGTTATCACGTGGGTGTAGTTACCTGGACAAAGCTCGAGACAATTTGTTTCACATCCTACTTTG
The DNA here is from genome assembly GCF_034619465.1 of Leptosomus discolor. Taxonomy (NCBI): domain Eukaryota; kingdom Metazoa; phylum Chordata; class Aves; order Leptosomiformes; family Leptosomidae; genus Leptosomus; species Leptosomus discolor. Next base: position 19,579,645 of record NC_141402.1, on the reverse strand, counting down.
TCTTCAGTCTGCATTTATCCTAACGAGGGTACACTTATATCTTGCATCTTTAGTCAGTATTTCTGGATATCATTAACTGTGCCTTTCCTGAGGCCATGTAAATGATCCCTAAGGGATGCCATGTTTTCTGATTGCCTGCTGGCTTGTACATGTTCTCATCGTGCTTTCAGTAGCAAAACTCTTCTCAGAGCATATTATCTCTATCAGTACGTTTTTTCAAGTCTCATCCGCTAAAATAGTCAAAATACTTGATGGTGTAATAGTGTAGCTTTCCAAGTAAGGACCTTTGTGTAATCTTACTTACATTTGAAGTCCATATTGAAACTACAATGAGATTCAGGCCTAAAGACTGGGTCATAGTTTGGACTGAAAGGATATACTGAAAGTATGAGTGATGTAGCGTCTAACAGTTCTTAGAGTGCAAATATATCCTCGGTTAAAAAGTCATCCTGCAAAACTGCTTGAAATCTTCCTTGTCTAAATCTTTACGAACTGTGCAGCATTCTTGACCATCACGCAAAGACACACTTGTCCTGGCATTGATACTTTTCTTGTTCTTTCCTTTGCAAAATTAATTTGTTTATTTCCTGCTTACAAGCAGTACCTCATGGAGCTTGGCTCCGTTTACACAGAGATCCCTACGTAACTAGGTAAAGCACTGATACACTCACTGGGTTCCTCATCAACAAATCGAGTACATTTCAGAGTTTCCTGTAGCTATGATTAATAGTCCCCTGAGGCAACCTGGAGGAATGAGAGAGTAGATTTAACTCAGCAGTCCAGGCTCTTATGGTGGCACTTCGTTATCAGGGACTGATGGTTTTCTGGGGCTGGATGCTGAAACAAGTGAGCTGAACTTACCAGTGGCAAGTGTAGAGAAGTACCATCGTTCTTAGGGGCAGCATGGCAGGCTGACCGGCTTCCCAGGGAGAACTGTGAAAGGCTGGGTCTGGGACTAGAGCCTAGTTCAGCACTGAAAAGATGTATTCTGCAGCTCAGTTAGGGAAAATGATGATCTTTGATGAGAACTCTTGTTATTAGGAGGTAAAGATGAATGTCTGCAAGAACTTGTTGTTCAGAGAAGCTACAAGTGGAAGACAGAACGGTTTTTATCCTCCTCAATTCTACTATACTCTGTAAATCCAGAATAACTAAATTATAGTATTTCTCTGTACATGGAACAAATGATTTGTTTGGATGGATATAAGACTAATGTATGTCACCTCAAGTTAAATTATAGAAATATATTTTATATTTTCCAGATTTATAGTTTACATTCCAGTTAGCCTAATGTGCTTTATTCAGATCATAGCAGCAGCACTGCTTTTTAAAACCTTGTCTTTTCCTGAGGGCACAGAGCACCTTCATCAAAGTTGTTGAAAAATTTCCACTGACACCAATAGAAGCTGTTTGTATACAGTGCTGCTCTATTTTATTGGAAACGTAGTTGTAGCAGTATTTCAGAATGAGCTTTCTAGTCTAACTTATTTTGGATGATCTAGCATTAGATACCCTGTATTTGTATTTTCAGCCAAATTCTGCTAGGTGTTAGTTGCTGTCTTCAGCTTGGGTGTACAACTGTAGAGGGATGGTAACTTTTGTCTCAGCTCCTGTGGGAAACTAGAAGTGAGGAGATCAGAGCACAGTCAGATCCCCACCTGCAAATAGCATCAGAAACATTGCGGGAGGGGAAATGGGGGAACTTTCAGAGAATGCCATTGATTAGACTTTGTTTTGGCCTGGCCTGAATAGCTGCTTCATCCCAACACCATGTCCCTTTTCTTCTTTTTTGCATGAGCGTGGTCTGCGTCACACCTCCTCCTTCTCTTCTTTTCATCTGTTTGTGCCTAGCTTGCCCAAAGCAAGTTTCTTGACATAATCTACCCAAAATAATAATGCCAATACCATGAGGTTGACAACCTTGTTTGCTCTGTGTGATAAACCGCTTTTCTTGCTCTCTACCTTTCTCATCTGATTGCGCTGTAAACCTTTTGGGCAGGGATTTTCTACTGTTTCTACCGATGAGTTTCTGGTTACTACGAGTGGTTACTGTTTCTACCTGTTTTCTACTGAGCCTGTGCAGTGTCTGGCTCACCTGGGCATAGTCTGAGTTGGCCCTTAAGGTACTATTGTCAATAAGCGTAGTTAACAACAATTTTAGATCACTTGAGAGCAGTCTTAAAGTTTTTCTTTTATCAGGAATCTTTGTGATTAGTGTTTTTTCAGACATTTACATTTTGAAGTGTATAAAAAGATCCTTTGCTTCTGACAGCATGAATCTGTGCGCTGTATGTGCAATTTGCCCTGGTAATTACTTATGTATGGTGATAACCATAGCAACATCCCAGGTAGATAATGTCATGCAAATTACTGCAGCTCCAGGGATGGAAGATGTTAATACAAGTATGTACTCGCGCCCCTGGTCTTCAACATTTTGCAGCAACTCTCCCTTCCCCTCCCCCATATGCGTTGGTTTTACATTTCCTTTCCTCGCTATGATCAGGAAGGAAAAGAAAACATCTTGCTATTTTTCTCATCGGTATTCACATAGAGGGAGGGGGAGAGTGGTCCTTCAGTGTCTCTGTCATGAATAATTTTGTACGCACAGTGGAAATTCCACAGTGTATGTAGGGCATAAAAGTCTAGAGACTTGGACACACTGCAGGGCCGTGTTGTGCTTAAACCCGAGTTCTTGCATTTGTAAACACAGAGTGTGAGTATGTGGGGGTGGAATTGTAGCCACAGATATTTAGACTGAGGTATAAACCTCCTCAAATCATTTACAGAGGATATGGGAGAGCAGCTTTGTTTTTCAAAGCAGACATGCTGTAGCTGAATACTTATCGAGGCCAGTGCATTGTTACTGAAATGAAGAAATAGCAGAGAGGAAGCTGGTAACAGTTATCCCTTGTTTGGTCATAAGCAAAAGAAACCAAAGCATCTGTATGAATGCTGGTCTGCATGTACACTAGTCCTTGCGTAACCTTGGAACCCTGGAGGTATGAAAATAAGATAAGCCTCTAACCTGTAACTAGAGTCTTTTGTTAAAGATTAAAAAAAGCAGGTAAAAAATGGTTAAGTAAAGGTTTTGCTTTTCTGGTAAAGAATGAAATTGTTGCTGTTTTTTTTTGCTTTGTGGTTAAATAGTGGGACTGTGGGTGTTAGTCCTGCAATCGGTGCTGAAGTTACTGATTACTGAAGGCTGCACTGCCCCAGCCGTTAAAAGAGGAAATACCCTGATTAAACAGGCTGGAGATTTGCAGAGAGTCAGAGAAAGACTGTGCAGGCAGCCAAAGGCACATATGTAGTCAGATCCCAGTTTGTAAGGAAAACGTTCCCAACACGACTCGAGCTGCTCATTAGGCCAGCACTGAACTGTCTTCATCGTCAAAACATGGTCTTTCTCAAACAGAACCATGATCAGGAGAGGAAACAAAATTATTGAAGTCACCGAGCAACTTTATTTGTGCTAGAGGTAGTAGATGTGGAGAGTGTTAATTAATCGGAGATTAAAATGCTGCCAATCTGTATCCCTAGGTATCTGTACAGGGGTGTTTGCCACTCTTACAGGTCTGCTTACAAATCCCATATTGTAAGGTTTAGTCTTTCCCCCTCTAAATTCTCTGTGAATTGGCAATTCAATACTTTACCCAATGGTAGCACTGATAGCGCTTTTCAGCCGTGCCAGGCTGCCAAGAGTTGCTGTTGGTGGCAGTGGAATTTGAAAGGTACCCATGTGCAGGCAATCCAGTTTGTTGTTGAACCTTGCAACAGCCCTTGGAGCTACAGACATCCTTGATTTACACGGGAGTTTTTAAAAAAAACATCTGCTAGCATGCCTACCTAAGAAAAACAAACTGCACCAGAAAAAATATATAAACTCAGGCTTTTTATAATCTGCCAGACACTATTGAGCCTAATTGTCTGCTGGAGTTTTTGCCTGTCTGCCTGCTTTACATACAATGGACATTTCTTTGTCATTTCTGTATTCGGCATGTGATTGCCTGAGGATGGCCTCTCCTTAGACTCCATATCACATTGAAGGGAACAGTAGATGCCTTGGAATTATAGGAATAACCAAACTGAGGTCCTGGCAAGTTAAAAACACACTCTCTTCAAAATAAAATTTGTAGTAACAGCAGTGCTAGAGCTCCTGAAACCCTGTTTATAGGCCACTTTCTTTGACTGACCAATATCACAACCAGTCAAAACACTTGACTGTTATTCTCCAGAAAGCCTCCGTTTTCCACAGCTAGGATGTCTTCTTCAGGGCTGAACTGACCTCTTCCTAAATAAGTTCAGGGAGCAGTGGGGATCATCACTGGCATATTTTTTTATTTCCCTGTGGTCTTGTTGTTAAAGCGTACGTCTCCATGGTTTTGATTTATTATTTCTATTCACAGAGCGAGGTATTATTAACACTGGATTAAAAATGAAGAGGCTGTAAGTAACCTAGGGATGTCTTAGAAACAGTGTCAGTTCTTAATGAAATTCGTAGCACAGGCGTTCAGTTGAAGATCTTAAAAGTTCATCACAGAAACTGCTGACATAGCAAAGCTTCCCTCAGAGCTGCAGTATCATTCCGACACAGGGAAAAATGTGTGCGTGAGAAAAGATTTGCCTAGGTTTAATGCTACATGTGTGGTTAACGTTGGGTTTAATGATTCTGGTTCCCTGCTCTAGCACAGGTGTTGCCTTCCTCCCTGCGCTACGTAGTCTCCATGTTATTTGTTTGTAGCTGACAAAACTAAGGGAACCGGCCAGCATGTGAAAAACTACTGTATTAGCCAGCTGTGCACTTTGTATTTAACCAGTGGATATATTTTATCAGAAAGCAAAAGAAATAATATTAAATTCATATGTCAAAAAAGCGTGTGTGTTTAACAAATAATATTTGATGTGCATGATTTTATTTACTGTCTCTTCTCCTCACTTTTTCCGCCTCACCAGTTGCTCACCTTCGCTAGTTTATGACACGATGTTCAAGGAAATGTTGCGTTATCACATGCAGCAGACATCAACAGAGAGAAATTGGCTTGTCATTAATAATAATTGTAAACAGAACCCTACAATAAACGCTGCTTTTAGCCACCACCTCTGCTTCGTGAGTGCAGAAGTGAAACAGCATCCCCAGCTCTCATCTGTTGATCATTTTTAACCCAGGGTTAAAAACTCCATGTGCGAAGGTCAAGTGTAGATGAGATGTATCACAGGGCTGAGAGATGCATAAAGGCTGTAGCTGCAGAGCAGCCTGGAAAAGTAGGTATCCAGGGGAACGGGGAAACTCAGCTTTCTTTCCTAGCTCTTTCTTAGGGTGTCATTAACCGGCAAGCTTCTGATTAAGGCTGACCATTTTGTGTCTGTTGTGCCAGGGGAGAAATGGCACAAGAAGCCCTGGTAACAGTTCACTTCCTGAGACCCACGTGGATTCCTTGGTTACTCCCGCGGAGATTTCTGAAAGGTTGGTATGGCCAAGAGCAACCGTGGCTGTGCGATGTGTGTTCCAGTGGCTGCCTCCTGATTCCTTCTGTCTCCCAGCCTTCAGACCCGACAGTGGCTTTCCTGCCTGGATTAAGGTACTTGTTTTGACAAATACTGGGGCCTGAGAAAATAGCTTGCAGTTACTTTCTAAAGTAAGCTGCAGCAGACGTGCTGCAGGCTGACACCTCTGTGGTTTAGGGTGTAAGTAAGTGGGAAGAAACATGAGCGCTCAGCCCTCAACAGGCAGTTTGGCTTCCTGGGAGAAGCAGAACAGGGCTGGCTTGGAAGTTAAAGGGGGAAACTGCCTCTAAGCTTAGACATTTTGTTATGGACAATATTTAGCACAATTACCTGCTGAAATTAAACTACCTTTAAATAGAGGCATGCCAACTGCAAGACAGGTCTGTCCAATGTCCACTGAAATGAGCTGAAAGCATTTTAGTAACTTTAGTGAATTTGGTTTAATTGTCAACATTACAAAACAACACTGCCCAGCTTTTGGGACGGGAAGTGCAGTATACTGTAAGCAATATGAATTCCTTTTTCTCTTTTTTGAATCACTAATTTTTATTTAAGCTTATCACACGAACGAATCATAAACTGCACACGACCTTAAATGCAGACATAATGTACATCACTGCGATAATAGAGAAGCTGTGCTCTTTTAACCAGCCAGATGAAATAGAAATAGGCATATTGAATGAGTTCTCCTCAGTGAAACATTCAAATTCCTTATTTTTCCGAATCTTTAAATTCTAACTTGTCTGTTAAGGATACAAAAGTGTAATTACACTTAAATATGCTCACAAAGGACAACACATCAAATAAATTTCTTCAGACAACAATACATGAATGCCTAAAGACTTGGTTGAAAGACTTTCATCCACGGCCTTGCACTCAATACCTTTTCTGAGTTTTGCTGTACATTGGCTATTTGGAATTTACAAACCGTTCAACCAGAATGCACAACAATTGCAGTTTTGAGTGTGTATAAATAGCAATCGTGTAGGAAGAGTTTGCTGCTTCAATATGTTAATTAAGAGAAGTCTACATTTCCAATTATTGTTTGGTAGCCATGAAGGCCGCAGCACACCAGATCCTAACTGATCGCAAGTATAGCAAACTAGATGGGCAAAGCCAAAACATCTATGGAAAAATATGTTAACTAGTGCCAGAATTCTGAAGTGAGTAGGAGATTATTTAGATAAACTGAGTTATGAACTGAAACTAGCTATAGTACACAGTTGTAAATGTCAGTGAACCAGACAACTTAGTTCTTTGCCTGTGAAGTAATGTTGGAACGCATATTATGTGCAGTTTATTTTTAAATATAAATATGGGATTACCTTTTAGGTCGTGAAACAGGATCATGTAGGCAACAACAGTACATCTAGGGTCTTCTATGAGTGAAAACTCTTGTGTCAAATATGGTTAGTTTAGTAGGGTTGATGGGCTTTATTCAAGGTTCCTAGAATTTATCTGCCAAGCATAAATAATTATTTAACAACTAATAGGGCAAGGCCAGAAATATAATAGCTTTTATGTTGAAATTAACATCAAGTGATCTGTAGACATCTGCTAAGCAAGCCAAATGTGGTCTATGTGCTGTATGTTTTGCCTCACTGCCTCAAAATAACAAGCAGTGCTTATATTTGGAGGGGCAGTTTTCCTTGTTGAAGTGGAAAAAAAATGTTCTGATAGAAAAGCACTTGCACTGTTAGGATCAAGTGTGTGATGAACATTAAATAGCCCTACAAATTTAAATAATGCTCGATGCTGAGATTTCAGCCTTGCAAATGCTCGTTTCCTGATGTGTGCTTACTGTGGTTCAGAGGGAAGTGAAAGTCCTTTCTTGTTAGAAAGAAAACAGAGTATCATCCAGTACATTCCAGCCCTTAGCTGTTGCAGCTTTCTGGGGTCCAGTAAGTGTGGGAGCCTGTGCCCCAGTGAATTTATTTTTCCAAAATGACCAGAAGGGTGAGGGAAACATAAGAAAAGCCACAGCATCAAGAAAGCCTGAAAAAGTTCCAAGTAGCAAAGACCCTTTCCAAGCAGATACTTGCTGTTGATTTGCAGAGATTTGCATTGTGTGTGTAAGTGTTCGGGTTATGGGGATGCCAGAACAGAAACTGTACTCCCTTTGCTTGAGAGCACTACTGTTGGCATAGTTTGTTTGCTTTACTGGCTGTTGCAGTTCATCTGCTTTCAGGGCCAACCATTCGATCTTTGGCATCTTCTCTAGGGGTCTTGGCCTTTCCTCTGTTTTAAAAGTGTTAGGAGGTTGAATTGCTGAGTGGGGAATGTAATCTTTGTGAGGCCAAGTCTAAAGATGTTAGTAAGCTGAAAGGGCTGCACTGGCAATTTACCGTGTACTGTGCAGGAATGAATGAGAGACTCATATTCATTGTGCTAATGTATGCTCAAGTTCTTTATGTCCATATTTAGATCTATTAACACAATAAGATTAAGCCAACTTGACTTTCTCGAACGAACAAAGCAGTAAATGGCAGAGCCTCAACAACAGACCCCGTAAATGTGTACTACCACCAGCAGCATGACTAACACTGGACCTGAGATCCTGTGGGGTTTGGCAGTGACACAGAAGACGCTATTCTGAACAAGCTGGATTCCCTTTCATACAGGAGCCTTGGCACCGACCTCACTGTAAGCTGGCTCGGGCTTTTATGGGGGTGGTGAAGGCTGGGTTGTGCACTGGACTCTGTGTCTCTGCCCCAGGCTTTCCTGAATATAGGACTACAGCCTCAGGCTGCTCTGGTTTGCCCTGCCAGGAGTCCCTGCGGATTTGTCTGCCAGCTGGGTTAGCCAGAACACACAGTGCTCCAGCCAAAGTCAACTTCCCCCTGTGAGGGCAACCGCAGCGAGGAAATGTCAGATGCTGGCTGGGCTAGTTCTCAAACCACAGCTCACCCTTCCCAGCAGGGATTTCCCCTGCAGATAAGTGGCAGCAATTTCTGCCCTGTGCTGGCAAATCTAGAGGGCAGAGTTAGAGTAACAGGACAAAGTGTCTCAGGGAAGAGAGCCCTTGCATTGGCAAATCCAGACTTCACAAGCAAACAGGTTTTGACTGCGACGTTTTTCTCTGCTGCTTCAAAGCACAAATAATGAGAAGGAAGAAATCCCCTTTGTAAAGGCCTCTTCTTGGATTTCTGTATTGGAGCAGAGTACAGGGGAGTTAGGAGAGTTCTGAGGCAGGAACGCTACGTAATTTTGCCTATGGATGAGGCTCCTTGTGGTCCAGCACAGTGAGAGAGAGTAATATCCAAGCTGGCTGGAGAGAGTGGACTACCAGTTCTGTTGTTTGGATATTGTAGCCTTGACTCCTGCAAAGACTGAGCATGGAACATTATTCCAGCTGGTATAGTTGGGCTTCTTTGCAGGCATTCGTCTGATGGGGGTAAGGAAGTTTCTCTGTGCCATTTGGTCTTGGCTTTCTGGGGGAAATGTGAATTGCCAATTTCAAATCACGTTTAAGAGCTCCTGGGCTGCGCTGAGTGTGCACAACAGCTCATTCAGCTTTACTCAGATGATTAGGTTACTGCTTTTAGTACAAAATACATGGCAAAAAAGTAATTTCTATGCATGTTCTAGAGTGGTACGTTATTGCATTTTAGCTCATGACGTGAGAGTAATTTACACGCAGTCACTGCTTTGTCTTCCATTAAAAACAAACCCTCTACAAGCAGGTGCAAAAAGTCTGCTAAAGATTTCGTATTATAAATGTTTACAGCATTTGTTGTAGTGCTGCCTATTAATTACCACATTTAAGAGTGTACCCTTCTTCTGGGAGGGGCAGGCATGTATTTGGAATGATGCTTCTTAAACAAATGTTGTCACTAATTCAGCATCGCTGCATCTCGAAAGATTTGTGGGCCCGATTCTGTTCTCGAGAAAAGTGCAAATCGGGACTAAGCCTGCTGAAGAAAGTGAAATTGGCCTGGTGTAAAAATGGCTTTGGGAAAGAGTCAGGCCCTCTGATTTCAAAGGCTCCTTGCAGTCCTCATGCAACACAACTCAGTGAGAAACCAGGCCATGTGTTGGAGCGGGTACATTTGCTGAACTTATGAAGCAGGGCCTGGCCAAAGGAGTGTGTAGGCAAATCTGAAGCTCTGCCTCTTGCACTTACCATTGTTTAGACAGCAACTTCTTCCTCCTCTCCCTGTGGAGTTCCTCTACTGTAGCCAGGCATTTTACTGGGAGTGCAAAAACTGCTGGATAAAGAGCAGTGCTTTCTTTTGTCTGTTTTCCCTCTGAAGGTGACTCCAACTGCGTGTTTCTTCGACTGTCCCTCGTGCTTCCATCTGGCCATTTCTTCCTGTGTGGGTGGAAAACCCTGCTGTGTCTCCAAGCTCGGACTGTGGTCATCAGGGAGCTGTGCATGACCCTATGCACAGGAGCATCACACTGGCGAGGAAAGGTAGCATGACTCAGTAAAATAAGGTCAGGAGAGTCCTTAACTTGGCACCGTGCCTTCTTACTGTTCCTGTTCCCCACACCTCCTTACCATCCTGCTGTGGCTGGCTGGCAGGGAACCTGCACCTGAGAGGTGCTGTGCACTTGTTAGGAAGCAGCTTTGTCTGCCTCAGCAGTGTCTGAGATGTGGCCAGCCCCACGCTTGGTTTAGCATCTTTTTGTTCTGTGTGCTGCTCTTCAAAGAGTGGAATTATTATGTTCTCTAGAAGAAATACGGTGTGGCCTGTCTTTTGTGCATCTGTCTCTCACTGTGATCAGGGACTCTCCTTTGATTTGGGGCTGTCTTTTTCTCCATAGGTGTACCCCACAAAATGGAGGTGTGATTGTAGCATGTTGGCCTGTCTTAATTTAACCAGCAGAGGTAATAGTAGCAGTGAGGCTGCAGCAGCACTGGCTAGCAACCAAGTTATAAAGTCTCCAGAGACCCTGTGTGTATATCTCAAGGTATGTTGACACTGCAGCAACTGCTGCTTGCAGGGTTACCCTGAGATAGCTGTTAACAGTTTCACAATGGGTGAATTGTTACTTAGCAATGACTGAGTTAAATAACTGTCCCAGCATTTATTCCACTTCTTGGGTGGCTTTTGCAGCTTGCCCTGATGCACCTGTTCTAGCTAACGGGAAACAGTGACAGTGTTCTGGATGAACAGCGTAAATGTTCATCCAGACACATCCTCAGCACATATGGAATCAATGCTAAGAGACAGAAAATGAGACAAAAAGAAGACTGGCTCCTATGTAGTAGAGCAACTTTATGCCTGGCATGTCAGAGGAGGGATGGCAACAAAGCAATGCTTCCACTCCAGTGCTGGAGGTATGAGCCTGTGCCAGAAAAATGAGGACCTGGACTGTTAAAACCCTCCCATGGTGCCTGATTGTGGAAGAAGCAAAGCACTGGCAGAGTCTGTGTTGTGCTGCAGAACAACATGCCACTGACTCAGAAGTGGTAGAAATAGAGCATGAAAACGGGGCCTCAAACCCTGACCAACAATATGCGGATGTTACTTGCCACAGGCTGATCCCTGGGGCTCTCGTGTCTTACCCTGTGGCATGGCTTATGTAATCTGCCAGGCTGACGAAGGTCCACAGAGCTGAACTGAACATCTGGGCTCTGCAGTGGCAGCCAGTACTTCTCCTCACTGAATTGTGCCTGCTTTGGTGGAGTCTAGAGCTTGGATCCATCATCCTTGCAGGTGGTTTTTGGATGCTAAACCAAACACCACCTTTCTGGGGCCATTCCCCCTCCTGAAAAAGGGCTCAGCTTCCTGTTCGATCCAGCAGAACTGGACATTTGGACTTGAAAATAATCTCATTCTTTTGACTAACTGGATTTGTTCTCAGGACTTTTTCTTGCATTCTACTTTGCAGATCATTTCTACATGCTGCTAGCTTTGATAGGGTAATGGGGATGGTCTGCACATGGAATTGATCCTTGTATTATAGATAGCTAGCTTTGATCTGCAATACGTGTTCTAAGTGAGATGCACTGAAGTTTTTTTAGGAGTCACTCAGGGGTGCTCCTTAACTGGCGTAGACTGACTTTGGAGCACAAGCCAGTGGAGTTTGCCCCGAAAGGTCTGATCCGGATTTGGGACAAGCCTGTGGCCTGTATCTTTCTGAATTTAAGTCACACACACACACACACAAAAAAAAAAAAAAAAAAAAAAAGCATTCTGGCGTTTTTGGTAAACCGCGCTGAGGCCGACAGGAACGCTGAAAGAAGTCATCTGAAAACGAGCGCGTTTGTAGCCGTGGTTCTGCGTCCGAGCCTCCAGCTTGCCGCCGCGGAGCGCGGTGCCGCGGGTTGCCCCGCGGGCGGAGCCCGGCGCGGCGGGGCCGGCGCGGCTGCAGCCCCACCTGCTGTTGGGCGGCGGGGAGCGGCTTGGTCCTGCAGCGCAGCCCGGTTTTGTGATGGAAGGGCCTCACGGCACAGGACCCCGTCTCTGACCACCCTCTTTCACCCTTGCCTTCTCCCTTTTACACCCGATTCTTTGCGGTCCTTATGTTTGTCCTGTCTTATGTTGATTCTAAGCTCTACGGGGCAGGAACTGTATCTTATCTCTGTTTGTAAAGCACTAAGTAAATTTACATGCAATGTAAGTGCTTGGTAATAATAACCCTGATCTTTTGCTTTTGCCAGCATTTGATTTCAAGAGGCCTCTGTGGATCCGAATGAGAAAAAGTTACAAAGGCAGAGGTATGATTTGGGTTCCTGAGATGGTTTTATTGTAATCTGAGGAGGGTGACTGTATTGTTTTTTTTCTCTGTAGAAGTGAGAACACCGTAAACAAGTCTGCCTAGAATAAGAAAGAAAATAAATATGACACTTTTTAATTTATCAATACTTGTAAAAAGGACAGGGTGCTAAATGATGTATTAAGAGACTTTTCCTTGAATTGAACTGCTGCTTTTATGAGCATGAGATGAGCACAGTGATCAGGAGTAAGACTTATTTACACAGCAGAATTCATTTGAGATCAGCGTACTTTGGAGCAGAAGACTGTGTCTAAAGCTTTCTCTTTTTTGTATAATTTATATATTTTAGGGACAAATTCTACAAGGTACTTCAGCTCATGCCTGTTTTCAATAACAGTTCTGTTTCAGTCAACATAGGTGTTGCTCAATCAGGATCTAGACCATCAGCTTTTCCTCTAGAACAAACCTACAGTTAAAACGATCACTGTTTCCCCAAGTATCTAATTTTAGAAGAGTTTTCTAGCCTTCAGTGTGACACATTACATTGCATTTGAGATTAGAGAGGGACTTAAACCAGCAAAATTTGGGTCTGGAATGAGATTCCAAACATTTTGCTTATGAGGGTTCTTTAGACTCATCCATTAGAAACGTGAAATTAAGAGTGCATGAACGTATGCAGTGTTATTCCTGCTTATAGGGTATGATATGTGCAGGTAGAAGTAGAGTGAAAAGGTGCTGTTATTTAGTTCGGGGGAGTGTGGCGGCTCAGGATAGTTGATATAATTTAATTTGTTACAAAACCAAGTAGAATTAAATTTCTGGCATTATCTGAAATGGACAGAGCTTCTTCCGAGATACCTACTCCACAAAAAGCCAGCAAAACTGGCTTCAGTTGATGTTGCAAAACCCTTTGCATTTGTGACATAGCATGTGTTTTACACCTGGGCTTGTAAAGTTTTTATAAAAAATCTGTTATTAAGCCTTAGAATGTCGTTTTCATAGGCTGATAGGGTAGCTAATAGACAACGTTGAGCATCTGCTCATTTCCTGCATATTGAGAGCTGGATTCGTCGTGAAGCAAGATTTTAAAAGTCAATAAAACAAAAAATGCTTAACCACAGATTCTTAACAGATAACAAAGATATTTATTTTGTTCATGAATATAATACACTTCCTCTCAAAAGATAGTTTAGACCTTAATTTTTTAGAGGCTATTTGGATTTCTTAGATGAGTAAATGTGTTTGCTTGTGTCTCTGCCTAATCTGCTTTGTGCCCGTGTAACCCAGCAGGGAGAGCACAGCACTTTGGTGTTGTCAGAAGGGGGGAATGTACCTTGCTTTGAAGATGAGGGAGGCACAATAGTGGTTCATATACCATGTGCAGGTTCTCCATAGAGGTTACACTTTACCCTGCAAGAACTTAAAATGTCACGACTGCCACAAAGTGCAGTGATTCCAGAAACAAAGCGCATGATGTACAAAGTAAAGGGGAGAGAGAACAATGTAGCTGCTGCATTTCTTGATGTCTTTTGAAACACCACAATAGGTATGTTAGATACATATTACGTTTCACTGCAAGATGCTAAGCAGCTGGAAGTTGCCCCATTTGTTTTCTTAGTGTAAACCATCCTTGTAGGTACCCCTGAAGCCAGTCATTGCAGTGGCGTGCAACAAGTAAGGATGTGCCCTGGCTTTATCTTACAGGCAAGACAGTCCTTCCCTTTCTAGGAATATTAGTATTCATTTATCCTGGAATCCAGCAGCACCCAGGCCAGGACATCTGGCAACGACATCTGTGTGGCAATCAAGTGTTCTGGTGTCTGTAATTTTCATATATGAGTGTAAAGTAGATTCAGATGTTTGGAAAATTACACCAGGAATGAAAGTATGCTTTCCTGCTGTAGGCAAGCAGGTCACCCTTTATTATACTTTTGTTTGCAAATAATGTAGTAAAGACTGATGAACAGGAATCTGGACCCTTGAAGAAAGAAGCATTATGTCTGTGCATGGGCTCCTGTCGGTCTGCTCACTCAAAAATGGCACAAAGACATTATATAGAGGTATTCTATTGTTCACTCAGGGTTTTAGCTGAGCATGTTAGAAAGATCTGAGTTAGCCAACAATCTGAATATCCCTAGAGTACATGGCTGAGGTAAGAATTGTAAAGGGAAGATATTAGTTTATTAAATCTACTGCTAGAGTTGGAAAAAAAAATACACAACATTCTGGGCATATGAACCATCCTTAGGGCACTTCAGAGGGATTGATGGCAGTATTTGCTACATTGAAAGCTCAGTGGATATGAACTCGTGTCTGTTTGGCTCAATTACTGTGCTCTGAGCAGTGTAATTTAAATATTGTGTGTTTCCGGAAGGTTAACGTTGCTGGTACACTTCATGCTCTTCACTGTAAAAAGCAAGCACTTTAAAAACAAGTGACAATCTTCCATTTGCACTATGCAATCACTGAAACTGTTCTGTTAAGATCGAAATTTCCAAGGTTAAAGTCAATTAGAGCGGGGTGCTTAAATTTGTTAGTCCACGTGAACAAATGCAGAAATGACACTGTAAAACTGGTGGTAAGGGGTAGGTAACACCAACCAAGTTGTGGGCTAAATGTGCTTAATGACGTTTTCTGTAAGGGGAAAGGCTGTGGTCTGAAGGTAGGATTGCCTGCCCTTGCATAATTTAGAAACACTTGTCCAAGATCCGTTATCACTGGGGCAGACACTTGCAGAGTGGTGGCACAAGGTCATGAATCCGTGGCTTCCCTGGGAGCTGCAGTGCTGCCATTTCACTGGCAACAATATCCCATGTTCAACCTAGAGCAAACGTGGTTTTACCAGCAGTGAGTACCTTCTCTGTAAGTGCCTTGACGTCAACGTCTGTTGCCATGATCATAACAATAATCCCTTCTCCAGGAATGCTTACACAAATTACTGTGAAGCAAGGTAAGGCATGGACTTAGTAAACGGGTATCTATACATTTATCTATACAGCAGTGTTAGCACGCTTTCAGTGAGGGAGAGCACAGACAAGTTGCTGTGGAGCTGGTCGTTGCATGGTGAATTCACCTAAGCTATTCTTGCAGTGATTTGTTCGTATAGTCAGATTCTAGGATACAATACCAGTCTTAAATTTCATCAGAATTTAAAGTAAGGCTCATTTTGTACTATTTAATTTTATATATTATTACTAGTTTCATAACAAACTTTTTGGAAGTCCAGATGCAATGTAGCAGACTTCACAGAATGGCTGTATATATTTAGATTACATTCTTGACTTCCAATCACTTCAATTAAGTTACCCATGATTTTTATGTTACAGGACATTGCAAAAGATGCACCTGCCAGTTTTATTTCTGTTTTCATATTGTTGGAAGAGGTTTGGAAGTTTGATCTAAGTATATTCCTGAAAGTTGAGATGCTTCTCTGTATCTTTCCAATTTGCTAGAGGAATATTGTGGTGTTTGTTTTGCTGGAGGGCAGCCCGGGGTCTTAAAGGTCCTTTTGAGACTTACAACCTCTGATTCCTGGAGTCAAAATGCAAAGGCCAAGTTATGAGCACCTATATAGGGATTTCTAGTGAACGCTATTAAAATCTTGTAAGATATATGTGCTGTCACATGCTGTATTGTCTTCTGGGCAGATCAAAAATATCATGCACAAACATTTCTCATGGAATAGCTCTATTTTTGACTCAGTAGCATGTGAGCAGAAGCTGGACATGACATAGAATGCAAGAGAAAATCAAATATGAACAAGAAGAAGTCTTTATTTACCCATTTATGGACTAGCCATTTGTCAGCATCTGGTAAGAACATATCTATTTTAAGGAGCAGAAGAACATTTGAAATGTGCCACTCATATGTGATTTGAGTCCTAAATGTTGCTTGTGGTTATGAGTCTGTCTTTAGCATATTGCTGTGTGCTGCCCCAAAGCCTTTAGGTCACATAAACTTATCTCAGATTTAATTTTCTTTCAGTTGTAGTATTAATTTAGGGGTCGTTACAGTTTGCTGGAAAAGAATCTATGTGATTTTTCTTTGCATTTTGCAAACCTCATCATTTTGGTGTCCTAAATGAACTGTTAAAATAACTATTTATTATAATGTTATTATATGGATGTATTTTGACAAAGACTGTGCTTGAGCTTGATGGTGCATCAAGGCAAAAAAAAAAAAAACCAAAATGCTCTTTGACTTTAAGGAAATAACTTGAACCACTGTCAAGATCAAAGTATATTTCATGTGCTAGAATCCTGATTCAGCAAAACATGTAAAAAGAATTTCAAGTACGGTGAGCTTTGGTGGCAGCCACTGAACGTGGATGTATTTGTTGCTGTGATTCTAGCTTCTCAAAAATCCCAGCAAAACACTTGCCTACAAACGAATAATCAAAAATATTGTAGTCTTTCTCTGTTTTCACATCCTCGGTCAGTATTTCTTACACAGTTTGTATTATTCATCATGATTTGCTTTAATCTGAAGGACTTAAAGTTTTAAAAGTTCCTGCATTTGCATATCTGTTTCTCTTGGTAAGTGCGCTTGGCTGACAAGAAATAGCTTGTATGCTTTCCGTGTCCTAGTAATCTTTTATTCACGTATGCTTTATGCAACAGACATACTCACTGCTCTTCCTTCTTCTCCATCATCAAGAGTCTTAGAATATGTATGCTGACACCAAATAAATTAGAGCAGTACTTTTTTTCTTAATGGAAAATGCCTGGTAAGACACTCTGATTCCCTACATCCCTCTTTGTTTTTCAAGCAGACCACTGTTATAAGAGAGCTTTCAGCCAAACGAAAGTTTTATGGCAATAGCACCTTACGTTTTCGTAACACCCTTCTTCTAAGGGTCTAAAATGCTTTACAGCAATAATAAATTAAGCCTTACAACATCCTATGTGGAAAGTAACTATTATACCCATTTTATGGGTGCCGGACTTCATGGGGTAAGCTGCATTCAACGTGCCAGCACACTATGAACAGCCATTGGAGGTTTCATCCTAGAATGATCAGGCGAATGCTGCCTACAATGGAGTCTACAAAAGAGATAGCTACAAGGCAAAGCAGTAGGACTTTTAGGAGCAGTGTTTGTCTTTGGGCCTTGTGCAGAGACCTTTAGAAAAAAAGTTTGAGAGAAAAACTGCGATTAGACACTACAAAACATCTTGGAAAGAGTTAAAGACAAAAAACCCTCATAAATGATGGAATGGAGGTCCAGCAGTCTGGAAAGAAAGCTAGTGTGGAAGAGGGTCTGGGGGAACCAAAGGGAAGGTTTTAGAGTGGAGGAGCCATGACCAGATTTTCTTGGCTCCAATCCAAAATGTACAGGAGGGCCTGGCTGCCCTGTGATACTTCAGCTGAGATAAGAGAGGCAGGACTTGTTAACAGCACATATTCCCAACCTGAAACCTGAATAATTAGAGGCAGCTGTATTAGCTTAGTTTTTAAATCAGCAGAACTGAGCTACTGCTCTGGGTGGTTAAATGGCAAACCAGAATCCAGCAATGTATTTGTGTCTGAAATAGGTGCCTGACGGGTGGCGCCCCACAAGCCCGTGCAGGCGTGCTAAGCTTCTTATGATTTCTTTTGCATAAGTGTTTGAAGTCTGCAGTGATAATGGCCACTTGGTTTTGAGGAAGCATTGAATCATGGAAGGCGCCGTGACACCAAACATGTAAACCATCTATCTTGGGACCTGCAGTCACGATGTAGGTGCTCTGACCTGGTGGCCAGCCAGCAAGGCCTGGAAGGCTGGCTGGTGAATTCGGAGGGAAAGGCGGCCAGGTCATTTGGAAAGACTAAAGCTACTATTTTGCAAAAGTCATCGTATATACATGTGCATGTACCTCTCAAAGCAGGGAGGTTCTTGTGCGGTGCATAGGAGAAGGGGAACAGGAAAACCTTAGCTAGTTTTAAAATGAAGCTCAGTCATTTTATGGATGGACGTGTAGGGTGTCTGGATTAGAAGGAGTCAAGACATTGACCAAGGAGAGACTCCTCCCGAGATAAATTAACTTCATATGATAAATTCAGTGCTTCATGGCATGCTTTTTGTTAAGTTGTTAAAAAATGGTATCATACAGGAATAACCTCATTATTCTATTGAAATGAAACAAGGAATACAGGCACCAAGGAATATCTTCTGTTCTGAAATATTCATAAGTTTTTTTTGTTTTCTTTTTCTACTGACACAAACAGTCAAAAAGCAGCCTGGAGGAAATGTCCTTCGCTTTTGGAAAATGAGTTGGTAATTTATTCACATAAGGCCATGTAGTCATTTTGAATTAGCACATTGTGGAATCTACTAATAAAATGAAGTCAGTTTACATTTTAAACAACCTTTAATATTTGTAAAAGTAAATATCCCTTAATTTCTCAGCAATTTAGATGTAATGGAAATTGTCAGAAATTTTAATTTCTCCCCGTTTAGCTCACTCACAATGGCTGTCAAACAGTCAAGTGATATGACGTAAAGTACTGCTAATCGTTTCAGCACAAGACAGTACTTCAAAGGTAAGGCAAAGGATGTGCAGACACTAATGAAATTTTATTATCAGAACATAGAATTAGAATTGTGACAAGAGACAATGGTGGCAGTGACATGCAGCTAGAATGTTAAGCTTCTGAAATCTCCAAGCTGAGTCTCGCAGACAAAAATAGCTAGAGCTACAGACTTCTTAAGAGTCTTAAATGGAAATTCAATGGGCTCAATTAATCAAACTATAGGGAATCACAAAAAAGGCTTATTCTATATTTTCAGGCTATTAACCTGCATGGCCATTATGTCCTGTTATAATGGTGTGGTTTGCATCTCTCAGAGTACGTGGTTTTGTAATTCACAGGGAAACATGTAAAGCTTGTAAGACGGCATGGCCTGATGGTTTTTGTAAGCACGCGCTTGGGCAGACCCCACTGAAAGCAGGTCTTGTTTCATACGATCAAGCTGATTCTGTCTGTGAAATTCTGTCAGTGAAAGGACTGCGTGTTTCTGAGCAGGTGAGCATAAGTTTGCTTCAGATCAGATAACTGGTCGCCAGCATATCCAAGGTTAAATGATGAATTTAGCCCACCTATGGGCATCTGTTACTATTCTGGTGTTCACTAAAAGAGTATTTACTTTGCAGAAACCTGCGAGAATCTATCACGTGTTAAAGAAGCAGCATCTTTCATGTTAGTGGGTTCACTTGAATTTAGTCCTCAAGTATTTGTTAAGTAACTGTCACTGTCCTCAATGCATTTTCCTAAGTCCCTGAACTGTGGTAGGTGTCCTGTTGCCT